>NC_079161.1:5241334-5866334 GCF_947563725.1 Argiope bruennichi
ATAAGAGTTTACTATTGCTATTGTAAAAAAAAAAAAAAAAAAAAGAGGGATAGAGACAAAATTCGATCATCAAAATAAAACTTGCATGATAACATATAAAAGAATTAAAATAATTCCATGAGAAAATCTATACACACATTAATAATTAAAATAAATTTTGAATTTATTTAAGATACCTGTATGGAACCATGATTAGCTATGATTTTATTCTTCATATTTTGATCCCAAAGACCTAATTTAGTCAAATCATTCACTAAATGATGGTTCACAACCTAAAATGAGCAAATTAAGAATATTATTAAAAATGTGTGCAAATATGACTTTTTTTTGTACAGACCAACTACACTATACAAGAAAAGCTAAAAATATTAATTTTGTCAATAGAAGCCTAATTCATCCAGAAAGAGAGATGAGACAATCTTATTATAAGAAAGGTTCAAGTTTAGAGCAGTCATTTTATCAATTTTTGGGAATTACTGATAAAATATTAATGATAATCTGTAGCTGGATTTTCATGCTATGCCAAAATGTTTCTTTTTCTTTCCCATTGTAATTGCAGTTATGGGATGTGATTAGCAAATTTTTTGATTTGTTTAGTTTGAAGTTTATAAAAACCATAAAGAAAGAGAAAGAGAACATAAAAATTTCCAAGCAGTGCAGCAACTCTGAAACTGGGATTACAATAACACAAAGAAAGAGGTATTAGAATATTGGATTTTAAATTAATGCATTACCTGAAATTCCCCTGATAGGACCCTTCTGGAATAAATATTGCTTGTGTAGGGTTCTATTGATTCATTATTTCCAAGAATCTGAGCTGTAGATGCTGTAGGCATGGGGGCAACTAGAAGACTGTTTCTCAAACCATATCTGAAGATAAAAGGAATTTAAGCAAATCAAAAAGTATGTTTGTATGCAGATTGTTTTAACTGCATTTCAGTTCAATTTTTATTAATATCTTCCTCAGTTAAGTTCCCTTAAATAAGAAGAGAGTCTCTTAATAATAAAACTAAGTCTTGTAGACTAAGAAATTTTGCTTACCTATAAGAATTGCAAGAATTTTAGCACCTATAGCCAAACAAAAATACCTACATAACAAAATAACTGAGGAGCAGGAAATATATTTTCTTACTAAAGATTTAAAATTTTGAAACCTTTTCAAAACTGGATTTTGCAATTCAGTTTCCATCCTTACTCCCTGAACAAACACAGGATAAATTTTAATGGCAATATCATTACAAAAGTATTTTTCATGTTTTATACAATACATTTATTTAATTTTAAAATACAGTAATATATTAAATATTTTAATTAATATAATAAAACATATATATAAAGTTTATTTTATTCCATATACACTATCTTTGGGAACTAGACAGTTTGTCAGAAATATTGATTATACTTACTTTAAATTAAATTTTTATGCAAAATTTAATGTTCATGATTCACCCAAGAAAAAAAATTTTATGCATTAATTTGTGACAAATATAAAACCATGTTATTTTAATATCCTTACACCTATTCTGTTCATTGTGTGTGTGAACCATCCTTATAGAGCCAATGTTGTATCATCATTCACTCTATGAAGTATCTTAGAGTCATCATCAACTTCATTAGTATTATTAAAAACATAATTATTGGGATAATGCATCTTCTCACTTTCACAGAACAGTAACTTCACTTTCTTACTTCTTTAGTTAATTATTATACAGAAATCATCTCCTTTATGTTTCAGCAATGGAAAGAAAATTATGTGATTAAATATCTGACAGAACGATGAAAACCATTTGAACTTCCATTCAAAAATGAAATCTATTGTAGAAAACGATACAACTTTTCTTTTAATTTCAAAATTTCAAGGAAATTAACTATGGCATTTTACTTTTAAAATACTCTATAAATCAGTTTTTGTGCAGTAATATTTTTAGAAAATATAAAGAATGAACATTAGAATTTGACTTAATTTTAATTTTAATTAATTAAAATTCTAACAATTTCTTTTTTTAAAAAAATAACTCTAAAGATGCATATTCCTTCCTACCTTCTAAAGTATATCTGTATCAAATTTAGCAATCTATCTCAAATGATCTGTCTTGCAGAGTGCCATCACACACATTCATCTTCATTAGTATCAGAGATTATAAAAATTACTTAATTTATACAACAATATAACTTTAATTTATAATATAAGAAAAGTATCATTCAAATAAATTAAATATTTAATTAATGTAAATTAATATAACAATAATATGAGTATATTTATATATAAAGATTCTGCCTCTTAGTTTTACATTTTTATGATTACTTATTTGCTTGATATAAATATGTTTATCTTAAATTTCATATATTTTTCAGCATTCAATTGCATCAAATTCATCAATAATTTTGGTTTGAACAAAATTTCATATTTTCTAAAATATCATATTCTATGAATAAAATACTTAAGCCATATAATTTATATTTTTTAAAAGACATTTTATACCATTCTTTATCCTGTTTAATGTCAAGATTCCTATCAGTGTCTTGTTACAAGCCCAAATCACATTCTTAATTTTAAATTATTAAAAATTAAAATCAGTATGATAAATTTTTAGGGTCAATGGTGCTCCTAAGTAACACAACTTTCTAAATTAAATGGCTTTGAGTAAAATAGTTATTTATCTTATTAAAGTTATTATCAATTTATCACTGATATATTAATAATGTATGTAATTTGTTTGTTTTTAAATTTTTTTAAAATACATATATGACAGTCATTTTTTATAATTAATTTGATGCTCTAAAATCATAAATTTTTTTAATTACTTTTTCAAATACTAATAGAAATTATCGTAAGAACAAACAAAAAAAATTCAATCCCAAGTTTTGTGATTAGATTGACTGACTTTTGTCAAACAATTTTTGAAATATAATCTTAACATCAAAATGGAATACAAGTATGTCTGATCGTAATTAAATTTTGAATATAGTTACTAAACTGTTAAAAGTAATTAGGTTGAAGATAAAAGCAATTAGAGTTAATTTACTCTTATTTTAAAATGTTATCCCTGTGTGCATATCAATACATGTGCAGTAGAGTGGAATGAAAACGGTCTTAAAAATTTTTTTTCGATTTTAGTTTGGTAATAGAAGGGAAAAGTTGCCTTTTAGGTTCATAAAGAATAAAAGAAAATTTGGTTGCAATATTGCAACATCTCGAAGTGCCGCAAAGAGCTTGAAATTTGAATAAAATTGAAGAAAAAAAAAATGACAAATTTTTAAATTATTTTTTCGATTTCAGTTTTGTAATAGAGCAAAAAATGTGTCTTTTAGGTTCAAAAAATTTTTTTTAATTTGGTTGCAATACTATAACATCTTGAGATGCCACAAAAAACTTAAAGTTTGTAAAAAATTGAAAAATTATAAAGGTTGATAAAAAGAATTTTATGAATTTTTCGTGAATATGATGTTACAAAAGATGGTTTTAAATACATATATAAGCACTACAATTTGAAAAGTTCTTAATTACAAAATATAATAATAATAAAAGAATATTGAATGTTAAATTTTATTTCTTACTTTTTGTATCCTTAATGATTACAAATGCTACAGTTCAAAATCTTTTCTTCTACTTCAATGCCACATTAAACCGTAAATTTTGGCATATTCACACGTGAGTCAATTTTTGCTCTTATGTATTCTTCTCTTGAGAATGAACCACAGACATTTTGGGCCGATTCGGTCACCAGTTTTACAGTTCTTTCCACAGCTTGCGTGTGACAAGGAAGCCGGAGAAAGTCAATAACCGAGTCAACTATATTATTTGGTTCAACTTCAGATGTCTTTAGTATAAAGTCTTTGAGAGAGTCACTGGAAATATGTTTTAACTAGGGGGGGGGGGTTCAGACCGTGAAAATTTTTAGACCATAAGATCATGTCCATGTAATACTTTGCATCGAAGTTTATCTTTGGAACTTTGAACTTCCTAAATATGTCTCTACTTTCTGGTCTTGCTTTGAAACACGTTGTAAACCAAGTTCTCTTTGAATTTTACATTCATCACTTTGCATGGATAAAAGGATATTTTCTGGGGACGCAAAGAACCCATTTCTTTGAATAATCGGGTCTATAACGTTCTTGAGATCGTCAGAGAGATAGCGTGCATATGAGATAAGATTAAACAGATGTTTGGAACCATACGTACATGATAGTTAATATTAAACTATACAGGCACATACACTTTCACAATGTACTCAGCCAGGGTCTTAAGATTTTCAATTGGATTTTCAGTTGCCACATACAATCGAAGCAAGTGATTGGCTAATGTCAAACACCTGGAATGAGCAAGTTTTCCAGGGTTTCTTAAAGATAAATCTAGTGAGCAATTTCCACTTGATGCAGCGATACACATATCCAATAAATATTTTTGATCTGTATTTAAATCATTTTTGTCTTCCAGAAGAGGAAGGTTATTTTCAATTGGCAAGAAGGTAACCACAGGAAGACTAGCACAGTTTTCTAGCTGCTGACTTATTTCGCCTTTAATTTCATTGGGTCTTTTCGTTTTACCATCTAAATGACAAAAAATATATCGCAATGATAGATCATTACAATGGAACAAACAGATTAACCATTGTAAAGGTCTTCCTATTTCCTTTTCCATCAAAGAAACACACTATTATTATAACCAGTGTTTACAACGGTTCCACCACATCCAACAGCAGTGAAATTCACAAGTTTGTTGTGTTCTATATCTTTAAGGAATTCCAGTATACTGTCTGCTATGTCTTTCCCGGTGCCAGATTTAGGTGGCACATGGCCCAAAAATTTGAGTTTGGTTCCTCTATTAGTGGAACATGCACTTCTGAAATAACTTTTTTATACAACTGACTACCTCTCTTTCCTTCAACAATTGTTATGTCTTTTCTCCTATCAAAAAACAATCCTGTATTTTCGGTTATCTGAGTATAACGATTGTCTTTAATGAGAACTCTTCGATTTGTTGATCTTGCTCTTCTAATTTTTATTCTATTAAAGAACACTGTGAAATTCTGTTGTTATTCTTTTGTTACTGTTGTTATTTTTTTAAAGAACACAGTTGTTCTTCAGCTCTTCAATAACCATTTCTGGCACACTAGTGTTTTTTGCCCGTTCTTGATTAAATTTAACTATTCTCGGTAGTTGTTTACTTTTTCTTCCTTCTCTCTTCCGTAAAGCGCTTGTGGTAGCTACATCAATGTTACATTATAATCATTTTCCTGTTACAGCGTTTAGAAACTCTTGTTTCATAACTATTGCTTTGTTTTCTTTTATGCAAGTGCAAATATTAAAATTTACATATTTACAGGGAGCAATATCAACTAAACGTTTATCTCCTTCTCTAAATTTTCTCAGGCTGGAATCAAACTTATTTGAACCTTTTCTGCTTTTAGACTTTAATAAATTCCTGTATTTATCATGATAAGCTTCAATCATTCGTAAAATTCTTTTACTAGAAATAACGGGAATAGAAGCTCTTTACCATATTTGTTTTATTTTGCAAATTAAAGTGTCACATATTTCATTTACAGAAAGATCCTTCTCTGAAGCAATTTTGAGGTTATGTCTAATATAACAATAGCACTTCATAACAGATTCGTGAGTAGGCAGTTCAACTTCAAGCAAATCACTAAATTTCTTAAAAATAGGACATTCTGACATTTGTCTTGTCTTCACTAACTTAACTTGAGCCATTTTTACTAACTACAAAGTACACAGCGCATAAATTCACAAATCAGTTACGTTAATCATTACACAACAGACGGAGCGGAGTCTCAAACTCAACTGAACTTGACACCAACTCTGATTTCATCACCAAACGCAGACCTAACTCCGTCTCCCCCTCAATAGCATCGACTTCAGTGATGACTCAGCTTCCAGGATGCCATAACAATGCAAGAGTAAAATTGTTTTTATATTTCTATTCATATTACAAGGCCTATTTAAAGCTTTTTATTTCCTAATCAAGGCTCACAAAAATCTTTAAAAAGTTGCAAAAAGTGTGTTTTTATGGAAGTTTAACATCCTTGTAGCACTACAAGATGTACTCTAATATTTTTTATAAATTTTATTTATCTTATCTATATTAAAAGACATCTTTTCCACGCTATTACAAATTAAAGATCAAAAGTTGATTATTTCATTAAAAAAACTTTAAAATGTAGCAAACATTTCAATTTTATGAAACTTTAACGCTCTTGCAGCATCTCAAGACGTACTCTAATATTGCTCATATTTATAATTTATTTTATCTACACCAAAAGACAACTTTTCCACGCTATTCCAAATTAAAAATCAAAAGTTCGTTTTTCCGTTCCACCCTAATGTGCAGTATTTATGACGATGCTTCATTTACAAACATGATTTTTTATATTTCAGAGATGGCAATTTTAAATAAACAAAAGCACACTAACTCAATTTCCTTTTCCTTTCAACTTGATTACTTTAGCACTATACTAAAAATATTTATATTTAAAAAATCTTTTCTGTCTCTTATTTTTTTATGTTATTAAAATTTTAAATTACTTAATTATTCTGCACTTTAAATTATGTAGTAATACAATCCTTTGTTTCTAACTAAGCATTTTCAATCCTTTCAGACAAAAAAAAAATCAATGCTTTTTTCAAAACAACAGCAAACAATTGAAACTGTTCAAGTGCAATTCCTTTAATGCACATCTGTTTCCAAATTATAAGGCAACTCAAGCAATTAATTTTGCTCTTTCATAATGAAGCATGAGATGGTAAGCAATTATATACTCTTGCTTTTTATACCAATAGCAATTGGTAATACATATCAGAAAGAAGTTGTAAGCAGGGATTTTAGAGATAAATATTCACTGCACAAAATAAAATTGTTCTAAAAGCATTAAAAATTAAGATAATTATTTCAACAAAACAGCAGACACATTATTGCTTGTGATTATAAATGGAAATATTAAGTTCTTCAATCATTATATTTACTGTGAATTTATATTAAGAAATTTGCAGAAAGACAATACTTACATAAAAATATATTCTTGGTAACATCTCTATACTTATCATCTATGGATGTAATTTTTAAAATGAAAATCCCTTAAGCTTATTTATGACATTAGAGTTTTAATAAAAGGAAAGGTCTAATCATGGGAATGCAAAGAAAAGATATATTACTTGGCAATGTTTTGCTTCAAGGCTTTCCAATTCCACCTTTGTGATGGAATCACATCCCACATGTCATACTGCAGTATCTAAATAATGATTATAAAAAATTAGTTATAGTCAATAAATAATGTAATGAACATTTTTGGATGATCCAAGAAAAATACACTCAGCCAGTTATAAGATGGATAGTAAGGCAACACGTGTGCAGAAAGAAACTGATTTATGTTTGCCACAATTTCAGAAGATAGATTCAGGCATTCCATGCTTGTTATAAACTGCCATTTTAGCATCCCTGAATTTTTCTTTTTCTCTGTATATCGTATTAAAATGATGGATATTTACACAAAGAAACATAGCAAAAAAAGTCAACATATCTAAATTTGAAAACTATAGAAAGAAAAATGGAAAACCTCACATCAGAAAGAACAAAGAGCAAAAAAATATTGGAATTAATCTATGACAAGTGATCAATTTTTTCATGCCAAAAAAAAGCCATATTCTACATATGCATGTGCAGTAAAAAAAAATGCAATACAGTGGCATATTATTATCATGTCAGGAGAAGTACTTGGCATGGGCCAAACAGCATTTTTCAACTTTTCTACGCCTATTGGCCATCTTATAACTGGCCGAATGTAAATCTACTTTTATGTTGGAAATGCCTGTCCCCCCCCCTGCCACTGTTACATGCAATTAGACTTTGATATAAACTTGCTGTTACAAACATTTCGTTACCAAACTGTTATGGTTAATCAACTTTTTATGAAGTCTTACATTATATCCTGAAATATAGAATCTACATATACTTCATAAAAAATGTTAATGCAAATTAGGTTAATTTTAATATCTCTACAAATTCTTTCATAGAAAGTGCATTGCCTGTTTAGGAGAATTTATTTATGACAGTTAATTATACAAGGAAACAAATAATCTCCACATATACAAAAGGAAAACCATTTTAGGTGAATATGCTAGGTATTTCAAAAGACCAATTTAAAAAAATATATCTTTAGAGCTAAGTTAATAAAACATTTGGGATTGTAAACATACAGAGGTTGATTGTACACTAGTAATGGAGAATGAAGGAATTTTTAAAAAAATTATGTATATTTTCTTATTGAAGCATTTAAACATTGCAATTAATGTATGAGCTAAAAAAATATTAAGATAATTCACTGAAAACATATAAATAGCACAGATCTCTATATATTAATGAATGTTAGCTTATTTGAACCTTATACAATTCCATACAAGAATTAAACAAAAATTTGCATATATGTTCCTCAATATTAAGAATGAATAGCCGGCGTCCTGGCATAGGGGTAGCGCGTCTTCCCCGTGATCTGGGCGTCCCGGGTTCGAGTCCCGGTTTGGGCATGGTTGTTCTTCTGTTGTTCTATCTGTGAGATGTGTGAATGTGCCCTCCTGTAAAAAGGGGTTGTGCAAGCGAATGAATGATGCGTGAGTGGCAAAGTCGTACTCTTGGCCCTAGTTGGCGCTGCTATAAAAAACAAGAGACGTTCCCCCTCAGGCTTAAATCGCTGTCTTCGTAACAGCGGGCTTGTCAGTGGCAAGTGCCATAAGAAACAACAAACAAACAAACAAGAATGAATAATTGTGGTATTAAAGAAATTCCATGGCTTCTTAAAGAAGGTGAAATGAGAGCATAACAATATTACATTTTTCCAACAGGATTTCAAAACATATCATTCCAAAAAAATTATTTTCACACCATCTTTTTTTTTTTTTTTTTTTTTTTTTTGAAATTACATTTTCAGTGCATCTATATTGTTTATTTTAATCAATTTTTCAAAACTTTTATGCAAAGATATATTCCTTATATATAAAAGATATATATGCAAAGAGTCTCATTAATACATATTATACACAGGGTGAGTCTAACATAATGGGACAAACTATGAGGGGTAGTAGAGCTCACTATAAGAAACAATTATTGTATAGGAATATATGACCGGAAGTGACGCGTTGTGGCACAAACACAAAAAATAACACATGAAATGTAAAACATTGTTTATTTACAACGTCGCCGCTAAATGATTTTTTTTTTACAGCAATGTCTACAAAAAATTCTCAATATTGCAGCCACCGACAGTAATGTAAGTTTGGTAGCGTCGGAGGAGTGATTGGCGAACAAATTCCCATACCCCGGGAATTTCACGTACGCATGCAGCCGAACAGGATAGTCGAGCAACGAGTTCTTCAATAGAGTCAACTGAAGTCTCGTAAATGAGAGCTTACAAATGCCCCCATAGGAAAAAATCAAGACTCGATAAATCTGGCGATCATGGTGGCAATCGGACGGGCCCAATCCAGATCACCCAAAAAGTAGCATCCAGGTAATTGCGGACTTCTATACTGAAATGTGCTGGCGCACCATCATGCTGAAACCAAATTTGTTTGCGAACGCCAGTCGGAACTTCTTGCAGCAATTTTGTTAAAACCACTTACAGAAAAATCCGATCACAGCGGTCATTGATTCGGGTTGGTAGGAAATATGAGCCTATGAGGGTATCATTCACAATACCCGCCCAAACGTTCACAGAGAAGCGTTGTTGGAATGCGTGTGGCGGGGGGATTTCCTGTTACCCACACATGAGAACTGTGAGCACTGAAAACGCCTTCGTTTGTAAAAAACGCCTCATCTGTGAATAATACATGAGCTGAAAAAGCCGGCAGCAATGCACTCTGCTGCAAGAACCATTGACAGAAAGCCACGCACAAAGGATAATCACACGTCTGCAAAGCTTGGACTCTCTGTATGTGGAATGGGTGAAAACCTTCTGCGTGTAAAACTCTCCAAACGGTTTTTTGACTGACATGTAGATGACATGCTACAGCTCTTGTACTTGTGCCGGGTGTTTTGTTCGCATGGTCCAAGATGGCTTCTTCCATGTGTAGAGTTCTTGCTCGATCCCTTCCATTAGTACTGGCGTTAAATGAACCATTTTTACAAAGTTGCTGATGTAATCGTTCAAACATTTTGTGGTTTGACATGCGTCTACTTGGAAATCGTTCTTGTAGCAGCACCATACATCAGACGCATGTCTGCCTTTTCGCTATTATTAAAATAACGCTTCAAGGCCAAAATCTTTATCGCAAATGCTGTTTTATGCTGATGCAGCAGATGCACCACTTTACTGCCCACAACTATGGTCAGCCAATCACGCCATACAGGTTGCCAATCATGTGTGACTGCTATTGGACGAAATTTCCAGCAATTGTTTTATCATTTTCTGTACGGAATCACTTGTTAAGTTTCCTGTTAATGAACATTTTATGATTCCGTTAATGTGTTACTTTTTTTCTATTTGTGCTTCAATGCGTCACTTCCGGTCATATATTCCTATACAATGATTGTTTGTAATATGAGCTCTACTACCCCTTAAAGATTGTCCCATGATTTTCGACTCTCCCTGTATACTTAAATTAGGATTGAGGGTTCTAAAATAGCTTAAAGCATTGAATTTTAGAATTCATGTGTTCAATTTTAGAAACTGTATAGTTTAAAATTATATGCCTCATTCTACAGATTTTAAAACCAATGGTCAAAAAGAAATTTTTTTTCTCAATTAACATGATTGTGACACATATTTTTAATGAATAATATCTGATCTTTCTTGTAGTTTACTTTTTTGTTTAAAAATATTAACCTCACCATAAATAGAATATTTCATGACATATGTCAAAAATTCCAAATTTTCGGTTTCTTGAATGTATTTCTTTAAAGCCTTTACGGTTCTTTCACTTTTAATATAGGCTAATATAATTCTTTCACTTATAATAATACAGTTTTTCATTATCACCAATTATATTTTAATTTTCAATTAATAATATATTTTTAACAAGAAAATATAAAAAATAACAAAATAATGCAAATTTGGTACTCCTTAAACAATCAAAACTTATAAAGGTTGTGGGGAATTAGAAACATGACCATTTCTGCATGTTTTTGTTTGTTTGTTTGTTTCCTATGTCATTAAATTGACACAAAATTCTAAATTATTATTTATATAATATAATCATATTATTTGATCATTTGATTGATTTGTCGTTTGGCAAAGCAATACAGAAAACTTGCAATGCCTTACCAACCTTAATTTGAAAGTAAATGGTTGTTAAGAGCAATTTAGTGAAAAAGGTGGGTTTGAAACTACAAAACGAAAGAGAAACCAACGTTAGTAATGATGATAAAAACAAAGAACTTTCAATACAATTCTTATACTTATAGATTTTTAGAACATAAATTGATTAGAAACTATTATGTACACACACAGTACAACTCAAGAGCATTTGGCCTAATGTGGCAGAAGGACAGGCCAGATAACAAAAAAGCAGGATTTTTATAAACTAGTTTCTTCGGCCACCAAAACCAGAAGACAAAGCTTTTATACCAAAACTTGCTGTTATAACTCTCATTTTCTCACTTCTTATTGAGTACTGGCCCTTCATTTATCTCAAGCTACGTAGAATATGAATGCGACCCGGTCAATCATAGAAGCAATTGCCGGTAACGTGTAATAAAATAGAAGACTCAGTACTAGTAGTTTATATACTGCACCAAGAATTCTATTAGAGAAAAGATAAGTTATATAAACTGTTCATATTTTAACGATTTTTAACACTTTTAATAGCGCCAACAATTGAGGTCCGTTACACACTGACGAAACAATTAACAATGAATAGAGCGTAACTCTTTTCCTGTCACAACTTATATTTTACATACGACATGTAAAAGAATAGTAACAGACGCCCGCTTCCAAAGCCTTGGCAATGTTCCCAATGCAATGCCTTGCCTTCCACATGTAATTATGATAAAAGGAAAACCGGATAGTGCGGAAGCCGGACAGTCGCGAACCAGATACTCGGAAGAGTACTGTGCATATATATACACAGACAGAAAATAAATGCAAGTCATAGATATAACAGAATCACAAACAGTCACATTTACAGTACACAAGAATTTTGCTTCATCACTAACAAAAAGAAATCAAATTGAAATGCATTAAAAGTTATAAGCAGCATCATAACGATAGATGACAATGCATATGCCATTATATGGCACTACAAAATAAAAAAATTTTGATTTTGAATATCATCTTTCATAAAACGAAATGAATTCTTTTCAAATATATAAATTATTTTTAAATACAGAAGAATTCCATATTTTTTCAAATGATCGAATTGACTACAGTAAAGTTTTATTTACCAATTTAGATGCAGGAGAACCAAAGTAAGTTTCATATGGTCCAAACTTTTGAGCCAATTCGCAGCTAGCTTCCAGAGCAGAAAAATAAATTGTTTCAAAAATTTCTACATTCAGCTTCTGTGCTTCATCGCTATCAAATGGAAAACGCATCAAAATGAATGCATCAGCCAGTCCTTGGACTCCAATTCCAATGGGTCTATGCCTTTTATTAGACAGTTCGGCCTAAATAAAAAAAAATGAATTTCATCTTTAATAAAATATACATGCAATCACATTACATAAAATATATACATGAAATGAAAACATAAAAAAACTCCTAATATTTCTGCAAGCTGTCAAGGCAATAAAAAAGGGGGGGAAATCTTTTTAACTAATAACAAAAATATTTTCACAAACCAAATTTTGAAATGGTAGATTACTTTAAAAATCACCAACAAGGTTCTAAAATAACCAATGAACTGAAAAAGAAATATTTTGTTAGTAAAGGCTAGTCATCAGTCCATGTGTTTTGTTTCATAATTACACAGGTCTACACATATTCTGACAACGGAAATTTTTTAAAGTTATTTCATATACTGAAGACAATAATTACATATATTTTTGTTTGTTACTTTTTTGTGAGATTGAGTAATATTATTTATGTCAATATGTTAAAATAGACTTAGGGTAATTTTTTTGACATTCTTAAATAAACTTTATTGACTTAGTTCTTAGCAAATTCCCTCTGCCATCATAAAAGTATTCCATATGTTCTGGTATCTAACCCCAATTCCCTTTATATCCTTGTTAAATCAGTCATTGAAGATCTTTACTAGTATAGCCACCATTACTAGGGAAATGATTCAAATGGCTGTGCAAGTAATGAACATTTATGTTCATATTAGAAGCAGATGTTTGAAAATGTTAAGCAAGTTGTAAACATTATAAAATCAATATAATTTTCAGCCCTGTTTGGTCAGAAAATTCTCGACAACAAGGGAAAATGAGATCCACATTTTTCACCCTGTTTCATATTATGCAGAATGTGATATTGTAGCATAGTTTAAAAGCTAATGTGATATAGCTATCTATTTTGAGATTATCAAAAATTCCAGTTCTATTTTTTCTGTACTTATTCTAGGTACTTTCTATCCTTTATATGCAAAGCAAATGCCATTCTCATCAAAATCGTTTATGACTTATTTCATTAATTCAAACTTTATATAAAAGCAACATGATATATCAATATGAACATTTATATAGAGGCGCCATGATCGTAACTTATCTTACTATAAATTTTAAAAGTTTTTTTTTTTAACTCTAATAAACCTGTTTTCTCTCAGAGGCCATTCTTTACTTGCCCAGTAATATTACTTACATTTGCTTTCTCATAGGTATAAAAAGGAAAAACATTTAATGTAATCCACCCCTCCCCCACACTGATCATTTTTAAATCCACATAAATTATCCATTAGTATTAACAAAATAAATGTAACAATGGTAAATATTAAACATTAAGTATGGCAAATCAAATCATGTAATAAAAATGCTTAATTTCATAATTTGGCTTATTTTATTCTATTTGTGCACATTTATATAAAACACAATGAAAAAATATATTGTCCAAAGGGAAACAGCAAATTCAGAATTCTAATATTGATCATTAAATTCAAAAGCAAGTATGTACTACATATGTTTCATTACTCAGAAAATACTGAATGTCTAAATATAGGCATATACACATGAATATAGGTGTATACATATAAATAATAGGCATATACACATGAATATAGGCGTATACATATAAATAGTAGGCATATACACAAAAGAAAACAATCTCCGACAATATTCACACAAAACATTAATATAAAAAATAAAAAACAATTAATATAACTCTTAATTTAATCTTGATAAAGCATTAGACCTCTGCTCTGCAGCATTTGGTCTATTAGTAACAAACTGATTCCATTTTTGCAAAGCCAGACTTGAATGGGCTAATTTAGGACTTTTTGATGTAATTTGATTTAACTATTTCATTGGATTTATGATCCAAAATAGTTTCAACTCTAGTCCATAGATTCATTTATCAAATTTGTTTAACCCAAATAATACTGTCCATGCTTTTATTTTCATGTCCAATAGTAGCATGCCCAATTCTTGAGAGTGGAATTTAACTTTTTACTAGAAAATGCAATTGGCTTATAGTTTCTTTTAGAATCTTCCTGAGTTACAAAACTTCCTACACCATAATCTGTTGCATCATAATACAATTGAAGCTGGAATTTTGATGAAGACGATTTTACTTTAATTACCACATTTTAAACAAACACACCAGATATATAATGATAAAAAAAAAAATTATCTTTTAGCAAATGCTAAATAATTGAAATTCACATTTTCTAATTAATTTTTTTTTTCTCCCAAAGTGCTGCAAGAGGAAACGAAGTTTAGATTTCTAAAATCTAAAGTATCATCAAAACAATCATGGAAAAGATTTCCTAAAGTATTTAATAGGACTAAAATTCAAGTTAAATGAAAGTAAAATATATTGCATTAGCTAAAAGTTATAACAAATATTAAAAATTAATATAAAATAACAATTGCCAGAAAATAGGAAATCTAAATATAAAAGAAAAAGTAATATTCAATTACCTCAGGAATAGGGTAGTAATTGATATCAATCACTTTGTTAAGATTGTAAGTAACAACTTTTGTGATTTCTCTCAACTTCTCAAAATCATACAAACTATTGTTTAAAACACATCTAGGGAGTGAGATGGAAGCTAAATTGCAAACAGCAACCTGTCAAGAGATCATTGCATTAACTTTCATAGAGCTTATCATCATTGAAAGATATATGAATTAATAGACAATATTTTTTATGAAGATATACTGTATCACATAGAAAATACTAAATTGATGCTTTTAAATTATCACACAGAAAGATATCCATGTTTGATGGATTAGATAAAAAGCTAAAATACTAGTAGCATACATTAAAATATGTTTGTTAAAATATTTATTTTTGGTTACTTTAAAAATCTTTCTCTTTCATTCATTAAAGTTAAATTAACTATTAATGAAAAACTTTTTAAAAATTGCAAAGAAGGCGATATAAAAAAAAGACATCATTTTCAAAGTTGCATTATTTGTATAAGTGGATGAAATAAATCATTTGAAGCACAGTTTTTTTAAGCAAATTAAAGATATCCACATTTTTTCCCCTAGTAAAAAATATTTTGAAATAACCAAAATTATAGATAATTCTCAAGTTCAAATAACTTGTAACTAAATTCAAATTAATTGCACTTAAATAACAAAAAAAAATTATTTAGCTTTATTTTTAAATTTCAGATGAAAAGTAAATGAAAATTTTGCACCAATAGAAAGTTAATGCTAATTTTACCCCCCTTTTCAGATTTGAAATATATCTAGAGAAACACATTAAAAATTAATCTTAATGAAAAGCACGTCTTTCTTATTACTTTTGACTGAAATTGAAATTCATGAATTTATAGTATATTTGGCTTTTATGACCTGCAAATCCATTGATACATACACAACACTTATATATTAATTTTATGCTTGCCATCCTATTACATTATTCCACTGACTAGTGCTCATTTACAGGATGTCATTGTACATATACATTATAAACTTTTCCTCTCAAACCTTAAACAAATTCACAAAGAAATTATCACATCTTGGAACTGAATTATAAACAAACCTCATTTGGAGAGCTGAACTGAATAACTTCTGTACATAAATTGCTCCCTTTCATTGTGCCTAAGTTCTTTTGGTTTGATTTACGATTGCAAGTGTCTTTGTAGAGCATATATGGTATTCCTGTTTCAATTTGTGACTCTACAACTGCATACCAGAGATCTCGAGCTTTCACTTTTCTTCTAAATTTATTTTCTTTTTCATACCTACAAAAAAATAATAATTGAACAAATATCGGTATAATAATTAAATAAAGGTTTGAAAATTGATCTAATGATTTATTGAAAAATAAAAATAACAAAGAAAAATATTGCATGCTAAAGAAATCCAGCAACAGAATTTAAAATAAATAATTTCAATGAAAAGTATAAAGATTCAGAGTTCATTATTCCATTTATACCTTATATGCATTAATACTTTAATTTTTGAGCTTAAAAATCATAATATCTCTAGAGTCAGTAAAACCTGATTCAAGAAGTTCTTGCAATCATTCAGTCCTTATAATAGTCCAGAATATTTGCAAACCTTGCTGAAACTTGTAGTGATTTGTTTCTCCTACCTCAGAAAGTGCTGTTTTGTGCACTGTTGTTCATCTGTGTCTAATTATACACATGTAAATAAATAATTTCTCTTCTGTCTTACTAATGCGTAATAGAATGAATTTCTTTCTCATTTTAATGTTTTGTAACTTATTTTGAACGAATGGTCAGATCATTTAGAATAATATTAATAATATAACTGCTTCCCCAGGATGTGTTATCATTCACTTAAAAATATATGGACTTAATCAATTTGCTTTTTATAATGAAGTCAAATCCATGCTAAAATAAAATATAACCACCTCCACCCCCCTCTTTATATATACATATATATATATATATATATATATATATATATATATATATATATGTACACACACGCACACACATTTTTTTTCATTAATCCGAGAATAAGCCTTTTACACTTTTTAGCTCCATAATTTAAACTCATATTATAATGTCAATGTTTATATTTATGACATATATGTGGCAATCAAATTCAAACAGGTGTTTGAAAAGTTCTGCAGTAAAAATATTTGCCAAATTACAATCAAATTTCATGCACACTATTTCATAAACATGTCATTTCAATTTCTGAAACATAATTAGTTCACCATGTAATAAATATGAGGAGAATAGCATTTGACTGCAAAAAATTTGCATAATCCCAAGATTATTTATCAGGGGAAGTACATCATCCATTACCTGAAAAATAAATTGATAGACCAACAAAATACCAATGCATTTGCTATAAATTTTTGTAAAAGTCATTTGGTTTTGAAAAGTGCACAAACCAATCTCTATAATCATTAAAAAATTCTATTACGTAGCTCTAAACTAATGCATGGTGTAATATTATATACTTGTTCACTAACTGTTCAGTTTTTAAAATAAATTACAGCAACATATGCCTCACTATATATAATTTTTTTGAAATAAGTTCTGGAATTTTGCATTTCCCTCCATTCAACACATAAACAGTCTTTATGCAATACGAGGCATGCCCTTTTCATTATTAAACCTTACTGAGAAAAATGACAAGTGATTATTAGATTCTTTCCAATATCTTGGATGATGAATTTCAGCAAAAAAGGCATTTAATTGCAGCATTTATGAAAGAAATAATTCCCTTAAAACATAGCAACAAATTTCCCTTCTCATCTCAAATTATTTATGTCATGTTATGCATCAAATGTAATTTTTGGAGTGAGGTGATGAAGCAAATGTTGAGTCATATTAGCATTATTATCTTTTACATGTAATCACAAAAATATTGCACATCATTTTTTTCACCAGATTTTACTTTTATTTGCTATTTGATTATCTTCAATGATGCCATTGCTAATCCATTTCATTTTATTTCATATATAATATATTAATAATTAACTTGGTAATAAATGACCTATTTTTGTCAGTTTAAAACTCATATGCATGTACAATGCCACACTCTCCCTAGCAATCGCAACAAAAAACTGGTTTTAAAAAAAAATCCAGAAATCAAAATTATATAATCAGGAAAGAACTGCAGTGTAGTTCCTAAAGCAGTTTAATCAGCAGCAAGATTCAAACATTTTATTTAATATGAATCACTATAAATGCCATTATAGCTTAGGCGTGATTTTGTATGTAAAACTTATTGAAACAATTTATTGATGCAAATCACTTATGTATGTTTGCTATATCTGCTCTAAAATAATTCTAGATTGAATCAAAATACCACATGTATCAGTTACATCAAAATTTTGCATATTTTACTATGTAATTTTTGATAAACAACATTTTGATATCAATGCAACCATATGTACTTAAAAACATGATTATATTTTTAGAATGCTGTTACTATAAGTATCTCCTTAATAGATTTAATTAATGAAGTTTTGATACACAGTGAGCAAATAGATGATTAATAAAATCTTTACACTTTAATACAGATGATATTAAAAAATTTAAAAAATTATTTGCCCACAAACAAAGAGCATTATGGAATTCATTGAAACAGAAAAAATTAAAAGAAATTAAATAGTTGCAAATATTTTAGAGCATAAAACTGCAACTTACTTTTCATACAATTGTTCAAATTCATCACCCCAACAATCCTGAAGTCCTGGTGACTCTTGAGGGCACATTAAGCACCAAACTCCATCCTCCCGCACCCTTCTCATGAACAGATCGGGTATCCATAAAGCATAAAACAGATCTCGAGCCCTCTGCTCTTCTTTGCCAATATTTTTTTTCAAGTTAAGGAATTCAAAAATATCAGCGTGCCATGGTTCTAAATAAATGGCAAAGGCAGCAGGCCTCTACACAAAAAACATCCCATATGTATATTCTTGAACAATGTTTTTAATCATGCACAAATACACGAAAAATAATTAACCTCATCCTTTAATGTTATTTGACATATGACTTGATGTCAAAAACTGCTTTGAAAATGTCAAATGAATTATAAAAGTTAAATATTAACTTTAAAAAGAAAAATTAGTCAGCTAAATATGAACTAATGAAAATTGCTCAGATTCATCTATTGCATCTCCTATTCATGGAGAGTTTGATATTTCTCTCATCTAATATTTCAGCAATTACTGAACTTAATGTACAATAAAATAGTTATGTTTTACAACAAAAACTAAATAATTAATTATAAAACTGAGGGAATTTTAAAATCATATTTCAAGTAAGCATGTACTGAATTATAAAACTGCCATTCATTTAATAGCTGATATTCTTTAAGAAAAATTATTTGCAACAATATTAAAAAATATTGTATAAAATTTAATTATATATTTATTTTTTATTATATTTCAGGTAGGCCCTTCCAAATATGAAAGATCAATATAAAATAATTTTTTTTTTTTTTTTAACGTGGAGTTGGGAAAAAAACCAAAAATAGAGGGTTCTTTTTCGTGTATGTGCATGTATGTGAGATATTTAGTGATCAACAAACCTTAAATTTATTTTTAATTGCAAATTATAATATTCATAAATAATTGTTTTTAATTGAATATGAATTTGTAAAAATAAAATTACCTTATTTCCTCCCTGGCCTATATATCGAGCTGTGTTGTTGAAGACCCTCAGCATAGGTACAAGTCCACTTGCTGTACCATTCGTCTGAAATTGTGTTTATAAACAATTACGTAATTTGACCAAAAATAAACAAGACTCATTTCATCTAATTACATTAATAACTTCCCAATTTTTTTATAAATAGAAATATTAATTAAATTAAATTCACTGAAGAATATTCAATTAATATGACAAAATAAGATTTCATTTTTATCAAACTCAAAAATAGGTACATAATGAACATAAACCTGTAATGTAATTTTTTTTATCAGCATCATTTTTAATAAATCAGAATGAATATTATAGTTGACAATGAAATGCTTATATTTTCACTCAAAGGGTTCTTAGTGAATGAAAAACATTTCAAAGTCAATCAATCATAGAACAAGGCATTAAATTTTAAAACATAGATTATATATTTTTTTTCTATTCAATATATACTCAAATTCTGCAATGCAAAAGATTATAAAACATTAGAAAAACAAATTTCTATTGTATTAACAACTAAGAAGAAGAATCTGAAATCTAATATAAATAAGTGAATTTTCAGTTATCCCCAAATGCATTAACTTCAAATGTCAATAATAAAAATAAAAAATTATTTAATATCTCAAGTTTTAAAAACGTTTATATTTTTGTCAAAATAATTATTCGAATGAGAATTTTTAATAGGGTGTGTTGATTAATTTTATCTTAAAAAACAAGCACTTTATAAATATTTTTTAAGCACCTTTAAAGAAAAAGTAAAAACCAACCATAACTTAATATTTTTTTAATTATAGAATTCGAATGAAATAAATTAAATTGGATATTAATAAGCAAGGGTCCAATTTTATACAAATATACACATAAAATACTACCAGATATTCAGTAACAAGTAGTGTGATTTTAATCTTTTCCGCATAACAGTCACTTTTTTTCAAACCTGTGCCAAGCATATGATTAAATTGAAATAAATGAATTATTCATATCCCCAAAGATATATTTATAAAAACATTAACAAATTTTAAATGTACTTTAAGCATGTGAATAGCATATAATAATAATAAATATATAATGTATTTCAGAATTTGAAACTTACACCATTTATGTATGAGCCCTTTGCTCGTATTTTATGAACATTTAATCCAATACCACCAGCATATTTCGAAATAATGGCACATCTTTTTAAAGTGTTGAAGATGCCATCAATACTATCAGATTCCATATCAAGCAAAAAACAACTGCAATATCAAAAAAAAAATCAATATATATTTATATAAAAAAATGTATATTTAAGTTATGTTTGTTTTAGGTTAAGAAGTCTGTAAATTGCCTGCTGAGTAAATGGTTTTTATTTCATATAAAAAGAAGCAAAATCTTTCACAGTATGAAAAATACAATATAAATTTCATTATCTTCATAGAACTCTTAATTGAAATTGAAATTTTCTATTTCTTATAATTTAAAAGTTTTCTGCATGTAAAAATTGATTCTAAAATGCATAATCTCTATTATACAATAATTGGCAAAAAAAAAAAAAGTTCATCAGCCATTAGTTTGATTTTTACAGCATATTTTATATAAAAGCCTGTGGTCTTTAAAAAAAAAACCACATGTCCCACCATTACCATATCCTTTATTGAGAGATAATGCAAAATAAAAGTCTGGCAGAGCTCTCAACTTCAAAACAAGGACCAGCTTGGTCAAATAACAAGATTGCCACTCAAATCTAAGTATTAAAAAAAATCTGTACATATATGTAATACAAGAGGAAATGCTCAAATATCACTTATTATAGATAGTTAATAGAATATCAATATTCCATAGTTTCAATGAGTGGAAAAAGCAAGGAAAGGAAGCAACAATTCAACATCACTGGAAATAATAGTATACTAAAGAATGTTTCTATTTACATATAGAATAAATAATTTATTAATTACCAAGAATTTAGCAACACAAAATTTGGTATATTGATCACCTCTCATGCTCTTTTAATTGTAAGTCACACAAAATTAAGATGAAATAAAACACAAAATAATATTTTTACAATCATGATACAAACCATTTAATGAATTTTCTAAACCTTTATAATATTTTGCAGTGTCAATTTAGCATACTAATCTTTTGGAAATTGGAACATTTAAAACACATCGATAAAAGTTTATGACATCATACACAGTTCTTAGATTTCTTTCAGATTTTCAACAAGCATACTTTAGTTGACACTAAATCAGTTTGCTATAGCCACATTGCCATGAGCAACACAAGAATTAATTTTGCAATTTCCCAAAAAAATCAGGAAATACCTCAGCTTTCAAATATTAGAATAGAAATCATCTAAACGAATTTTCTCAATAAATAAATTCAACTATTCTTTGTAAACACTTTTTAGTTTTTCAAGAATATCTCAAATCGGATCTTTTCACATCCTGAACATGCCAGGGAAATTTGTGCTTTGGAATAAAGAAATTGTAGCAAATCAACCATTCATATTTTACATAATAATGCATTGTTTTTCAATAAATGTGGATTTAAACATGGTGCAGCATTTAAAATAATAAAAGTTTTGGACATGTATTCAATTTTTTAATAGTATTCTACACAATTATTAAACACTCTACTTAAAACCGTCTTTTTTCAGTTTCAATAACTCCAATAGTAATCGAGTGACTTGTAGCCTCACATTTTTAGCATCATCAAGCTCTATCAAAAACAAGCTGTCTAATGTTTTTGCTTCTTTGATTATGCTTCTTTTGATAATATTTTTCATTAACTGTTTGTCAAGTATAAATAGATTATCATATAAGAAATGTACCATTGGTTCAGACTCAGAATTTTTTCTTCAAGAAATTTTAAGGAAGATCTGAGGAATATTAGCTGTATAAGAGAAGCTAATTTTAGCTAGAATCAATTTATCCTGACAAGCATTTATAATATTATCACTCATGACAGATCCAGGCAAAAAATTGTTAAGGAAACTATATATTTCTTTATGTTGTCAAAAACTTTTAAAGCATGTTCCCAAACGTTGACTTTTTCTACCCAATGAATAGAATAAAACTTCAGTGGAAATTCAGAAAAACTAATAACTTTTAAGAAATTAACATGTCCAACGACTATTTTTAAATATTCTAAACATTTCTCTTATAGTAACATCCACTTCCCATTGAGAAAATGTCCATACTGAAATGCTCCATAGTTCAAAAACATCTAGATCTAAAACATTTAAGTCATTTACACATGACAGTTCTTTGACATATTTTAAAATTTTTAAATTTACATTTGGTTCAATTGTACTCATTTGTAAAAGTAATTGTATGTCCAGACTTGATATAGCTTCTTTAAAATTCTCAAACAGTTCTTGAGTAATGGTATGCCTTAAAAATACTGAATTCTAATATCTTGTGGAGATTCTATTGATTGATTTGCATCAATATTTTTAGATCCATTTGGCATTTTTTGTGAAATGTAATTCAAAGCTTCATTAAAAGTGTATAACAATTTTTTTTTATTTTTAAAGGTTTCTTAAGAGATTGTAGTACAAATGGGCTAATCCATAACAAATAATATATGACACTTTTGTAGGACTTAATGTACATTTTTGGCTATTCCACTATCAATGAACATATATGAAAATATTTCAAAGTATCATTAAATGTATTAAAGAACAAATGCGATGCAACAAGTTTTAATGCTTATGAAAGTTCAGCTTTAAATGACTATTCATGAACTCAGCTTATTTTCAGATATCAAATTTGAGGTTTTGGGGCCTGGAATGTTATCTTCTCCTGACACAAAGTCTAATATCAAAGATGATTTTTTTTAACTGACATGAAATTTTGTATGTTTTCTTATTTTAGCATGACTAATATGAGTCTGTTTTTCCATATTACTTAAGATTATTATCTTCTTACAAATCAGTACACAGAAATCGCTTTTTTTAAATTTCCTGGTGCCTTAGTGCCTTCCTTAGTGCCTTGGCAACCCAGAATAACTCTGCAAGCATAGTCATCCAATCAGAATTCTTAATATTTACTTAAAAATAATAACTAAATAATAATCATACCAAAATGCGAGTGTATAAAAGAGTACTTTTAATCCAAAATTGCATACCTTGATAACTGAGGTCTTGGAGTGCCAGCATTGAAAAGAGTTGGAGATGCATGAGTGAACCATTTCTCAGACATTAGATGATAAGTCTCAATAGCCTTACCAATGTCTTCACCATGAATCCCAATAGCAACTCGCATCAACATATGTTGGGGTCTTTCAACCACTGAAATTAATTCAAGCTTGAATGCCACCATTATGAAAAAAAAAATTTTATTCTAAGATTATTCCAAAACAATTATGGAGTGACTTTTAAAAGAAGAGATAAAACAAGAAAGCAACTTTGAATTTTATCAATTTCTTCAATTATGAACTTTTCAAACCAATTATTAACCATTCAAAAAATTTGAACTTCCATTCTATTCACAAGTATAATTACAAATTCTGGTGAAGATAAAAAGAATTTTTTTTTGTAGGTAAATTATATTAAACCATGAATTTAATTCTCCCATGTTTTAAAATTAGTTTGTCTGTATAACTCAAAGAAACATACATATAAAAATAAGTAATAAATGGTTTGTCCTTCTTCAATTAAACTTATTTTCAACTTAATAGAGTATCACAAATATTAAGGACAATATTGTTGATTTTTAGTAAATAAGCTCTGGGCTATTAATCTTTTTTTTTTTTTTTCATAACTTTGGATATTCAAACTTTTTCAACTTGTTTAAATGAATTGAAACAAAAAAAAAAAAATCAAATATAATTTAAAATAAAATTTATTCAAAGCAATGATTTGTTACATGTAATCATTTTTTAAAAACTAAAACAATCGTATTAGTAAATGGTACCAACCAGCCAAGAATCCTCAATAAATTATTTTCACATTATATAGTCATTTTTTTTTTTTCAAATTCTTCTGGAAATTAAATTTTGCAAAGCTAAAAACATTTGCTAATTTTAAAACAATGTCATTTAAATAAAATAATAAAACTGCAGTGAATTAAAATAGTTTTTAAGATTCTTTTCCATATATGAGAATCAAAAACTATTAAAATATTTTTCTTTCTATTATTACTAACTAACTATTAAAACTATTAAAATATTCTTTTTTTCTTTTACATTTTTTTGTATGCATCTAATTTTTATGTATACAAAAAGTATAATATTAAAAAAAAAAATTTTTTTTTTAATCTTGTTTTAAAGTAGAAACAAAGTTTTCATAAAATAGGAATACAAACTTAAATTGAAATTTTAAATATTGAACACAATGACCAATAAAAATTTCATGGAAAAATCTCATATGCTTCATATTACAGTGATACTGATGACTTTTTAACCAGATTTTGGGCTAAACTGCTTGTTAAGTGAGTGCAACTTCTTGAGGTTCATTATTGTTTGAATCTCAAGATACAGAGAAATTTTCAAAAAATTTTATCCCTCTCTTCCTCACACCATACAAAGCAGACAACTGTATAAAAGTTTTATAACTAAAACTTTTATCAGTTAATAAATAAAATGGTGCTTTGTGAGCTCTGTAACATCAGTGATTTTTTTTAAATTTCATTTATTGCAATTGTATTTTCAAATATATATATATTGTTTACATAATATTTATATAGAATTTGAAAATTATTTTCTATAAATCTGAAATTCAATTTTTATTTGATTTCTTTGTCCTATGTTCAGGATAAATTAATCAATAACAAAATAAATTAATTTCATGTATAAATTAATATGGCATTATAGTAACTATACATATATATTGAGAAGACAGTTTTTATAAATAGTCAGACAAATGGTAAAAAGCTTTTAAGCTTTTATTATGCTATTATCAGTTTAGTATTAATTTCAAATAATAGATGCCATTAAATATTCACAGTTTAAGCAAAATGAAGGTGAAAAGGGTCCAGTTATAAATAATTATAATTGCACTTTGAGTTCAGTTAACAGTGATACAACTCAAAAAGGAACTGTAGAAATAATGATTAAATAATTGTACCTTTATCATCTATTTTTAACAAATATGATCGTTCCAGAGTCTAAAGAAGGAGAAAATCAAAAGTCATTAAATGATGTACATAGAAAAACATTCATTGTCACATTTGTTTTTAAGATGCATTTTCATACTCACCTTAAATCCAAAATAGTTATAATTGTAATCTCTTTTGTGGTCAATGATAGAATTCAGTTTCTATAGAAAAAAAATGAGTTTTAATTTTAAAAAAGAAATTCTTTAATTCTGTTTAAAAAATTCAACTGATGTAAATCGTCAACAATATACTTAAAGAAAAAAAATTGAAAGGGGGGAAAGAATAAACAAAACATTAAACAAAATCCCTTAAAATGTTGTATAATATGCTGTGAAAGCTAAGCAATTGATAATTCCTAGATTTTTGATGAAAGTAGCACACAAATCTATGTTTTTATTTGCAGTAAAAAAAAAAGTATTAAAACAGTGAAATCAATTTATGTGACAATCCAAAAACAGTATTATTTTGTGACAATTTTCAAAAAAAAAAAAAAAAAAAATATGAAAATTACAAGCATTAAATAATTTTAAAACTATTTGAACATAAGATAATTTACGTTTTGTGATAATGCATGTTTGCAATTTTTACAATATTCATTTTAAAAGAGATGATAAATAAATTTTTAAAAAAACATTTATTAAATACTTATAAAATATAACTTTGAAATTAAAAAAATTACCTCAGCATTCTTCATAATCACATTGAAATTATAATCTGATATTAGTGGGGCATGTTTCCCAGTTTTTTTATTCACCAATGTATACAAGTCCTCAATTACACCTAAACAAAATTGCAATATATTAATGCAGCCATTAGGATTTTGAATCATTATGCCAATAGTAAATTTCATTCCTTTGCATTGACAGAGTGAAAAACTAACTGTGCATTCCAATTTTTTAGTTAAGCAACTTTAACAAGCTTATATAATATAACACATGAATGCAAAAATTTCAATATCCTACCAAATACAGAATAAAAATTGATGAGTTTTCCAAACATCACAAAAATAAAATAATTACGTAATGTTTTTCAAACATTCTTTGAATAAATTTCCTATTTACATTGCTTATTATATTTACAATTTTATGCTTTTAAATTGTTATTGATTGCAAGTTTATCTTCAGAAAAATATACACTGTTCAATAGTTGTAGACTTCATGCACAAATGAATTTAAAACTCAAAGACATTAAATATTAGCATAAATATAAACTACAGCATTAAGAAGAAGTTAAAGAAACAGGATATTAATAGAAACTGAAAAAAACCAATTGCATGAAAAAAAAATCATAATAATTACTTTTAAAATGCTAACTTGAAAAATAAATTTATCTGTGTAAAAGTGAAATTCAATATATATTTAAATAATCACACACACAAAAAAAAAGACTAACATTGTTTTATCCAGATTTAAGACTTTTTTTAAAGAAATTATTTCATTCAATTACTAATAATTTTTCGCTCCAGCAAAGAAATTAGCATTTACTCAGGTACAATTATTTCTTTAATTTAAACAAACATAAAAAAAATTCAGCATTTACAAATTGAAAATCTTTTAATATAAATTTATCGGCAATAAGAGTTTATTGTAAACTAGCACAAATGTGAATGAAAAAAATATATATAACCAGCAATTAGCAACTATCAATAAATGCCAGGCAGCTTTAATTTTTAATAAGTTTTTAATAGAAGTTTTTAAATTATTCAAAATTAGTATTCAGCAACTATCATCTAATATGTTATTTTTCTCAATATTCTTCACTTCACTTTCCATGCTCTTTTTCTCATTATAGCAACATTTTTTAATAGTTTATGTTGTTGTTTTTTATTCTGAATCAAAATTACATGAGTGATGGGCATTGTGCATTATCATAGAAAGAGTGATATAACAAAATTTGTAAATATTAAAATATTGTAAATACTCTATTCTTTCTTTATTAGTATTTTTTTTTGTCTTGTTATGAAATGCATATTCACTAATATTCACTGAAATTTAACACAATTATAAATATTTCCTTTCCATGTAAGAATGAAAGTAGAGTTTAAAAATTATTTTAAATCCATACCAATGTATACAGTAGAAATTTTTAAATAATTGACAGAAACAGTTAGTATTTTGTTTATAAAAGGTTATCTGCAGATTATTCTTAATATTTATAGAAAAAAAAATCATTGCATGTAGTATACACAGTTGCGGAGAGAAATCTATTTTTCATTTTAAATAACTAATACTTTTTAGTAATGGTCAAAGTTGAAAATTTGATTCAAAATTTATTTTTAAAACATTTTTATTGAATAAAATGGTTAATTTAATTTTTGTAGTTAAAAAAATTTAACATGGCAAATTTGAAAAATTTTATTCCAAAAAACATGCATACAGATTTATATAGTTTTTATATATGGCACACAAGGGTTCAAAATGTATGGGAAAATTTTTCTTTTATTAAATTGCCATTGATATAATTGAAATCAACTGAGAAAATACAAAAAGAATTGCATTCCAACTTTGAAAGGATGTCTACCTAATATGCGAACTTATAAAAAAAAGTTATAGCTTTTGTTTTATAACTTCCAAAATTTAAAACTAATCAATTTTAAAATTACTAACTATATTTAAGAATAAAAATTATGACTAATAACGAGAAAAAAAATTAATATGTGATACTTTATCTAAAAAATTATTTACAAGTGCCAATCTTTGTAGTTCAAAAAAAATACTAAACAATTCTCCAACATTAGAATATTTGAAATTGACATGTATAATGCAAATTATAAAACATTTCTAGTGCAAAAAAATTTTGTCACACTGATTCTTTAATTTAAATGAAAAAAATTGAACACATAAATACACATAAAACACAATAATAAAATTTGTTTAATATAAGCATTTAAACTTAGCAATTAATTTCTCAAATAATTTAAACTCAGTAATATAGACTAAAGAAATCACCTATGTTTGTTTTTATTTTCAACCCAACAGTTTTTTACAGTGGGAGCGATCTTCCGGAAACTTTTTCACACTCTCTAAGAAAAGTTTTATCCCCTCCCCCACTTTTCAAAAAATTGTGAACCTTCAGTTAGGTATGGAATGTCCTGCATGGCATTGACATACAATATTTATAAAATGTTAACCTTTAGCATGAATTTAACATTTTTATTAAACCTATGGTATTATTCTTCAAAATTAATCCCTGGCATTCAGTAAATAATATCCAAAAATCAAATTAAAAAAAATATGAATCAGTGTGTATCCATATGAAATGAAATAAATATAAAATGTAATATTTTCTAAAAAAAATACAAGAAAAAAATTTCTATATTAATTATTTATAATAATTAATAAAATTAACTATTTAATAATTCAGTTTTATTTGAGGAAAACAATTTTTAGTATATACAGATATCCACTCTAATTACAGCTCAATAGCTAATATGTAAACTTTTAATAATCGGAATATACATTTAATAAAACTAGTCTCCTCAAAATTTTCTCACATACCCTCTAATTAAGATTATCTTCCACCTCCTGCAAAAAAATTGTTTTACATAAGGCAAGCTGATGTACAAGAGTTATGAAATATTAACCTTCAGCATGAATTTAGCATTTTTACTGCATCCATCATATGGAGAGGTGTTTGTTTTTTGCAATAAATCTCTGGCATGCAGTTCAAAGTAACCAAAAATCATAACTGTGTTTTAGATGTGTTTTTGCCAACTGATTGAAGCCAAAATTTGGCACAGAACTACAATTGTAGTCACAAAATCATATACTAAATTTAAGTCATCGTGTTTTTGAGTTATTGCTTTTACATACTTCTGAAAATACAGATTGACATACATTCAACTATTTGTTGGATTTGGTTTTAAGTGTAATAGCAGCCTACAATATATATCTTAAAAACTGTACAGCCGAATTTTAGCCATCTAGCTCTCTTTGTTTTATAATTATCATGTTAATTTATATTTGAACAATCATACAGGTAGATTACAGATAGCTTTGATTTTGTGCAAAATTTGATAAAAAATCTACCAATTTAGAGTAAAAACCATTTATAAAATTTCAGTAGTCTAAGTTAAAGTGTTTTTGAGTTATCTTTGTCACAGACAGACAGAGAGACAATATTTTAAAATGTATTTTTCAAACACAGAGAGGTCTAAAATATGGAGATTCTTCAAAATATTGGGTTTGAATTTTTTGATGATTACAATACTTTATCTATAATTTGTATGCAAGGAAGTAAAATGATCTATTTGATATGGAAAATAAAATTCTCCCTCTTCAATTTTACCAAAATTTTGGAAAAATAATACTGCATACTGAAAGAGTTTCAGAATCCTAACTGAAAATTTCCAACAAATTTTACACACCACTTTAAATACTTACTACTAAAGGATTCTTTTGTTTCATTATGAAGCTTAGAGATAGCAATACGTCCAGCCAATATAGCATAATCAGGATGAAATGTTGTCATAGTTGCACAGATTTCCGCAGCCAAGCAGTCCAATTCTGATGTCTTCATGCTTGGAGTTAATCCACTCATGACTTTTTTAACTACAGTAGACTGAAAAATAAATTTCCAAAATGAATACAGTAAACTGAAAAATAAATTTTGGCTAATATATTTAAACACTCAAATTTAAAATTTTTTAACCAATTCTTATGTTTGTCGTAGAAAAAATAAATTGTATAGAAATGAAGTAATGAAAAATGTATTGCATAATACAAATCTCATATCATTGTCTGGTTCGTCAAAAAATACCAAACAGCTGAACTTTTAAAAGCTAAAAGCAATATAATAAAACAACTTTTAATTTCTTAAACTTAGTTTCAATTTTAACTGCTTTTGCTTTTTTTTTATTAGAAAAATTCACGTAGCAAGCAAAGTTACCATGCATATTATTCCCAATAATATTATATGAAATATCAAAACAATTGCCTGGATTGTAACGTAAATAAGAAAAGAAAAAAAATGATGATTTACATCAAAGCAGATCAATTCTATATAAAAACACAAAAATATAAAGTATAACTTTTAATGCTGTAACTCTTCAAAATAAATGCAAGTTTCAATACAAATTGAAGAGTTTATTTGCAACCTACAAACTCAACTGCAGATCATTGTGCTGTGTTGCTATTTTCTTAATTTGCAACACATTCCTCAATATACAGATTATTTGAATAATAGAGAATATAAAAATCAACAAAATAAAGGGAAAAAATTGTAATAAGGGAAAAATATTAAAAGTCAGACTCACAGGATTAACATAATCCATATTCAGTCCATAAGAAAATTTTTTTAATCGAGATGTCAGTCTGGCAATTGCATTCGCTTGTGATCCATCTAGAAGAGGATAAATATAGTAATATAGATGCAAAGTAAAAATATAATTCAATATCAAATCAATAATATAAAAATAAATTCTTTTATATGCATAAGTTTTTTTTATCATTAAAAGAATTTTTAATGCCTTACTCCAACAGGAACTTTTATCAAAAATTTTTCATAAATAATGCACTGATTCCCAAGATAAATAAATGTAATCCTAAATCTCTTACATGCATACAGGGTGTCTCAAAAACCTAGATTGCGGCTTTTATTTATTAAATATTGATCATAGACATATACTGTAAATTACAAAGTTGTGTGAAAAAAGGTGTAAAAGGTTATGAAATCAATTAAAATTTTCAGTGGATTAAACTTTAAAAAATACCAAATTTAAATTTTTATACGGACCCTGTACAAAAAAATTCCCAGGGAGTAAAATATGCCAAAATTACAGAATTTTAACATGGAAACTCTCAAAGATATGTTAAAACAAAGTTGGTGAAGGGTCAATCACAAATTAAAATGCAAATGTTTACAACTTCAGTGCAGATGACACGACACAAAAATGCATCATAAGGAAATAAAATATGCTTCATATCTTTAGTTTTAAATACAAATTTTAAAATCTATGCTTCCTGAAAAATACTTAAAAATTTTATATCATGAATTACAGAATATAACTTAAAAATAGCACAGCAATGAACTTGCAAAAAAACTTATGTAATCTTTCCTTTAAGTAATCTTTCCTTTATGTAATCTTTCCTTTAAGTTGTTATTATTTCTACAAATGTTTAATATTTTTGAACCAATAAATCGTAAAATTATTATTTATTTATTCAGTCATCACTTTCTTTGTTAATTTGTGTACGACCCCTAAAACACGAACATCCGACATAATTTTTTTCCTCTTTGCCAACTCATATCCAGGCATCGAAAAGTCATTTAAATCAGCATTTATGTAGTTTCATATTTTTGAGACTTTTTGTGAAAAATTGCTGAAATTTTGTACATGACCTAATTAAAGGATGAGGCACATTTTACTCATTGGCAATTTTTTTGTACGGGATCCGAATAAAAATACCTGAAATTTTTAATCGATTTCATAATATTTTGCACCATTTTTTATACAACTTTGTAATTTACAGTATATGTCTATGATAAATATTTAAGGAATAAAAGATGCGGTCAAGGTTTTTGAGACACCCTGTATATGCAAGCTGCACAATACAACAATTATTAAATACTTTGATATTTCACAATATTTTTACAACTTTTCTACTTTTTTTATGCAAACATATAGAATGCTTTTCAAAAATAAAAGTGAACAATCAAAGAAATACATATCCTAGTGTTTTTTAAGTGAAACTATAATATGTATAAGATTAATCTTTTCCATACCGAAACAATTTAATTTTCAGCTCAGTTCGATTTGATTTCTATATTTATTTTGACCATCAGAGTATTATGTTTATATATTGAGAATAAACTATTCAAATATTTCCAATAAATATGATGGAACATAAGGGAGGTTTTAATATGGATTTTATAATAATTAAATAATAATTTATTATTTAAAAATTGTAGTTCTTAAAAATAAAATACAATTTGCTGTTATTTATACTGAATGAAAATATCACACATTTTAAATAATTTTTTATTTGCTTACAGTTACCTCTTACAATGTTTAATCAAATTTTGTAATATTCTATAAAAATTAATAACTTATGCAAAAATTACCTCTCAGCAGTTTTTAAAAAAATCCTTTGAAACAACTAAAAGTTGCATTTTAGGTAATAAAAAAAAATAAGTTGCAGATAATAAGATTTTGTTTAAAGCAAGATCTAGAGGCTCAACAAGCTTGGTTCTTAAATACAGAGAAATTTCTAGAAAGTTCAATATCGTACTTCTTCAGATTATAAGCATCTGCTCTGGAATTCAGTTTCAGATTTCAATGTGGTGAATCTTAGTGAGCTTTACAGTATGTGATTTGAGTAATTATTTAGTTTGTTCTCTATTAAGATTGAGTTTTGAATTACATTTGTAAATTATTTTAATCCAAGGAAACTTAGTCATCATTTGTATCTGCTTGCACAAGTGGAAGATGATACACAAAACAAAAATAAGGCTTATTTAAAATCTTTTTTATTTGTATGTGCTCTAGTATTCAAGCAGTTATCAATATTAAACACATTTTTATTTTTTTTAATATTATAATTATAGCATTTAACCATCATATATGATAATTATAATTTGAAGCATATTATATGTATTTATTGTAAGAATAACCAATGAAAAATATAAAAATAAGCTTTATAAACATAAAAGTGAATACTTCTATACATGTATTAGTACTTTAAAAACAATTAGATTGTAGATTTATTCACTTTTTTATTGAATGTTTCACATAACTAAAAAATAAAGCTTAACCTACAAAGGTCATATTAACAGATGTGTGTGTGCGTAATGTTAGTATATTACCAAGCTAAAAGTAAATGTAGAAATAGTTTACCTATAATGCAAATAAATAATTTACTCAGAAATTGCAATACCCATTAAATTGTATATATTGCTTAAAACTTACCATTAACCATAGTACATCATACAATAAGTCTTCGGTTGGACACATATATTTCAACATTGTTGACCGACCCATATTGATTTCTGAACAGAACCATCTTTCAAATGATACATGACAAAATTTTATGACATCTGGTAATTATTATTTAATAATCATTCATTTCATGACATATGACAGGTTATAGTGATTTTAGTCAACCAGCTTTTTAATTTTCAAAACAATGGATAAAAAAAGAATCTCATGTGTTGATTAAACACTGTTTTTTTTTATGAGGGAAAAATACTGCTAAAGGCAAACAGTGCCTTGATAAGTGTTGTGAAGATTTTGCATGAGGAATATCAACTATTATTGATTAATATATTGAATTTAAATGCAGTTGCACAGACACCAATAATGCTGAATGCTGTGCTCCCCTAAAATCAGCAATTACTTTGGAAAACAAAAAAAGTCCACAAAATAACTTTGAAAAACCATAAAGTGAAGTTATATGAGATAGCTGACACATTAAAAACATCAGAAGGAGGTGCATTCACAATTTTACATGAAAATTTGATCATACGCAGGTTGCTTTTGAAATGGATGTCATTTTTTTATATCAAATTGAAAAACATGTTGATGATTCAAAGCTCTGTTTGAAGCTGTTTGAGCAAGATAAAAAGGATTTCTTGCATTGGATGCAACAATGGAGGAATCAAGGAACCATAACTGCACATCTAAACCAAAAAGATCTTCAGTTGAGAGGACAGCAGCTGGTTAAATTTATTCGAAGCAATCAAAGACTCAAAAGTCAGCTGGCAAGGTCATGACATCTGTATTTTGGGATGCACATTGTATTTTGCTCATCAACTATCTTAAGTAAGGCAAAACTATCAATGGTGAATATTACATGGCATTATTGAATTCACAGAGTGTAGAAATCAAGAAAAAATAGCCTCACATATGAAAGGAAAAGTGCTGTTCCAATAAGATTATTTATGTTACAAGTTGATGAAAACAATAGTTAAACTGAATGAAATATGCTTTGAATTGCTTTCATATCTACCATACCCTTCAGATCTAACCCACAGCAATTATTGGCTTTTGAAGATATCAAAAGGATATCCTAAAAAAAGAAATTTGGCTCAAATGTAGAAGTGATTGTCAAAACTGAGGTTTATTTTGAGAACAAAGACAAAACATTCTACAAAAAAGGCATCAAAAAGCAGTGTTAGAATGAATGTATCACTTTTGAAGAAGAATATGTAATGAATAAAGTTAATTTCTAAAAAAAAAAGATTGCTTTTCTTAGTTAGATTGGGAACTTAATGATACATTATTTCAAAACATTTAATGCTATTTTGAAAACATGGAGGTTAAATTCAAAATGCCTGAAAATTCAACATATGATATTGCTTGATGTTACTAGTTATTAAATAACATGATGATTTTACCAGTTACAGCTTTCAAAATAAATAAACTGCATTTTTAATACATGAAATTCAATCCTTTAAAATATTTAAACTAAATTTTTCAAAATATATATTAAATGTTCAGAATTTACAATATTTTAAAGACATATGCAAGTAAATATGAGATAATTGCTTTAGAGATGAATATGATTCTTTTGATATCATAATATATATTAAAGAAAGAATTCAATATACAGATTTCTCAATTTCAATACTGTAGTACATCATTCAATACATCAAATTCATTTAAACAAAAATATATAATATAAAAATTTATATGCATATATATGTAATGATATTTTAAAATCTAATTTAAATCTTAATTAATTCTCTAATTTTTATCATAAATTAGATAATGTTAACTTCATTCTAAAATGTTCTCTAATTTCCTGATCCAATTCCTACTTCTTTATTTAATTGACACTAGATGTGCTCTAGAAAACTGAGAACTCCTGCATTTCCCACACTCATATCGAAGGGATAAAAATCCCTAATGCTTACAACATTCTTTTAAAGATACTTAAGATTCCCTTTCCTAAGACTATATATGCCAAAGAAATCCTTATCAAACTCTCATAGTAAGATTACTGAAAGGAAAAATTCATGTTTCTTTTGCTCTTGTATTGTGATGCCGCCTGACACATCTCCTACTGCCTTTTTTCTGTACTTAATATGACTCCTGTAGTGAAATAAATCGAAGTTAAAATTCCAAAAGTTCCATCATTTCAGTCATACTCTGTTAAGATATGCTTACATACACATATACATATACATATCAAAATTTTAAAGTTAACAAAAAAATTAAGAAGATAATATCCGTTTCCAAAAGAAATTGAAAAAGAATTAATAAATTTTCATCTTCAATCATTTTACCTTCATAAAAGTTAGACTCCTACCCAAACCTTGAAAAAAAAAAAAAAAGAAAAAAAAAATGGTTACTTTACATGAAGACAGATTATGCTTCAGCTGGCTGGCAAGATTCTTAGCATGTAGAAATATAAGGGCTAAAAAAAAGAAAACATCATTAAGCAAATCAAATATCTTATTTTATAAAGGAAAGTTTTAAATACATAAAAATAGAAACAGTCACATTATATAACATTTTAATATTTACCATTTACTTAACATCTAAAAAAATATAGTCATCTATATTCCATAGATGATTATGCTAACCAAATAATCAAATGCTTAATAATAAAAAAAAAACTTTATAGTAAAAGCTAATACTAAATAAATTATATAAATATCAGAAAAAATTGAAATATTTAAATAGAATCAGTTTCCCTGTCTTTGAAATTCTCAAAAATGTTTTATGAGTAAAACGGAAGCTATTAAGTTGTTATAAAATAAAAGAAGCTAAAAACGTTCATTCAATTTCTCCATTAAATTTGTTCATTCAATTTCTCCCAATTTTGAACCATTTGCATGATGAGTTTTCATTATCCTCAAAATTTGATGCCTTTTAAAACTATTAGTTAATGTTAAAAAAAAATCTTTATATTTGTGAATTGTTTAGAAAGAATTAATCAAAATTGCAATCAAATTTGCAAATTTCAAATATTAGATTTAATATTTCACATACTAATGAAATATATTATGTTTCTCCTTCAAAACTTAAATTCAGAAGGACACTACCCATTTATTTAAGATTAGTACTTTGAAGTCAATTTTTTTAATACTGCTATGGCTAAATTTATTACTAAAATCAGTACAGAAAAAAAAAATTGATAAACTGGAAGCTGATAGATGGATCACAATAAAAATATGTTGTGAAAATCTTCCATAGCATCCTTTTTTCTATGCCTTCTAATAGGTAGCATTTCAGAGGTTAAGGAACATTGTCCTGCTAGTGGTATGTATATGTACCAAAATATTTTGATCCTCTGCATACAAGTCTACTACAAAGAGCTTACTACCAAACAAATCTGAAATAAATTTAAATTGATAATAAAGGAGACAGTATGTGTATGTCTCTATTGACCATAGATCTAGCCTGTAAAATACCAACATCTACCAAATTTGCTACATATATACCTCAGAGAGTAGAAATGTGACTCTTAGAATGCTCTATTTATTTATTTTTTGAAAATTTTAATAAATCAAAAATTAAGCTCTATTTTAGGGGCTTTCCACAGTAACTTCAGAATTGCTGTCTGAAAATTATTCTTACATTTGCAAATTATTTTTTTTAAGATATCAATTTTTTAGTAATGCAAATTTTTCTTGAATTTAGGCATTTTTTTTTAATTTACCTTTTTTCAATAGACTGCATTGTTACCCAGAAATATAAATCCTTTTAAATATTCCATTAAATATTTAATAGCATGACTTTCTTCCACTGTTTAAAACTAATGAAGATTGATTCTGTTTAATGCAAGTGTAGTTTACAAAATGAAAAAAAAGTTAAATGAAGTTAAATAAATTCCACCATTACATTTTTAACTTCTTGAGTTATAATGATGTGTTAAGTATGTAACTATATATACTTCCTCCAATTAATTCATAGTGCAAGATCTATTAGCTCCATGATATCTTGGGATTGGTCTCCATTGGGAAGGTTCATGAACACAATGTATGCAAGACTATTAAAATAATACAGCTTTAATAACTGACAATTTGATGGCTAAAAATAATTTGTAGGTGGAATCAGAGCATGAAGTTATGTCTAAGAGATTAATTGAAATTAAATACATTTAATATTCCTAACAAACTACTTGCTCGCCAAAAGTAATAATCATCAAAATGCTTCATATTTTTTACAAATTCTCTTCAGTGATCTACTGATTTGTTAAGAATATTGGTTGAATTTTATTTCAATGGGTGCTGATTGGCATATTTTCTTTAAGACAGTCCATGAAGAACTCTAAAATCATGCATTTAAACAAAAAAGTGATATTCAAATTTTCATAACTCAATCAGTTTTAGTCAAAAAATCGTGGAACATTTTTTTTTTTAATTTAAAATATTAGTGTCTCACGACTGATTATTAAATATGATAGGATAGAATATCTATATAAGAATTTAAAATTCATCAGAACATTTATAGACTCAAACTACATAAAATAAAATTATTTACTTCATTTTTACTATCTTATGTATGAAACATAGAAAAAATATTGCAATCATGAAAAAATTCAACTATGAAATTCTGTCAAATATCATTTCCTTGACAAATTTGAAAAACACATTTTTGGCATTGCATCTGTATTTGTCCACTTGTCTGTGACAAAGATGACACAAAAATACTTTGAGTAGATGCATGAAATTTGGTCTTTATACTAAATTTGTAGATTTCTGTCAAATTTTGACCAAAATCGGTTCAAATGAAGTCTGTCTGTGTGGTGATTCAAATATAAGTTAACATGATAATGACAGAACAAAAAGAGCTGTATGGTAGACAGATTTAACATCTATACTGCAGATACCTATCAAAACTTGAGCTAAATCCAGCAAGGGATTGAATATCTATCACTCTGCACTTTCAAAAACCTAATGTAAATGCAATAACTCAAAAACACAATGACATAAATATATCAAATTTGGTATGCGATTTTGTGACTACAATTACAGATCTGTGTCAAAATTTTGTTGGGAAAAACACATCTATAATGCAGGTGTGATTTTTGGATCCGTTTAATTGCATCCAGTGATGACTACCAAAAATCTTACCAAGGATCACATGATAGATTCAGTAAAAATGCCAACTTGTAAAAATGCCATGCTGTAGTTTAGCATTTCTTTAAATATTACCATGCAAGACATCATTTGCTTTATCAAAGGTCAACAATTTTTTGCAGGTGGAGAAAGATAACCTTAATTAAAGAATCACCAGAAAGTTTTCAGGAGATCACACACTGATTTTATTAAAAAATATGTGCAAATTATTAGGAATTTAAAAATTAGCAGTAGAGCCCTAATTACAGTGGGTATATTATACATGCAAAAACATGTTTGTCTTGAATAACACTGAATAATTAATATAAATATTTTAAAGGATAACAGAATTTTTTTTTCTTACACTTATTATTTTATATATATATATATATATATATATATATATATATATATATATATATATATATATATATATATATATATATATATATATATCCCATTTTATATTTATTTCATTTCATTTAGATATATATACTGACAATTATACTTTTTTAGGCTTAGTTGCTTTTAGTTTAAATTGTCAACATGATAATGCATTAATAAAAGCTAATTTTTTCTATATATATTTAACATGCTCATATAGATTAAATTTTATCTTTATTTTGCGCAAAATAAAATGTTAGAAAATATGATTAAATTATTTTTTTTTAAAAAAACGTGATTAAAAACTGAAAATTAATTCATATATTAAAAAATTGATATCATTGGAATTTTTATCATCCTTTTTAAATTTTAAAATGTAAAAATAATTTCTGAGGAGTATTCTTTAAAGTGTTATCATGGAAAAAAATGCTAAAATTTTACTTAATTTTTAATTAAAATTATAATTTAAATTGAAAAAAAACCTGCTTCAAGTGCACTTTCCGATTCTCTAAACTATGCATGCACCAAATTTTATAGCTCTAAGTCAAACAGGCAGGCTTTTACAATGCCATAGAAACAAACACACATATTCATCTTGATTATAAGTACAGATAAATCAATACTTTGTTTATAAAACAATTTATGTGCTGGAAACATAAAATAAAATTTACATTGCAATGTACAAACTTTTAAAAAATAAAATTCATAGTTTAAGCAATCATTGAAAAATTTACTATATTTCAATTAATTTTCACATTTTAAAATAATTGTAGTGCAGATTTTTTATTCAAATTATCTATAAAAATGATTATAAAATCAGTGAAATTTTATTTAATGTACTAAATAACTATCAGCAAAAAATTTATCATAATTTATTTTAATAATAATATTGAATTTAGTAATGTATTCTGTAAAATTAATGAAATACAATTTTAGGAAGAGGAAAATTAATTAAACTGTAATAGAAAGTAACTTCTAACATTTAGGCAGGGTCAAATTTGCAAAAAAGCAATATGCTCAATATGAGGAGCCAGATGACTCGTTGTTGAAATCGTTGACAGGTTGTCGAAATCGTTGTTTTCAACAAATGTAATTATAAAAAAAAAGGAAAATATTTAAGTTTCTCGCAATGCAGGCTGACATATAAAGAAATTGTTTTGTATTTTATACCAGAAACTAAAAGCTAATCTTTGGATAAATTAAGCATATCTTTGGCAATTATTCACAAACATGTGATTAATATACAAATATCTAAAAATTCAAATGTATGTCTTGAAAATGCATGTCACTTATTTAGAATATTACAATTTATTGAAACTGAGCCATAACTCAATCTAAAGACAAAAGAATAATTAGAAGTTAGTAGTACAGTCATAAATTGAATATGATACCAATTATCCCAGCAAAGTTTAATGTTTCTGAAATTAAATGCATAATTTGGCACTTATTAATTAACGATGCAGGAATGACGATAATTTTGACACCTTTATTTTTTTTTCTTTTATCCTTAGCATCAATAATTTTGATATATTTTATACAAACAGCATAAACAGGTGCTTGTTTTCTTTTCATTTTGTAATAAAGATGAAGAATTTGTGCTAGTAAAAACTTTACAAGAACAGGCCACAAATGTAACAGCATTATATTAATTTGTTACTGCATAAATTATGATAGAGTTGAGAATTAAAACGCATCATAAAAAAATATGAAAAAAATAAAATGAAATGTTTGATACACTAAATACAAATTCTTTCCTATATATTTTCTTTTCTAATTATATAGTAAACTAAATTCCAAATATTATTTATATGCTAATGAGGAAAATAATAAAATGTATATAAAGTACTTTCAAATTGCCTGAAACTTTTTTTTTTTTCTTTCTAAATATAATAACATGACACTTTTCTACAACAATACACAGTTTAACAGATTTATAATCTAAGTATTAATTTTATTAGAGAAAGGGCCCTATAAAAATAAATAAATACATAGTGAACATACCTCTTGGGCTGGTAATCATGATTTTATTTATATATTTGAATAGAGTGCGCAAAATAATGCTTTCCAAAAAGAATGATTGATTGATTGAATTGTGATGAGAATGGGATTTTTGACAACAAAGACCATAATGCCAAAAGAGAAAAGCTCATGGTACTTCACAATTCAGGTTTTGCTAGTAATACTTTCATAATACAAAAAAAAAAAAATTAAGAATGCGAATCATTATAAGGCGAAGTAGAAACAGAATCGTACAAATGTTAACCATACTGGCGATATTTTATTATCTGTTGAAGGGAGAAGTTTCATAACGGGAGCATGAAAATTTGGCCTCCTTATTGACAATACAATATTCATTCACTTGTGTTCTAGATGATATATATATATACCATTTTTATGATTATTAAAAATTTTAAGTAATGCAAAACATCTAAAAATATTTTTTTTCAATTTTCATTATTTATTATTCAAAAATTTTATTTAGAACTTATGATTCGTTCATTACTTAGATTCGTTCTTATAAATCCGTTCTGTTTTGGAGATACTGTGTTTATAGTGTGATGTAATTTATATAAAACGAAATATGTATTATACTATTTTATTAATTTGCGTTACATTAGCGTTTGCTGATGAACTCGATTCTTCAGATAATCCAGATAAATATGCAATTGATGGTACTGTTATTCCTCCAGATGTAATTACGCCAGAATGGTTATTATCAACAAAAGTTTTAGTAAATGGTGGAGAGAGATTGGGTTTCTTAAGGTAAAATATTTATAAATGTTTTGTTTAGATTTGAGAATTTTCTATATTTTAAGAGTTAATTTATTTGTTTTGCATAGATGAAGCATGCATTTGTTTAAAGAAAAGTTACCTTTATATGGCCCGCATAACGATGTTAGCTTTTTAATAATATAGTAGTATTTTAAACCTTAAATTATCAGTGTTTAGTGGTAATGATTTGGTTTTATGAAATCTAAATCCATGTATGGTTTTCCTCTTATATAAATGCATTTAATATTTTTGACTGTACAATGAATATTTATTACGAATTATAAAAAAATTTTCTACTAATAATTAAGATGAATATATGTGTTGACGATTTATAGGCTGACCGTTTGTACTAGAGCCACCAATTTTGAAACATATATATCTGGGAGGGTGGGAGTCTACACCTTAGGGGATTTTTTTAAAGAAATTTTGTTTTAAAAAAAAGGTTAACAAAATTATGTTTACAACATGTTTAAATTAATTAAAAACTAAATGAAATTTTAATATTTTTGCAATATAACATTTGGAATGTTACAGCACATCCTATTAAAATTTTAAAAATTATCTCTTCAGTGGTACCAGTTTGATATTTGTGCAAATTGCTTTCTGAATTTTAGTAATTTTTATTTATTTATTGCTTAATTCCCTACAATCAATTATATTATTGATTCCAACCCTTTTCAATGTTCCCTCAAATATTTAATGGCTTGATTTTCTCTCACTGGACTTTTCTGCATTAAAATATCATGTTCACCTTGGAACTTAAGATAATTAAAATAATATGGCTTTTATGTCTGATAATTTGGTGGAAATATAGACATAGAAGTTATATTTAAATGATTTATCTGCAGTTAAATATAATTCCTTAAAATCAGAAAAAATTTGAGAAATTTATTCTTAAACTGGCAAGGGTTTTTTTTCTCCCTTTCTTTTTTTAATAATTCATATCAGACATGAAAATTTTTGGTTCTCATTTTATAAGTTATGGAATAATGTAAACAATCAATGAAAATCAGTTATTTACTGACAATCAAAATGAAGATCAATCACATTTCTGTGCATATGCCTGATGATAAGATATTTAAATTAAAAGAAGACCAAAATTTCACTTAATAAGGATCATCAGCATTGTATATAAAATATTCCTGCAATTCTGAAGTACAGCTATCAAGCATCTAGTTTACAATGGACTTACTTTCAAATTGTACTGCCTGTTTCGAATGAACTAATCAATTCATTACTTATCATTTTTCCAGTGATCAGTGGAAAGAATTGTGAAACTGGTGACTGAATCGATTCAAAATGTCTGTGGTTCAAACGCGAGAGAAGGATACGTAAGAGCAAAAATTGACTTGTGTGCGAATATGCCAAAATTTAATGCAGAAAAAAAAAACAATTTAATAATGGCAATGAAGTAGAAACATATATTTCGCAGCTGTAACAATTGTAACCATTAAGGATACAGAAGTAAGAAACACAAAATTGAACGTAAAGATATTATTTTATAATTATACTTTGTAATTAATAATTTTTTCGAATTGTAAGGCTTATATATTTATTTAAAATGATCTTTTATAACTTTATATGAATGAAAAATTCATAAAATATTTTATCAAAATTTGTAATTTTAAAATGCTTTTACAAACTTTGAGCTATTTGCGACACCTTGAGATATTGTTGTATTGCAACCAGAATTTTTTAAAATTCTTTTTGAACCTAAAAGCTAACTTTTCTCTACTATTGCCAAACTGAAATCTAAAAAAAAAAAAAAATTAAAGGCCATTTTTTCACAGATTTTGAGCTTTTTGTGGTACCTTAAGATAATGTAATATTGCAACCAAATTTTTAAACATTGTTTTTGAACCTAAAAGGCAATTTTTGTTCTACCCTAATATACATGTTGTCTACCCCTTCCATTTAAAAAAATATTGCAAATTGGTACTATATTAAAGCCTTCAACTTCAACAACTGGAACGGATGGATGATTTAGTGTTGCATGTTGAGGATTATGAGAAGCCAAGAGCAAACGCAAGGTGACTTCCCCTCCTCTCCATTTAAAGCAACATGAATGATTTGTCATTGCATCCTCCTGTTTTGAAATTGGGATGTGGGGAGTTGAGTCATGGATTTGAGAGAAAGTAGTTGGAAGGCCATTATAAATGAATATTTCAAGCTGTGTCAAGGTTATATATATTCAAGAGGATGGTATTGAGATTTAAGATGCATAAAATCTTCTGTAAGAATAAAATTTCAATAACACTATTATTGGAGTGGAAGTTTTGAGGACAAAATATGGGAATATGATTATGAATTGAAATAGAGATATTATAATGTCATTTATTCGTGTGACTCCTGTAGCTCCTGTCCAGGTCATCGTAATTGTACAGATTAATTTTCCCTAATTTATTTTATTCATGTGTGCAACCAAATATAAAGAGTGTTTTATGACTGTTGGAATTCTTTGTTTATTGTAAGATTGATAAAATGAAACTTAATATAAATTTTAATTCTTAGAAACAAAAAAAGTATTCTGAAACAATGTTTCTGTTCTAATTTCATCCCATATATATGTTCCTTTTTTTATATATTTAGGAATGATGGCAGTTTTCATGTTAGCAATGTTGAACCTGGCTCCTATGTTGTTGAAGTGATTAATCCTAATCACATCTATGAACCTGCCAGAGTAGACATTAACTCAAAAGGCAAGTTTCGGGCCCGTAAGCTGAACTATGTTCAAACAAATCTGGTACAACATGTGCCTTACCCTTTGAAATTCAAAGTCAGAGCACCTTATAAATATTTTCAAGTCAGGGAAGCATGGAGAATTACTGACTTTCTTATGAACCCAATGGTGAGTGACATTTGAATAATCTCTTTTTGTTTGCATATTTCTAAACATAGAAATGAATATTTGATATCGGAATTGTTAATTTTGCCAGTTTGTATGGGTTTTATTAATATTATATTTTCTAATATTTAATTTTTTTTAATATACTTTTTATTCTTGTATTTTTTTAAGTGGATCTGCATTATCTTATTAAAACTTTGAAACTTTAGATTTTTAATAACATTTTCCTGCTTATAAGTCTTTCTGTTTATGAAGAGACTCATTAAATAGAATTAATGTTGTCATGATATTTCAGAAAAATTGGAGATGGTAATTATGTCAAAATTTATTTTAACAAAGTTTATTAAGTTTTCTATATTTATTCTACACTAGCCACCTTTGGCAACCAGCTGGTTCGCCAATCTTAATGCTCGTTAAAATTTTAATGATTAAATATTTTATGTCACTCCTACTTTAATAGCTTCTTCATCAAAATATTGTAAAACTTCAAATTTTGATAGTCATATAATTCACTCATAATATTGTAAAGGCCTTCAGTCATAACATAATATGTATCTCTCTAATTTTCTGTTAGCTCCTGTAGAATTTGTGCTTTAAATTAATAATTAAATTTAATTTCATTAAATTAATTAATGAAATTATTAATCTGCAATTAGTATAGTAATAATTTCTACTGAAACCAAGCATTTTTTTATAATATGATTACTGAAAACAGAGTCGCTGAGCATTTAAACCTTATTTGCACTAAAGAATACATTTCTTAATTTATGCAATATCTCAAGAATTTGTCAACAAAATTTTCTCAGTTTCATCATGAGCAGATTGATTAATTAACAATTTTTAATTTTAAACCCATCAAACACTAAGAAAATAAACAGAATCGTTTAAAATAATTGGTTGAAAACAGGTTTAAAAAAAAAGTACTTAAAAAAACAATGTACTTAAAACTATAAGCATATACAAAAAATATATAATTAACATAAATACAATTTAATTACAAAAGCATACAACTAACCTAAAAATAATTTAAATCAAGTCCGCATCTGTTGAAAATAGTTGTCAACAATCAGAACACAATACGCATGCTTGAATTTTCAACACCAGTTATGGTAATGCAAATGACGTAGAAAAATTCACGCATTTGGGTTTATGTTATGCAGATTAGAAATTTGTAATTTCCTGTAATCTGCTTTATTTTAATTCAAAAGTACTTCAAAATGAATCTGAAAAATCGATTAATTAACTATGTTTAATTTTAAATGCATCAAACATTAACAAAATAAGCAGAATCGTTTGAAATAATCAGTCGAAAAATGTTAAGCCTAACCTCATTAGCGTGGGGGGAAACCGAAGCCTTACTCATTTGGCTGTGAGGAAATGAAGGGTTTTTTTTTTCTTTGGCGGGAAAGTTAGTTTTTAATTAATAATTAAAATTATAATTAAAAATAGATTTAATTAATAATTAAAATTTTAATTAAAATAGTTTTTTAATTAATAATTAAAATTCTAATTTAAAAAATTGAAAGGGTCCCCAGGTGCACATTCCCGGCCTCCAAGGTATACATGTACCAAATTTTGTAGTTGTATGTCAAATGGTCTGACCTGTTGAGCGCCAATGCACACATATTGAGCTTTATATAAGTATAGATAGATGATGAAATACAGATTTATTTTGGGTTAATTGGGTATATGCTAATTGTAAGTGTTAACTGAACCATAGAAGTATTAAAAATAATCCCCCCCCCCCTTCAAAACTCAGATTTTGAATACAAACAAATTAAGAATCAATTATAGAAGTTCATATTCAGTAGCTGATTAATTTTTGATAGATTATCAAAAAACAAGGACATTCATGTAATCCCACCACTACCTTTTTGTTACTTATGTTTATTTTGTTTTTTCCCCCTGAAATTTTGACATTAAGGTAATATCTCAGTGAATGTTCATAACTTTCATCTGAGTATTTACTTGTTGACTTGGGAGGAGGATTATTGTATAAAAACATGAGAATGATTTTTAAAAAAATAATACTTTTATTATTTTTATTGGTGGGGATGTTAGATCATAATTAGAAAGGTTATCTATTGCTATAGTTCCCTTATATATAGTTATAGTTTCCAATCAAAAACTCCTCTCATTTGAAAATTTATATATTTATACTATATAATATTTTATATAGTATAAATATTTATATATATACTTATACTTATATCTTTATACTATATAAAATTTATATATATATATATATATACTATTTTCTAGTGTCCCTTGAACTATGTCTATCTATTACATAAGCATCAACTGTAATTATTTCTTTTTCAATATGAACTATGTTACACACATATTAGTATTATGATGTATAAAAAGTTTATATTTCAACTTTACTGTAACTATCATAGTTTGAAAATAGTTTGAGATTATTATCTCAAGGAACTCTTTATTCTCTAATGTAATGATATAAAATGTAATTTTGGATCATTTTTTTAGAAATGTTGTCACTACAATCAATCTATTTTCAATTAAAAAAATATTAAAATTATAGATTCCTTCCATAAAAAATCCTCTTTGTCTTTTTTTTTTTTTTTTACATGAATTTTTGTATTAGCTCAACATAAAGTTGTTGCTTAATCTGTGAATTGATAAACCATGACTAAGAATGTAAAATTTTGATAACTTATTATTGTTTAAAGTTAGAAAATACAACAAATCAAAAAGGCACTTCTTTTCTATTAATTCTCTAAAAATCTTTCATCCCTTTTTTAGTAAGAAATGTTTATTTTTATAGCAATAAATTTTAGCATTATATTTGAGAAGTGTGAAATAAACTGAAAAAAAAATTCTAGATGAATATGTTGACTATATATAATCTTAAAGTATTTTATAAAACTGATTCCCTCTAATATTCAATTTTAATAGCTATATTCTTTTGTGTGTTTATGAATTATTTAAAATATTTTCTAACTAAACAAAAACTAAAGATATAAAATATTTTTAATATATTTAATTCTTTTCTAATCATAAATAAGATAATCTTTTTATGTCTTTAAATCTATTTTCTATATCTCATGAAAGCTACTACATTGCTAAATTGCTGTAATAAAATGCATGCAAGTTTTATACTAAACTTAACCTAAACAACAACAACAAAAAAAAAAAAAAAAAAAAAAAAAAGCTGTATTTTTATCCTCCATTTTGTTGGTAGGATTGTTGTTTTGTTCATATATTTGTTGTTATATAAAGTTATTTTCTGAAATAATACGTGTGTTCTTTCAGTTAATTTTATGTAACACTAATTAGGATAGATATACTTAAATAACACTGTAATAAGGTAAACAAAATAAAAATAAATTAATTATTTGATTTTAATAAACAGGTATGTTATTTGATAAAAGGAATTATTTAGTTGCATTTTTGTACAAAATGTTTCCAACTATATTCGCTTATGTTAAAAAAAATTGTAATACAAATATTGGTATTGTTTAATTTCTTTTATTACTATGATTGTAAATAAGGAACAATGCAAGTTAACAGACAGAGAAAAAATTCAGATAAACAGTCTCAACTGTGATTCTAATGTGAAATTATAATTAATATATTTGAATAAAATTTAGTTTCAAAATGTCTTTTGTAGAATCAGATTATATAAGAAAAAAAATGTATAAATATTATATGATATGTATTTAAATTCTGTATTTAGTATTGATGTGGCTTTTGAAAATGTGTTAAATTGAGTTGTCAGTTGTCACTGACTGTATATACATTTGAAAATGGAACATTTTATAATAATTCATTATTAATATTTAAATTTTTATTTCATGATATTTTAATATTAAACTACACTTTACTACTAAATATATGCTAATAAAATTATATGTTCTAGATATTGATGATGGTTCTCCCACTTTTGCTTATTATGATCTTGCCTAAAATGATGAACGCTGCTGATCCTGAAACTCAAAGGGTAAGTTTTTTTCTTTTCTCTGAATTTATTTCTTTGTATAGCACACATTTAAATTTAGAGGTTAGCATGATATCTTCCTTTTTTTTTTTTTTTTTTTTTTTTTGATGATGATGATGAATCAAATATAATATTTTTGATACTTTAAAAGTGAATAAGTTTTTCTGTTTTTAAGTATTTTCTCAAATGCGCTTAGAAAAGATAATCTGTATTTATCTTTTTTTGTTTTTAAAATTGATCGCTTAACTTTTCAGTTTAATATCTCTTGCACTGTTAAAGTTAATTTAATCCTCATTAACATTGGAATTATGATAATGGTCGTTTTGACTCGAAACTCTCTTTCATTGAATTTAACTTTTTTTTATTCCCTTATTAAAAATTTATTTTTTACTTTTTTTAAAAACCTTATAAATATTACATAAATATATTTTTGTTAATTTTAAATAATTATTTTTGCCCATATTACTGTGTATATTACAATTATGGCCACTTTGTCATTTTGACTGTACCAAAAGAAATTTTTTCACATTATTTTAATGGCTTTTTTTTTTCCTTTCTCTTTCCGTATGCTAATAGAAAACAGGTGCAATTGTTTAGATGAGGGTTTGTGTATTTGATTGAAGTGGAAATGGATGGGGAGGTGAGGAGAGGGGCAAAGAAGTAAAATGTCTGTTTGGAAATTTCAAGCACCATTCAATTGCAAATTTCTTTTGTATTAATAATTTTGGCTTTGAAGAATTATAGATATGCCTTACTTCATTTCATTTTGAATTATTTCAATGTTCTAACCTGAATATTTTATGACCTGGATATCGTGTCTCATAGAAGAAATGGATATCGTGTCTCATAGAGATTGGTAGAAAATATCTATTGAAAAAAGAAATACTGAAAGCTTTTGTAAGTCTTTATGATGATGGTTCTGGTTCAGAAATTTAATCTGATTAAGAGTTTCAAATTAAAAATACACCCAATTTATCTGAAACAATCTGGATAGCTTCAAATATTGTAACAAGTGAATCTGAGTCATCTGTAACAACTATTTACGCAGCAACAAATGAAGATAAAAATTTTAATCATTTTATTGCCATCTTCTAGTGCAGTTTTTAGAAGTGAAATCAATAGTAGTATTAAAACTATAGAAAATAATCCAAACCAATCAAACAGAATTTGGGAATGAGTAAGACATATCCAATGTATGTAAAGTGACAGAGATGAAGAAACTGCAGATTATGGTTCTGTTTGGAAATATTTCAGATGATGGATGTTCCCAACAATCCCACCAAGAAACAGCTGGGCCACTTCTATTTACAAAAAGAAAAACAATTAAGGGCAGCATAAACAGGGCATGAAAATTATTTATCGATGAAAAAAAAAAAAAAAGTTCTCATCACATATAACCGTGCACTGAAGAAAAATGTTAAGAAATCCCAACAAATCACAAATTGGAATCTGTTATTCAACATTTAATAGGAAACTACTTTTTAATCCTTTTTCATTGCTTTTTATAATCTTAACTTTTGCTTTGATTTTAAAATCATTTTTCGGTGTCTAATTTCTAAGATGTTACAGTTTATCGAAATGCTTTTAGTACTTCAATCTTTATAATGGGAAGGGTAATTTGCTTAGAAGGGAATTATTATGAAGACCATTTTTGAAAGTTGTAGATGGCTCATCTACAACTTTCTTTTATCAGTCCAACAACGTGTTCCTTACTGGCTTACTTATTGTGTTTGCAAGATAATGTATGCAAATTATGATATAGTAATCAGAGAAACTGTCTAGAAATTTCCCTGAATTTGTGTCATGAGAACCAATGGAATACCTAAAAATAAAGTTCATTAAAAATCAAAAAGTAAATAAACCTGCTTTTGAACTCTTAAAAATACATCATATTCCAAAAATTAAGTTATCATTCTCAAAAGTAGATTATTATTCAAACTGAAAACTGATTTGATCTTCCTCGTACCACTTCTGATCTATGTTAGTACAAATGCATTAACAATCAGTTTTCTTCATTTTAAAGAAATGCTATTCCTGCTATATATAGCATTTGTAATTTAAAAAATCTGTATCTAAACTTGGTTCTGAGATTTTGGTTTAAACTATTTAATAATTAGCAGAATTTGTATGAAAATTATGCTTAAATATTACAAAGCATGCATCTTATTCCAAAGATTAAATAATTTTTAAAGAATGTGTAAAATATTGAGTGTTTTTCTCTATGGTAGTTAATTAAAATTTACCTTTTTAAAAACCATTGCATATTATATGAGTATTTTCTGCTGTTACAGGAGATGCAACAAATGCAGATCCCTAAATATGATGTTCCGGAACTATCGGAAGTGATGACTTCCTTCTTTACAGGAGGAAAGCGAGCCCCATCCCGCAACAGAGCCATAAAAAAGAGACAATAATTCCTTTTTGTATGTTTGTAGGTATTATGTAAATTAAATGAGTGTTGTCCATTGTATTTTTTTAATAATATATATTTCACCAATCTTTACATGGACTACTTTTTAATTTTAACAAAACTCTAATTAATAAAACATATAACCAAGTTTTATTTAAAATTAAATTGGAATCTACAAAATTATTATATAATTAAGAAATGTAACTATATATAGTAATTGTGTTGAAATGTAAGGTTTAGGTAGGATGATATTATGTAATTTTTTTTTCCATTTCATAAGTATGTTATTGCACACACAAAAATATCTGGTTTAGACTGTCAGTATTAAAGCAAAATGGAATAAGCGTAACTAGAAAATATATTAATTTATAAAAATATTAAATTCTTTTGTAGTTTTATTACATTGTGACAATTTCTAGCTTAAAAGAATTTATTAAAATTAAAAGTAGATTTAAATAAAAATAGAAATGCCCCCCCCCCCTCCCCAAGCATAATAATATTTTCAGTAACTTTTGTCTGTAGTAACTTCTATCGCTCTTAACTAAACTTACTAATGTCTAATACATGTTTTCCCGTCATATTAATAGCTTTAATTTAATAATATCAACTATCTTTATTGCATGACATTTTAAGACACCAAATGAAAACACAATGTTAAATTATACTTCTTTTCTAATGACAAGGATGATTGTTGCCCAAATAATATATATATATATATAATGTTGTGAAAAGGAGGAATATGTATTTTGGAGTGCTTTGTTTTTGCATTTTAATTAAAAACTGAGGTAAATTTTTGAAATGAACTTTTCTGCAGAAATTTCCAAAAATATCGCACCAAAATAAAATTTACACAATTTGAAAAATTTACAAAAATTGTGTTTTGATAGATATTAATGGTTGTGCAAATTATTATTTTTTTTTTTTCCCTAGTTTTCAACAGTATTGCAATTTGGCCCTAAATTCAAACTGTTTCCATTGTTTCATCAAATATTTAATCAAGTGATTTTCTTCTATTGTTGAAAACTAAAGAAGGATTCTGCCTAATATTTATGTATTTTTCAAGACAAACAAATAAAATTACAGTACTGTAAAATTTCAAAATAAATTAATTGCACAATGTCTGACAGTTTGATAGAATCATGGACGTGAAGTCTAACTAAATGATTTAACTGAAATTAAATATAACCAATATCTCCAGTGAACCAGTTGGTTGAGAGGCGTGTAGTACACAATACACAGAGTATTTTGATTTGTTAATAATGGGCACAAAATGGCGAATAAAATGGGTACAATTAGTGCAGTTACTGAGCTGGAGTTATGCCAAATTTTGATTTTGAGATCTTGTAAATTATTGGATTGTTGATGACTTATTTTAACTCCATGAGCTTTCAAATTAAATAAAGATTATAAAAAAACTAGTACTTTGGTTGGGGATATATCAGTTTTTTGCTGTAGAAAATGTACAATGTTTTTTTTTTTTTAATTTTGCTCGTAAAAAGGTTGTGGAAATTGACTAGATGATGTATCTGAGAGGTCTTGAAGTTTCAAATAAAACAAGATTGGTGAAATTGGGTGGGATTAGGTTAGTTCTTTAGTTTTATTATTATTTTTTAAATTTATAAATGGGTATAGCCAGGAACAGCTTGTAGACAAGCTGCTGTTTCATATTGTAATCAATCAACAATTTAACAGTTTTACATTAAACGTTTTCAGTCTTTATGTAAAATACAGGGAAAAACTGTGGCAAAAAAACCTAATTTCTTTATCCATCTTTTCATTTCTCTTCGTTGTGGAAAAAAATTTAAAATTTAATGCGGGGGTATAGGTGTGCCAGTCTTAGGAGTGCCAAGAAGACAAAGCACTAGTGCGTTAATGCATTTTTTTTTAATGTATATAAGGGGGGGAAAAGGTCTCCTTCATAAAGGCCTTCCTTTGGGAATTGTTCTCTCTCCTATTCTTTTTGTCATTTTCATGAATGATCTCTTTGAAAAAGTGGACGCAAATGTCGAGGATATTTTTGTTTATTGTTCTCATCCTTCAATGAATTGCATTAATACAAAATTGCAAAATACATTGGAAAACATTTATGAATGGTGGTCTTATTATAAAATTTCCTATTAACCCTGAAAAAAGTGCTATTATTCATCTTTCGAGAAAACGCTCAATTTTATTTCTGTGTATGGCTAATTTTTTTTTCTCGCCTTTAACCAACAGTTCCGATGAACTAAATGTTCTCCTGACTGAAAAGGATGAAATTACGTTTTTAGTTTCTCAAAGTTATGTTTCAAAACCTTAATTGTGCTCTGGAGCATGTAATAAAAATACCAATTCTTCCCTATTCTAGCCCCGATCTTAGTGAAATTTTTCTGTCTGGTTTCAGTTTCCAAATCAGTCTTCTGTCTTTCACTGCAAACTTCACTGAATCCATCCTGAACACATTTCATCTTAGCCATTGATGTTTCAAAATCGCAGCACCTCATCTCAATTGCTGGTATTTCTTTTATACAGAAATTTATCACATTCATGCCATAAACTCCATTTTTACAGCTGAAGTTTTAGCTATCTGCTAAGCTCTAGATGAACTCACAGTCACAAATAAAGATATTCCGATTCTTTCGAACAGTTATTCTGCTTTGATTGCTATTAAAAAAACATCAATTTCCATTCACCTACAATTATTCAATGTTTAGCCTCAAAAATTTACGCAAAGAAAATTCTGAACAAAAAAAAAATCTCATTTATGGGTACCTGGCTACTCTGGTAGCGTATGGAATGAAAAAGCATACGCTCTTAAATCAATCCAGGAATCCACACCATTCATAAAGTTTATCTCCCCAGAGGATATGATCTCCAATCCGAGAAAGAACTCTACCCAAATCGCCTCAAATAATTATCGCAGGAGCAAATATGTAGCTTTGATCAAGGATTTCTCAGACATCAGCACAATCACTAATTGGATTAGAGTAGAGTACAAAAGATACTTATTGCATGGGTGATTTGTAAAATGATCATTACTTCAAGTCTTCTTCACAGGTTCAATCTCTCAGGCAACCCTATGTGTATCAAATGTAATGAAAACAATGACATTTTTTACATCTTGTTAAAATGTGCAAAATATATAGTCTATAGATGATGCTCTCCAGATGTGCTCTGGAAAAAACTTAACATGGAACATTTCTTTTGTCTCAGGCTCTCGCAAGCAAACATCGTATCATCTAAGTATCTTTATTCAAGCCCTCAAATACTTTGATATCCATTAACTGTAACTTTTTCGCTCCTATGGGATCAGAGCCGGCTTTCTCTATGAAGTGGCCCAGGTGCAAGAAACTATTTGAGGCTCTAATTTTTTGTGAAGTAAAAAAAAAAAAAAAAAAAAATACGAACATATGTTAATGCATGTTTTTGTTTTTGCTAATACATTAATTACTTCAGAAAAATTATAATTGTTTGCAATTTCTTTTTCGCTGCTTAAAATAGTAAGTGCATTTAAGAATTCAAGAACTCATGCTTGACTCAAGATAATTCTTTATTAATTTACTGAAAGAGCGCTCAGCACTTGCTATAGTAACTGGTAACGTAAAGAATAGTTTTAACACAGTTAATTCATTTAGATATTACTCATTATAATTATTAATATATATTCCAATATGTCTTGTGCGTTATTTACATCCCTTTCATTCAAAATTAAATCCCGTAGCAAACAAATTTCTTGGATTAGGTTTTCATTTACATCTTTGTTATTAAACTTTACAAAGTTTATAAAACATTTCTCTAAAATTTTTATATCGATGACTAATTTGAAATTAGAAATAATATTTGGTATACTTTTAAATCTATCTTCTATTTGTACAATAACAGTATCAATTACAGTATTAAAAAAAAATAAACTTAAATTCCTCTACCGGGTTTTTTATAACTTCGTTTTCTGCTAATTCGGAAATAATCTTTCTCGGATTCGTTTTACATGAAAATGTTCTGAAATATTCAAATTAAACATTTTTACTTCGTCTAAAAATGTGCTAAATTTTGGATTTCAATTTTAATTTTATTGACTAAATTGAAAGCAGAATCAAGAGCAATTTTTTTTTGTTTGAAATAGTTTATTAATAGTGTTAATTTTGCAAAATATTGCAAACCATATTATTAAACATAAAATAAACGGCATTTCTTGTATTGCATCTAATATAAATTTTAGCTTCGAATACCGTTGTATTATCGTTACTTGCATCAATAAATCCTTTTAGGGCATTTGTTCAAACTGTGTGTACACCGTTTTAACGGAATCTGTTTTGGCTTCCCAACGAGTGTCACATAAAGGTTTAAGAGTAATGTCTAAATGCTTTTATAGAATTTCTCATCTTTTTGTAGATGCAGAATATAAGCGATGAAATATCCCAAAATTTTTTTTACAATATATACTGCTGGAAGCGGCATCATAAATTAATAAATTAAAGGAGTGTGATAGACAAGGCACATAAATTGCATGCAGGTTTAGAGAAAGTATTCTAGACTGTACACCTTTATATTTCCCTTTCGTGTTGCTACCGTTGTCGTATGCTTGCCCTCTACAATTCATAATATCTAAATCAAGTTCACTTAATCTTTGAAATAGTTTTTGCTAGTCCTTCACCAGTCAGATCAGTTATTTCAATAAACCCTATAAATGACTCATTTATAGTTAACCTTTTCCCTTCAAAATTTACATATCTAATAATGATTGTTCTTTATGGGAAATATCGGGAGTATAATCCCTTTGAATACTATAGTATATGGATGCTCTTATATCGTGTTTAATTTTGTTAAGGACTTCATTTCCTAACGCAGAAATAATTTGTTCCTGTGACTTATGTGCTAAATCATGAACAATTCTATTTTTAGAATTTATTATTTTGTTTATATGATCCATTAGATCGTATTTACTTAATTATTCGATTAAACTTTAAAAACTTCCATTATTAGACTTGCCTATTATTTCGTCGATTCCTCGAAGTGGAAGATTATTACACGCTAAAAATAGAATCACATCTACAATTCTTTGAAATAGTAATTTGAGTAGTGCCGTTTCCTTACTTATATTAACTTGATTTGTTTTATTAATACTCGTACATAAATTTAGTAGCTTTAATAATTCTTTTCCAAGCAATAAACAAATTAATATGACAACTAGAACGTTCATGATTTTGAATTACATTTGACAGCTTTCTCCAGTTATTATAACCACCTATAAATCGTATAGTTTGGTCATTTCCTCTTCTTTTGAAAAATAATATACAACAAAATACGGAATCTTTGCGTCTTTGAATAAATTAACCAGCTGCGAAGTTGAGTTTCACCATTTGGCATTTAGTTAAAGTAGTATGTAGTGGAAAATGATCTACCTTCAGCATTTTTAGTAAAAACTCCTTTGTGTTGCACAGGTCCGACTTTAACAAAAACATTCTAAATTTATCAGTTATAATCAGTTGGCCATGAATTGGGATCATTTATACTCTCTTGATCATATTTGTTATTGTCATTTTCGTCATTATTTTCCGATTCGGTCACATTTGTATAAAACACATGAAACGGTGAAATTAATTGAAGAATCAACATTTTCTTTGCTAGACTGCGTACTTTTCGCTGAACTTTCTTCTCCAGTTGAAATATGAATTGTAATTTCTGAAGTTGAAGCAATTTCTTTGCCAGAATTACTTCGTAGCCAAGAAAACATATCTATTTGTGACTTCTTGAAGTTTAGCTTTTCCTCTTTTTTCTTTTCTGGTAATTTTCTTTTTTGGCACTGAGGGATATTTCCTGGGCGTGGACATGGTTATATTTAACAGTATTAAGTAGTTTATAGAATGAATGATCAAATTATTATATGCTATACTATAAGCTATTACCTAGTAGGTGAGGTAAGTGATTGTAAATGTATTTACCTTAAATTAACAATATTTTGCACAAGACTGTAATATATACTATGAACTTCATATATATCCAAATCCGCCGACTGCTACATTTAAACTTCTCCCGTAATTCTTTCCATTCCAGTCAAGCAATAATGCAATGTGCATTGCTAGGAGTTGATAGTTTAATTTATCTTCGTTTTACTTTTTGTTTGAGCAACTTAATATAAACAAACATAATAGATGCACGCATAAAAATATTACATTATATGCAGAAAAAAGTATATAGCTGATGATTTACAAACCCATTTGAAACCCGCCTCGACTTCTGGCCGCCGCTAGCGCACAGAAGTCGCGCCGCTCTCTCTTAACATGTCGGAAGGGGATTTCCTTATTCATAAATCAATTTCCTCCCCCCCCCTTAATAGGTATCACTGCGACCATTGCTTATTAACGGCGTCAGTCGAAGTTCAGAAAACCACGTAGACACAAACTTGTATACTTTCAGTATGTGTAAACGCTATTATTGTTCAAAACACTATTTTAATTCTTAATCACTGTGTGCCCCCCCCCCTCCGTCGCGGGGCTCGGGTGCATACTACCCCCCAGATGGCCGGCCCTGTATGGGATCCTCCCTATCCTACTCCTAACAGTCTTTGTCGCTATATCCCTCACTGTTTATGTTCAAGATAATTAGCTTTCGGAGTTGACAATTTCGATTTCTTTATATTTTTGTTTTCGATTCAAAGATTGATTTGATTTGAACTCAGATTTTGCTACAGAAATCCTTTCTTCTCCTCCAGCTTCAATTTCTGCATGGAGAAACTGCGATAATTTATAACAGTTTTTATGATACTTGTCGGTTATAACGGCGACCAAATTTCCCCAACATCGATTTTCAATCGTCAAACTATATAGCATATGATCCGCACGTGATTTGATATTTATATTTATTTGCAAAAAATTTTCTTGGCACTTTTTTGGTCACCGTTAAACCCGAATTGTACTGTTTTTGTTTTCTTTATTAATCACCGGATTTCGTAACCAGACTCAATAAATTCTTGGGAATACATTTCCGAAATAGCATTACAGTATTTCTCTCTGCAGTTATGCCAATTAATTCCAATGATCTTAAATGCGACTCCAATTTATCACAAAATTGCGTAAAATCCAATTTAGATTTAATAAAGATAGCAATCTCGTTTTCAAGCTATGGACAACCTAGGCGTAACTTGAAGCAGTTGGAGGGTAACTTTCAACGATTTGTCGTGTTGCCAATTGTTATACTCTGTATGCGATATTGAAATTATCTTTATCGTCGATGCTAACATCCTCGTGAATCCTGCTAAATTGACCCAAAAGCTGGCTAGTCTTTTATTTTCCTTGCTGAATCTAGCTCATTTTATTTTACGAGTTTCAGTTTTGTTGCATCAGCATTCACTGATGTTGGCATTTCACATGCAGAAAATTTCAGTGTCTTTCACTATTTATTTCATTTTTATTTAAAACCGTTATTAATTCATTATAACGCTTTGTTAAGTTTGTTCTGACTAGGCATCGCTTCTTAATTAAAATGTCCGTAATATCAATAAGTCAATGCGAACATTTCTTACCGTAAATCCTTGATCAGGTGCAGGGTGAGCACAATAGGATTTGCTTTCAAGAAATTTAATCCATTCATTAAGCTTCGAAATAATATAATTCAAATCCAAATTTTTTTTTAAAAAATGCGAAGGGTGTTTCCCCCCCCCCTCAATTAGCTGAATTTTATTTTACAAAACTGTTGCCACAAAAATTAAATAAATGAAAGAAATTTATATGGTCCTTTTCGAACCTTACGGGAGAAATCAAAATAATATCGTACAGGAGAAACCAAATAATAATAAAAAAAATGCATTAAAAATTATTTATATTTGAGATAAAATAACTGCATGAAAAGACTTTAAAAAATTTGTTTGGCATACTGTCAGTTGTTGAATTTCAAATTCTTTCCCTTTTATCTTTATTTTATATTGATTGTGCAATTAAGTATTTGTTTGTTTATGGTTTATATATTATATGACATTGTATAGTTGATTTTTGTTTCAAATCCTATATGTAATGAACTGCATGAAATATACACTTATGTGTATTTGAATTATTAATATTCGACTAAAATATTCTTTAAAAATATTAGTGAAATTCATTGAAAGTTTGAATAAATTCATTAAAAATCCATCCTCCCCCCCCAAAAAAAAGTATGCTATACAACCACCAAAAATTTTGCTAGAGCTTCAGTCGTAAAAAATATGATTATACTTAATTTATTTATTGCTTTAGATAATGTACATAGTACTTGAAAGAAATAAGAGATTTATAGCAACAATGACTGTTATCCCCCGATTCCAAATTTTGGGAGCAAGTAATTTATTAACAAAAACAAGAGCGCGAGCATACACACATACATCAAAAATGAAGAGGTACAATAAAGAGACTTCATGCCCACGGAATGATGCGTAGGTAAAAGAGGCCCATAGACTACAGAATGTGATCAATGAATTTGGTAAATACTGAAGTGCTTAATTGCTTGAAGAGAAACTTGGAGATTGAGAAAAATAACTGCAAACAAAACCAAAAAATTTTTGAACTAAATATCTATCTAATTATAGAAAAGTCTACAGCTTTTCCCTGTAACAAGTATGCTTTTTTGCACGAAAGAATCATGTGCTCAATAACATTAATGCTGTTAAGAGTCAGGATAAATGGGATCATTGTGAAGATTAAAATTATTCAAAAGTCCTAATGTTATAATTATTTTGCTGATTATTCTGCCAAAACATCTTCCCTCCGATATTTGGACCGGGGAAAGAGTTCTTCAATGCTAGAAAAGTCTACTAAGATGATGAACTATTTGCTGTTTCAATAATTATTAATCTGTTGCGTCGCTTTTTTGATGCTTGAAATAATACCTTCAGGAGAGCCATTCAATCCAAGATGTATTTTCTGTAACTTCTTTGGCTAACGATCTGCAGGCTCGTTCCAGACTACATTCGAATGACCAGATACCGAAAGGAAGGATATTTTTTGACTTAGTTCAAGTTTCTGCTTTGGTGGCCATACTTTGAGTCATTTTTGGCAGTTGGATGGAGATATTTTTCAAGAATGTAAGCGCAGAGTAGCAATCTTTAATAATCAGGCAATCTTGTGCAAGGACGACGAGAACATCTAGTGCTTCAGTAATGGCTAAACTTTCTGCAGTAAAAATGGAATTAACAGGATGAATTCGAATAGAGCGAAACCAGCAATTGAGGTGCGTTTGAGTGTTTTGGAGCATCAGTAGCAATAATAAAATGACCAAGAAAGACATTTCGAATAAATCCTTTAAAATAGTTAAAATTCTATCTTTGATTGAAATTAATATTTTAAAATCCGCAAGGAAAATTTCATAAGTGATTGGAGTGGGTCGATAGGATTTCAGGCAAGGTGATAATTTAGCTAGAAGATGCGTTTAAATTTTTGAGAATAAACGAAATGGATTTTTTTCATCTTTAATTTTTTTTTTCTTTAGTACTTACTTGAATTTCCCACTCCGATTAATATTATTCAATGACGAAATATACAGAAAGGAATATTAAAAAAAGAAGCGAAAAGTAAATTTAGTTAGTTCATGAATTCATTTTTCAATTAACGTTAGTTTTACTTTGGGAGCTTGAAAAGTGCGCGAAATGTACGTCCATTACTTCTAGGGAGAGAGAACAAAGCCAATGATTGGGTTTTTGCCAAGTCACAAATCCCACAAACGGGGGGGGGGAGGGTATAAATGAGAGTGATGTCAATCACCGATCTACACGGAATGGAAGAAGGCGAACGACGACAAAGAAAAGATTACCACCACTATTGACAAGGAATCCAACAGACATCACACCTCTGGACAACGTCATCCATTTTGTTTTCAAAATACTGAACTGAAATGTGTGAAACCTTACCTTTTTTTTTTATATAGAAAGATTTCATATTTGTTCTTTAACGCTTATAATCTAATATTTGTCGAGGCATTCAACATTTCCGAAACGAAGCAAATGGCCGTTTCACACTTTCGGTTTTGAAATAGTGGTGTGATTATGATATGCGACTTCAATTATCATGGTTGATCCCACAGTTGGAGATATTTTATGAAATTTTCATAATTTTACGGAATAACCGAATTGAGAAACATGTTATCATCTATCTCTATTTTTTTTATCCATTAGAAAATGCGATTTTTTTTTAACTTGCGAATTGAAGAAAACCAAAAGAATCTTCAATATAGATATTAATAATAAAGATGAATATGTGTGTGTTCGCGCTCTGCAGGGCAGATCGTTTGACTTACAGCTACCCATTTGGCACATCCATTCCTTGGAAAGTGAGAATGTGCACATCGGAGAAGGGTGTGTGTGTTTTTAATTTTAATTAAAAATTAAGCTGAATTTTGACGTTTTTCTGATAATTTCTAAAAATATTATTGCACAAAAATTTTGCACTGTTTCAGATTTTAAAAAATTGTTCTTTCTAATGATACAAATTTAATAGTCGTGCGAACTTCTGCTGAATATGGACAACTTTTACTTTCTCATATATGTAGTATAGAGAAAGTATAATAATCATCAAAAAATTTTAACTCCAGATTTTGTCGTATCTCCACGTTTTAGACCTTCTTGAGTTCAAAAAACGCATTTTTGGAAAATGTCCGTCTGTGAAAAAGATAACTCAAAAACGCTTTGAACTAGACGGTTGAAATTTGGTATACGATCTTAGCATCAAATTTGCCGATCTTTATCATATTCTGAGTAAAATCTGTTCAGAAGTCTGTCTGTCTGTCCGAATATAGGATAACACAATAACGTAGGGGGCTAGATGACGTGGTAATTACAAAACGTAGCTAGATAACCTAGTCATTAACGTAACTAATTGCAAAAAGTAGGAAGCTAGATAGATAAGACTCGTACAAATTTAACATCTATAGTGTAAAAAACTGTCAAATTTTAAGCGAAATCCAGGGTTGACCGTTTGTCAGTATTTTCATTAACACGTAAATGCGATAATTCAAAAACGCAATATAAAATTTAGTGTGGAATTTTGTGATTGCAAGTGCATTTCGTGTCATTTTTTTTTTTTTCAATCGATTGTGAAAAAAGCGTCTAACGGACAAATTCTATTTTGGGATACTATAAAAGCATGCCGTCAAAACACTGGCCAAGGATCACATGACAGGTTCAGTAAAAATGCTACAATCTGGCCAAAAGTTAATATTTCATAACGCTAGTGCCACACAGGGCGTTCTCTGACATGACAAATTTATTACAGAGTATGCGAGAAAATTTTGGGGAGACCACCCCAGCTGGTTTAAAATCATCGTTTTGGCCGGTATTTAATAATATATTTCAGCACTGAGATTCAAACCATTTTCATCAAGTAATCGCGTGTTTTTCTTCCATTGTTGAAAGCCAAGGAAGATGGATTCTGTTTCATATCTGCAGAGTTCACAAGACAAATAAAAAAAAAAAAGAAGCAAAGTTACTATACCGCGAAACTTAGAAGATATTTACACTCCTGATAGCGCTGATGTTGTGGGACTGCCTCCATTGGAAAAAATCATTTGCATCATTGCGAGACAATTAAAATAATATGAAACAATTTGGAGAAATTTTAAATGACTTATCTGAAAACTATTTTTGACAAACCAGCTAGTCGCTTGAGGCGATTAGTTATGAGGGCAATTGTTGTTTACATGTTGTCAATAATTCATTTAAACTAGTATCGACATGGGATGATGAACCTATTTAATGTTAGCCGCCTTTGGCGACCAGCCGGTTCGCCAAATCTTAATGCCCGTTAAAATTTTAATAATTAAATATTTTATGTAACTCCTATTTTAATAGTTTCTTCATCAAAATATTTTAAAGCTTCAAATTTTGATAGTCATATAATTCATTCATAATATTTTAAAGGCCTTCAGCCATAACGTGATATGTATCTCTAATTTTCCGTTAGCTCCCGTAGAATTTATGCTTTAAATTAAAGTGGAAATGATTAATCTGCAATTAATATAATAATATTTTTTACTGAAACAATTTTTTTTAATAATATGATTACTGAAAACAGTAACTGAGCATTTAAACCTTAAGGGCACTGAAGAATATCTTTCTTAATTTATGTAATATCTCAAGAATTTGTCAACAAAATTTTCTCAGATTCATCATGAGCAGATTGATTAATTAAGAATGTTTAATTTTAAATTCATCAGACACTAAGGAAATAAACAGGATCGTTTAAAATAATCGGTCGAAAACAGGTTAAAAAACTACTTAAAAAAACGATGTACTTAAAACTATAAGCATAAACAAAAAATATATGACTAAAATAAATACAATTTAATTACAAAAGTATAAAACTAACCTAAAAATAATTTAAATCAAGTCCGCATCCGTTGAAAATAGTTGTCAACAATCAGAACACAATGCGCCTGCGTGAATTTTCTAAGCCAGTTATGGTAACGCAAATGCGTGAATTTTCTAAGCCAGTTCGGGTAACGCTACGAAGATTAGAAATTTTTAATTTCCTTTATTCTGTTTTATTTTAATTCAAAAGTACTTCAGAATGAATTTGAAAGATCGATTCATTAACAATGTTTAATTTTAAATGCATCAAGCACTAATAAAATAACCAGAATCATTTGAAATAATCGGCCGAAAATATGTTAAGCCAATCCTTGTTAGCGCGGGGGAAAAACTGAAGCCTTACTCATTTGGCGATGGTGAAATAAAAAGATTTTTTTGTCGGGAAAGTTAGTTTCTAGTTAATAGTTAAAATTCTAATTAAAAATTCAAAATAAGAGACCCCAAGTGCACATTCTGGACCTCCAAGGTATGCATGTGCCAAATTTGATAGCTGTAGGTCGAACGATCTGGCCTGTAGAGCGCCAACACACACTCATTGAGCTTTATATAAATATAGATACAAGGGTAAGTCAAAAAGTAAAGCGACTTTTGCAATTTCTTTTTCCAGGGTTTGGTAACACTGCTATTATCTGATAGTGCTGCATTAGCAATACTTCTACGCAACGTGTCACTCTTATGCCCACGTTAGTTGTTGGAGTGTAGCAAACCGTTAAATATGGCAGCTCCATTGACGATTTGCAATGGAACAAGGAAATGAAAGCAGCGATTCGCCTTTTGTTTGCGGAATGTGTTAAACCTGCTGGAAATATTTCGTCGAATGCAAGCCAGTATGGTGACAGCTGTTTTGCGCGAAGCAAGATCCAAGAATGGATAGAGCGCTTCAAGCAGGACAGAACTTCTTTATGTGGCGACGAAACATTGGGCAGGCCATCGACGTCAACCACTGAGGACAATTTGAAAGTCGTTGAAGATACAGTGATTGCGAACTAAATTTAAACCTGCAATCAGATCCAAACGTCGCGGAAAACTCCAAAAAGGTGTCATTCAGCAGAAAGATAACGCTCGGCCGAAATAATAATTTTAAAAAAAGTTTCGTTTCGAAGTGCTGGAATATCCGCCATACAATCCAAAACTGGCTCCAAGCGATTTTCATATGTTTGGACCATTGAAGAAAGTGCTAAGGGGAAGAAGATTTGCAACCGATGTAGCAGTTTAAAAGCATTTAGCAACATTAAAAAATAAAACTTGTGAAACATGCGTTGAATTCCAGAGAGGTTTTGTAAAAAAATAACTTATGTTTCAGTTTTTCATCATTAGAATTAGGGATTGCAATACCGGGATACCGAATACCGGTATTTGGAGCCATTTTTACAATTTTGTAATACCGGTATTCACAAGTTTAAATACCGGTTTTACGGTATTTACTAAAAATTTTTTAAATTTCTCCACTAAATGTTCAGGTATCGCGGACATAACAAAATAGCCTGCGTTTTTGTTTTTATGTCTCCATAACAGGCGAAATTAGCTAATTAATGGCTTAATTAATTGCTTAAATCTAAATTATCAAAACATGGATTATCCCTGAAAGAAAATATTGTATCCTTAACGACTGATGGAGCAACAATTATGAAAAAAGGAGGAAAGTTGATTGGTGCAAATCAGCAGATGTGCTATGCACATGGAATTCAATTAGGAGTAATAGATGTATTATACCAAAAAAATAAAGAATAGAAGAATCCAAATATTGTGGATATAGAAATTTCAGATTCCAACTTTGAAGAGAGTAAGATTGACAATGAAGATAATGACAATGTAATTCTTGAAGAAGATACTGCTAATGAGGATGAAATATTAACCTATCAAAAATTGCTTCCTATAATTTATAAAGTTCGAAAAATTGTTAAGATATTTAAACGTTCCCCTATAAAAAGGATATATTACTAAAATATATACTAACTGAAAATAAAACAGAATATATGTTAATATTAGATTCTAAAACAAGTTGGAACAGTTTATTCATAATGATGGAACGATTTTTGAAACTGAGAAATCCAATCCAAAAAGCAATAATCGACTTAAACCTGTAAATTAATTTTTCAGATAAGGAATTCGACTTAATATCCAGAACTATATCAGCTCTACTTCCAATAAAACTGACTATTAAGGCATTATGTCAGAGAGATTCTAATTTATTAACAGCTAATGCAACAATAAATTTCATGTTACAGTCACTGAAAGAACAGTACACATCATTATCTGAAGAATTATATATTATATTGAAAAATCGCACAGAAGATAGGCATACCGAAATAGAAAATGTCTTATGGTATTTACATAATTATAATTATTTTAAAAATTAAAAAGAAGAAAAGAAAATAACCAATTCAAATCTGATTAAGTTTAGAGAAAATTTTCTTAAAATTTTTTACCCACAAACCTATCCTCATTCAGAAGAATTCGGTACAGTTATCGGAGATTTTGATGGCACTAATGTGAAAGGAATTGTCTCTTGAACAAAAATTAAAATTAGCGATAAAAAAAATCAACAAACAAAAATACAATACAGAAATCAGCTATATCTAAAACCATCCGACGAAAAATCGATTGATTGATTTATTTATCTGAAGATCAGATTTATTTGAAGATCATTTTACACAAAATTACTTTTCAGGCTTAATGACAGTACAATTTTAAGATCACATTTCAAAAAGGTGTAATAGTACCCCAGACTGAATAGTGATATTTACACTTTTTTGTGATTTAAATAAATACTTTTTTGTGATTATATACTGTTATAATTTATAAGTTACAAATTATTTTTTGTGATATTTACACTCTCTAACAAAACTGGCAAATAAAACAAAAAAACACCTGTGTTTTCTTTCTTTTTCTAAAATTTCTAATACCGGTATTAAAACCGGTATCCCGGTATTAAGATTTAAAAAATACCGAATACCGGTATTGAACTTTTGGTCCGGTATTGCAATCCCTAATTAGAATAAATGCATCTTTCTCAAATGTCCCTTTATTTTTCGACTCTCCCTCGTACATTATTTGCTCGAATGACGGACTTGAGTATTTTGCGCCCCTAGTTCTTGCTCTTTATAAGGAGCATCTTTTAATAAAACGGTCCATTTAGTTTAATATTTCAACACATTTTTCGAAATGCGAATAATTTTTTTAACGTTTATTTTTTATTATTATTATCTCTGAATATATATTTTTTTATTTGTTTACTATGACTCCAGACTGTACGACATTCACGTTTGTATTAAAGTCGATATTCGATTTTATAAATATTCTAATAAGTAAACGTAATAAAACATAGGAATCCGAGCAATTCTACTCGATTAAGTATCCTCGGTCCAATTATCCCAATATTTTATCCAGCATAAAACCTGTACTTTTTACAAGCTTAATTGCTTGGCAAGTTGGAAAATAAAATTTTTAATAAACCTACTTGCGTCGTCTTAAATCCGCCACTGACTTGTTCTAGGATTCACCGGCGAGAAGGCGAGATTGCATTAAATTTCCCAAGAATGGGAAAACGCTCAAAGAATTTTTTCCAAATAAGGTTTCAGACAATGCAGCCTTGTTGACTCAGCAGTCGAAATGTATGATGATTTGGTGTTGTATGGTGTTCGAAAGGGGAAGTTAATCGTAAATTGGTTAAAAGTATAGCAAAATTCCAATTCTACCTACCAAACTGAGATTTTTCTTATTACTGATCAAACTTATCCAAGCATTTTTAACATTATATTTGTCATTTTTAGGATGGGATATAAAAAAATATTTAAGAGTTGAAAATTTTCAGTGTCATGAAAGATGTTTTTTAAAATCTTCCAACTGTAAATTGTTTGATTTATCAAACGAAGATTCGCATGTCGATATCAGTAAATTTAGTGCGAAATTCTTTAGAAACAGAGTTTTTACAAATCTGACAAAAGCTTAGCTTTCATTTGAAGTTGTGGACACTTCCCCTCTTACTTACTTGCCCATAACTAACTTGTATTCGAGATGTGAGGCCAAACAAGCCACTCCTGCTATAACATGAAAACCCTTCTTTCTGTTCTGATAAGTTGCAAGTATTTTTTTTAAATGCGATTCTATTTTAATAGAATTTTTTAAAAAATTGAGAAATGTAGCTGCAATTCAATAAATGTCAGAAATTTGAAAAACACAAAAATGGAATTAATAAGATTTTATCAAAATATTTAGATGGTCAGAAGTTTTGTCAGAAATTGTTGGAATTAACTTACGATTCAGATTAAGAACTATTTCAAGACCAGGCAATAGTTAAAAGGTTGATTTTCTTTCAATAAAAACATCGGAATTGAAAATCTTGAAAACAGGTTGCAAAATGTTTTCATTTTCAATTAATTGAAAAAAATTTGGGAGTAGAGAAATTTGAAAATCACAAAAGAACTTAGATTATATACAAAAAATGCCATATCTAAATGTCTGATAAATGAATGAGCAATCTCAAAACAATGAAAAGAAAAGGAAATACACTGCAGTTGGGTTAAATAAAAGACCTGATTTCTATACTATAGTAGTCTGCAGACTAACCAAAAAACCAGAAAGGAATAGATTTTGAATGCATAGCGGAAACAAATAATTTTAGGAATAAAGGTTTTAACAAAGCATCTTAAAATATAAAATATTTCAGTCTGCATTTCACTTGTTTATATCCAAATACGAGTTTGCTGATTTATATTTGTCTTTTATATCTTCTTGTTTATTCTTCCAAACACTGTTCAAATTAAATTAAATCGGAGTAGCATTTTGTTTCAGTTAATTGTAAATGTGTTTGTGAAGCGAGCATTAAATAATAGCTGTACAATGATTAAAATAAGGTTATTTGCATTGATTTCAAAATCCATTTTGGATTGTAAGTTTTGGTTTATTATTTCCAAGATGAGCATAATGGTTGCCTTTATTGCTCTTCACTTAAGTACTATATAAAAATAGTAAGCAAAAAAATAATGGTGTATTTGTTGAAAATATTTCATTTATTATTTGCATTCTTATGCATAAAATCTTGTTATTACTTAAATTATAAAATCTTATTTTATAATCCTTTAAAAAAACCTAATTTTGTTAAAAAAAAATTCTTAATTTAAAAAAAAATAAGAAGAATAGGAACCATGGAAGGAGGGTAACTTTACAATATCCTCAAAACTTTAGAGAACCCTTTCTGAATGGAAAAAGGAAAACATACCACGAAAACCTCCTATTTCCAAATAAGAATTTATGATTTCTGAGCATGACTTCAGCACTCATTTTTTGCTACCATGACTAAATATACTGTATTCTGGATTTAACGAATCAAATTTATGCCATACTATAGAAAACTGTAATGTTATTGATTTTCCCAAAACAAAATATACTTTTAATCATATTTTAAAAGATAGGAAGGGGGAAAAAAAACTTACCTCTTAATTATATCCTTTTTCACTACAAATTCTTGCATTTTCCATAGTTCTACAAATGTGACTTATTAATTAACCATCAACTAATTCTAAAAAAATAGAAACTTCAGTAATATGATTCCCCCTCCTCCCCCTTTTTTTTGTACTGCATTAATTTGTAATTCAAATAAAGTTAGAAAATTTTAACAGCAATATTTCTCAAATTTATTCAAAGTATTTTGAATAATCCTTTACTAAACATATCTTATATATATGATAAAGCTTTCAACTTTCATCACTTTCATTATGTATCCAATAATTCATTAGATAATTTCTGTTAGAATATTTTGATACTTAATTTTTTTATATAGTGTCAAAATGCTGAAATCATTTTGCAGACAAAGAAATTTTCTTCTTTTAGGAATCTTATTTCTGAAGCAGAATGTTTCTAAAAATACCTGAATCGAAATAATAATATTGCTATGGCCTATTGAAAAAAAAATCAAAGCAAATCTATTCAAAAAATTTCAATTCATCATTCTGTAGAACAATTTGAATTTATTGACCGTCTTCATTAGCTTTTATTCATAAAGATTTGTATAAATGAAACATAATTCATTTTCATTGAAAATTTGCAAAAGTGTTCCAAGGGGATTAAAATGTGTTCAATTATTTTAAATAATTTTCTTTAAAAATTTACTAAAATACCTATACCTACTGAATCGTTTAGACTTACCACTCTGAAGATGTTAATTGTAAGGAAAACATTTTACTGCAATATTTAAGGGGTACTTAAAAAATTAAAATACTTAAGAATGGTTTTATAGTGCAAAAACTGTATTTAGTCATGTTGTGCAAAACACATGATCGATATTCAAGAATGAAAATGACATTGTATTCATTCTCATAGAATCTTGACACCACCACTTTAAAAGTGGGCTTGTAATAACAATTTTCAAACAACTTTAAGAAAACACATTTTATGATATTTCGACATATGAACAGAAATAATTTATGCCCTTTAATATGGTTTACATGCATACACATTTGAACTTTTTATGTTGTTTCTATGCTGTTCATTTTTGTAATTTTTATTCACTGCATCAAAGTCTGATTTTCTTTCAAAAAATTTATGTGATGTGTTCTACTAACTAATATGTGATGCATTCTATCTGTAGTAGTTTAATGGTCAAGTAAAGTTAACTTAAGTTCCAACAATTCCATTCCTTGAATTCTTCAAATTTCTCAGAAAATATTTCAATTTAACATTACAGTAAGTATTATATTTTTAATAATTGCTACACTCCTTTTTAAGAAACATAATTATCTTTGATTTTCAAGTTATTTCAAAAGATTAAAATAAATCATTAAATTTGCAAGAAATAAAAAAGATAGTGAATGGAATAATAGTCTTTCTTGTATTCGTGACTAAAAACATTCATACAACTAAATGAATAGTTCATGATAACATATTTTAATAATATTATTCAACTTTTTAATTCATTAAAAATATCAATATTTTTTTTCAGCTATTCAGGATGAAATCAAGTCATTGTAACAAAATTTAACGAGCATTTTATAATAAAATGTATCTTTTCTATTACATCACAAATTCATAAAGAAGCTTGACAGAAGACATTTTAAATATCTGTTACAGCTCTTTAAATGAAAATGCTTCTTGAGAAGATTCTCAAAGTCAGTATGAAGATATTTAATAAAAGCTTGTGTAAAATATTTTTACATTTCCGAAAATAACAAAGCTTGTTTCAGCAGATATTCAAGTTGCTCTGTTTAGATAAATTATATCAACTTCAATATTAGTAAATTATTTATGTGCAATATTTTATTCTATATATCTTCGAGTTTCTTATTCTATAAATCTTACAGGGGAAAAAACAACAGAATAAATTATCTGTGTTCTAACCCAATTACAGCACTACCTTCTTAAAATGCACTTAAAATCTTTTCAATGTGAAATTCTTCTCACCCCATGAATTAATTCAATTATCCATTAATTAATTATCTCACCCCATGAATTATCAATTAATAAATGTATTTATTAGTTTCAATTCATCATTCTTTCTCCAAAAGTAGTAAATTATATTTCAGGAACCAAGAGTTGCTTTTTTTTTTTTTTTTTAACAGTAGCTCTAACTAAAATGAAATTATTTTATAAAAGAATTCGGCAATCTTCATCATAAGAATTATGAGTGAGCTTCCCAAGTTTGCTGTAATATATTTAAAAATATACATTTGAAAAATATTCCTTAAAATAAATTTTGAAAACAATTGTTGTTGTTTTTTAAATCGGTTCTTGTCAAGCAAAAATTAATAATTATAGATTTTGATTTAGTTTTTAAAAATACATATTGTCCTTCTAAGTGTGTACACTCTGCCAGTTTTATTTTTAAAGAAAAGCATGTATTCTTGGAAGTTTTAAAATACATTTTTGATAAACATGCATGTGTGTTTTTGTACACTTTTGAAAAAAAAATATTTCTAGACAATATAATAATAAAAAAATATATATAAATTTAGTAAGGACTGACATTTTTTTAATGCAATGGATATAAAAATGTTGAATCATTTCTCAAATATGCAAGAATCTCAGTGGAACACAAAAGACACTTGTTTATAATATGAGACGTAGCATTTCCCAACATCTATCTCCCACCACTTTTTACTTTAAAAATATATTTTTTTTAACTAGAATATTGATTCTTTTAGAAAAACAATGAAAAATGCATATCACAAGTCTGAACTATTTACAAAAACATTCAGTCTCACCAAATGATGATTTTTTCTTGCTATTTTGCAGATGTTTTTATGTACACTAAGAAATTCCACAAGTTTCCGAAAAATAAAAGTTTGTTACCAATCTCTAAGAACTGTACCTGGTATCAACCAGTCAGCTAAAAATAGAACAAAAGGTGGATACACTACATAATCAGTTTTTAAAAAAGCCACTATACATTAAAACTGTGCAAAATTTCATACATAAAATTACAGGTATAAAAAAAGGGTTTTTTGTTGTTCTTTGCACTACCTAGAATAAGTTGGAGGTTCAATGTGTGCTATCCTATTATTCTGCAACAGCCTTTGTTGGAAATCTTCTAGCAACTTAATAAGATACTTTCTTTTAAACCTAAGCGCTTCATTTATCACCTCTCGAACCATATACATTTGAAAGTCTAGGTTACCTTCAACAGCTTTCAACTGCTTAAAGAGTTGACGAAAATCTGTAAAAAGAAGGGAAGATAGCATGGTTAAAAATATAAATTTCATGTAATTTTTATTCATTTTCTAATAAGAAAATAATATCCTAATACATTTGTATTTGAATTTGCAAAATGATTATTTACTTTTTAAAAAGTGGGGAATTGACAGTCAAAAAATTGTGATTTCACTTTTTAATCAAAATTAATTTAGAAACTATTAATGAATATTATATAAATTTTAAATATAATCATGAAATTTTCATTTGTGAAATTTAGAATTCATAAACATGTCAAGCTCCAAGAATACAAGATATGTAAGCATAGAAATTTCTACAAGATGCAAGATTTCTACACTATACATTCTCCTACATTCATTAATAAATTCTCACATTTCAGTACATGGAATCATTTGTAAAAAAAGAAATACAAAATACATTACTGATTTAACATGAAAAAAATTTACTGTTATTAAAGATATAAAAAACAAAAATTGTTATTCAGATTAAGAAATCAGAACCATAATATATGCAAGAAGTACAAATAATTTGGATAAAAGATTTTATCCGTATTATTTTAAGCACGCCCTTTAAAAAAAATGATTATACACAATGTCCTAGCATAATGGAAAAAGCATTTATTTAAATATTGCAATTAAGCATTATATTTTCAGTTGAAAAAGTATCATTAAATAAAGTCAGCAATTGCTTGAAAACACTTGTTTCCAGACTATTAAGATTTTTATATGATACCTAAAAATCAATGAGTAAAATATTCCTTTAATACTCATCCATAAGCACACAAAGTTTCATGATTATACCTGCAAAATTTGCAAATATATTAAAAGGCAAATTTATTCGCAAGACTGTTTTTCATGCCTCAGGCTGGTGTTTTAATCTTTTATACATTTGAAAGATAATACACCTATTAATTCTTATCAAATTTTTAAAAACTGTCAAAAAATATATTAAATGCTTGCTGAATGTTTAATTTCAATAAATTAAGCAGCAACGAATAAATAATTTTAAACATGCAGTATTGTTTTTTATTCAGTAACAAATTTGGCATTTTTTTTAATAAAAAGCCAAAAAATTTAAATTGCATACTTAATACCAAACACTTTCTACATTTGTACAATTTCTATATCAAACAATTTGCAACTTTTATCTCCTTAAATTATTGGATTCTATTCTATTTAAATAAGTAGGACTCACACATTTAAATACACAATTATTCTTTGCATTTTGAGTAATTAATGCAAAAATATAGATTCAGATTCTATTCTTCAGATTAAGCAAATACTTCTTAAACGAAAAACATACATATGTTTACAGAGTTATCTAGAGAAAAAGGAATATTAATCATCTACTATTAAGGAAAATATATTAATGAATAGTTAAAAATTACTAGATAATTACCCAGCTAAAAATGGCAATTGTTTCTAAAATGTTGAAATCTTGCTTGCAAATGTATATTTCAAGAATATTGCCTAATAAACGAAGAATATTCCAACTATGTACTGATATTTAACTGTAATATTTTTAATATAGGCCACCTTTTTGATAAAACACAATTTTACAGATGAAAGCTGACGATTCACCAACTACCCACAATGTATCCAATAAAAATTGTTAAGAAAATATTCATTAATCAAAATAATTTTTGTATTAATATATATGAGGGCTGGAATTTTAATAGTGGCAACACTGCTGTAGAAATACCACACAATGAAACCAAATAATGTTGCTTACACCACACATTAGTTACATACCTATCTTACTTCAGAGGAAAAAGTCTATCTTCCTACATCATGAGCTTATCGAATGATAAGAACTGAACCTTGTGTACATTTGTGGTCTAATGTAGTGTTCTCACAATTTTTTTAAACAAGAACAACAAAGTTAGATAAAGATTGAATGTGCCAGAGATCACACAGCATGACTGTGCCATCAAGGTCTTCAGGAGGCTTGAGGGAAATCTGCATTGTCTTACAGAACAAGTGGCAAGGTGGTTAAAGGCCTTCAGTGAAAGACACCGAAATATGGCAGACATGTTGGCCAGGTGAAGATGGAGTGGATGTTGTTGTGCCCTAATTGACAGTGATCACTGCTATAAGATGCATGAACTGGCCTCGGAAACAGGATTAGATGTCTTCAAAATGTGAAGCACATTCTGAAGGCATGAGAAAAATTGCTTCATGATGGGTCCCGTACGATTTGACAAAAATAGCTACAATACAATACCTCTCATATCCATTTGGAGTGCTAGGAGAGGGAATGAAAGTCTTGTGCCATATCATTACACTGGAGGAGAAGGGCCAAATCTTATGAGCAACAACTGAAGCATCGATGAAATAATGTCATCATTACATGTCACCAAGAAGATGAAAAGTAGCACAAGCTGAGACAAGCTTTGAGAAAAAAGCTTCGACATTTTCTGCAGAATTATCATATTGCATGACAATGTTCAGCCATACACAGGAAAAGCTGTGGTTGGTTTAGTCAATCAATGGGGTTGGGAAGTGTTATATCATACTCCTCAAACTTTGACTTGATTCCTAAGATGAAGGAACCACTTAGTGGCATTCACTTCAGAACTGAAGCAGAGATTCTTCAGGCAGTAGATCATTTCATTCAAAACACCAACAGAATAGGGACTGTTATAGGTATCCTAAAATTTCCACAGCATTGGCAACAGGTTAACAATGATACTGATGACTACATTGAAGGACAGAAAAACTTAGTAACATGTATGTCTTGTATTATCTGTAAGTAGAGTTGCTGCAGTTAAAATTCCAACTCTCATATTTTATATAAAACCAGAAGCATATGATCACTTCAGAAGAGATTTCACAAATTCTCTAAAAGAGGTGCAAACCACAATTTAAGATACTCTCCTTTAATATATTTATTAAAATAAAATTACAAATTTCTTAGTTATGAACAACACTTATACTTAAATAAAGAAAATAAAATATTCCTTAATATTTAATCAAATAAATGATTTCTATTCTAATGCATAAGTCATTTCACATATTTACAATACTAAATATCTAGTCTTTTTTTCATTAAATATTAGACAAAAAAAGGGTGAAATAAAATGAATTTCTACATACTCCTCCCGGGTTTTCGTACTTCTTTAAAAAAGGCACTTCGAATGCGAATTACTTCAGCTCTACAGCCCGAGTCCTGCAAAAATTTCATTTCATTTGAACAATTTAGGACAAGGGGGGGCATTTCGAGTTCTGTCTCTTGATTATCCCACAAGTCAACATGATTTGTGGCATTTCTAGAATTCATATGATTCATGCCCTGCATATCAGAGCTGCTGTTCCAGTTAAAGAGACCATCATCAACATGAGCTGAAGGAAGGAAGAAAAAAATGTTTACAAAGCAAGTTAAAAATTTGTACAGCACTCAAAATAAATTGTATTAATTTTCTAATCTATCTCATAAAGAATTAAAGGCAGAAACAAATAATAGTCCTTTTTACATTCTTTCTAATGAATTTCTTAATACTATACACAATATAGTAATATACCATATATAGTAATCTGATTATTTTCAGCATAAATGCATATAATAAGAATTTAGACATAGTATTTAGAGTAACTGTATAATAAAAGTTAAAAGATCCTTTTTAATTTTATAATCATGATAAAACAGCTTCTATACATCATTAAGTAGCAGATAATTATATGATTTTTAGATTGCTGAATTCAATAAATAAATGCATAAAGCTGAGTTTATGTCTTGACTCTAAATCTTATTGCTCTCAGATCATAAACAATGCTTCTAGAAAAAAATTGAAGTGCACTTTTGTCAAATATAAAACATTGCAAGCTAAAAATATAAGCCAAATGCATAACTTACTAAGGGTGGGGGCTTGTCTTTCCTTCTCAATTATATATAACTCATCATCAGTGTCACTCGTAGGACTGAGTGGCAAAGCAGGGGATAACGGAATAGGACTTTGAGGTCTCCAGACAGGAAAGTCTTTGGGAAGGGGTCCAGGTTTCCGTTTTGTTCTGGGAGAACCTACAGGAGAATCTAACATACGCTTTTGACCCCTCATAGGAGAGCTGCTACCTCCACCCACAAGATCAATGTCAGCCTCATCTACCATCATCCTCTGAAAATATAAATTTTCTTTGAAATGCCATATTTTAAAGTTTATATTGATATTTATAGATTTTTTTTCTTAAAGAAGGTTAGTATATGCCAATTCATACCTGCAACATCCAAGGAATCATTACTATTTATATAAATAGTAAATTACTATTAAAAGTCGAAACAAAATGCAAAACTTGAAAAAATGCATTAATTTGCTCATCAATTTTGTTTCTTCTTTTCTTTGGCTTACCTTCTGTTTTTACTTTTATTTGCAATTTTTGTTATATACATATTTTTTAATTTTTATCTCTTATTTGTATATTATTTTATATAATACATATATTTATAGTTTAATGATAAAGGAATAACGTACAATAAAAATCACTATGTTTATTTCAAGGGATGTTTGAAATGTTTCAATTGCTCACCTTGTCTATTTTGAATGGATTTCCAAACATATGTTGTCGAACAGGTATAGATTCTATTTCCCTCAATGGAGGAGTGAAACGCTTTAAGTACTCTTGATAGTTACCCATCTGTCCAACCGGTAGGCTGTGAATTTGATCTACGAGAAAAAGCTTTGCATGAATCAAAAATTTTAAATTGATACATTTATGGAAAGAGAAAAATACATTCCAGTTTTCAATGAAGAGCAAAAGTAAACTGACAAAATTAACTGCATTTTCTAATAGATTTTTAAGAATAGAATCTTAAAACTGGCTTACATATGAACTTGATTATAAATAAATTTCCAAACAATTATCTTTGAATGTGAAATTGGATTATCAGGAACATTAGATTTATTATACATTTCAACAAAACAGGCTTCATGTATTTAACAGTTTTATTTACGTATAATTTTTAGGAAAATATAAATTGCTATCAATGATTCTCAATGCAGTTGAGGAATTAAAAGTACCATAAATCTTTTAACATAAGAATGGTTCACAAAACATGTCTCCACCTATCAAAAAAAACAAAAAAAAAACTTGGGGAATCTTAAGTTTTTTTCTGATTTATTTACATACTGTTTTAAAGAATTTATGTTACATGACACATTTGACATTACATTATAAAGTAATACTTTCAAATATATAAACATTACAAAAAATGTATATTTTCACATTTCAGTATTAACTTCATCAACTAAATTTTTACCTACAACACTTGTCTCTGCTAAGGATAAAAAAAAATAATTCAACAATTTCATATCAAGCAATAGATGTATCAAACAAAAGATCTGCAAAATATATTGCATCATTCAGCAAATTCATGTTTTCTTATTAAGAAAAGACTGACTTTTAAGGGGGGAAAAAATCACTGATATAAATTTCCAGTAGCTGATAACTTATTAACAGTAATCAAATCAAAAATATTTAAAGAAAAAACGTTTGATTTTTTTTTTAATAAATTAGATTTAACTCTCCTAAGGATAATGGGGAGGGTATTATGCTTCAAACTCATCAAATATAATAGCATTTGTCAAAAATATTATCTGATCCTAAAAAAATTTCAGAAAGTAAGTTTGCTTGCAAGAAAAAATCTTAATATTTAATTGAAAATGAGAAAGAACAAATGGAATTCAAAAACAATTTTATATACCATAAATCACCATTAGACTTTGAAATATTACAAAAAACTTTCTAAAATGTTTTAAGTCCTCCCCTCAAAAAAATGTTCTAAGATGGATTCTAAACATTTTTTTTTAATCCCTACATCCAAGATTAATTACTAAGTCTAGAATTTCAACAGCTAATTAATATACTATCTGGATAAAATTAATACAATCGCCAAGTGTCTCATAACTGAAATTTAAACATTAATTTGGAACCATTCTTACTAAAAAAAAGATTCATGGGTTTCAAATAGGACCATTTTAGCTGAAAAATGGTTTTATTTTCTTAGAGGAAACCGTTGTTATCAAAATAAATCAAGCTAACCTTCATCTTGCAGTCGTGTGTGGCTCAGTGAACACTGTAGATAGTTAGATCTCATCCTGGCTAATTGATCCAGAATGCTATTCCGAGGAATATCATATGCATTACGATAACTTTCATGTTTAATTTCTTTGTCTTTAACGAATAAAACAAAGAGGTTAAAATCATTAAGATCATTTTTCAAGGCGGCAAATCTGTCATTCATTACTAAGTGAGGAGTCAGATTCATTTCGGTGAGTTTAGTGGCTGGGCCAAAAGGCCGCTGCGGCGCGGGATTCACGCGAATCCCTTCAGACATGTTCTTTTTGGTTCCCACAGTTGAGATAAGTTTTTCGAACTCAGTTTTAGCCTAAAAGAATAGATATAAAATGTCATCATTAGAATCGCTTTGGAAAAAAGGAAAGAAACATGCAATACTCAAAATTAAGACTGTTAAAAATATTCGTTTTTGGGAACAAATACGAAAGGATCCCAGCCCAACAAAGAAGCAGTGAAAAGGATTTTCACTGACTGAAGACAAGAAAATGCGAAGCTGAGTTCCATGAAATAGAATTAAAAAGGAGAAAGAGTCATGCTGACCTGATTTTTTAGCCTCTTTAAATAATTAAGGACACTATAGCTAAGACAGTTTTCCATCGTGTCTGGTACAAGATTAGGTGCACCCATTCTTTGCAGCGCTCGCTTCAAGGGCTGGAAAGTAATTTTTATAAAGATAAATATAAAAAAATGATTACATATACACATAAATTGAAATGTCTTCTGTAAATAAATATCGTAAATGATGATGTTACAGTTTCCAAAATAATAAAACAAACAATAATAATGCTTTATTTGTATAAAATAAACACTTTTTGAAACAAGTACTCTGCTGTGTACAGTGATCAGCATTTTTGATGGTACCAACTGCTTATTTCCCAAAGCTAAAAACATTTCACTTTGTTTTTCCCATGACATGTGTATTTTTATATTTGTCAATTACAGCATATTTACATGCTTTTTACTATTGTATTCAGATTTCTTTATTTTAATTTTAAAATAGCAACAAAAAAATGGTATTAATAATCATCAAGAAATAATGTTAAAAGAAATATTACCCATCAGATTGTATTTTCTAAGGTTTTAAAAATCCTGGAATTGACACTATATTTGTATGCCAATCTCCTTTTCTCTTGATGTCATTTGTGCAATATATGTGGACCATAAATCTATCTCTTGGCCAAAAGGAACATATGTGATGCACAATACAGAACCTGTTATGGAAATAATATTAAAAGAATCTTTTCCTTAGAATTCATTGCACAAGGGAATGCTGATCACTATTTCAATGGTTGCAACTTTTTTTGAGGAAGGAGTACTTTTCAGTATACTAATCATACAAACTAGTTCCCTAATAAGCAAGAAAATGCATACAAGTTTAAGATTAAAAATTAATTATTACTCTTGTAAATTTAATTTTCTTAGCTCTCACAATTAAATTTGCTTTCTTATATATACAGCATTGAGGAAACTTTTCCAAAATAATTGAGAAATTTTTAATTGAATAGTAAGTGGTGATTTTAAATGAAATTTTGAAAGTAGTACTAAAATTAAATGGTAAAATACTGCAATTTCTAACAGCTATTTTATCATGATATAGCCTTATATATAGCCTTTTACAATCATTGATAACTTGAATATAAAAAAATAAAACTCTGTTTAGTGGAACTAGCTACAGACATACCTAAACAAAAGTAACTTATCTCGACAACAATTCTGACTATACACTTTTAAAGTGATAAACATCTTTAGGATTCTAAATATATGAAAATATTTAGTTAAATTCATATAAACATTTGGTTGGCAAAATTTTAAAGCTATATGAATACATAACTAAATTTTTTTTTAAAAAAAGTAACCAGTAGAATAGACAGACTAATTTATACTTCAGCACACTAATATAATAAATAGATCTGAATGATTGTAGATTGAATGATTTAATTAAAACATGCATTTTAAAAAATAAATTACATTATACTATATAATGATATTTAGAGAGAAAGAAGTCCTCCCATTGCTATAAAGAAAAGAGAGGAATAGTTATTTGATAAAAATGATGCTTTTTATTACATTTTTTTTTTTTTTTTTTTCATTATGAGGTATAAACTTGTATGCAGTTAAGCTCAGATTTAAATATTCCTTTCTATTTAAAACAGATCAATAAATCCTATTACATTAGTTTGAAACCTCTACTAACCAATGCAATAAAATCAATGCAATACTCACTGCTGCATAATACAATGGCATATTTTTTAAATAATTATCAAACTGTTGTTTCCATTCCCTAGTAGCTTTGCATCTGTGTACTTTGAACAAATCATCTAAAAAATAATTTTAAAAAGTAGTATTATTTGCAGGTACCTTATTTATAAATAGAGCATTACCCATGAATAAAATGTTATTTGCAGTTATTGTACCTACAGTTAAACTACCTTAAAATGTTTAGTATCTATAGTTATAAATAAATATGCTACATTTTTTTTTTTTTTTGTAGGAGTTCTTAAAAGAATATTTATGAATATATATTTTTTTTTAATTAAGAATATTTTTAAATATATATAGGGTGGGGGATTAGAAGATAAGATCATTAATACAATCATTAATGTAATATGGGAATTAAAATTCAATAAGAAATTTTAAAAATTGGATTCCAAAATTATGGACACACATAATAAACAAAAACAATTAAAATAATCAATTAGTTCTGCAACAGCAAAAGGAAAAAAGACCTGATGGCCAGGGTAAGAACAAACCCATAGCAGAATGTCAAATAGTATCTGATCAGCTAAGCCAAATTGCAAGGAAATATTTACTCAATTTCTTCGTTTAAAATTTAACAGCAGCTAATTCAATATAGTATCAATGAAAATTTGAATTTGCCAAAAAGAACATTTGTAGATTTAAGTTTTTAAACTTTAGATTTTAGATCTCTACCAGATACAAATTCCTTAAATTTCTGAATGATGAAATATCTTTTAGGCTACAAATTTAAGATTTAGTTTTTATGGATAGATTGCTAAGGGGTGCAATTTTCTCACTGAAAAATTCTATAAGTACATTGCCTCTGGCATATTAAAGGCCATTCAGAATAGGATACCATGTTAAGCAGAAATTAAAAACATCGCAAGCTTGCAAGAATATGCTGAACATTACACCAAATATCAGGCTCAATAAGGGCATAAAAAAATCTGGTAAAAGTATCTACTGAATATTGATAAATCATAAGATAAAACTAGGTATTTTTTATTGACTTTATGTTTATGTAAACAATTTCTTAGCAACAAATATTATGACAAACAGGAATAACAAAGTACTTAATCGCCTGATACTTTCAAGTGAAATGGATTCAAGAATAACTCAAGGAAAAAAAATTTTTAATACAATTTTAAATTTATAAAAAATACAGAACTACAAAACACATTTTCAATCTATCTTCAAATATGAAATTTGCCAGAGCTGTTGACTTATGAATTAAGCAGTAAGGTACAAAAACATTCAGTTACACTGAAAAGCAAGCAAAAATAAAAACATTAAAAAAATTACAATAATAACAATGCAGATAAAATGCTGAAATCTGATTAACTTGAATATGCTTGATGTGTAAATTAAATGAAGGGAAATAATAATAAAAAATTAAGATAACATTGGACATAGCAAAAAATCTCTAAATCATGGGATCTCTCCTAAAATATTTGTCTATTCAAAAATCTGGTCTCAAGTGTAATAAGAAATTTCATAAATTCAAGTACCAAAATTGAATATGGCAACATTAAAGATGAAATTTTATACATTTATAAAAAAATACCTTCAAATAACCATTTCTATAGAATAAAGTAAATCTGGTAGAAATAAATCCCATGTGTCAGCATAGGATTCACTTAATTGCTAGACAGCTTAAAATACAGATGAAATGAGCAGCAACTGCTGAATAGTCAGTAAAATCACCATGCACTAAATATTATAAAAACAATCATCTGCTTCATTTCTGTATCTTGTTTCTGAATGCACTTAGCAAAAAAAGTAACAAATTTCATATTGCTCACTCTTTTTACTGATCTTACAACTCCAATTATTACCATTTTTTTTTTTTTAATAAAGCTACCAAATTAACTTGCTACATCCAGTTAATTTAAAACTTTGATTCCAGTAATTTTTTTAAAAAATGAATATTAAAGTAACTGTACAGTGATTTAAAAAAACTAACTGAAAAATTAGGAAAACTTAATACTTTTTATAATTATATTATGTATAATGTACATATATATGTTTGATATTGTAACAGTGAAGTCAATATCAAAAATATTTATAAATATTCATTTCAAATAAATATTTGTTCTTATATAATCTTTTACCTCAAAAATAAGATGTTTTAAAAGAAACACTTTATCTCCAAATCTCATTAATAGGTATTGTAATATAATTGAAATTTTTTTAGAAATTTCAGAATACACATGGACTTGTTAGAAAGAGCAAAAACGATGCTGGATGTTAAAGGTTGAGACAACCCTTCCATTGTCTACTTTGGTAGGTATTCCAATGTTATTATTTACATGTAAGAGTTCTTTTTTTACCCAAACATTTTTATTTTTTTTGGACATACAACTAATTAAACATCATGCACACATAACAAAATACATTAGATAATTAATTTTTAGATAATAAATATGCAAGTACAAAAAATAAATACAAATCCAGTACAAAAAATAAATACAAATCCAGTACAAAAAATAAATAAAATATATCTAAAAAATTAAATATTTAGAAATAAATACAGATAAAATGGTGAATACATTTAATTACCAACATTATTAAATACTACATTTAATTCCCAACAGTATTTTACAAAGAAAATGTATAATAAATAACAAATATGTTAAATTCTATTCACAAATTTTTTTTAAACCTTTTACCCAAGGTAATTCTTTATACTAACAGTATAATCTTAATTTACAGCAAACTGAGTTCTTTCGATAGGTTAGATTTTAAATTTATATAAAATAAAAATACTTCCTTTTGCTTTTGAAAATTGTTAGTTGAGGTAGAATGAAATTAAAAGCAAGCAAAAGAAATTACAATATTAAAATCTATTTTAAACAATTGTAAATCAAGTCTCATAATACATACCTAGTAAAGGTAATAAAACTGGATAATTATAAGGCATGACAAACAAATTGACACATGTGAGACTTGTACTGGCCTTCAAGTAACCAAATGGATAATCCACTTCACTGTTCTTGTAACTGTTGCTCACAAAAACCTGAAGCATGAAAATGATTATAATAATTATTATTTAATATTTATTATTAAGTTATAAAATTGTTCCTTTTTCTGTCTTCCTCAAAATTTTAATGAGAAAAGGACCAGATAATGCAGCATATTATGTTGGATAAATCTACTTTAAGTTGTATGCATCTTTATCATAAAAGAATTAATAAAATGTAATTATGCGTCTATACAATTACTGACTAAGGATTTTTTAGTTTTATACATAGAGTACAAACTTATGTATTTTTCTGTATCATTTACTGCTTTCTAAAAAAAAAAAAAAAAAAAAAAAAAAAAAAAAAAAACCTCAAGTTCAAATTTTCAAAATTAAAATTTCATAATTCACTATGCAGACTTTACCTAAAAACAGTTGCAGTTCTTTATTAGAGAAATTTGAAGATGAATGAAATCTCAATATCATGTGTCAAAGAAAATTGGTGTTTGAAAGAATACACATCTACTTCAATTAAAAAATATGTACAATATCTACAAACATAGTTAATTTAATAATAATATTACTAAAGAAACACTCTAGCCTAAAACAATATGTCTGATGATATTTTATTCTCTTGCTACATATCATAAACAATTTCTTTCACTAAATTGATTGGTATTTTTTAACAAATTACTGAATATTGCAATAGAATAAAATATACAATTTGAAAAAAAAAAAAATGCGATTGAATTCAAAAAATTAAATTTAAAAACGCTCTGAAAATTTTTTAAACTCTAACTGTTCACCTTTCTTCACTATCTAAGTAGGTAACATAATTTGTATAGAGAATATGAAATTATTCTGATTCAGTTAATAATATAAATACATATACATTCCACTTTACAATTCGATGCAAAAATTATGCCCATTTGATTTTAGCTTATAGTCTTAAGAATATGATAATTTAATGTCTTTATGATAAAAGAACATTTGAAGCTTGAAAGCACAATCAATTTTAGTGGAATGTATACAACATTTACATATACGGTATTCAAAAAAAAAAAAAAAAAAAAGGAAAATGCCACACACATTATGCTACATTAATAATGTTGAAATAACATTACTTAAAATTTTCAATAGACAAGGCTAGCAAATTCTTCATAATACTGATATTGATTTAAAAGATTTTTCGCAAAAGATACCACAAAACATAACTAACCATCTACAGATTTCAGTGAAAACAAAACTTTCAACAATTTAAAACTCCAGAAATATCAGAATAATCCAAAAGAACAAAAGGATTTTAATGTAAGATATAAATGGAAAATCCAGGATATAGATGAATATTATTCTGTTTGAAAAACATGCTTCATTAATTAAATATATGCATGTGCATATACATTTAAAAATTATCTTTATTATTGAATTTATTAATTTTTATTGTCATAGTTATAACTTAAATGTTCTTTTTTAATTTAATCCAAATTTCAATTTTTTTCATAAAATATTGCATATTATTTAAATAAAAATTAAAACTAGTCAATGCAAGAACATTTTATATATATTCTATAATATGCATGCAATTTTATGTATTTCAAGCACATATATATTAAAAAACCTTTGATTAATTTTTTATGACATATACACATTACAAACATACAATGACACTGCAAATTTCAATATGCAGCTTGTTTGTTACATTGATATATTCAGTATTGTAGCAATTTTACATCATTTAATTGAATATTTCAGTTATTATTTACAAATTTATTCTTTTCAAATTTTAAATAGCTTGTTCAATTCTATATGATATTAAAAATATTTATATTATCATGCTTTGTTACTTTATATGGAAAACGGATGTTTATTATTAATACTTCAATTTCTCTAAGACAACGATTCTGTAATAACTTAAAAATTGAAATCATCTCTCACCTGCCATGCAATCGTTGGCTGCTTGCGAGAAAGAATGAACTGTGTGAGAGGACTGGGTTCTAGCTCATATTTATCAAATGGAAGGTTATCTATAACCATTGGTTCACTGTTTGCACAATTGAATTTCACTATTGGATGGGCTGTTCTTGGAGGCTATTGGAAGAAAAATAAATTAATTTATTTTTCATTCAAATTAGCAGAATTTATTGTCTAACATTGAGATAATTCAAAGAAAAAAATACAGTTAAAAATTATATTAATCTAAATTGTCAGGTTTTAACTTGATTATAGAAGCTTCAACTAAAAATAGGCAATGCAATGAAATAAGTACATTATACCAATTAGATTTATGATTTTACTTAAATAGAAATGAAAAATGAATTTATACTCAAAATTATCAAAAAGACTTATAAAACAAATTAAATCATGCTAATATTAAAATTTCCTTTATGAGATTTTGTTAAAAACAATTATAGTTGCACATAAATTAACCTCAGCCTTTTTAATTTAGAAAAATGTTAAAACTGGGCAATTGTTGAAAATCAAACAAAATGCACAAAAATTTATGAACTCTTTTCTAATTAAAAATATTTCTCAATAATAGAAATTTAATACTTAAAAATAATTCAATTGCTTCTAACAAGAAATAGTTATTCCCTTAAAAAATTTTTTTATTTGTTATCAATTTACAATTGATTATTTTACAACTATTTGCTTTGATTTACATTAAAATTATATTCTTATTTCTTGATTTTAAAAATAATAAAATAACAAAGAAAATATACCAGATATTACATCAAATAAATGTTAAATCAAACCACCTAATTTATATAAAATTAAATCAATCTTGAAATGCAGCTTAACTTAGTCAAATATTAAATGAGATGTCAAATATACTGAATTGCTCTGTGCTTATAACTAATGTATGATAAACTAAATAATAAATTAATTTTAAAAAATAATATTGTTCTAAAAAATGAAGGATAATGAGGAAAGCATAGCTATGACAAGATGTATAAATACTATGTTTCAAATGATAGACCTCAGCTACTTTTTTTTAAAATTTAAAATAGAAAATTTTTAAAAATGCAAAAAGTAATAATTATTATGATAGAAATTTGTTAGAATTAATTTATTAATATCAATAGACAAACATATTTGATTTAGAATATAGTCATTTTTTTATGTATTAAGAACACTCTTATTAGTTTTTAAAAAATGAAATAAAATTTACTAAAGCTGGACTTCCTGGATCTGGCCAGAATGATTCAGGTATTGGCCAATGTCCAACAGTGTATCCTTTCTGGGCTGACCTTTGCACATAAATAAGTTTGCGACACGATTGCCATGTGTTATTATTTGGTGGATATAATGGAGGACTTGCTGTGCCATTGTTCAGGTTGGGCTGAGTAGGATGCAGACTAGGAGAAGCAGGCTTATGGCTGCTCCTTTCTTCTGGAGCTGAAACTTCTAGATAAAAATAATTAAAATTAAGAATTAAATTTTATTTATTGAAAAATAACAGATCATGTAAAGACTTACAAGAAAGCTTTCTAAAAAATTATTTTAAAAAATTATAATGAATTATAAGTGAAGCACATAATAAAATTATAATAATTATATTATGTGCTTCAGATTATTTTCCAAGACCATTACTTTGAACTTTTAACAGAAAATAAAATCAATGAGAATATAAGGGAAATTTCAAATTTAAACAGTTCATCTATTTTAATATAAGAACTCACTAATAATTTTAATTAAAAAAAACTGTTAACTACTTTATGGATATGCGAAGAAAATCTAAAAAATTATAAAGTATTGCTAGAGAACTGCTTTAGCAATATTCGATTATAAAAGATTAATGTTATATCCCTACTGATGTTAATAAACTTTAACAAATTAAAATTTCACCAATTTATTTAAGAGATAAGAACTATAGGGAAATGAACAGATAAAGAAGAAAATAAATAATGCTAAATAAGCCAAAATAGAAAACTAAAATAATGTATAAACAAGCATTTATCAATTCACTAAAACTATTAATGTAGCAATTTTTATATAAAAAAAATTGCTGTTTGCCTCTCTAATACAAAGCTATAGTTTTTGATCATCCTTGATGAAATCTGGTAGGCATACCCTTCAAAACAAGCCAAAGAAAACTAACAGGTTTCCAAGTTCAAAAGTTAATTAAATACTATGAAACAGTTTTATGTTTTTCAATTATATCTCGTGAAAATATTCACCCAAAAAATATTTTTTACATGATCATGAAATTCATCCATATAATAATACTAATTTCTTTTCTTTACAAGTTTTCCTCTTCATATAAATTTTTTTTTTAATTTATTTTGAAATGCAATTTTTAACAATTGTTATCATCATAATTATCTTCAACTTATTTTCATTGTTTCATCGCTAATCAATCATATGCTTTTGCCAATGTTAATATTACGATAATTTACTTTCTTTGGACAAATCATGAAATAAGATTCTCATTTCCATCTTTATTTTATACTAGACGCTTTTGGCGACCAGCCGGTTTGCCAATCTTAATGCTCATTAAAATTTAAATAATTAAATATTTTATGCAATTCCTACTTTAATAGCTTCTTTATCAAAATATTTTAAAACTTCAAATTTTGACAGTCATATAAATTCACTCATAATATTATAAAGGCCTTCAGTCATAACGTAATATGTATCTCTCTAATTTTCTGTTAGTTCCTGTAGAATTTATGCTTTAAATTAAAGTGGAAATGATTAATCTGCAATTAATATAATAATATTTTTTACTAAAACAAAGCATTTTTTTTTATAAAATGATTGCTGAAAACAGTCACTGAGCATTTAAACCTTATAGGCACTGAAGAATATCTTTCTTAATTTATGTAATATCTCAAGAATTAGTCAACAAAAATTTCTCAGATTCATCATGAACAGATCGATTAATTAACAATGTTTAGTTTTAAATGCATCAAACACTAAGAAAATAAACAGAATTGATTAAAATAATCGGTCGAAAACAGGTTAAAAAACTACTTAAAAAGCGATGTACTTAAAACTATAAGCATAAACAAAAAAATATATGACTAACAAATTCAATTTAATTACAAAAGCATATAACTAACCTAAAAATAATTTAAATCAAGTTCGCATCGGTTGAAAATAGTTGTCAACAATCAGAACACAATGCGCATGCTTGAATTTTCAACACCAGTTATGGTAACACAAATGCGTGAATTTTCTACGCCAGTTGGGGTAACGCCTACTTATATAAAGGGATGAAAGGCAACATATTTGTTTACACCAGAACACAAGAGCAGAGACACAAAAAAATTTTTTCCCTTCAATGATTAGATTATGAGATTTTCATAAGGATTTCTTTGACAAATGTTGGAAAGGAAATCTCGCATATCTTTAAAAGAATACCTTAGGGGTTAGGGAATTTTATCCCTTCACTCATGACGTGGGAAATTCTAAACTCAGTAATTTTTTTAGAGCATGTGTTAGAAATATTTGAATAAAAAGAGGATTTAGATCAAGAAGTAAGAGAACATTTAGAATGAAAACAACAAGGGCTAACTTAAGATTTAAAAAAAAAAACAGGAAATTAAAAGATTTAAATTAAGAGATATCATTATATATAAGTTAAAAATATATTTAGAAATGTATTTTATACAAGCAAATATTGGAGAGGGAAATTATGCATTTATCCAAAAAATTCCTCTCAACAAAGATAGATTCCTTTTTATTTAAATAACTATTTTTGTAACAATTTGGGTTTAAGGCGACCAAAAAACACCAAGAAAAAATTGTCAAATTATAAAAAATATACAAAAATCATTATTATTTACTATGAAAAATTTTGAACATGCAAATTCGATGCTATATAGTTTGAATATGAAAATCGCCAAATTGGAGACATTTTTTCTTGTTTTTTTGGTTGGCATTACAACCAACAAGTACCCTATTTTCAAATTGCTTTCGATCCCTAGACAAATAAACAATGGAAATGATCTGCCAGAAACATCCTCTCATGCTCTCCAATTAATGCCTCCTCCTCCTTTCTGCATAACATTGTGGATCTTCAATAAAGCTGTGAATTTCTTGAATATCATTCACTAATGCCAAATAAATTGAAATTCATTTGAAATTGCATTCCTTAAAACGTTTTTGAGCTATCTCTGTTACAGACTCACAGATAGCCATAATGCCAAAATATGTTTTTCAGACTCAGGAAAATCTGAAGTGAAGAATTTTATCAAAAGAGTTTCAATTTTTTGACTATTGTAATACATAATGTTGCTTCGTTTATGAAAAGTAAAAATGAAATATTACATGTAGAAGCAGCCATTGTAATGTTTATATTGCTATTGAATAATTCAGTACTTATTGAAAAATAAATATCTAAGTATAAATATTATAAACAAAATATATAAATCTAGGCTTATTACAAAGTTTATATTATTGAAAAGTTTTGAAGTTTTTAACAAATACCAAAATTTTGTTTTAGTCTGCAAGAACTAAAAGTTTATCTCTGTATTTTAAACACATATGGAGAAATAATGCTTGCAAATATTTTTTTTTTTCCAACTAAATGCAAACAATAACATTTTATGATAAAAAGTACAAATTTATTATTTGATTTTTCCTTTATATTGGAGGGGGAAGGGAAATCGCCTGCTTTCCTTAATTAATATTGGAACTAAGATCTTATCTTGGGTGTATTTAAATATTCGAATTAAAACTATTAATTGAAACAAAAAGAAATGCATCTTCAGTTTTAAAAAATATATATTCTTTTGTATTAACTGCATGCCATTGGCAAACTTGTCAACTACATGTCATAGTCAATAGACTATCATATCTTTGCGAATTTTTTTTTTTTTTTGGTGATTAATTACTATTGGTCAGTTAATAAAAACACCCATACTTAGGTTAAAGCTATAATAGTAGTCTTTTATTATTACAATATTTTTTTCTCTCAGTAATGCGGCAGATACCAAACCAAAAGACCAAATTAACAAAAGCTAAAAATTTAAAAACTAAAAGCTAAGGAGGTTTATTGAAAAAATAAATACATATAAAAAAATGCAACTTCTGGAAATTAAGCTTATTAATTTTACATAATGTTGCTATTAAATCTTTCTCCTCCCTTATTTTTATCTAATTAAATTTACAAAAGCTTTTTATTTTTATTCCATGTGCATTTATACAATGTCAAACTATGGAAATAAAAGAAAAGTTTTATTTCATTTTTTTTTCAAACTGGCAAAATAAATTGTTGATGTTATGATGTTGATGAATCAAAATTAGAGCTTGAAAATAACTTTTCAGTCCCTAACTTCTAATAGTTATTAAAATCTTTAAGTACAAAAGTTGCTCGTCTTAATGAGGCACTAATTTGGTTAATTTATTTTTCAATCTTCAATATTAAAAAAGCTATAGTGAAATAAAAATTTGAGTCCCACCATTTCCACCCTCTTTGTGCTAGATAGACCATTTATAAACTCAAATGTTTTTACATCTCTAACAAAATATTCCAAGCCAGTTAAAATCCAAATTCACAAAATAACATGAGCAAAGTGTTATATGCATATTATATAACATTATTTTGGTTGAAGCAGAATGCAGGTTCGAAGCAGTGAAGAGAATTTGTATTTTTAATTTTGTTTTATTCTCTCTCAGGAGGCAGGCACAAATACTTACAAGAAGGCACAGTGTGGCACAAAAGCAGAAGTAAAGAAGCGGGAATGAAACAAATGATCTCTAGTGTTATATAACAGGAGACTTCCGACCACACGCCAATTCAATACACATGGTGACCTTTGACAAAGACTCCGAAGGGATCACTTTCATTTGATACGTATTTTAACACGGCTTCAGTTGAATTAATTAAACAGAAAGTGGAATTGTATCAGGAAATAAGAGAATGAAATTACTATGGGCTAAATTAAGATAAAGCTTTGGAAATTAATTTGGTTTAAATTAAGAGTTTAAAATACCATTAAACACACACACACACACACACACACATATATATATATATATATATATAAACAGAGAGAGAGAGACTAATTAGTAATAAAAATCAAGTTAAAAAGAATATATATAACTTTTGAATGAAAGGTGGTTTTGGGTTCTAGAGACCCTAATCGGTGAAGAACAGCAGAAATTTTCCTGAAATTTTGTTATGAGAACAATTGTAATAGGTAGTCTATCTATAGGAATCTATCTAAAAATGAACTTACCTTCACCATTAACAGGAGGAGGATCAGGACCTATTTTTTCAAAGTTTATCACCACACCACCTTGAAGTTTTTGTACAAGAGATTCTAAACACTGCATTAACATCCTTTGCGAAATAACTGCATAAGAGCGTCCTATAAAAGTTTAATAACAAAAATTTATATTAAAAATACCTTTTTGATAGGTAATATTAATTGACTGATTAAATAGTTAATTTCTAATTTCAAGTAACAACAGAAGATATGGAAAATATAAAAATATTAAGAATTACTTTAAAATTTAAAATATTTTTATATAATTTTATATTATTTTTATACTATATATTATTTAAAAATTAAAAAGCATTTCTAAGAGAATACAATTCAAAATTTCATGCATTTTGCACAGACATTCCAGAAATACATAAAATTATCACTCAAAAGGAACAATATTTTTTCCCAAACCTAGATAATCAAAAGGAATTGAAAGATTCACTTAAAAAAGAAAAGATACGTTTCCTCCACATAGTCAACATTTTCCTAAACTGAGGGAAAATCTACTGTCCAATCTCTACTCTAGCAGAATCCAAATTCTTTTTCATTGTGCTAGAGATGAAAGATCGGAGACACCGAAAAAAAAAACATAATTCTGCAGATCTAACGAAAGGAGGGGGGGGCAAGGATTCTGTTTATTTTTTATCTTCAGAAAGAAACATAAGCATCTGGATGAGAAAAACACTCAAGACTCTATAATAACATTAAAAACATTGCAGTTTTTAAGAACTTTTAATAATGCTGTGCACCTTGTATAAGTTTTTCAAATTCAATATTTTAAGACAATTCCCTTTCAAATCAGGTCCGGGAATATCGCCAAAATTCTTAAATTATTTTCTCATTTTTTTTTTTTTTTAATTTCTGATCTTTTAAATATTTTATAAAAAATTGAATTGGGGATATTTCAAATTTTTAACATTCTACTGAATTGCAAGTCACTTCAAAAAGTTGTTTAATTCTATTAACAACTTTTTGATAATAGATTCACATTCTTCATCTTGTAGTAACCTACAATTAACAAGAACAACTTGCAGCAAAAAAGATTTTGTTTGGCCAATTTCCAGATAATCTAATCTATTCACATTCCAGGCAATTATATAGTTGAGAAGAGACTTCTCCAAAAGTTTACAAATGAAGGCAGATGCAAAATTCTATGTTTCATGTATCAAGGCTATCTCATTTTTTTTTCTCTCTTTCTGCTGAATGGTAAGCTTTGCAAGAGTTATATGAATAATTTCCATATACTTTAAATGCCATTTCTGTTTTACATTTAAGCACTATAAAGATAATAAATACCACAATAGTATTTATTTCCCCATATTCATCTTTTACCATTGACAGAATTCTCAAAATAAAACCAAGTCAAAATCTGCTTCACTTTTCTGTTCCATAATATAATAGATGTGCATTTCACCATTTTCCCAAGGAATATTTTAAGAAACCGATAAAATATTTTTCCATGCCCCGAGTTTATCAAAATAAAATTTGAGAAGTTTTTACGAAGTGCAGGATTTCTACCTTCTATGGGAGAGTGAGACAATTTCTTTTTAATAAGAGAATTAATCATTTTAAGTACTACATGTGTAGAAACTTTGTTCAAATTCTTCAAAGAGTGGAATAGCACAAGGCTGGAATAAGCAAACATTCAATTTAGGCTGAATATAGTTTGAAAAGAAGGGGAAATAAAACTTTACAGTTCTTTCATCTAAATTAATATACAAAGATGTTTTTGATTTTACCTGTAACTAGCCAACTAAAAATGAACAGAAAACTTATCTGCATTTGTACTTGACAAACAGCCACCAAGTTAATAGAAAATACACATTAAAAAAATTATATCCTGGAATCAATTTTTAAATTTCATGTGCATTAAAATGAGAACAATTTCAATCTTTTAAAGTTCGTTAAGATATATTTTGAAGTACTGTGTGTATTAACATATCTTGAAAGAATAAAAAAAGTAAGTGAATTGAATACACAAAATATACAAACGAGTTATTACTTCTTACCTCCTGTGACTTCGCACATGACATCAACGGGGGAATGGTCTGAGGGCACCACAGTGCTGGGTTCCCTATCGGCTGGCGGGATTCCAGTTAATCTCAGCACCAATGAAAACAGACGCTGGTCCCAACGAAATGGTTCCTTTGTTAACTCTGAACCAGGGACAGAAGAATGCATTGGAAGATTCAACTATATAAATAAATAATGTAAACAAAATATAAGGATATTAACTTAAAACAGCTTTTCCATTTCTAAGATATATAAGATTATTAAAGAATATGTTATTTAATTTGAAATAATCATTAGCACTGATTTAAAAAAAAAATTTAAAATTCATTTCCATTAATAATAAAGATTAATGTATGTATGTGAATTGGCATTTTACAGAGCAGACTATTTGATTACAGCAATCGAATTTTGCACATATATATTTTGGAAGGTAACAATGTGCACCTTCAAGGGAGTTTCCTGAAATTTTAAATAATTAAAAATTAAGCTGAATTTTGTTTCCCCCATGATAATTTTCAAAATAATAATAATACACAAAAATAAAATTTACACTGCTTCAAAAAAATTTTTTTTTAATGTTGCCTTTTGAATTATACCAATTTAAAAATCATGTAAATTTTTCCAGAACTTCGACAATTTTTAATTTTTTGCTTACTTTCCAACAATAGATTACATTACTCGATTAAATTGTTTTCATTGTTTCAATAATTTTATTGTATATTCTATATTATTTTATAGTATATTCTATCGTATTTTATTCTATTATTGAATGCTAAAAACGAATTCTGTTTATAAGACAAAAGCAATGACATTATAATTTCATGAAATTTAGTACATAGATGAAGAGGATCTTCAGGTTTTTAATACAGTTACGATGTGAAGAGAATGATCTACATTAGAAAGGTTCATGTACACACTGAGCAGAGCTTATATGACTTCAATGTACAAAAATACAGCAAAATCATGAACAAAAAGTTTTATCTAAATGATTCCACTGAAACTAAATATAACCAATGCTCCCAGCAAGCCAGCTGGTTGCTAAAGGCATTTAGTTTATATAACATATTTTTATACATGTACTAAGTGTAAAATGAAGTTTTAAAAAAAATAACAGTGAAAGTCAAAAATATTTTATTTTAGGCTTGCATGCTTGGCATGAATAGTGACAGTTAACATAAGAAAAATACCAAAATATATTACTTAAAAACTTCTGTACCATCTTTTATAAATAAAATTATGGATATCAGCAATACATGGTGGTTCTAAAAAAACTTAAGGAATAAAATTTTCTATACTATCCAAATAGACCGGAAATACAATGGCAAGTATGCAATCAACTGTTAAAAGTTTCACTAAGCAACAATTCTCTTTTCTACATGCAAATAAAAGTACATGCCCTATCTACCACAACTCCAAAAACTCATTCTGCGAGTAATGATATGATATTAAATAATAAGCACAAATTCAGTAGAATTAATAGTGAGTTAATAAGCTTCATAACAACCAAAAAAACTGTTTTTAAAAATTTGAGGAAAAAGAAAATGGAATGCATAATTAAGCTGCATTAGGAAAACAAATTGCTTACTATAGCACAGCTCAAGTAACTTTAGTTAAATATGTAAATATTATAAAGCAAAATGTAATTTCTCAAACACAGCTGAAGTTTGATATACTTAATCAAGGTAGCCATTCAAATCTGGAAGAAAAAAAATCCCTATGTTTTTCCTGTGCATATATTCAAGATGCAAAAAAATGTGCAAATAGCACTCATGTGCATGGAATATGGTTTTAAAGAGTGGAAAAAGCAAGGAAAAAAATCAATTATTTTACGTTATTTGAAATAATTGTAAATATATACCTTCTTTTAATATGCTTACAGAAAAAAAAATCTTTATTATCTAGAATTTAACAAGACAAATACATGATACAAATCATTTAATGGATGCTTAACAAAAAACATTAAAGCAAAAAGTTTTTATTTATTCATTTTTGCCAATTTAAGCATTTGGGAATCAACTTTTACAGATTTTTCAGCCATCAGTTTCATGGAGCAAATGGACCTATCCATAAAAAATAAGGTACAACGTTTTTGTATGGTCCAACATACCTTTTTTAGCTATTTCACTTTCAGTGAACATATGTGGAAACAGTTACGATATATCATTGAATGAATTAAAGGACAAATGTGGTGCAACAAGTTTTAATGCCCATAAAAATTTAGCTTTAAATTATTGCTCTTGAACTAAAAAGTTTGAAAATAGCTTATTTTCAGACATTAAATTTGATGTGTCATACTAAGTCCAACATCAATGATGACTCTTTCGAACTGGCAGGAGTTTATGCTTTCCTCTTTTGACATGACTAATAATAAGTGCCTGTTTTCCCATATTATTTAGGCTTATAATCTTTTTACAAAGCAAGCAGTATGCAAAAAAAATCGATTTAGTGAAATTTCTCGAACCCATTCAGCAAACTCAGGATTGGATTTAATTTTATCTGTCCAATTCAAATCGCATACAGATTTTTAGCAGCTCATTGATTTAAAAATATCCTCTAATCTACTTTGAATCAGCTCACAATTTTAAAAATAATAAACAAACCATTCAATAAACTTAAGTTTGGTAGACTAAATATCACAGCACTGATTCCCAGATTGAATGTTGCTAATCCTGTCAGAGAAATATGGAGTAACAAAAATCTCCCACATGCTGATTATCTGCATTCCAACTGCTCACAAATCGAAACCGAAAGGATCTATAGAGAAAAAGATGCATGTTTCTATGTTAGACAATCCCGAATGGTATTTCATTCAACTATGACCTTTCATTCTTGCAATCTTTAGATATCAGCATTTTTTAAATGGGAAAAAAAAACTAAGAAACTAAAAATTCCCTGTGTTTTTCCAGTGGTATGGCAAACCTGTTAATACAATTTATAATGAGAATCCCAATATTAAAAGTGATTTGTCATGAACCAACAGTAAACTAATGTTAAAAATATTCATTTATAGAGAATAAAAATTAAGAAAACTTTCATTAAAGTATAGATTATAAAATTGGAAAACAAAAATACAGTGCTATTTTTATTCAATGATCTATAAAATAAATATGGAAACGAATAATATTATTGTATTCCATTGAATGTAAAGCTATATTTCTAACTGATAATTCGTAAGCACAATACATTGTATGATAATATGATAACTAATGCATAAATTGTCAAATAATAACACAATCTTTTCAAATATTTAAGATCTAATTTATTTATTTTTTAACTATCAGTGGCCAGTACACTGCTTATTAAACAGTCATGCTGCATTCCCCCTCTTTTTTTTAATTTATTTATTTAAATGAATATGCACTCCCAAGCTTTTAAACAGATTTCAACCATTAGCCAAATTTTGAAATCAAAGCATAATCAATTTGAAGCATTTTTTTTTTCTATTTATTTTTGAGTTGATCAAAGGAATTTGAAAGAAATCATTATTTTTTCTTTTATTTCTCTCTCTCTATATATATATATATATACATATATAAATGTATATAATAAATTTTTTTTTAATGATTTTCTAATTAAAACTGAAAAAGAAACCCAATAAGAATGAAATTTTATCTTTTAGTTAATTTAATTTTGAAGTTTCTAATATTAATAAAATTTTACTGAGATTATATAATAAATTGTTAAGCATTAAAAAATCTTGATATTCTATACACATTATTTTATACAAATTTAAGAGAAAACAAAATTGATTTGTTACATCATACACACAATTGATAATCTTTTCAAGATGTTATTGTCTGAAATTCCAATAATTTTTATTTAATTTTTTCAAAGATTTGTTTATGATAAAAAAGGCAAAGATAAAAACATTCATCCAATAATTCATTTTCTATTAAATATAATGAAACAAAAATATACAGCAGTACTTGTATATTAACTATATGCCATGTACAAACGTTAATTGCTTTTGTTTGAATTGCATCTACTGGTAAACTTTTAATGCATTAACAACATGTTGCTGATAAAATTGTCAAAAGATTGCTAGAATGAGTTAATACACAAGTATGAAGTCCTGATACAAAAGCTGTAAACTAAAAGATGATTGATACTTCTCTTTATTATAATAATCTACAAGAACAATTCATAGGAAATATATTTTCACTATTTCACAATTCTGATAGCATATTTGATGACTACTATAAAAATAAAAGCCCTGAAAAATTTGCAGAACATCATATTTTTGTTTCTCTTACCTCATCCTGCACTCCTAATGTGGTAGTGAGTCGTCCTCCATCAGTGATAAGTATAATAATGGAAGGTTCTAGATAAAAAGGGCACCTGCCCTGGCCATAGGTATCTATACCTGTCTGCATGCGATTGATGTTGAGGAGATCGAGTGCAGATTTAAGGGCTGCTCCAAGAGTGCTCATGCCCACAGCCTGTAGATTCTTCAGTTCTGTCATGAAAGTAGCTAAACTCTCCTTCCATCCAGCCTAAGTACAAAATAGACAAATCCTATTAAAATTATATTATATTATATATATATATATATATATATATATATACTTGATTGACACTAGTTACTAAAATTGCTATTAAATATTTAAACAAAAACTCTTGGAATTTTTCTGTTAGGAATATTCTAGTAATTAACAAGCTCGAGCATATTGAGAAGGCTCCATTAGTTTCCCATTCATTGCTAAAAAAGCTAAGATTAGCCATATTTTTGACAAGGCCTACTAGCATAAATGTTCTAAGACTTCTTTTATTATAATTTTATTATCATTCCAAGCAAAATACTAATTGCAGAAACAATTAGATAGCATTATAATTTCAATTATATTCATGTAGCAACATTAATACATCAGAAGGGAGAGATAAGGTAGTCTGCTAAAAATTAACTAATTGAAATTTTAGAAGGTAAACTAGAAATGAATAAAAATAATTCTAATTTTCTTACTTTTATGTTTCCTGGAGGCTCTTCAAACGTTAAAAGCATGTATCTATCTCCTCTACTGGCCGAGTCTCTTTGCCTAATCTGTTAAAAAAACAGATTTATTAATGTACTATATATATATATATCATGTACATTTAACTCAAAAAAATATATCTAGAAATACAGATTAATATAATTTACCAATTCTTAAAATCTGTTTTTTTATATTGTTAAACCTATAATTTATTGATGATTTTTTTCAAAATACAGAAATTTGATCTTCTTCAAATAAATGGGATTTTTTAATTACCATATTTTTTAGAAATATCAAATGAATATTACTTAAAATTTAAATACAATATTATTCTTTGTCCATACTTTACAATGGACCAGAGCTATAATGATGAATAAGGGGATTAATGTAAATTTCAAGATACTACTTGGAACAAAAAAGAAAATAAATCCACATAAAAGAAAGAAAAGCAAATTATTTTATTTTTTCAATTAATAAAAATTTTAATAAAAACTTGGAACTATTTATCCTTTTATACATAAATCATGATTATTCTTTCATATAATACTTGAAATACACAAAACCTACACAAAATATTATTTTTAGAAAATTTTATATTTTACTCGCTAATAAGACACCTGCATTCAAAATCTCTTCAGAATAAATAGTATCACTTCGAAACAAGTTTCTTTTTTTTTTTTTAAGAGAGAAAATAATTTTTAAAAAAAAGCCTTAAATCAAGGGAAGCGCAGAGCCCAGCCATCCACATCACAAAGGGAAAAGGAGGGGAGAAGACTTCAATAACGAAGAGTATGAGAGATAATGAGTCGGGCAATTTATACACAACCTTTATAAATTTTTCAACTGCGTCTTTAGCAACATCTAACAAAGTTGGTCTGGCTCCCAAGTAAGTTCTCTGATTCATAGAAGCACTAGTGTCTATCAAAAATAATATTATAGTCATTTTATCGATCAACAAAAAACGTAAAAGTTTCTAAAACAGCGACGAAAAATAATACACACTCTCTTTACATAATCCTAACAACACTGACTGAGGCCAAAACGGCTCCTTGCGTTTCACTTCGATGTTCGAGCAAACTATGGTTGCTCTATTGAAGAATTCGCCAAAAGCGCCAAATTTAGCTGTTACTTGGCTACACATGTTTATGGAGTTGGCGCTCTGCTTAGTGAAAGGTAGATAACCTAAATTCATTTGAAGAATATTAGATAAATTAGATACAGGTTAAGATAAAGATTATAATAGTTAATTTTTCATTGAGTTATTTAGTAATATTTTTAAACATTCTTGTCTGAAGCTAAATTATACGCAATAATTTATATTTTTTTCGCCTGTCTGAATGCGTGCGAATATCTTTTGTTTGTATGAAGTTAATATTTGAAAATTTTGGCCTCACTTCGTGATACAAAATTCGAAAATGAAATATAATTATAATAAGAAAGGAAAAATGGAATATGTTTGTATTAGAGCTTTTAAACCGCTTAAATTAGTATTTTGAAATAAGGAACATTTATTATTTTAATATGATAGAAACTTATAAATGTTCTGATATTATATTTAATATGTATTATTGAATTATATTTAAAACCGAGATAATTTTTTTATCTATTTTAAAATAATTAACAATCCTTTATCCTACTTAAGTATTTCTATTGAATGTTAATAAATGACCACATTTAGGAAATGAAAACCATTTTTCTGATTCATTCAACATTATTTAATTATGTCTTTATGTTGAGGGCTTGCAAATTAAATTTTTAAATAAAAGTTTAGTAAAATAGTTATGGAAAAAATTAGTATTCGTAAAATAGTTTCAATTGTTTTTTATTAATTGTTTCCGATGGCAGAAAATGCTCGTAAGTCGGAATTTAATTCAACCATAATGAAGTATCCATGGACAAAAACATAAATTCTCGGTAGCAGAGAATATTCGCATGTTGGAATCTATTTCCAAATTATCTACATATAAAAAGATAACTTATATCATGTGGTAATACGTATTCATGGAAATAGACACAATTGCTTGGAGGAGGCTGCGCAGTACGATATCTAGAGCACATCCGACTAGATTGTTCCCGTTGAGCTTTTATGAAAGAATGGGGCATATTATGCAAGTTAACAGCTACCAAAAAATGGATTTAAAGGAAACTCGATTAGATAAAATATTCAAACAAATTTAACTTTTTTTATTAAATGTTGGAATTTTTTATAGAGGTAAGACAAATCAATAAATATTTCTTTTCTTTGAATTGAGAACAACTCAAGAGATACGGCGACGTCACCGTGTTTTCTTTAAAAAAACAAACAAACAATTCCCCTTTATATTTCAAACATTCGAATGCTAACTTTCTGAGAACAAGTTGCACCACAGTAAGAAGACCAGAATTGGAATAAAGAAAATGAAGAAAGAAAGTTAATGTTTCAAGTCTAATTTTATTTACCTCATAATAAATTCAGTCCGTTATGTAAATAGCAAAGTCATATATACAGTGGCGGATTTCCGACAGACATTGGAGGCAGTCGTCTCGTGACTTCAGATCTGGGGGGCCTCAAAATCTATTTCGTAGTTCTGAATTTACAGAATTTTTATATTTTTTCATAGCAGTCTTGCATACAATTTTTTTTCCTTCTTTACTCAGAAAAAATAAAAGAAGAAGAAGAAAAGAATGAAAAGAAAGTCAATGAAAATGAAGTCAAACAAAACATGGGGGGGGGAAGGATAATTAAGAATAGAAAAACCAAAAATAAATAATTTCAAAAGTACTGATATGCGAAAAATTTCTAAAATATAAAAAAAAAACTATAAAATATTGGACAAAAAAAAAACCCTCAAAATATCAAAAACATTTGTTCCAAATAAATTTCAATATGATTGGCAAAATTATATGATTTGAATATTATTAACTGAGGAATATACCTGGACGATCTAAATGATTTTTTTACGCGAATAAATAATCAACTGTGTTTTATTTATTTAATTTACAAAGATAGTGTATTCGAATACATTATAATTAAAATGAATTTTCTGTCAAATTTCAGAATATCGCATAGAATTTATTTATTTCAAATTTGCTTTCAAATCCATGAGATCCTCCCCCCCCCCTCTTTTTGTTGGCTAATTGATTTTAGTCAACAATTCTCAACTAACATAAGATAAGAAAAAAGGAAAGAAAAAAAGAGAGCCCCCTTTCAAAAGAAATTTTTATGCCATTCCGTGCACCGATAAAAGGGTATAATATTGACCTCACACTTGACCTTAGGCCTAGGGAATGACATGGTTTTGTAGAGATTTCTGTGTATTTTCGTAACCTGCAGTCTATATTTCCATTAAAGCATTTTACTCTCACGAGATATTTTTGTTGCTGCATTTTTGAAGATGTTAGTTTTTAAATATGCGGCCATTTTTTTATGTGTAGAGACAAACAAATGCAGTATTTAAAAACAGAAAATACTTTTCTCAACTATCAGAAATATTTATTCACTGCCATTTTTGAATGATTCAATGTGAATTCATTCTATTATTTTCTGTATATGTTAATTTTTAAAAACTAAACATAATTTATAATAAAAATAATAAATAAAAAATGAATTTTTGTATTTAATTTAATATTTTTAAATGAAAAAAATCATTTGTGAATTCTTACTTTAAAAAATTTCCATAATAAATAAGGGATATATAACTGTTTGAATTATCGCAGTTGAAATTTTCTAAAAACATACTTAATGAAGCAACAAAAATAAAATCTTGCGACATTCTTAGGATTTATTTCCAACATAGAAAAAAAAGCAATGAAAAAATACATTTCGTGCAATGACTTTCATCAACACATATGTTCTGAAAATTTCATTATTTTGGGAAAAAAAAAATCATGTGAATAGTATTTATTATCGAAAGAATTACTATCAACTAAATGGTGGAATTTTTATTAAAGTGAACTCAGTTATGGGAATACTAACATTTATTAAAACGAAAGAGTTGATAATTATATAACTCTTTTAATCAATCCTTTAATTAAAAGAGTAATTTAACCTTTTCTGTGCTGTACAATCATCAGTTGTTGCTTTTGTTGCCGTTAAAAATATGCTTTTTATTTTTGTTATTTTATTATGTTGCAAAATTTAATTCTTTATTTTAGTTAATTTTAAAAAATTATAATTCAATGCTATGTAACGCTAGAAAAAATATATAGTTCTGACTTTCCTGAGTGTTCGTTCTCCTAAGTAAAATGTGCGCACGTGGCGAATAAAATCTTTTTTTTTTTTTAATAATGTTCAAAAGCATTGAGAGTAAACGATGCTGAGGTTGAGGGATTTCTTTTTTATTCACTGGGGCACATAATTTGATAATGTCTCCACATCTTGTGAAAAAAAGAGTAAAAGTAAGCTGACTCTCATAAATTTATGTCAGAGAAAGTCAATTATCCCTAACTGTTACCAACGGTTCAAGACGCGGGTAAGAACAAAGACGCTTTTTTTTTTTTTTCCTCCAATCCAAGTAGTTATGAGAAGCTGAAAAAATACTGCAACTTGCACAGTAAGAGCTGCTTTAAAAGAGGCGAGCAAAATTCTTATTTTATTATATTAAGCTTTTTTGTATAAATTTTTATTTATAAATTTATTATTTTTTAAGCAAGTTCAGCAAGTATAAACTATTAATAAATGTTCATAATAAAATAAAAAAGAGCATTCATTCTATTTGACTGTAGTGAAATTTATAATAAGAAATAGAAATTCAGCTTGAGTTGAATTTCAAAGCAGTTTGTTATAACAATTTCGATTATCAGAATTAATGGGATTTTACTCTTTACCACATGGTCATTAAAACAATGACTATGGTGATGGAATAAATCAGCAAAATATTCGTTCATTAATCATGTAATCTTGATACACATTAACTCTTCCTCTTTTTAATAAATTAAATTCCAGGGAATCTTTTAAAAGCGATTATTTTAGAAAAATTAGTTACTAGTTTGGCAAACAGAGCAAAATAGATTTCTAATAAATAATAACTATTACGTTATAAATAAATCTCTATCACGTTATCGTTTTATATTATCAAAAAAATTATTTTGTGCAATTTATCTAGAGGGGTGGGGGGGGAGCTCAGAATAATTTAGCGCCTGTGGCCTCAAGTTGTCGAAATCCGCAATTGCATATGTGTGTGCGTGTGTTCTCTTCTTAAATCAATATTTATAGTGGGATCCACATTGACTATATGCTATTAAGGCTCTCACTACTTTCCTCAAAATTAAAAAAAAAAAAGAAAGTCGTGTAAGACATCCGTTTTTCCCTTTTGGAGATTTGCTACGCAATATTTTGTTTTATAAAATAATTAGTTTTTATACATCTCTTGAATGAATTTAATAAAGATTGTTAATGTAAATTTTGGTTCAAAAGAAAATATTTATATAATTCTGAATAAGTATTTCACATAAATCAACACAAATTTTTCCGCCGCACTGTTTAATTGGTTTTATGTATATTTCTTGTGCTGAAAACTAACATGACGAGCTTTTTCCCATCAGCTCTTGTTTGTATTCTGTCAATACTGCTTTGTTCAGTGGTATCGGAGTGGTCGGACATACACAAGAAAAGCTCTTTTTGCAAGTTATGATGGTAGTGTGATTTAAGTTAATACATTAAATTAAATTTAAAGTTTTGCCTTTAAATTAAAAAATATTTTCCTTAATAAATTATACAGAATGATTTAACTCAATGGTAAAGACACGGCAACTCCTGTAAATCTACAGGAGTTTTATCAAAAAGGACAAATAAGGAGAATCAAATCACAACAAACAAAAGGAAAAAGTTGTTTTGTTCCACTCCGGAAGCTTCTTTTGTTTGACATTATTGGATGAATTTTGTTAATGCAGTCAGTGTCTCTGTAGATTTCAATAATAATCTGCAATCAATGGAATATTCCATCTGCCCTGATATTGGGCTTCCATTTTTGTATGTCTATGTTCAGTGATTTTCCTTGTACTCCTCTAATATTGCAGATCTATTTTCAGAGGAACAGTGCAAATGGCTGTGCGTAGGCTATGGGCTTTAAATTTTTTTAAAAGCTTTTCCTTAATAAATTTTATAAAGTATTTTCTTTCATTGAGAAGAAATGGAATAACTCTCTTATAAACCTCCATCAGCTTAATTAAAAATTGCAAATGAGAACAATAAAGAAAAAACGAAATACTCATTTTGTTCCGTATTAAAAGCTTCTTTTGCTCCGAATGTTATTGTATCTGTGTCCCATTTGCTATGGTATTGGTTCCGTCATGAGTTTTATGTCCTGGTGAAATCATTAGTTTTGTCCATTCATAATCGAATACAAGTAAGTACGCCAGAATTTTCAGGAAAACTCTCTAAATGGCTGTGAGAACAATTGATAATATTATAACCAAGCATTTTTGAAGATTTTAAATTTGCTATTAACTAAATCGAAACAATTCTCATTGTTAAGAAAGTTCTTAACAGCAAAGACTAGTTTAGTTTAATTTAGTTATATTAACGTCCCGTTTTAAAGCAGCACTAGGTCTATTTTGGGATGGCCCTCGTAATTTTGAACAGCGGTCAGATGACAAGGACGACACTTGAGCTTGTACCCTCTCTCCAAACTTCCATAACACACCGGTGGGAGAACGTTTGGTCCCGAAGGAGTGCGATTGCTGACCTCCGTTTTCAGCATTTTAGGTTTTCCTTTCTTGACCTTAAAATATCTATCATTATCAGTTCTGATCAATGATACATTTCTTTGCCCCGACGTGTGTGAGGAAAAACTGATTCTCTCGTACATCCCTCAGACGTCAATCAACTAAGCTCCCACGAGTTAAAAAATTTCGTTTTGATAATTTATGATTACAAATATCAAAACATTGCAGTAGGGATGCATTCAGTCAAGGGAGATATGAAAGGGAATTTAGAAAATTATAGACAAGCTGGTATCCACCGGGCAGTTAATTTTTAGTAGAGGCTTGAATTCGAAGAGGAATGCGGGACCATGAAATATCAGTAATATTTCTGAACATTATATTGCATATTGTAATAAGTCTTAAAATACTGTAAGTGCTTTATTTAAAAATAAAACCACTAAACTAACTTCTGCCAAAGCAATATAGAAAAGTTTTGATGTTTGTACGCATTGACGAATGCTCCCCCTTTTTCTTTTCTTTTTAATCCGAAATGCTATTTTACACAGAGATCTTTAAACTCCAAAGTTCGCTGATTTCTTCAAAGAACTGTCAAGAAGTTTTTTTAATCAACTCAAAGCTCATGAAATTCCCACAATCAAGGAATAAATTAACTATGCCCACTGCAATGGAAAATGACACCTTTCCTTACTCTACTACTAAATAGACTTTGTTACTTTAACCTCCATAGCATCATTCGAAATTTAAATAGCATCTCAAGAACTGCTTCGATTTTCACCTTAAGCGCTATTTTAAGCAATATTTTTTTCTACTCAACTGATGCATCAATAGTATATTACTTATGTTTTTCCCTCTGCTACTAGCTATCTTAAACTGAGTAGAAGTGCCTAGATACTAAGGCTCTCCCCGCATTTAATTCGTGAAGTATGCCCTGAAATTGGTAACATCAAGTAAAAATGTTCAATATTTCGGTTTTATATATGAATAATACCAGAAAGGACAAAGGAAAAAAAAAAAGGTTTTTTGAAGAATTTCTGAATTTTAATTGAAACATTTTGTGATAGATTCCGTTAGGGCTTGAAAGCCTATCTAGAATTATATTCCAAATTACATTTAATACTTCCTCAGTAATTTCTAAAAAAGCTAAATTTTGCGACTTTAGAAATTAAATGTGGAGTTCTGCATTCCTAGAAAATTCTGACCATAACCAAATATTGATTGAATACAGAGGTAATTAGATAAATGTAACTTTAGAACGTTCAACGAACTTTTTAGAACAAAAGATATAACTTCATTTAACGAATCAACGTGGTGTAAATAAGCTCTTCCATTTTGTAAATTACGCAGCTCTGTGGTAATTCGACAACAGTGGTAAGGCAGATGTATACTCGACATCGTCGTTGACTAAATAAGTCTATTCTCTTATCGTGTTTTGATATCAAATGATTCAAAGTTCTCAAACCTAAACTGCCCTGGAAATTCTTTAGGCTGTTGATAAAATGAGTCCATGATTCGTTTTTATTTATTTTTTTATTTCTGTATAATCTAATTCTATTAATACATTGTCCTCTTATGATTTGAAAACTAATTTTTTTTTAATTTGCAAATTTGGTTTAAAGAATATTTAGATTGTTGATTTAATAATAATTGTTTCTTTTTTGTCATACTTGTATCTTAGAAACATCCTGAATAACGTGAATTTCGGAATTATTTAGTGATACGTTTTTTTTTTTTTTTTTCACTCCGTCAATGTTTATTCCTTCCAACATTCCATTTGGCTCTTGTTATTCACTTTTTTTTTTTCCCCAAAGAAAAAGTAAGGGAAGAAAATTTTATGTTTAGGTTGAAGGGAAAACCGCCGACTTAGCTCTGTGATGTACGCCGAAATAGATTTTGAAGCCCCTATAAATCTCAAGGTACGAAACAACCGTCTCAATCGCCTGTGCAGAAAACCACCACTGTTTTTCGTCATATATGAATTATAATGCAACTATGATTGTAACTGTATCCTTCACGTTTTTCAGGCACGGGTGTCTTGTGTTTCTGTTCATTTAATCATTTTTTTTAGATAATTCTCGTTTGGATCTTAACTATGTAAGTTGCATTTTTCTTTGCGTTGAATTTCGAATAAAGTTTATTTGATATTTTTTTAAAGATTTCGTAATTCATTCGTGTCATTTGAATGTCTGGTCAATGAAGTTCCAAGTGGAGAGAGGTAAAGTCTTCTCCATCATCGTCCGCCTTTCACGACAAGGACGGAGACCATTTGCTATTATAAATCATCTAAGCAAGTTCTAAAAGAAACAATTACTAGTTATTATATAACATATGACCAGATTTTTATGCCTGTATCACAACATCTAAGAATTTTTTTAAATCAGTGAGGAATTTTATTGAAAATTCATCACTGATTTAAAAATCGTGATTACCGAATCCTATAACATCAGATCGTTGCCTGTCTCCCTTCCCATAAGTTTCAAATAAGACATTTCATGTAGGATTGACAGAACTGTTTTTTTACTTTTTCGCAGACTAAGCACAGAAAAAGCGTTCCCATTATTAAAACATTCGAATTCAAGATTTTGACGAATCTCCGTGTTTTTGAACTCCTCGAATTTGAAAAACATATTTTTCGCATTAGTTTTGTATATAACAAAAACAAGTAAAAAAACGCTTTGTAACTAGACAACTAAAATGCGATCTTTACACAAAATGTACAGATTTTTATCAAATTTTGAGCGAAATTCATTCAGAAGAAATCTGTCTGTCCGAATGCAAGTTAACACGGTAATGACAAAATGAACATAGCCAGATAGGCAACATTTGGTTCACAAATTTAACATCTGAAGTGTAGATATTTTTCATATTTATTACTATCAAGAGATTGATTTTCTGTCGGTCTGCTCTTTCACAGGCACACAAGCGCAATAACTTAAATATATGAAATTCGTTATGTGATTTTGCAATTTGTATACGATTGTATGTTTGATAAGTGATTTTACAAATGTATTTCTAAGCCAACTTTTGATTTCAATCGGTTGGTAACAAATATCTTAAACACAAATTCCTTTGTCTGTTGCTAAATGCTAGGAATTAATCGCCAATAATTATACGATAGATTCAGTAAAAATGTCGAATTCACATCCAAGCTCAATATTCAGTAATTATTGTTCAATAATGCTATTGCAAGGCATATGCAGCCTTACCCAAGGTTCACAATTTTATGCGGAAGGGGGGGGGGGTAACGCCTTTATTAGAGAGTACCCGAGAAAGTTGGAGGAGACCTTCTCACCGATTTATATATATAATACTAGCCGCCTTTGGCAACCAGCCGGTTCGCCAATCTTAATGCTCGTTTAAATTTTAATAATTAAATAGGTTGAACCGGAGTTTAACCCCCTGCTTCGCCAAGTTGCGATAACGCGCCAAAGCTGGCAATCTTTATTAAGCACTATAATTGAACATCTGCTCCTTTGCTTTTGAGCATTTCGCAAGACCATTGGTGGCGATTTTTAAAAATTTTGCCAAGCAGGGGGTTAAACTCCGGTCGTACCATTAAATATTTTACGCAATTCCAACTTTAATAGATTCTTCAGCAAAATATTTTAAAACTTCAAATTTTGATAGTCATATAATTCACTCATAATATTATAAAGGCCTTCAGTCATAACGTGATATGTATCTCTCTAATTTTCTGTTACCCCTCGTAGAAATTATGCTTTAAATTAAAGTGTAAATGATTAATCTGCAATTAATGTAAAAATATTTTTTACTGAAACAAAGTATTTTTTTTTAATAATATGATTACTGATAATAGAGTCACTGAGCGTTTAAACTTTATGGGCACTAAAGAATATCTTTCTTAATTTATGTAATATCTCAAGAATTTGTCAACAAAAATTTCTCAGATTCATCATGAACAGATCGATTCATTAGCAATGTTTAATTTTAAATGCATCAAACACTAAGAAAATAAAATGAATCGTTTAAAATAATCGGTCGAAAACAGGTTAAAAAAAACTACTTAAAAAAGATGTACTTAAAACTATAAGCATATACAAAAAATATATAACTAACATAAATACAATTTACTTACAAAAGCATGCAACTAACCTAAAAATCATCCGTTGGTTGCCATGTCAACAATCAGAACACAATGCTCATGCGTGAATTTTCTTCACCAGTTACGTTAACGCAAATACGTGAATTTTTCTACGCCAGTTGGCGCTATGTACATTAGACATTTTTAATTTCCTTTATTCTGTGTTATTTTAAATCAAAAGTACTTCAGAATGAATCTGAAACATGGATTAATTAACAATGTTTAATTTTAAATGCATAAAACATTAAGAAAATAAACAGAATCGTTTGAAATAATGCGCCGAAAAATTTTAACCCTAGCCTCATTACTGTTGGGAGAAAAAAAAAAAAACTGAAGCCTTACTCATTTGGCGGTGCGGAAAATGGAAGATTTTTTTGGCGGAAAAGTTGGCGGTGGGGAAAATGGAAGATTTTTTTGGCGGGAAAGTTAGTTTTTAATTAATAATTAAAATTCTAATTAAAATTTCAAAAAAAGAGATCCCAGGTGCACATTCCCGACCTCTAAGGTATACATGTACCAAATTTGATAGCTGTATGTCAAATGACCTGGCCTGTAGAGCACCAACACACACACACACACATTGAGCTTTATTATAAGTATATAGATAAATTGGCGGGATCGGCAGGGGATACATATATATAGAGAGAGATATACACACACAAACAGTGAGAGTCAAAAGAAAGTAAACTTTCATGATTGATAAAGAAAAGGTTTTATTTCTAATATAGTATTGACTTGTAATATAAAGTAGATATTTACAATTATTAACTTATTTATGTAGGATGCAGCAACTTTTAAAAGTTTAATTAAATCGAAATGCAAAATAATAATGATAATAATAATTCAACTAACACAGAAAAGCATAAAAAAAACGTAAACAGATAATACTAGTACCGACAAAAGCAATGAAAGCGGTAAAACATTAATATTTTGTCTGCAGTCCTTTAGATTTTATCACCGCCTTTAATCGTCTAGGGATAAATGTAATCAGATTGTTTTGTAAGTTTTTTTTGCCAATCTTCTATGACAATTTGTTTCAACTCTTTTTTTTTTATTAAAAATGATTCTTTGGCGTCCATTTTTCTCAAGATATGCCCATAAATTTTCAGTGGAATTCAGATATGGTGACTGTGGAGGGTGGTCCAAAGTCTTCTCAACAAGACAGAATAACAATTCTTTCACAATCGTTGATGTGTGTTTGGGACCGTTATCATGTTGGAAGTTCCAAGTTCGTGACAATCCCAAATTCACAACACTAGGGGCAACATTATCTTTTAAAATATTTAGGTAGTCCATTTTGTTCATTGTGGATTCGACAAATATTGAATTACCGACTCCTGCTGCCGTTATACATCCCCAGATCATAACAGACCTCCACCCCATGTTTAACTGAATACTTATTACCGGATTTTTCATTCTTTGGGCTCCATATTTTTGCGAGTTTCTGTGTGCCAATTAAATTATTTTTCTCATCATTAAACAAAATATTATTCCAAAAATCTAAATCCTTACTAAGGCACTTTTTGGCAAATATAGCAGACGTTTTTTCTGACTCGACTTCATGATGAATGATTTCTTACGTGCAATCGTGCCAAGTAACCCATTCATGAAGAGTCCTTCTTACAGTGCTTACACTTCTCTGATCTTTGCAAGATGTTTTGAGATATTTTAGCAGTGCTTGCAGCTGGATTAGCCTTTCGTACAATTGCTCTCACTTCTGTATCAGTAAGAAGTCATAGTTTTCCTGTTTTCTGAAAATCATTTATCTATCTATACTTAAAATATTTGTCAAGAATGTTCTTCATTGTGCAGTGGCTCCTATTTCACGTAAGGATTCAGCATTTCCCTTCAAGTTTACTATCAATTTTCTTGTTTCTAGTGCAGCTTGTTTCCCCATCGCGAAATCTCTTAAGATTTTTCTAGAAATGCATATAAATTCAGTCAAAATATAAGACTTTAACTTATATCAAGATCCTCTAAGAAAAAAGCGCTGATATCTATAAAATTCAAACATTTGTAGGAGGCAGAGTTATGAATGTTTACTTTTTTTTTTTTTGACACCTAAAATTGGATGATCTTAAGTTCAAGTTGAGTTATTTCTCTATAAATTTTATTTTATTTTAACGTTTACAAGTTATTCGATTCTTCTTAAATAATATTATATATATATATAATATTATTTAATTTATTTTATAAGTCAATAATATATTTGAAATAACACATTTTCTAAAGCAATCATGGGTGTTTACTTTCTTTTGATTCTCACTGTATACATAATGTATGCTAATATTTAGTTTAATTGAAGACAATTGACACTCCAGGATGCCCGAATCAGATCATATTTTATCTGTAACAAGCAAAAACAATACTGATTCATATTTATTGTTATTAGAGAAAGAATGCCTACGGCATCTAACGGAATGACAGCAGTCAGATGTTTTGGAATTAAAAATAATAATACTGTGAAATGCAAATTGCGAAAAAATCTGTGAAATGCAAATTATTAAGTTTATGAGTATGTTTTTAATATCTAATAAACGTTTAGTTTTGCTTTAAAATAAAGAAATGCCTCACGAATAATTTAATTATACAGCTAACAAATACACAAAAGAAAGGTAAACATAAGGAAGACACACTGAATTGTTAAAAAGTATCTTTAATGAGATCTTTACAGATTTTTACATTTTATATGCTAATGCATACTGAGAAGGCAAAAGGATTGTTTGAACATTCATGTTGTTTTGTTTCATATAATGTCAATTGATTTTTCATTGACCAGACTGACTATACTGCAGTCAATGAAAAAAAAAATGAAGTAGATTAAATATAACTGTTTGCAAAATGAAGGAAATTTTAGTGATATGCTGCAACAAGTGAATTTCTTTATGGTCATAAAGCTGCATGATTTAATGAAAACTGCACTAGAATTATTTTTCCAGCTCTGAAAATGAATGCAATAATCCAGAAATTAAGTACTTAAATATCTGACACCATCAAAAAAAAAAAAAAAAAATGAAAAACCGAACTTGAAAAGAACTGAAACACATATTACACAAGATAAAATAAATATCAGCAATAATTTTTAACAGAAATATGTAAACTGCACATATACACTCACTAGTAGTTAAATCTAATACAATAAAAGCAAAGAAATTCTATTGGAGGAGGGGGGAAAAGCACTCCAAATAGATCAATATCTTTTGTTACTATTTTAGAATATTCTCAAATGAATTGCTAAATTGTATGCTGACTTTATATATTTCACATAATTTTAATAAAATCAAAATATGAATTAAATTAGCAATTTTTCATAATGATAATAACTTTTCATACATTATTTTCAATACAATTTTACAAAAAGCTTATAAAATTAGAATTCTTGCTTTAACAGAACATGGAACAACATTATTAAGATTATATTGTCTGATTTTTAAGTAATATTTTATAGAAAGAAGTCCCTTTCTCAGTCTTAAAACAAAAACCATCTAAAAATAGTTAAAGAATCTCAGTTAAGATTGTTACAATTCAAGAATCGCTTAGAGTGTCAACAAAAATGGAAGTATTGTGCATTTGTGAGTTATGAAAAAAAATAAATAAGTACGTAATAATCAGCTGATATTATAATTTGCACATTACAATAAAGTTGAGCATATGCAAAGATGTTTATTTCAACCAGTTTACTTCAATGAATAGACTTGAGAAAACTTATTAGTAGCTATCTGTTAAGTATAAGATGCTTTGCAAATGACATGTTTTCACATGAATGCTTAGAAAATAATTTAAAATTTTTTGTAAACTTTAAGTTATTACTTCAGTAAAGAGAAGGCAAAAATAATGCAAAAATGCAGTTGAACCTCCATACTCCAACAGAGAGGGGGGAGGGGGGGGGGTACCTCCAATATGGGGCTGAGAAGTTGCTGTATAACTCAGCAGATTCTTGATTCTTCTGTAGAGGATCATGCAAAGGTACAACCAATGATGGAATGTCCCTTTTAAGTATGCTGGATGCATGGCAGCTATTTTGTGTCCACCAGAGAAGAGAACCCAATTTATTGTTGTGGAGGCTGGTCATTCAGGTCATCCCTAACACATTTAGCAAGTCGGGAGTAGTTCGCTTGTAATTACAGTATATATCGAACATAAAGATTCCATGAAAAAATTCGACGCATATAAATTTTGGCAAAAAAATAAATAAACAGAACAAATTGTTCATTATTTTTTTATTGCAAAGACAGGCATACTTTTTAATGCATTTTTTTATGTATAGAAATTTTACCTATTATGAAGAAACATTTTTTTTTTTGGAAAATCCAAGATTTCAGAAGAAAGCAAAGAAGATTAATATATAGAGAATCTTGATAGATAGGGGTTCACACTTAATATAAGATTGGAAGCATACTACATAAATTGATTCATTCTTGATTTCAGATAAGATAATTTGTGAAGTAATTTTATAAATTCTCTATAGAATGCACAATAAAATAGTGTCAGTTCAAATATTGATAGATAAAAATTGTTTCTTTAGAATCTTGATTGCCATTAATAATAACCCATATAAAATTCTTACAATCAAAATTCAACGTTTTTATCATTTTGAAGCTGTTATCAAATGAACATGAAGTACCAAGGAATTGTAATTTTATAATTTTTTTTTATTTTTTTACAGAAATTGTATTGCTGAGAACTGAAAAAAGGGAGTTAATATAAATCATTCAAGCATAAACATTAAATATAAAGCAACAGAATAATTCCTATTATAAATTCAATTAAGTTGCAAAGCTTAAAAAAAATTATAAATAAATAAGAATACATTTTCAAATACTATTTAAAAACCTTAACAATAAATGACTATGAAAAAGAATTTATAAGAGGAAAAAATATTGTCATAAATCACACTTATAAACAGCCCTGTCTTCCCCTTTTATTGAATAAAATGATTGGGTTTTTTTCCCTGTACTTCTCTTTTAAAAGTTTAATCTAAAATGTGATGTATTTTGATGCAAGCTGAAGAATAAGCAAACATTCTGCATAAAAGTTTGCTTCAATTCAAAACATCAACATGAAAATAAATAAAAAGATTTGGAATGAAGAAACTGCAGAAAAACAAGAAAATGGTAAATCTGGAGCATGACTGTAAAATATTGTACAGCATTCTAGTATGTTCAGAAAAAGAAATACGATATATTTTATAATCTTTTCTTTTTCAATTAAAATTTTTTTTCTTTGGTTTTCAAGAACTTATTAAGTATAAATATATACATGATCAATATTAATGCTGAATTTATGAAGAATCAAGGCAACATTAATTAAAAATTTCAATTTATGAACTCGCTTATACCAAACAAAGACAGGCTGGCTTCCAGACTTTGCAAGGCAAAATAACTTATATTTATTTTTAAAAATATTAAAACCACACTTTTACAACTATATCAGAAAGGATTTTTCAGGGTTGCCACACAAATCTGGAAAAAAAATTCGCTGTTTTTTCCCCTGCCAGATATTCAAAATACAAGGAAATGCGCAAATAGCCCTCATGTTCTAGTTATAATGCAATATGATTTTAAAAAATGGAAAAAGCAAAGAAAGCAACAATTTAACATTATTAAAAAAAAGCATATTATTTATTTTTTTTCATTTTTGCCAATTCATGTATTTGGGTATCAATTTGTGCAAATTTTTCATCCATCAGTTTTATGGAGCTAATCCTTAACAAATAAGGTACAACATTTTTGTTAAGGATTACCTAATGCACATTTTCATTCTGTTTCACTTTCAGTGAACATACGTGAAAACAGTTCCGATATATCATTGAATGTATTAAATAACAAATATGACACAACAAGTTTTAATCCCCATAAAAATTCAGCTTTAAATTATTGTTTCTGAACTAAAAAGTTCAAAATCAGTTTATTTTAGGACATGAAATTTGACATGTCATCTTTCCCTGTATTCCTTTTAGATACTAAGTACAACACCAATGATGGCTCTTGAATTGGCAGACATTATTGTAGGTTTTCCTCTTTTGGCATGACTAGTAAGTGACTGTTTTCCCATATTATTTAAGCATATTATCTTCTTACGAAGTTAGCAGTATACAACAAATGGATTTTTCCAATTTGTATTTAATAAGGATTTTGAGCAGTTCCTTGTTAAAAAAATTCTTTAATCTACTTTGAAAAAGCTGAGAGTTTCACAAATAATAAGCAAATCCTTCAATAAACTTAAGTATGGTAGACTTAACACCACTGCGCTTCTTAAGCAGATTGAATGTCCCCACCAGAGAAATGTAACCTATTCTTTCATACAGGTACAAAATCTCGCGCATGCTCATTAGCTACAATTCGGTAATCTCATGGAAAAAAGAACAAGTGTCTCGCAAATCGAAAATGGACTGATCTATACAAAAATTGGGGGAGTACAAAAGGAGTGAATTTTCGCTTTACACATTCAGGAATGGTATTGTTTTGTTTTTAGAAGCTATGACTATGATCATTTATTCTTGCAACCTTTAGAGATAGCCATGTTTTAGATGGGGAAAAAATAACTAAGAAACTTAAATTTCTTTGTGTTTTCCCGGTTTTCATGAAACTATTCATATTTCTCTGCATTTTCACGGTTTTCCAGTGGTATGGCAACCCTGATTTTTATACAAGTAAATTTTAATAAGCAATAAATAATATGAATTTTTGTATTATATCCTTGAATAAAAAATAGGGAATGCTAAACACTTATACACCACCATAAAAATTATTCCATTTTAAAATAACATTTATCTTCCATAAATTAAGGTGTGAGCAATAATTTAAGGGAAATGTAGGATTTAAGAAATAAATGAGTATTTAAAGTAGTGTGGGGAAAGAAAGAAAGAAGAAGAAGAAGAAGAAAAAAAAAAAAAAAAAAAAAGATTTATTAATGCTTTTATTAGCATTAAACAAAAAGAATTAAAAAAAAAAGTGTACAAATGCAGTTTATGCTTTACAACACATCAATAAAAAGTATTTTATTTTGATAACAGAATCTAAAAAGAAATCAAATTAATTTTTCATAAATAATTGATTTAAAAAAAATAGATTCAGAACGAATTTTCAGAAACGATCTTGAATATTCTATTATCTTGAAAAATCATAAATTTAATAATACCAATACCATTATAATTAATGTATGTAAGCCATCATATCAATTAAAACAAATGATATTAATAAATTAAGAAGAATTATACATAATCTAAAATAAATATAGTGATACACAAAAATTATTTAGAAATAAAATCGTTTTAAATCTACAGTAGGTAAAGCTAATAATAAAAAAAGCAATAAGTCGACTACGAGATGGAAACTAAGCTCTAACAAAGAGTATATAATGGCTATGCATAAATATATATAATCAGCAATATGCGGAATTGGGGGGTGGGGGGGGGTGGGTGGAGAACATCATAAAAATTGGATGTTTACATATATTCTTTTTTTATTCCTTATTTAAGATAATCGTTCTTCAGAAAAAAATATTTTAACTCTTGAATATATTCAGAGCAACATAATCCTACTTCATTTCATTTAAACTCTTGCATTTGAAATCGTAATTTCTCAAAATAATATACGCACAAAACTAAAATTATAGAAGAAAGATACTTTTTCAGGTTTGAATTACTAAGTTGAAGAAATCAAACTTAAATGTCTTAGCACTTTATGGATTTAACTTTTGTTTAATTTCCATACATCAAAAAACCATAAATTATATATATATGTTATTACACAAAAAAAAGAGAATTGCTAGTCATTTAATTTGCAAGTAAATTTTTCTTATTTTTTTTAAATCCAAAAAATTACACTTTCTTTTAAAGATTTGTTCTTTACAATCAAATACATCTGCATTTATTTTATATCAAAACTAAAATTTATTGTATCTCTTGAGCAAAGTTGAAAGAGAGGAAGATAATTTTTTACATCAACAGCAATGAAACACTCCATTCCATAAAACCTACCACAACACGCAAATCGTTCAACAACTTCCACAAGATATTCTTCTACCGTAATATGTATTTCTAAGGGAAATTTCTTTCATCAGAAGGAACCTTATAATTTTTTTCGCAGTCTTTTCTTCATTAGCAAAATCCTAAAAATGCTGTTCTCTTTTCTTCATAACCATCAATATAATTACATTAGTCACAAAAATAAATTTATTTACATTCTATTTTGAAGCAGCATAGTTGAATTAGAACAGCCCTGCTAAAAGTTATTATTTATAAAGAATTAAAAATGCCTCTTCCTTTCTTTTTCATCAGCTGTTCCATATGCTCCAGTAAAAAGAAGCAGATTTCTATCGGTATCACTGGTAAAAGCATTCTAATGGATTCAAAAAAGATTCAACACTGGAATTTGTCGTCTATAAGCTACATTAATCAACCTTTTTTTGTTTTATTTAAACAGGACTAAAAAGTTTCTGCGGAATTATTTTATACCAATCTTATTGTTTATTAATGATTGTTGTCCTAAACTTTGGAAGGACAAGGCCAAATTTTGTTTCCATTCCACTAAATGTAGCATTGGCTAAACGGTAACCTCCTATGTGATCAGGATTTGTAGACCGAACCTCACCAGAATGAACTTTAGTTGTCGATCCAGTTGGCCTCCTGAAAGGAAAAGGTAGATCAAAATAACTCTTTAAAAAAATACAAAGAATTTTAAGTTTTTTGTAAATTAAATACAAATATGAAGTTGGATGGACTAAATAAAAATGTTTCTAAAGTAAAATAAAATATTAACAAAATATACACAGATAAATGTGCATTCATTAGTGAAAAATAAGAAAATATTGAGTTGCAGCAGAACAAAAGTTTCCATAAGAAGAACAAAATCAATAAAATGCCTGTATTTGAATCTATGATTTTATGCATCAATATATAACTTGACAAAATCTTTGATATAATTGTATTTTTTTATTATTTAACTGCAGTTTTTGTTAATAAGTATACTCTCCTGGTATTTAAAAAAATATATGTAAAAGTATTAATATCTTTCTATAAACCTTTTAATCAACACATTCATTATATTTTTTATGCCTTTAATCAAACAAACTGACTGTTATATTACTAAACGAAAATATAAAAGTGCTATTTTTTATCAATTTCAGATAGTTATATATGAGCAGCCAAACTTCTACAGGATAAGAAACACCAACTCCTTTCCTATTCTAAAATTTTATGAAAAAGTTTAATACAAATACACAGAATCATTCAATAGAAGAATTATGACCCACTAATTTATGACTTGGTCATTATCAAAAAATATGAACGAAAACCTGGACAAAACACTTCTCAAAAAATATGGACCTGCGTCCAGGACAAAACACTTCTCAAAGGTTTTAGATAATAAATTTAAAGCATCCTTTATAAAATTTTTAGTAATATTAGCAGTCTCAATTAAACATCAGCAGATTTAAACAATACAAATCAAGTCTGAGAAACAAATAAGATAGATAAAAAGGAATGCTAGACAATAAAATAACATTTCAAAATAACTATCTCGATTGTAAGCTTTCATAAGCACTAATAAATCTGTAAAGCAAAATCATTCAAATCATTGTAATTACCAATTTCTAAATTACAAATCCATTTATTAAATAAATAACTTAAAATCAAAATGATGATAATATGCTTAAATAGTTAGTCTGATCATGAAAGACATTGTTAGAGAAAACATCACCATATATTACAGAATACAATCTAAATAAAGCAGGATTGCAATTTCATTCTTATAATTTAAAAAAATATTTTTTTTTTGAAATAATTCTGTTATAAAAAGAAATTTCTTTACATTATCAATCATACTTTTTTTTAATTATATCAATGTAATTATATTTTTCTATAATGTTTTTTTTTTAATTATATCAATCTTTTAAGTTTTAATTTTGTATAGAGTTCAAATGAAAAAATAAAAAATATATTGCTATGCATTATTAAAGTATAGAATCTTCTGTCCCTGATAATAAAAAATAAAATTGGCTCAGGAATATTAAATGATAGTGCAATTGGTACAGATACAATATTTTTAAACCGTTATAGTTATTATCAGTAACAAAAAATTAGAGTAGAAAATAAAATTTCATACAAATATAAAAATCCATTTGAATTTAACAAATAACTTCAGAAATTCAAAAATTAAATTTGCAGTCATATATTCTTGAAATATAATCACATTTTTTCCCCTTATTTATTAAAAAGTAATGAATAACAACTTCATAATTTGCATTACATTGCAAAACATACAAGCATATAATAACTGATTAAAAATAATGCAAGAACAAAATGAGGAGCAGAAAAATAAATCTAAAGAATTGCCATCAAATTGTTATTTTGGCATTTCTTTTGAACAGAAGATTCTTGATTATGCATTCAAATACTAACACAAACAGAATAATTTCATTCTTCAAAACATTAAAAATAAGTAACTGATTTTTTGAAAGTTTTTTAATATTATTAATAAACAACTAATACTATAATTTCTTTAAATGATTGCATACATTTAAATAAGAGGTAAAACAGTCTGAGAAAAAATAGTTTAAAGCTCTAAAATCTGATAAAATAATTAACATACATGCTACTTGCAGGTATAATTTACTAAAAGCTGCTGACTTGGTAAATCAATGCTACATACCTGTTACTAACCCATTCAGATCGAAATGCAAGATATATTAAGTGAACTTAAGGATTAGGAAAAGCTTTTCGCCAAATTGTTAGCATTATACAACTCACTAATTGCAATTATAGTATTATTTCTCACAGAGTCGACTGTACTGGATTATAAAGTAGTCTAAGAATAATTGGATATGTGGCAAAATTATGTGAAAAAAAAATAATGATTAGGAATTTATTTTTGGATTGGATTGGTTGGATTTTTTAAAAATATTACATATTATTAACACAGCTTTTAAAATTTTATTTCACAGAATAAATATTCCTGAAATCTGATTGATGGAGTGAACAAATTGATGAGGTTTGTATGAGAAAATTTCTATACAGCAGAAAATTTCCAATTTTATTCATACAACAGAAACTATGTATTATTATTGCAAAACTAAATTTATTTGAAAAAGTTAAAATATTGCATTTTTAAAAATATAATAATCCTTCATCCACATAATTTTAAAAATTGTCCTTGTAGTCACAAAAATTAAGATAAAGTTTCAGCTGAAGTTCCAGATATAACCTGTATGTCAAATGACAACAGAACTTCATATTTCAAAATAAACAATTCACAATATCTTGCACAAAAAAGTATTAAAGTTTTGTGCTTATAGAAGATGCATGTAAATTATCAAATTTTGTGATGCAATTCCACTTTAATCGAATGAAGAAATGAAGACAGTGAAAATTTTCTCGATAATGTAATGCATTTAGATTTCATATATCAAACACTGTCAGCAATCAAAACTGTACAAGACAAATGTCTCATGCTATTACTGAATTGGAATGCAAGTTTCCACAACTCTGCTGTTATTTTCTTCAATGAGAATTTCAAAAATGGTGATATTTACTTGGATATGTTATGAAATTTCATTATACATGGATGAAAGTAGACAAGAAATTTTCTAAAAAGAGAGCATCACTCTGCAATAATCGATATGAGTATATAATTGCCTAGATAAATATTTCTCCAACAAATGTAATGGTGATGATTGTTTATGGACTCTTCAATCTCTAATTTAATCTCCTTGGATTTTTCATGTAGAGTAGTGGGAAAGATTGTATGTATGAGACAGCAAATTGAAGCAGTGTATCACAGCTACTATTCAATCCATGATTTTTAAGATATTTGCAAAGACATGGAGTAAAATAAAATATTGCTTGGATAGATTTTTCAAAATTAATAAACATGTCATATATTGCAGTATTATTATTCTTCAGTAAAAATATTTTGTTTAAATGTCTCCAATTTTTTTTTTAGTTTACATAATTTTGTAATGTATCCAATAATTCTCATACATTACATGAGACTGAATCTGAAATAAAGTAAATCTTACTGTTTTATGCTTCTTACTTTTAAAGAAAGTGACAGCAAATTAGAAAAGTGAAAGATATAAAAAGGAAATAAAAGGTAGAAAAAATAAGTTTAAACTTCTTTGAAACATAGAAAGGCAAATTCTATCATATAAAAGAACAAAATTTGTTTTTACGAAATAGTAATGTTTGAAAGTCACTTTTCAGCTAATAAATAAAATTATAAAAATAGTTAGGGAAAATATGTGTCAGTTGTAACAATATTTGGAAAAATGCTTATATTTTTAAACACTTTTGCCACTCCCAGTATATAACTACTTTCTTTATAGCTTAAGTATTCATTGATAATATTCAACAAATTTGTTAACATTTGAAATATTTTTCCAATCTTGTCAGCTGTTGCAACTTGCCCAAGATATGGGACAAATTGTGATAATAAAAACAACATTATTTAAAATTATTTTCTCTTCATCATTTTTTATTAATTAAAATGAACAAGACATTTGCTAATTACTATCACTTAGTGTAGTGATAATAAATGTTATCAAGTGATCTGCAGTAAAATAAAGAAAAATAAGTATTCAACCAATAAAAATAAAAGTCAGTTTGAATCAGAATTGCAGGTCATGCAAACTAATGATAGACTGCTTCTTATCACAAACACGTTTTGCACACAAATTTTGTAAATTAAACATTGAACTCATTTTCCTTCATGAGAATTGAGGATCTTAATGGCCTGTTTTTAATGTTTCATCTCCAGGACTGGAATGGTTCAAAACTCAATTTCACTGAAAAACTACCAAATTAATGGGCGTGGAATACGCTAAATAATCTTTATGCAGGTGGGGCCAATTCATTTTTGCTGGTGCATTGCAGAAGCTTAAAAGTGGAGGTGGCTCAGGTGCTATCCTCAGAATTTGAAGTTATTCAAAATTATGAGATTGGTCACAAGATAATCCTGGCATTATTTCAACACAGGAAGAAATATATGTATCATTACGCTTACAGCATACATCTTCGCAAGCTAAGGCATAATCACTTTTTCTTTTTTAAAATCTTCTTTGTCAATCCCCTTTGCCTTATGTTTTCTCTTTTGAATCCCCCCCCTTCTTAAATCTCTCATTCAATTCTTATTAATCATGCTGCCACATTCTTTTCCCATTTCTTCTTTTTCATATGGATCAGTTAGGAAATGAACTCTCTCTCTCTCTCTCTCTCTCTATATATATATATATATATATTAAATACATCAGCCTTTGTTAAGACTCTTTCAAGGTAAATCCCTAGAAACGAATCTTATTTTTGAAGGTGCATGCTATAATATTTACAATAGAAAATTGAACTACTTGAATCAAACACAAATTAAGATAAATTCTGTAAGCTGTAATATTTTTCAACTTGCCGTCAAATTTAGTTACAACTTGCCTCATTGTTGGTTTCAAGAATTTTTACTCATTAATAACAAAGAGTAGAAATAAAATTTAAAGAAGTTTTTGAAAGTTTAAAATATAGACAAAATAAATAAAAATCTTTAAAAAATCAACTAATTTAACTTAAATCAAAGATTTTGAAATCTCCCCCCCCCCTCATTTTGATAAAATAGACTACATATCCACAACCTCTCATTATCTCCTCAAAATCTTAAAAACTCTCTCTTCTTCATCAAAATTTTAAAAACTCTGCATAAAGTGCATGTTACAATGTGCCTCTGTTATAACTAGCCGTGTGTTCCCCTACTATGATAAGAATCTACAAATTAGTTTAAAACCTTTAAGATTAATAGGTGCAAATATATTTGATTAAAATAAATTATTTTTTATAGGATCAAATAGAAGCTACCAATGCTGCAAAAAAGTTATATGTCCTTTGAATTATTGATTACTGAAATACAAATTCTGATCCGAAGTAAAAGAACTATTTAAATAATGCTAACAATTTGACAATACATATCTAGCAATGATTAATTCCATGAAATGCATAAGTCTTATACATGTGCAAGATATATGAATAAATAGCAAAAGTATTGGTAACCAGTTAAGTTTGCAGAACCACATTTTATCATGCATCAAGGTAAAATAAAAGAAACCATACTAAATGCAACTTGCTAACATTAATGCTCAAGGGCAAATGAAAGTACTGCTTGCAAAATTATTTAATGCTGAATATAAAAAACAGTGCTAAAAAAGAAAAGAGTGACACAAAAGAAAAAAAACAAGTATTCTAAACTTAACTGTTGGACATGTGTATCCTCTGAGGAACCCATTTTGCTGCATGCATTTAAATAACAATGATTATTATTTAAGCAATTTGCTTAGTTAATAATAATCACAGGTAAACATTAAGAACTAATACAAATGTAACTATTCAGACTTAGAAAATTTCTCAGTAAACTTTAAGTATTTAATGATCTCCAAAACTACTTGCAAATAATCCATGATAATAATCCATGATTTTTCAAATTTGGAAGGTTGCAATTTTAGGCAACAAATTTTATTATTTTGCAAGCATATATATTAAATTTATAATACCTGAACAGAGCTATTAAGACAAAAGAAAAATGAGAATAATTAATAGTTTATGAAATGACAAATAGTATTAAAAAAAGGAGTGCAAACTAAAGATTAAAATATTTTTAAAACATAAAAATGCCACATAAATATATGCCAATATTGAATCCAAGACACAAAAGAAAAGAAGAAGAAGAAAAAATCAAAACTAATTTTGCATTTAGCAAATATATAAAGAAAAAAGTTTGCATTTATGCAATAAAAAGTTTACAGTAGATTAATATATATATATTTTAAACCTTTTACTATGGATAATATAAGTTTTTAAAGCCAAAAACAGGTTCTTAGATTAATATCAAATCTTTTCTCAGTGGTGACTCATGCTTAATCATGATGAATAAGATTATTTATAATGTTTTCTGCATAATTTAAATTATGGCCTTTTTAATTAAAATAAATTACCATCTTAATTATTTTTCCTATGTCCCCTTAGTACAGTTTATGATTGCAATTGGATATTAAAAGAATTAATTTAAAGACGTGAACTGAAATGTATACATACATAGGGACAAAATAATATCATTCATAAATTATTAAAACTTAGCATGTTACCTTTACAATGTACTAAGTTTTAAATATCTTTAACATAAATTTTCTCACTCACAAACATGCTTTTCTTTTAGTTATAAGGATGAAGATAATTGAGATGAGAAGTTAAAAAAATGATAAAAAAAATCATCAATTGCAATAAATGCATATATAAAGATAAAGATAATATTAATAAAAACTATTAAAAATGATAGTTATGGTTAATTTCACACAATTTTTTTAAATATCTTTATCACTAGCAAATCAAATAAAGATACACAAGGGTGTACAGAAAAACAAAATTTCTTATGATGAAATTTCTCTACAATTTGATATATAACATCATTCTAAGACTATTAAGATTATTCAAATTCCAATCTGATAAATCTTCTCAAGTTTTATTATCATGTTCATATACACAAAATAAATATAAATAATTCCTACAATTTTTTTTAGAGGAAGCAAGCTTTAAAAAAAATTGAGAGAACTCAAAACATGTATTTCAAATTGGCAATTTCAATATTTTCTTGTACACATAATTTGATGATATTCTCCATGGAAACTATCCAATGGCAGAAAAGATTAATTCTAACAATAAAATAAGGAGGTGTATTTTACAATTAACAACATGTTAATTGGATTAAGTTATTTACAATTTTAATTTCTGCCATAAAACTTTAAAAAACTTTGCAATACTATTAAAGTGAAGTACAACTCATTAAAAGAAAGAGGAAGATAATTTTGATATTGAATAAAATACCTACCTTAAACATCAATGCCAGTTCATTTTAATAATATTATAAAATTAATACAATCTCAATTAACAAATATTTTTATTTTAACCCCCCCCCCTAAAAAAAACCTTTCAAAACTAATATTTAAAAAGTGGCAATTCATTGCATTTTGATATTAACTGAAATAATTCAAATTTAAAATACATCAATTTTGAAAATTTTATCACAATTTTGAAATAACTTTTGAATGATTACACGATTTTGAAATCGGTTCCATTTACTTATATTTGTTTCATTCATATTTTATAATATTAATTTATTAAAAATATTTAGAAATTTAATTTTTTTCCTTTAATCGTTTATTATGAACTTGGAATCACTTTTCATTTGTATTAATCAAATTGAAAAATAACAATAATAGCATTTGTGAGAAGAATTCTTTCTTTGTAAAGAATTTATAAAAGTGTTTTGAAAATTCATTTTTATTTTATTTAATGCAATACATCAATCTAATATGAGGTAAATTCTTTTTAAATAATAATTTAGTGAATAATAATAACAACAAAAAATCACTTTAATATTATGTTTACATTTAATATTTCTTTTATACTCTCTTAAGTTTTCGTGCAACAAAAAAACCCTGTGACGTCAATTAATGCTCACATCAATTTAAAAGTAGAATTAATTGCGCACCTTGCATATATTGACCATAAAAGTAAGAACAACAGTTTTCCTATTTAACTTAAGTATTTTTTTGGCAATATCAAACATCACACAAGCTTGTAATAATAATAATAATAATGGAAAAAAAAAAGCTGAATTTTATAAAATAATGAACTGTGGCAAAATTAAAGAGCAAGAAATGATAATAAGTATATCTAATTGAAGAGTAAAATGAATAAATTTATACAAAACGTTCATAGAATTACTATATAAAAAATTAATAAATCTAAAAAAAATAAAACTACTATTCCTAAAACGCTGAAAACAGCGTCTTGGCAGAAATATATTATGTCCGCAATATCATTTTTTCATCCATTACAGTTTTGGTAGCTTTTTAAATTAAGTTTATTTATAAGGATTTTTAATTAATTCATTTAAATACATTTAGTTTATTCTAATTTATTTTTAAATTACTTTTTATCTTTATAAATTAACAAATATGTCTATCAGTATACAGGAAAAACTTTTATGCTTAAAAGAATATAGTATGATAAACTTAAATTTCCTTCAAATTTTTTTAATATGATTGTAATAAAGTTACATGAAAAATATTTTAATTTGATATGTGCTTTTCTCTGCCGCAGATGCACAATGTTATGCTCTTCAGTGTGCTGTTGTATGTTTGATAACACATCAGAGACATTTCTTAAAGTGATTCCATTAATTTATAGCCAAAAAAATGAAGATTTTTAACGGAATTATTATTCAAATCAATTTAAATAAAAATTATAATTACTTTACAAAAAATTATTTTATTTAATAATTTATTTCAATTAACAATGAGAAGTTTCCTAAAGTATTCAAAAATCTTAGAAAAAATGGAACAATTTGAATTGCATTTATTCTTTATATTATTTTATTGTCCAAATCTCATTTCCCTGCATGGCTTACAAGAACCTTCAAATATGTATCCTGCTATTCTAAATCACTCTTCTCCTATCACACAAGGCAGGTAGTTTCTGCATAAAAATTGCATCTTTATTCACAGAATTCATAAAAAAATTGAAAAAAAATCTTCATACCTTAGTTATAAAAATATTAAGAGAAATGCATATTAAATATTTGTATTTAGAATAAAGTGGTTTGAATTTCATAGCAACCGCAAAGGTGCTGTTACATCATGTCTAGATATCCAGAGTGACCTAAATGACCAAGTTGCCCAAAATTAAAACAGGCACTATAATAAATCCACAGCAGTTTTCATTATGCCACAGATAATGCATCCATACATTTTTTGTATTCACCAAGTCAACAAAAACAACCACCAAACAACAAGTTTCTTCTCCCTGATTTTAATATCCTTTCCAATAGGATAACAATGCAATTATTGTTTTTAAATTTACTGATTCCCTTCCCATGTTTTTCAACTATAAATAATAGTGTTGAAAGACAAGATTGTTACTACACACAAAACTAAATAAATAATTAAATTCATACAATGAAAAATGTTGAGGGTCTTTATACATGAGCTGATTATACATGAAAAGAATTTTTTTAAATAAAGTTACAGTAACTGAGAATAAGAAGCGGTATTCCATTTGAAAAGGAACTATGCAAGCAGTGCATAGTTCCTTTACAATTTATTTTATTCTTTGATGATTACAGAAAGAGTTGCATTCCTAAAATATGTTGTCAAAGTGCTTTGTTAAAAAAATGATCATTTGGAACCATTTTGAACTTATACAGTTTTAGAGGGTATTTTTTTTATGAAACAGTATTCTGAATTTGGTACATGTAGAAGAGAAAATAAAAGACAAAGCAATTCAGAAGTTATACTAAAGTGAAGCTTGAGTGGAAATGATTAGATATGTATCAGTTTATATGGATTAGATTAGAAATGATCAGTAAAAAGTTTTTATTTTTAAAATAAAAACAAATAGAAATTATTACATACATACACATATGTATAATTTTAAACAGAAAATGAAATTATTTATAGAATATAAAATCATAGACTAAAATTACTTTTTATATTGATGAAGTTTTTAGCAAATTTGCTATCCTATGTAAATATCATCATAACAGAATACTGAGAAATCATTTTGAAGAAACAAAGCCCTTTTTTAAACCAAACTTTAATATTAGAGAAATTAGCAACATGGACATAACATTATATAAGAGGAAATTGAACCATTAATTCAAAACATTACATCTATCAATACTGCTAAAGAAATAATAATCAACCCTCAAAATAGCAAAAATTATAGGCAGTTTCCTAAAAAAATAGGTATGTTCTGCTTCATGATAAGCCTTCAGCTATTATAACATAGGCCTACAACAGTGTTTCGGCTTGATAGTCAATGAAATTCTAAAGAAAGATTTGTATGATGAAGACATATATTCCAGTTTATGCAGATGGCATTATTATTTTCATTAAAAATTCAGCTTCATTTTGAAGCTGATTGAAGTAGATTCATTTTCAAGAAATTAGATGAACAGAAATTTAACCTTTCTTCCAGCAACTCTAAAACTAATTTAACCATTTAAAAAAAAAAAAAAGGCACTTACACATTTTTTATCCATGTATTTACATGGTAAAAGAATTTCAGACAACAAAAATCTTAACTGTCTTGGATTAATCTTTGACAAGAACTTTTAACTTAGACCTTACTTTTAACAACATAGAAATCAAAACAAAACATGGAAAAAGTCAGAAGAATCATCAGACCTTTATGGCCTGAAGGCGAAAACAGTGAAACAAATATATTTAACAATTACAGAAAAAATAATAAGATAAAGGATTTGAAATAATGTTCTCTGACAACACAAAAATCAAATATTTCAACTGTGTTTACTAGCAGTTAGTAAAACTTATTCAACAGTTTCAAATGAAGCATTACAGGTATTTTGTGTCTTCCATCTTTTAATTATACATATCTAAGCAATTCAAAAAACTTAAACAAAAAGAAGAGATAGAAAACAAAATTTTGAATATGAAAAAAATTCCTAAACTGTGGAATATTCAAATAATAAACCGGATAATTTGATAAGAATGCCAATCAAAAACAGGGTAAGGAAATGGAAACATATATATATATATTGCCCTCCCCCCCCCCCATTATTTTAATAAAAACGGAATGCATTCGGTAATCTTTATTTACCGTTTATGTATTTATTTTATTTCTTATTTTTGTTATTTATTTCTCACTTTATTGATATTTATGTAGATTATTTCCTATTCTGTCAATATTTACTGCATTATATACTATTTCTGAACATATTGTTTCAAATCTGTAATATTAATTCCATTGTAGGAGAGATAGTTTGACGGACAGCTCTGATGGATGCTGATTGAAAACCAAATCAATGGCCCCGGACTTAGTGACAAACTTGGCGACTGATGGCAAATGGATGATATTGAATCATCAGGAATTTTGGAGTTAAGACCAGTAGGAGATGAATTATTTAGATTGTTCAAGAACCTTCTGTCTTTTACTCCAGAAGCTATAAAATATCAACAGTCTAAGCCAAAGTCAGTCGTATAATTAGTCAGAGTTGAGTCGGTGATGAATTAGTTGGATCATTTTGGCGAAACAAGCGATGAGTGGATTTCAAGTGATTAGTAGATTGAGCCATGCACCGAGTCTTAAAGACAAGCATTGAAACAGCATCGAGTTGAGTATTAAGTTTAACAACAGTTAAACTGAAAGTCTATAGAGCTAACAATGAATTATTTTGTTATAGGAATTTTAAAATTTGGCCAACTTTTGTGCTATACCCATTATTATTCTAATAAAACATTGTTACACATTAGCTTAGATTCAGAAAAACACTCTTTTAGAGATCTCTTTAGAACAATTTTTAGAGATAAAAAACTGTGCTTGTGACAAAAATGGTTTCTTTAACCTGTTATTACAAATTCATTCCCTTTTCTTTCTGTACTGGGGAAAGTAGGAATTATTGTAATTTGACTTCCAGAATTGTTTGCCCATGAGCAACTTTTTCTTTGTTTTTCTGAGAGAGATGAAAGAAATGGATTTTATTGAAGTTCATCCATGACACTCAGAGAAATCTGAGTGTGCCATTCCCAGAAGTTACTTTAATGTTATCGCTATGAAGTAATAATATCTTGCAAATAAAAATGGGCTCTGAGAAGGGTAACTGTTACGCAAAATCTTAAACCAAACATTTAAAAAATCAAAATAAAAAGTTAATCATCAGTCAACCCTTTTCAATAAAAAGTGTAGATGATATCTATACAAGGAATATATACCTTGGAAAAGGGGAGAAAAAAGATTATCTTCATCTAACCTTCATTTGTAAATGGATTTTTATTCTATGAAAAAGTATCTATTCAGCTTAGTAATGAAATTGAAATAGAATTATCAATTTTTATCAACTTAGTAGGGATACATGTGGCAGTTTTCTTTAAAAATTGGAATGACAAATAGCAATGGATATAAACTAAATAGTATTGAAAGAATGAAGAAGGTGATCTATATAGAGCAATTTATTAGCTGTAAAAAAATATTGATCAGTAAAAATAAAAGCTATTCATGATTGAGATATGAAAACTAACACAATTGATTTATTTTAAAAAGTTGAAATAAGAGCAAATAAACTAGTAAATATATTTTTGATATTCTGGCATTTAATTAAAAACTTAGAGTACACATATTTGAAAACTTTTAAAAAAATCAAAGTCAATCAATGAAAAAAAACTCATAAAAAAAGCTAATTTTATATTTGTGTATTTTTTAAAAGTTGACTTATAAATTATGGAATTCAATTTTTTTTTAAACATTGTTTTAATAAGAACGGGGAAATTTGCAATAGATTAGAATTCAGAGTGGTAATCCAATATTACAAACAATTATTAAATGGAACAGCTAGCTGGGACTGAAACGAAAATAACAAAAATTCAATATACTATTATGATCAAAAAGTTAATAATGCTACAATAAGCATTTAATATATATATATATATATATATATACATACACATAGAAAATGATAATGGTCATACAGGAATATGAATATCAGAAATCTTCAATGTGTATTTTTAACTGATTTTCTATGCAGATAAGAAGTTCCAAGATATTGCACTATAAATCTTTAAAATTATTTGGGAAATAAAAGCCTTGATTCAATACACCAGGAGGATTGTACTTCACGTGATATGCATGACTATGGTTTCAAAGTCACACTCTCTCACTTTTTTTTTATATCAATTTCAGTGACATATAAATTGAATGGCATTTTTAGATAAATTATAATAAAAAATAATTTAGAAAAAAGTATAAGAAATGTGCACAAACCTTCCACCAAAATCAACATAGAATAGCCTCTGCAATATTTCATAGGTGAGTAAAGTAAAGCCGAACTGAGGTGCTGATCTGAATACTCGAGCTGAATGAGGAAACGAAAAATAAATAAATAAATAAAGATATGAAGAGTGGATTTATTACTTCACCATAATGCTTCATATTTTAAAAAATTAAATTAAGTTAAAAAAACAGACATTGTTTATACGAAAATAACTGTTTTTTCTTTTCTGAAGAATAAAGAATATTATTTTATATAATATCATAAAATATTTTGAAATTTGTTTTTCTATGAATAAAATTGTTTAGAAAATATATTTACATAGATAAATATTTTTGAAAATATTATTTTAATACTGTTCTATGCAAATTATCATGGTATATTGTGAAAATACACAACTGACCTTATCAAGTATGTTTATCATTAACTAGCTGGTACCTGTCATGTTGCTGCCACAAAAGAAATAATTTTGGAAATATTGTTTGAAATTTTAAATAGCTATCTTGTTTAATTAAGAATGATAGAAAGAATGATATTCATTTGCTTGCCGTCAATGAATACATTCTTTTAAATTGAATGATATATAAAAGGGAAGTATAAAGAAAATTTATTCTATTTTTTTTTTACTTTATTATTCAAGTATAATTTAGGGAAGACAATAAATTTTGTTATCCAGTCTTCAGCAAAAACAAATAAATTTCTTTTCTATCCAATTTGCGAGCATCCAACATAGATTTTCTAGGTTCAAAGCAATAAGTTGGCAAAGTTTTATCGCCATCGGATGAACAATACTGCAGGGTATAAAATATAAACAAACAAAAATTCATATCTTTATATTAGATATAATAATTGTACTATGCCTATAACACTTCGCACAAGTGCAAGCAATAAGTTGGCAAGCTTTTATCACAATTGGATGAACAGTACGGCAGCACATAAAATATGAACAAAAATTCATCTTTACACAGGGTGTCCCTGCATTCATGGTCCAGACTTTAAGGGCAGGTAAAATATATAAAGAAGTTTTTTTTTTTTTGTATAGCAATATGGGTTGGAAATGAATAAGTAGAACATGTAATCATGTAAGTGCAAGAAAGACAAAAAAATGCAGTGTCTATAAAACTTTCTGATTCTGATGAGGACCTCATAGCAAAACTTCCAGTTGCTGCAACTATTTATAAAACACCAGGTATCTTCCAAAGAATATGCCAATCATTTGCTAGACAATTCCCTTACTATATCAATGCTTGTGATGGCACATTTGAGCACTTAGTATAATATTATTTCTTTTCATTTTCACAATATTTTTTTGTTTTTTCAGCTTAAACTTTCCATTTTTGACCCCTTTATTGATATACAAAAAAATGCTTCTTTAACTACACTTAACTTATTTAACTACATTCAACATTTGGTCCGTGAATTCATGAATATTCTGTATATTAGATATAATAATTATATCTAATATACAGAACTATCTAATATACAGCCTATAACCTTCACGCAAGTGCAAGCAATAATTTGGCATATTATTGCAATATCCAAGCCAATTACAAGAATCATGATTGGCTGAGTGACTGAGCTATTCTTGCAGATAAAAACAAAGACATTATGAACTTAATAACCTTATTTAGTTTAAAATTTCCAATCGAGGCATTCATATACAAGTCCACTGACATTATTGTGGAAGCGGATGAAGAGGTTCATTAGAAAACAGAATTTCAAAATTAGCTCAATCTACCAGCGATGCCATCACACATACTGCAACTGAAAATCAAAATACCAATTATTATGTAGCAAAATATCGACCAGCCAAAGCCTTGCAACAGCCAATGGCTTACAATTAAAAAAATCAATAACAATGTTATAGGAGCAACAACCTTTGCAGGATTTTTCGAAGGTGAAGATGTCCTCATTCCTTGCATTCTTGCGATTCCAACAATTATGCCATTTCAATTTAAGAGATTACAATTCCTAATTCACATGACATGTGCAGTCATCATCAACAAAATGTTAGGCAATCTTTATAATTGTATGGTTTAGATCTAGACACAGACTGCTTCTCACATGGACAATTATATGTCTATGTTCTAAATACAACAAACCAGACAATCTCTATATCTGTACAAACCATGGAACAACAAAACATATTGTATACCCACAAGCATTGTGAAGTTAAGCATATTAGAAATGTGCTTTCTTTTTTCTTTCTTTCCCATTTAACCAGACTGAGTCACAGCAACATGTGACTAGGCACAGCTAATTTTTAATATTCTAATAAAGGAAAATAATTTCAATAAACTCTTCAAGATTCAAGTATTTTGAATAAAAGCCTGTGTTTCAATTATTGATTCAATAATTACATATGCTAGACATTACAATAAAAAAGCAAAAAATGTCCCTTTCCACCCATTATAGCAGCTAAATTCAAGGATAGTCATTTATCATTTTGTTTCCTCTAATTCAAAGGGGGGAAAGGGACCACACTAAAAGTCAACAGGAGTTTCTTATGAATCAGGTTCATCATATTTTACAGTTTTTTGACTGAAAGGTATTCCTAGTTTGTAATAAATGTTTTATACTTTTATATAAAGTTTTATACTTTTAAAATGATGTTTTTAACTTTTTAAATAATGTTTTAAACTTTTTAAAATTACTACTTAAACTTTTATGTTTTATACTTACAACAGATATAATTTATTAATGGTTTACTTTTAAAAAAATAAATTAAAATAATTATTTCACTATTTTTGCTTTTTATTTCATTAATTAATTATTTTTTTAAATTTCCAATCCCTTTTCTTTAAGTATTTTAGGTATTAGATATTCTCATAGATATTTAGAAAACCCAAAAAATTCAGCACATTAGTGTTTAAAAATAATCTTACAAATTGTCAACTATAAATGAATAAGCACTTTCTTCCTTTAAAAACAAAGAAAGGAATGTATAAAAAGAACATTTAAATATAATTTATTTCCAATAAGCTGATAATCTTCCTTTTCTCAATTAAAATTAATTAATTAAAAATAAATATATACAGACATTATATTAATACATTTAAAAATAAAATTATTAATTGGAATGAAAATTTCAATTATATTAAATAATATCAGGGGTAATTCAAAATATTTCCTCAACACTTACATAATGGGAGCCAAAGAAAGTGGTGATGGTCAATGAATTTAGCAGTAAAGGTAAGAAATAAAATAAAGTAAACTGCAAAATTTCAAATTAATAGAATGCAAATTTTCAAAAAGAGAAAGACAGAGAGAGAGAGATAAAAAAAAGGGGGGGGGGAGTGCGAGAGAAAAAGTACGATTCATGTAACTCACCAGGCCCTCCTTTCCAGAAAGCAGCCCCACCTTCTTCTTTCCAAATCTTTCTGCATGCATCAAGGACTCCTGTGTAAGTTGTTTGGCCCTCCCGAGCAGCCACTTGCAATCGGGTTTTTATGACATCAGCAGGTGTTACCAAATAAGCAGCCGGCACACCTATAAGTAATCAATTCATTGGTACAGAAAACACACACTAGAGGAAGGATTTAACTAAATCCTCAAGTTTCACAAATTTTGAAAAAACTTATCTCCAGTTTTTCTCAAAAATCATTAAACAATGTGCGACAAATCTATCTAAAAGTTTTTTTTTAATTAATCAACATTTTAGATACATTTAAAGTTTACTAATGTTAAATTCACAAATTTTGAGCCATAAAATATTAAATGTATCAGAATTTAATTTCGTATTTGCATATATCAGCATATGTTTAATACTAATCAATTGATGTAAGGGCCAAAAATTGTGCAGGGTATTTTTCCAAGTGAAAACACAGAAACACAGTCTTTTCTTTCATTTACATGACAATTTCATTTTTATAGTATCCTTGTTTGAAGTCTTAAGCTGAAAAGTAAAAGAATTATGCATTCAATATTGTATGATATTCAAATTTTAGAATTGTAGTGTGAAATCTGAAGCTTTTTTTTTTTTTTTTCATAATGCAGTGATATATTATATATATAATGACAATCCTTTTGTGTACTTAAATCCTGAGCCAGGCGTATACCCTATTAAGGTAATGTCTGCTTCATAGATTAATTAGAACAATCCTTTTTGAGCTGCTAGAATTGCTTCAAACAATAATTGGAAACCTTAATTATCAACAGTAAATCAAGATTTGACCAAAAGATATCTATTTCTTGATAATTGATTAAAAGTAGTAACTGGATAAAATCAAAGAATTGGGATGGGAGGCATTGTTTAGCTGCCTTATTTTCTTGATGCCACAGTTTCTGTTTACCATTTATTCAAGTCATCAAAACAGTTTTTAATTTTTTAAAAAATGAAAAAATAGAATTTATATTTTTTAAAATCAAAAATCTTTCTTGTTCTAAAGATTTAGAAAAGAAAATGTGTCAATAAGATAGTATTTAGGTTCCTATTTGCAAAAAATTGAGAAACTCCATTAAGAAGCACCAATACCCTATCTAGAATTATTGAAATGTTGTATTGGAGATTGATTAACTCCAGCCATTAGAAAGGATATAAATTTGGAAGGCATACCAAATTTCTGTTGGTCGGATGCTTCTATACAGAGGCAGCAGCAGAAGTTTGCAGAGGGGAGGCAAGACAAAGCTAGGTGAGGCAAGCACAATGTCTCTACCAATCTCTTTAATAATTTATAAATAATTATAAGTAGATTATTCACAAATTATTCATTTTTAAGAAAGAGTTTTAGTTCATACTTGTTTCTGGTAATCAATTTGATTACTAATTAATTTTTCATTTTAGCTGGTTAGATTTATTACTTTATCAATCAAAATAAGTTAGATACTATAAGATTGGCAGTTTTGGTCAATTTGCATTCATCAATTTTACACAACTTAAACATTTCAGAAAAATATGGTGACCATTAATTATAATTAAAATAAATTGTGAATAAAATACCAGAATAAAACAAACTTAATTTTTTTAAAAAATTTTGTTTGAATAATTGAAAAATTAGGAACTGGTCAAGAAAAATATGTGAATTTTTGAGTAAATATACAGTATCACATATTTATTCTAATATTTTTTTTTTCCGTCCTTAAAAAATGACATGCTTAATTTCATTCAAATATATTTCATTAGTACTTGTTCATACAATTTTAATCTTAAAATTAGAGATTTGGTTTTTAATTTACATATAAGCTTGTAGGAATGCTATAAGCATTTTTGTAAAATTAAGAGACATTAAAATTATATTTCCAGTGATGTAAGAAAATTGAGCTTTTCTTGTTCCAGTGTGATTGGAAAGAGAGCAAGGAATTTAAGATTCCAGATTTTGTAATATTTATTTGGCTGAATATTTAACCAATACTAGATTTTAAAGCCCTGTGAGCCCCCCCCCCCGTTTCGCTCATGTTCATGTAGCAGTCTAAATGTTCGTTATTCTCAGCCAAAATTGGAATTTCAGGGCATATAATCATGAAGATAATAGAAAAGTGTTTAAGCCATATATTTTATAATCATACATGTATTTTATAGAAATTTTGTTAGTATATGTACTGAAAATTATATTTACAATAAGGAAGTAAAATGTAAAGCTGGAAAAGCAGCGAAAAATTTCCATGTATAAGATAACACAGCAAACAAGGGAAAAAAAAAAACCCTGTTAAAACAGAAAAATGAGTGAAACAAAAATTCAAAAAAATCTGTTTCATTTAAAATTCACCATCCATCAATCTTGTTATGCTATTACTAATACAATGCTAAGAAAGTTGAAAAGTTGATCATTGAATTGCTTCTCATTTTTGAAGTTAAATCTTCATGGCAATTACTTCAAAGATAAAAGCAAAAAATCAGATTAGATTTTAGATACTATATTTTCTTAATACAAGTTCACACAGTTTTAATCAAATGTTAAGATGACTAACAGTCATTAAACCTTAGCTGCAATCTAATTTGGCATATCTAGCTAGAAAATATCTATGAAAGCAATATTTTTATTATAAGTTTAACAGAAAAAAGAATATGAGGATAAAAATACAAAAATTCAGTTTAAATTTCATGATAATAGAAGCATTTTTAGAAATTGTGCTTTGAAAACATTTGAAAAATTAATATTAAACAAGCTGATGAATAATAATAAAACTGATATCACAAAATAAAAAAAGCTAATATTTCAAATTTCCAAATAATGTAAAAATAATTTCAATGTGATAATATATTCTGAAGTTACTGTGGAAAAAGTTAATTGAAAAATGTAATTAGTAGACATTTCAATTAAAATTTAAAAAAGTCCTTTATTAGCAAGCACCTATTCTGAAAAAGACTAATAAATAAATTATAAAATTTTCATCCCAGTAGTTTCGGAGATTTTATGATGAGTCAATGGCATCTTGCCCTGCATGCACACAGATGCATATCCTAATTTATCAGCAAATCCCATTCTTTTATTTAATTATTTCTAACACAAACTCTAAAAAGATTGAAGTTTTTGTAATTCTCACACTGCAAGTAAAGGAATAAAAATCTCTAATGGACATGGCATTTCTTCCACATATATCTAAGATTCACTTTCATAAACTGATGCAAGTCAAAAAAATCCCTATAAGAATCTCTTATAAAAAAAAGCGCTCCATAAAAAACTTCTGGGATTTTTCTCTTGTGACCTGGTGCGAATAGATATGTTCCATTTCTATTTTCCAAGTATCTATTATGCCTTCCCACAGAAAAATAAATTGAATTTAAATTACCAGTTTGTTTACTTGTCGGCCACTCATTTGCAAACTATGTTTATATACATATACAGAAACAGAGAGAGCTCATGTTAAAAATAGCTCCAATTAGGAGTTGAAACTCACTTTTTAACCTACAATTTCTAGGCAATTGTTCTAATACAAAAATTAAAGGTAATAGGTATAGGTGAAAGGTAGGGAGGTATGATAAGGTGCTATTTCATATAATTAGATTTATTTTTTTATCTTTAACCATCAAGAAATTAAGGGAAATAAAAATTCCTTCCTCCCATTATTTCTACTCCTTCTAAGCTGAATGAGCCATCTACAAAGTCAGCTTGGATCTTAATTCTCGTAACAACATATCCCATATCTTTTAAAAATACAATTAAAATTACAATAGCTATTGAAATCACAAGATGAAATGGGCAGAGGATTACACACGCACACACACACACACACATATATATATATATATTCTTTAGGATGAAGGTTGGTTTTGGGTTATAGGGCCATGATTAGTGAAGATATTTTCCTGATTTCTACCGACAACTTCCAAAGCTCTACAAAATAGGATTGTGCTTTACATGCATTTAGTTTTTATTCATTAATGCAGCATAATTTTAAGAAATGTTGGCTCAACAAAAGGAAGAAATATCTTACCAGCTATGCAAGCCGATAGCAATAGGGAACCAGCACCATTGTGACCATCCACATCAGCAAATGCAAGTTTTGTATGAGCATAAACAGGAAAATAGATAGCAGAGAATGGAATATCACGAAGGAAACAGGCTCTGGCACCCTGAAATATATTTAAATGTATACAGAATTGAAGGAAATAAAAATAATTAATTTCTTCCACTAAGACTTTTTTAAGCAAACACATTATTATTGAAACTGAAATAGGCAGTACTGGTTAAAACTTTTTATTTACTTCTATTTTTTCATTTTCAACTGAAAAGACATAACCAGAGTTTCTATCTATATTTGGATCTGTCCTTCTATACTATATGATTTTTTTTCCTACTATTATTCAGTTATATAAAGGAATTAGTTAATAATAAAATGTTAACTAATGATGAATTAAGATAAATTTTAATAAATATCTTTGGTTTAAAATTTTAATAAAATGTTGCAAATTAAATTGTCTTAAAATTATTTTTGCTTACTAATATAAAAATCTCTAGCAAAAGCACATAAAGAACAAATTTAAATAAATATGTACACAACATGTAGTCTAAGAAGTTCTTCTACATTAAAGTGAAATTAAACATCCATAATTTTTAATACAATAATAAAACCAGAAATTGTATTATAAACTGTTTTATTGTATGATAGTGCTCACAGTTACAGAAAATTTCACTGATATTATTTTATCAAACCTTTTAGGTTCAAAATCGGAAGAGTAATTCAAAAATAATTTTTACAGCTGTAATTTATTAAAAAAAAAATTAATTCCAAACATTATATATTTCTATTTCACTTCAAAAATCACAATGCTCCTGAATGCTTTGCAAATTGATGAATAATACAGTTACAGAAACAAAGATTTAAGCGCAGTCAAATGCACAGTAAGAACATTATTATTAAGTGTATTATGTCAGTCAAAGCTCACTTGGCTGGAGGGTTACAAGAATAATTACTTAAGATTATTAATTGAAATAATCAACACCTTTACCATGAATTACATTTGAATTTTCCTCATCAATAATTAGCCTATAATTTTTAGCTGATTTTATATTTTTTTAAACTCAAACTAAAAAAATACAGCTCCTGTCAACATTAATCTATCTGCCACAATTACCAAAATATGGAGTTAAAATATGAAAAAGATGCTATATTTTTTATTTTCATCATTAAATAACCATTTATTTTTTACAATACATGTTTTTGAAAATCATATGATTGGTAAACTCAATCACTTATGTAAAATATTTACATAAAAGAACTTCAAAATTGCTATGCCTTTTTTAATTATGACTAAATATTATAATCATAACAGCAATTATTGAAGAATATTATTTTATTATACAAGACGAATTGGAATTTTAAATCACATTTAAAAAATGATCATCCGACGTAAGCTTAATCACATACAAAAGAACATACCTTGTACAAACCTGTCAAGCCTAAATCTCTAATAACAGTCAAGGCACGAACTTTACGACCAGCAGCAGCAATTTCTCCTGCAACCTGCAGGCGGATTTTTACAATTTCTAAAGGGTTGGTGAACATTACTTGAGATGCTCCAGCCTATTAAAATCAAGAATGAATAAAGTTGAAATTACGGAAGCAAGGCTTACACAGATTAAAAACAAGGAAATTTATTTGAAATTTTAAAATATTTAACATATATGCTTGTAACTTTTAACACAATACTCTAGAAATATTAGTTTGAGCACTTTATATATTTATTTTGAACATTTTAAAATTATCAAATGAAGAATAGGTTTTCAAAAACAAAACTTTCATAAATATCAGAAATGGCTAATTTAGTACTTTTGATAAAGACAAAATAAATGGGCACTTTTTTTTTCTTTTGTCGTACATTGAAGTACAATTTTTTTAACAACACAATTTTTAACATAGTTCTCTCTGTATTAGCAATAAAGTTTTGAAAAAAAAATTAACATAAGAGCATATGAAACTATTTCCTGTTTCAAAGAGAGAAATACTCAGAATACTAAAAAGTAAAATAGTAATAAAATAAATGATGCTAAACAGAGTTTTAAAAAGGGTGCCTAGAGATACAAAAATTAACATAGATACGTTTTTTAATCTACAGTCAATGATTTATTCTAAAATCATTCATTAATTTGATTTTGTTCACAAATATTAACTATCTTTGGCAACCAGATTGCTTATCAACACTGACTGGGTACAAATTTATTAATTAAAACTGTATGGATATTAGATTTTTATTTTAATTTTTTAATGTTGTTTTAACTGAAAATCAAAATACATTTCCCATAGTTTCAAAAGGGTGGCCATCATTTCAGCTGTTTGAATTTCTATGACTTTTTCAGATTTTTTTTAAAGATATTTATCAGACTTTTTTGGTTATACATAACATTCGTGACAAATGACTCAAACATTCAACAAACAAGTTATAACATTCAAAATGACGTTACTTGTCTTCTTTTCTTTATTTATTGTGCAATATCAAGAATGCCACTCAAAACCGGAAAAAAAAATTTCGCTGTGTTTTTCCAGTATGTATATTTAAGAAACTATTTATATTATCATCTATATTATCAACTGTAGTTAATTTTTCCAAAATATTTTACTTGCCTTATAATTGTTATTTATCTGACTTTCAGCTTTTATTTCTTATCTTTTAAAAGTAAAAGTTAATTAAGCTCAAAATTTGAATTTGAAATCACTTCATTGCATACATGGCTCCATTCTACATTATTAATAAAATTTTGAATTTTTTAATTAATGAAATTTTTTAAACATTTATAAAATACAATTATTTATTATTATACATTTTAACTTTGTTGATGTAACTGGACCATTATGAGTAATAATTGGAAACTGGTCGCCAGAACAACTAGTCCTTAATAAAGAATTATATCAGAATGGACAGAAAAGAATAGAATTTGCACTTACACATCCACCAGCTAAAATCTCACCCCATAAAGGAATTTCTCCTTTAGCATTGGTCATTTTATCTCTCACAAGGTCATTCATCTACAGCAAAGAAATAAAAGAAAATTAAATTCAAATTATGATAAAGTCAATACATAGAACATAACAGTTACTGCATCTATGAGAATACAAACAAATGTTTGAAATAAAAGATAAAAAATATTCTTTTGTTTCTGGTAGCTTTATGCATTTAGGATTTTTAAAATAATTCCTTAATAAATCATACAATCTGAACTTCTAGCTATACACACCCTCCCTCTGATGTAAAGAAACAAATGTGAAAACTTCAGGCAGTATGGATAAATGAAAGGAGAATAGCTAAACATTTGAGATTCAATGAAAAAAAAAAATCCACAAGCGTAATGAGAAAATTTGTAAAGGTAATAAAATGTTTTGCTTTTATGCCTATCTTTTTTGCCCCCTTCTTAATCTCTGCCTATACTGCTAATTTTAAAACTGCAAGTATTATTCTACTGCTATTTATGATTTTAAAAAAAATCAAATTTCTTTAAAGAAATTTATCATTGAAAAAGTTTGAAATTTTATCATTGTAATTGTTAGAGATAAATTGCTATTGCACATTATTCTTCAGTGCATATTTATTTACAGAAGATTTATTAATCACTGAATTATTCATCGCCAGTAGTAAATTTATAGTCACCACTAGTGATTGCAATACCGGACCAAAATTTCAATACCGGTATTCGGTATTTTTTAGATCTTAATACCGGGATACCGGTTTTAATACCAGTATTAGAAATTTTAGAAAAAGAAAGAAAACACAGGTGTTTCTTTGATTTATTTGCCAGTTTTATTAGAGAGTGTAAATATCACAAAAAATATGTAACTTGTAAATTATAACAGTATATAAAGAATCACAAAAAAGTAAAGGAACATCTTATTTATTTAAATCACAAAAAAGTGTAATTATCACTATTCAGTCTGTGGTACTATGACGAATTTTTGAAATGTGATCTTAAAAAACATAATGCATCCATTGTACTGTCATTAAGCCTGAAAAGTAATTTTGTGTAAAAATTACCAGCTGTCGAAAACGCTCTTTCGGCATCTAAGCTAGTTGGTGGTACTGTTAGCAATGAGCGAAATACTTTTTGTAAGTATTTACCTCTAAATCCCTCATCTTCAAATAAATCAATTTCTCATCGGATGGTTTTGGATATATCTGATTTCTGTATTGTATTTTGGTTCGTTGAAATTTTTTTATTTATCGCAAATTCTAATTTTTGTTCAAGAGACAATTCCTTTTCACTATCGACATTAGTGTCATCATAATCTTCGATAACTGAACCGGGAGATAGGTTTGTGGGTAAAAAATTTTAAGAAAATTTACTCTAAACTTAATCAGATTTGAAATGGTTATTTTCTTCTCTTCTTTTTCATTTTCATTTTTAAAATCATTATAATTATGTAAATACCTTCAGACATTTTCTATTTCGTTATTCCTTTCTTCTGTGCGATTTTTCAATGTAATATATAATTCTTCAGATAGTGATGTGTGCTGTTCTTTCAGTGACTGCAACATGAAATTTATTGTTGCATTAGCTGTTAATAAATTAGAATCTCTCCGACATAATATCTCAATAGTCAGTTTTATTGGAAGTAGAGCTGATATAGCTCTGGATATTAAGTCGAATTCACTATCGGAAAAATTAATTTACAGGTTTAAGTCGATTATTGTTTTTTGGATTGGATTTCTCAGCTTCAAAAATCGTTCCATCATTAGGAGTAAACTGTTCCAACGTGTTTTATAATCTAGTATTAACATATATTCTGTTTTATTTTCAGTTAGTATATATTTTAGTAATATACAATTTTTTATAGGGAAACGTTTAAATATCTTAACAATTTTTTGAACTTTATAAATTATAGGAAGCAATTCTTGATGGTTAATATTTCATCCTCATTAGCAATATCTTCTTCAAAAATTACATTGTCATTGTCAATATCATTCTCACTCTTACTCTGTTCAAAGTTGGAATCCGAAGTTTCTATATCCACAGTATTTGGATTCTTCTGTTCTTTATTTTTTTTGGTATAATACATCTATTATTCCTAATTGGTATAATACATCTATTATATTATTAGATTATTATTATATTGGTATAATACATCTATTATTATTGGTATAATACATCGATTCCAACTTTCAAACTTTTTCATAACTGTTGCTCCATCAGTCATTATGGATACAATATCTTCTTACGGGGATAATCCATGTTTCGCTAATTTAGATTTAAGCAATTAATTAAGCCATTAATCAGCTAATTAATTTTGCCCGTTAGGGAGACATAAAAACAAAAACGTATACTATTTTGCTATGTTCGTGATCCCTGAATATATAGTGGAGATAATTTAAAAAATTTTTAGTAAATACCGAAAAACCGGTATTTAAACTTGTGAATACCGGTATTACAAAATTGTACAAATGGCTCAAAATACCAGTATTCGGTATCCCGGTATTGCAATCCCTAGTCACCACAATACAATCACTAGGGGTTCAAATATCAGCAAGTCATTTTTTTTTATTTTTTAAATAAAACAGAGAAAAGAAGGAAAATAAGGATTCAATCCACAGGAAATGAAAGTGAGGAAATAATTTTAAATAGAAAAAATTATAGTGGTTAACAACAATAACCATAAACTAATACTTACTGTTAACTTGATAGCTTTCTCTGGACACACTCCAACAAGTTGTGGAATAAGCCCACGGTACAAACCAGTGAAACCTTCATGTCGAATGACTTTTTTTGCACAATCAAAACTATTACGATACATCAATTCTCCAATGTACGAACCAGTACGCTGATTCTGCATTCTGGTTTTTACTAAATCAATTGGATAGACTACTGTAGCACCAGCAGCTAAATTAAAAAAAGAAAAGAAAATGAACATCAACAAAAGTATTTAAAGATATTTTAAGCTGGTTTCTAGGAATGTTACATTTTAAAAATAAATATGTATTAAGAAAAAAGTTACAAAATCTTCATGAATAATACATTTTAAATTAATAAATGATCAAATTTTAAATTAATAAATGAAAATCACATTTAAATTAATATTAATTAACAAATGAAAAGGAAAAGACATTTTTTAAATTAAATAATTCAGGAACATTTCAAATGCAATATTTTAATTAAAATTCACAAGAAAAAAAACTGTTAAAAATTTCAGACCTTATGCATACAAAAAAGAATATTTTATTCATACTTGCATAAGCATGAAATCTTAATCATGCTTACACAATTCTAATAATGATTATTGCAAAAATTTTTTGTAACTAACATCAAAATAGAACCTACTTGTTGCCAATAAACAACAAAATAAAAGGTCAATATCAATAAAAAAGGTATGGTTAAAATTTGAATTATGAAAAAATTTCAAATTTCAAGAAACATTGACACATGCTTAAGCTAAAAAACATCAATAATTATGTTTAATTAGAGTTATCACCTACAAAAATCAGAGAAATTTTTCAGAGGATGCATAAATATAAAATATCTTTTAGCTTTAGTTCAAAAATGCAACATTATACCACCAACAAATTTAGATATGACAAAAGTTGGTACAAATATATAATCTTTCAGAAAGAAAATAATTTCCAATATGATATGATATAAAGCAGAACATTAAAAAAAAACTTTTAATTATTAATGCTGAATAGGATTAAAATATTTCTTTCGAACACAAGATAAAATAAAGAACATACCCATTTCTTTAGGTTTATCATTACAAAAAGAGTAAAAACTAATAATGTTTACACTTATTAATTTTTTATGTTTAACAATACATAACTTAATCTTTCTGCTTCTCATAAATAACATTAACGGAACCTCAATTTTAAGTAAAATTCCTTTTCCCTTTCTGTAAGAAAATATATCTGACTCTAACATTTGCACTTTAAATACATTTTAATCAATGTACTTTTTATTAATAATTTGAAAACATTAAAATTTTAACTGACTTTTTGGCTTACAATTTAAATGGTACCTATCTCATATCTGAATAAAAATTATACATTTGTAATGATATAACACCCAAACTGTAATGATAAACAAAATTCATTTCATGAATGGTTAATTTATAAATAAACCAGAATAATAATAATAAAAAAAAACAATAAATATTGAAAGTAACAGCAAATAAGTTTATCATAGGACAAGTATGACAAAATATAAAAACAAAACAAACAAAAGCAAAAAGGACATTTCCCCCCCTTTTTTTGTTGTATGAACAGCATTTCTGAACTTTAAGTATAATTATAGAAATTTCCAAACTTCTAAATAAAATCTAATTTTTTTTAAACAGCATATTTCATCCATTGTCATTTTTAAAAGAATTTCTAAGAAAAGAATGTTTTTCCAGAAAGCAATACAGAAATAAGACACAATTTGCCATTTATTCTGTATTCAAAAGCTTTCGATTTCACAAAATATCAGTACATTAAACATACAAATATTTTAAAAACATTGTCGTGAGAAGGAAAAAATAACAAACACTTTTAGAGAAATGAAAAATATAAAATAACAAAAGTCAGTTTTTAATTCAAATCTAAATAAATAAATAAAAAACACTTTTCTAAAAACTATAATAAACTTTTAATTCTTCACAAAATTAAACCAATTTTTATTCATTAAAGTTTGCGGATATTAACATAAAGCAGTACGAAAGCTTTTGAAAAAGAACAACAACAACACCCTAAATCGTTTGAGATTACATAAAACACGTTGAGATTAAGAACAACTTACAGATTTTGACAAATGCTTACATTAAAATCGTTTACAGGGATACAAGCATACTTGAAAACTCAGATTTCTGCTACAAGTTCAAAGTCCACCGCATTTCTAAAATTCAAGTAAAAATACCTAATGCAAACGTCTTAATAGGTAATAATTGATTAAATAAGTAAAACTATTTAAGAGTTATACAGGATATAAAAATATTTTTTTACATGCAAAACAACTGATACTGGATAATTTTACAGTTCAGGAAACTTACAAATCTAAATTTTCAGTACATTTTGGACAACAATTTATTTTTCTCTTTTTATATATTATAGCTGTACTTTTAACATTTTCAAAATATTAATTTGCTTCAAACTTATAATTTTTTGCAATATAGTTTGTATTTACAATTTCCATTCAACTTTATTCGGAGTTTTATAACATTTGTATTCATTTCAATATAAATTTATTTTAAAATGAAAAGATAAGGCAACATTTATTTTACTTCTCCATTCTGAAAACATTACATTCAAAGGTTCTTCATTACAAGAAATCTCCAAATCACATTGATTAATAAGAAAATCACAAAAATTGTTACTTTAAAAAAAATAACATGTACAATCTTAAATTAATGAGAAGTCAGAATGATACAAAGGATACCTCATTTGATAATAATACCTCGTTTGACAAGGGATACCTCATAAGATTTATATCTCAAATAATTAAGTAACTATTTACGTTTTCCATTATTTTGAATGGTTTGTTTGGATTTTATATTTATAAATTTCTATTTTATAAAGTTGTATTGTGATATAAGCTTTTTCTCTCATATGTGAAGAGCATGTTGGCATTTTATCAGCAACTGTTTTCAATAATATAATTTAATATTATAAGAAATATTTTGAAAATTAAATTTATGAGTATATTCAAAATGCACCCAAAACTTTTCAATAAATGCTGTTCATTTTTAATAGCACTTTTAGCATGTGACTTTAACTTGTTTTCTCACTTGATAAACACTAAAAAAAATGTGCAGCATAATAAAAACCCTCAGATATATATAAAAAAAATTCCAACATTCACTGAATATGAAAAAACATAGTGAAGAATAAACAACTAACGTTTCAGCTTTTAAAATACTATTTTCTTAAGGTAATAGATGTTTACATTAATAATAAAAATAATGGCAAATTATGCTTTTAAAAACAAGTTAAATATTAATTTTAAAAAAAAACTAACAATTTTTTAACTGCCTGACTGAATTGCAAGATAAACTGATTTGATAATTGTACATCCGAAACTGCATAAAATCTTTACTTAAAAATTAAATAAATTTGTTTTCAGAATACAGAATATTATCTTTCTACTAATATAATTCGAAGCATTGTATCAAATTTATTTTAAATCTTACAAATTCCACCTTAACTCCTAATATGATCTTTTTAAATTTTAATAAAAATTTGAATTAATTAATTTAAATAAAATTGTCATATTTTTTTTTAATATTTTGTGTATAATACCAAAATACAAAACATATTTAAAAATGAAGAAAGCAATCGATCCAATCATATTAGTTTAGCCATTTTCATTTGAAGTTAAACTGATTTTATACAGGAAGAATTTTAAAGGCCTTTTTTTTTTTTTTTTCAGAAACTATTGTCGATTGTTGCTGAAAATTCTGTCAACATTCAATTTAATGTAACTGACCAACTTTGAAACATGATCCGATACACCAAACAGTGAAAAATTTTTATTTGTTATTGAAGCCTCATTTTGGATGTACGTTATTTCATAATTGGTTTCTGTTTGATGTTCTCCACAATTGAAAAATTCACTTTAAAATTATCATTATCAGTCACTGCTTTGAATCTAATTTTTATGCATTAAAAAAAAAAAAACAGACACCAGAACTGGTTATTTATAAATCCCGCAGTTCCATTGTATTAACTGCTTTTATTTATTATTTAAAAATTTAAATTGATACATTAATAATATTTTCCTAATATTAATATGAATATTTGAGTTTACACCAAAGATTTAAGGTAGAAAATATATTTAAAAACAAAGGGATACGCAATAAGATTATAATATGATTTAAACATTTAAATTTTTACTTATAATAAAACTTTGTCCCTAAATATCTTTTATGCAATTTCATTGATACAATCCATTTTTTCTATATGCAATTTGTGGAAAAGTTATATGACTTAATTTAAAATGTAGTAAAAACTTTTAATGTGACATTAATATAATATTGCAAATTTCATATAAACTACCTATCATATCCAAACATTAGGAATTTATAAAATATGCTTCAACAAGTCCAAAATGTGAGATATTAATGGGAGAAAAAAAACAGTTTCCTAAAAAGTAAAATTACACATATCTAATAATTCCTCTTTATAAATTCATATAGAATTTTATATTATTCCTTAAATAATAAACTGAAACATAATGCTGCTCTTATAATTAAATAAAAATTTTGATCTAAGATGGAAGAACATTGATACCAGCTTAAATAAAATTCAATCTTACCTCCAGCAATGGAACCTAGAACAAATCTATATACACTCTCTAAAATCTGAATTCCAACACCTCTTTCTGCTGGACTCTAAAGAAAAAGAAAGGGGAAAATTTAAATATGCAAAGAAAGTCATTTTACAATTTCCATCATCACTGAAATTAATAAATTTTATAATAGAAAATTTGTGACAAATTTCAAAATAAGAATTTTATTTAATAATATTTTCAATTTTTTCATATTTTACATATCTAGCTTAAATCTGTATTCCAGGAATACACATATGACTGCAATATTTTTGAAATTGAACTTGTGTTATAACTACATCTCACCTATTCACAAACAACACAACTATTTAACCATATAAAAAAAACGATTAATAATTTTAGCTTGACTAACTTAACTTACTGACATTCTTTTTTCAATTGTAGTAAATTACAAATAATTCAAAATAAAATGAGCATTAATATCCCTGTTTAAATCCTTCTTGTAGCTTGAACTTGAACTAAAACGGAACGAAATCGGTTTTATTTTCCGACACTAATTTTGACATTTCCGGACTTGCCATTTTACCTTCTCCTTCATTCCTTTAGATACAAAGTTTAATATTATTTATGACTTTTTTGAGTTGACACGCAATTTTATTTCCTTTTACTGGCACGGCTAATATGTGTCTATTTTTCCATATTACTTAGGCCTATTATTTAATTACAAGGCAAGAAGAACGCAACAAATGGATATTGCGGGACTTCTCGGACCTTTTCAGAACGATCGGGATTGATTTTTTTTTTTTTTAATCCGTCCAATTCGTATTAAATGCGGATTTGGGGCAACTCATTGTTTTTAAAAAATTCTCTAATCTACTCTGAATAAGCTCACAATTTCTCAAATAATAAACAAATCATTCCATAAATGTACGTACGAGTGACTAAATACCACCGCGATGCGTCCGCCGATTAAACGTTGCTATTCCCACCAGTGAAATATATTCTAATCTTTCACACGCACATGCCCATTAGCTGCAATTTGGGAATAGTATGGAAAAAGAATAACTGTCTCACAAATCGAAACGGGGTTGATTTATACAGAAAAAAGGGCGGAGAGAGTAGAAAAGATGCGAGTTTCAGCATTACACAATTGCGAATGGTATTGTTCGGTTTTTGAAGCGATGACTACGATATTTTGTTCTTTCAATCGTTAGAGATCGGTAATTTTTATATGGGAAAAAATAATTAAGAAACTTAAAATTCCCTACATTTTTTAAGTTTATTATTATTATTAAATCGATTTTTAAATTCCTTGTGTTTTTCCGGTTTTTCAGGTTTTCCCGGTGGCGTGGCAGCCTTGTATACGTCCAAACTTAATGTAACTTCTCTAAATTTCTCAAACATTTCTTGAGCAATAAATACTTTAAAGATACTGAATTCCAATATCTTGAGGAGAATTTATTAGTTGATTCGCATTAACATGATACGATATAATTTATTTGACATTTTTGTGAAATGCTGTTCAAAGCATCTCAGAATATTGCAAATTTTTTTTTGTTTAAAGATTTCTTAAGCGATCATTGAAACAATGGAGCTTATCCATACCAAATAATGCATAACATTTTTGTAGGACATAACATATATTTTTTGGCTATTTCACCATCAATTAACAAATGTGAAAATAATACTGATATACCATAGATTGCATTAAAGAACAAATGTGATGCAACATTTTAATTCCCAAAAAGTTCAGAAAATCAAACCAAGTCTACCTATAGACAAGTCATAGTCAACCACGGATGATAACGCATACTGAGTTGTAGAAGCTGCATACCCTCTTCCCTGTCCTTTATGATGATTGATGTTGTTTCATTTTAGGAGCAATGACTATGATCTTTTATTCTTACAATAATTATAGAAATAGACAAGTTTAGAATAAAAAGGAGGGAAAAAAAAAAAAAAAAAAGAACTAAGAAACTTAAAATTTTCAAATTTCCCTGCATTTTCCCTTTTCTTAGGATGATTTTGAAATTCCCTATACTTTCCCAATGATGTGGGAACCCTGTTAATTGCTATCAGTCTTAATGGCTTAAGGATTTTTAAACTTTTAATTCTGACAGACATGCAATTATACTATTTTAGAACCTTTATATAGTTATGCTCATTATATCATGCATTTTCCTATTTATACTTATTTTAATACAAGCATGAGTTGTAATTTTAAATAAAAAGTTATTAAATTACACATAACTAATAATATGTTTGCTGAAATGAGGCATGCTCATAAAAGAAAAAGATAAAAATTAAAATCATTCAGCACTAAAATTTAGCGTGCATTGCAGAATATATTTCATGATTTAGATGATATTTCAGAGGATCATTCAATAAAAAGTTTCCAATTCAATAAAAAATTGAACAGAGAATGAGCAAAACTAAGTTAATTTAAAAATAAAATTATATATATATATATTTTACAGGAACAACGACAATATTTGAAAATGAGTAAATGCTTTTTATTATTGCTTACTTCAAAAGCTTAACCTTATATAAATTGACATAAAAAAAGAAGAAAATGCAGCTCTAATAGAAATCTATTTAGAATGAAAAAAGAAATTGAATTTTCATACTTTGATCATAAACCATGGTTGCTACATAAATTCCCTGTATGCAAATGCAATAAAAAAGAAAATACACAAACAGCAATCATGTGCTAGTTATAACAGAATAACAATACTCCATAGTTTTAATGAGTAAAAACCAGATTCTTCAATAAAAGTGGATTTAAACAAGATGCGGTTTTTAAAACCGTAACATTTTTGGACATGAGTTCATATATTTTTTGTAGTATTCTTCAGAAATATAAACCATTGCTAAAAGGCTCCCCCCCCAGTTCCAGCAGCCTCATTAGTAATCAAGTAACTTGTAGTCATTACTCCAAAATCAGAATTTTTTTCTCAGCCTTAGATTCTTAGTATATCAAGCTCGATCAAAAATAAGTCTGTACGGTTTCTTTGATTATGCTTCTTTTGACAATGTTTTTCATTAACTGTTTCACAAAAATGAAAAGAGTTTCCTCTAAGAAAGGCACCAGTGTTTCAGAAGTCTGCATTTTTTTAAAAAATGGCTGAAGAATATTAGTGATATAAAAGAAGCTAATTTTACTGAAAATCAATTTATCCCGACAAGCATTTATAATTTAATCATTCATGTGTGTTGCTTGTTACTCGTTTGTTCTCTAAAATCCAATTTTTCTGAGGAAAAAATGTTTTTTTCATGTTTTGCAAAATATTTTTGGTTATGGAATGGTTCATGAAAACTTATGTGGTTTTAATATCTTCCTCCCCCCCCCTCTCATTCTAAATCTGAAAAATAATTTATTGAATGCTTTGTCAAAAATTAGACTACATATATTAAGATTGGCCAGACATTTAAATAAAATACTCTTAAAGTATGGAGCATCTCTAAATAAAATTAAGAAAGGATATTTTGTTGGTCTACAGAACTCTTTTGTTAATCTTGCAGCAAGGGAACTTTGCTCAGAAATAGTCTGCAATCCTTTCAAACTTATGCAAATATTTTCCGAATATTTTAACGACCATATGAACTTTATGAAGATATAATGATTGTGTAATAGTATTATCTTTTACTGTTGGGTCAATTGAAGATTTCTTGGTAATTGGGGTACTAATCTTGCTTCCCCCATCAACACACAGAGAAAAAAGCATCCCCATATCTACATCATTTTATCATTAGTGGAATTCTCAAGACAAAATTAAGTTAAAAACTGAATTTTCTCTCTTAAAAATAATGGATGCATATTTAGCCTGCTTTTCATAGGCCCAATGAAAAATCAAGTACTTTCCCAGAGCTTTGAATACAGCAAAATAATGTTCAAGAAGGTTTATGGATCTTGAGAACCCTGCATGAAAAACCAAACATTCAAATCTGACAACATTCCACCACTATCCAGAATTTTTTTCTTTTGAAAAAAGCATATTGATCTATGATCATATTGAATTACCTTAACAGCTTTCACTTCTGCTATGGGCCTGGACAAAAACTTGGTTGGTCTATATGGAGCTATTATTTCAAGGTCATCGTAAGTTATTCTCCTAGAATCACAAAATGGAATTTAAGAAAAGAACTACACAAGAACAGTAATTTTAATAAATTAAACTCCTATGCAGACATTTTTAAACATAAGTTTTTAAATAAGAAATTGGTATGTAGTTTAATTCCTTATCATTTAGCTGATAATGAGAAAAATGATTATTTAATTAAAATTTACTATATACATTTACTTCAACTCAAAGTTTTCTCCCCATTGTCATTAGAATTAAACTATTAGTTTTATTAACCATTCAAAACTCAGCTAAAATTACTACAACCACCAGAATAGTAGAAAATGATAATTTAAACAATTAGAAACAAAAAAAAAAGAATCATAGTAAAATTTTAATTATATAACAATCAAATGTTGATTTCAATATCTATTATAAGGCAAAAACAAATTTCTTATATTGCTTAGATTTTCCAAAAACTCTAGCAATGTTGTGAAAACAATGAAAGTACAAGTATAAAAAGAAATGTGAAGAAGCTAAAGGGACGAGGGAAAGATTTTTACCCAGTATCTGCATGTAAGAAACCAGATAACTGGAAGAGGACATCAACTTCAAGAGGAGTGATCTGAGACATTTGCTGTGCTGCATATAAGAATTCCTCTACAAAGAAATGGTTTAGATCAAAAGGAATGATAACCATTCATAACAAAATACATTTCAGTATTATCAGAGCATTGAAAAAGCCAAATGAACTAAATATGAAGCAAATTAATATTATGCTAAGGATATTGTAAAATCCAATAAAGGATATTTGATATCAGTAAGCCATAAAGCAACCCTAGTCTTATAAAAGAATTTTTAAAAAAATAAAAATTGTATTGCATATTAGTAAAATAATAATAAAAATGCATGCATTTTTCAAAGATTCAATGTATAATATCGGGGAGACCAAGCTTCACTTCACAGTATTTTTTGAGAAAATATTTAGTTATGAATTACATACTGATTACATAGGAATATTTTTCAATCTTACTTCATCTCACATCCATCAGCACCATCTTACAAAATTTTGAGGTACCATTTGGTTATCCTCCTATGGCAACAACACAAGTACCACAAAAATTTACAAGAGGGTGCTATATGATACTTTCAGATGAGAATGGATAGAAAAAGGCTCGAATAGTTATAAAAAATGGTTTGTATGTGTGTACGCATGCATGTAAAATTACATATATAGATAAACTTAAAAAAGCAAAACTTTATCTAAACATAAAATTTGATTCAAATCATTAGAGCTGTTTCTGAGATACAAGAAATAATTTTTTATATATACAAGAATTGTCCATTTAAAGTTATGATAACTCTTATTTGAGACACAATAAATAGAAACTCCTATGGTTATATGATAATTGATTTAATGTGAATAGTCATATTGCAAACTAATCCATGTTAAAACATCACTGAAGAAATGAATTAGGCAATAAATAATTCACATAACAACATTGTTTAGAAATACAAGGCTAGACTTTAATAAATGTCAAACACACGTCATACACACACATATAATTATTTCACATTAAATTCTTAAAAAAACAGTCATCTTCCAGTATTATATATGAAATATTACCTTTTGTTACTTCTAAGGCAGTATTGTTTTTAGTGAAATTTAAATAGACCTTTTTCACTAATTCCATATTATTCAGAAGAGTGTTGAATGCCATAAAATAAGGAAAAGAGACCTGATGACCTGCAGTTCCACCAGCAGCCTAGTAGAAAAAGATTCATTATCTCAATTTCATGCAGGCAAAAGATGAAAAGTTTTTAGAATAAAGTATTTAATTAACTACTATAAATATAAATAGATATATTGATGGAAGTTGGAGCAAAAATAAATATTTCTATAACTATGAAATATACTGCAATGTTTTAATTATTACTTACCTTTATAAAACAAAACATCTATGAAAAACAATTTTACATTAAATCCCCTTTTTACAATATATTAATCAATCAATTATTAAAAATCCTGTAAGTCAATGTTACAAACTTTATTGAAAACATATTTCGTTTAATTTTATTGTCTATATACAAGACAGTTTACAGGTTAAATAAAACTTTTTTTTCCTTTCTTTTTCATTTATGTTTGTTAAATTTTAAAAGAAAATTTATCTTTCAGATCTCAATATTGCAATTAAAGCAATGTTGTGTGCAGACAGACTAAAAATACCAGAATCAAATTAGAGTCATTCCCTAAGTTTTTAAAAAATGTCAAGAGTTTCCAAAACTACAAAGAGCAAGAAATTTATGCGTCATATTATTAAAATGTACATAATCTTCCTAAACATATATAATTGTTAAAATCTATATTTGATTAAAAAAGAGGAAGTAAAATGTCAAAACTAAATAAAATAAGCATACAGAAACAAATTTACTGGTTGAAATAATACTTACTGCTACTAGATTACGTTTCACCTCTTCACTTAGAAGATGACTTTTCACAGATATCATAATGTTACTAAAGTCTATTGCTGATATAAAACCTTTTTTATTTCTGTCATATCGCTGAAAGGCTTGTATTGCATGTTCTTCATGGAAATCCTATGAAAAAACATACTAAATTACAAAAGTAACAATATGAATCTATTTAGCAATAAAATTTAAAGTCACAAATTAAATGACACAATTTTTTTTATCACACCTTAAAGAAATAAACTTATGATTTCAGAGAAAGAAAATTTACTCTGGTGCCGTCGGATTAAAAACTGTTCCACCTTTAGATACTTTCCATATAAGCATTTTCTAATCCACCTTGAAATTGAAATAAATTCAATGGTATGGTGAGGTTGAATGACAGTAAAATACTTCTATACACACTTCCCTTTGTTACCAGTTCCCAAGTTTTTATTGCCTAGAGTATGGTATTGTTTTTTCTTAAGCTTTTATCGTATTTGATTTGTAAAAGTAACATAAGCACATTAGTGTTTTGTCTACATGACACCTGGAACATCTATACTCTCTGTGTTCCTTCTTTCACTCACAATACACTAATTTGATTAAATAATGATGCTACCATTATTTGCTTAGTACAATTACTTATGTTTCTTCCTATTAAAGATCTATGGAATATTTTTTTTTAATTTTGAGTAATATTTTAGGTTAAATAACTGAAATAATTTTTAATATTTTTACGATAAAAATATTAAGTGCAATTTAGTCTCCTTCTTTTGCATGTATCTTTACAATCACATGCTTCAAAGAATTACAAATAACTAAATTCTATAATAAAAATATTTGTCCAAGATTTCTGTATTAGTATTAGCTTATATATTAAAAAATGTCAAAATCGCAGGAGCTGAATATGTGAGAAGATTTTTAAAACATCATATCAAAAAAATCCTTTTCATACATGGGGGGGGGGGGGGCAAATATACAACTAATAGATAAACTTTCTACTAGATCATACATCATTATAAATTCCAGAGCCAAAACACAGGTTCAGATCTTATTTTCAATTAATCTGATGCAATCTTTCATTTAATTGGAATTGGCTATTTGGAAAGTTTTTGGTTTTAAATGTATATCTTTAAAACTACTTGATGAGAAAAAATAAAATTGGGACAGCTATGTTTCAGCTTCAAACCCTTAATTGGTTTCAAAATTTTTGGGTGTTTTTATTTTAAAATATTTTACTTGCAAACTCAAAAATTAATTAAGGTATAGAATTTCATTTTTTAGAAAAATAAATAGTTTTAGTTATACTGAATGTTTTAATGTAAATCAAAAATTATTATCAAATATTTCTTATACCTTGAAAAAAGTGGCAAATCTCATTTAACATTAAGAATTCTCATTTTCAATTGCTTATAACTCATCAATCATTTCCTTAAAATTAAAAAAAAAAAAAAAATTATAAACATTCAAACTGGTTTAATCTACGGAATTTAGATATGTATTTGGAATTAAATTTTGCTATTTGAAAACATTGAATCTATGTAAATCTAAACATGAAGATGGGTCTTTGCAAGAAAAAATATTTCATTAACTTAGAGAGAAGTATTTTAAACACCAATGGACATTTACAGTTTTATTACATGATAATTTTAGAATAATGGGTAGATTACAAATATTTTGACAGACTGTTCCATTCCAACAAAAGTGATATGATTTAAAGGACAGGTAAATTGATCTGAACAGTTGGATTAGCCCCTCCAGAGTGAATGAAGAACCAGGCAATTAACAGCCTAAAGAGTAGGATGTTTTTTCTGCCATTAATTGTGTGTCTTAAAGCAGCCTTAGCAAATACCATTCAGTAGTAGATAATCATCGTCGTTATTATATATTTCCTTTAATGTTTGTAACTAAACATTTAAACATTAATAAGAAAGCCATAATAGAAAAAAAAATTCTTGATTATATCCAGTCAAGGAAATGATTAGTTATAAAAATAGCAAAACAACAAAATTTTACAGAATGAGATAATATTCAAAGTAGATTTCTAGTTATATCAATTTAAAATAGATAATTTTTAGGGTATATATCTTAAAATAAGTTCCTTATCCATGCCGAGAAAGTCACTTACATGAAGTAGTTGAGTAAATTCATTATAACTAATTTCTCGTTTTTTGTCTCCACCAAAATGCAACCGAAGGAACTCACTACCAAAATTGAAAGGTATCTGTTCATGAAGAGTAGTGTGCTTGATAATTTCTTCAAACTCATCTGAAATTAAGTAAAACAGATTTAGTTATAACAAAAATTCATACAAATTATAAGCGATTTTTATTAACAGTTGCATATATAAAATGTTTACAAAAATAAACAAATAATATATATGTGTATGTGTGTGTATTTATAAACATATAATAAAGATATATATAAGCAGAAATGTAAATCGATCAGATGGAAAAAAAAGCAGAAAGAATTTTTTCAGGTGCAAAATAAGATACAGCTTACATAATTAAGATTTAAATGAGAATGATCTAAAAAATGGTTAAGTTCACACAAAGTACAGTAAAAGGAATCATAGCCACTTTATAGATTGGATTAGATTCCATATTTTGCATTCTGGGATGAATTCTTGTTTATTTGCTTCATGAGTAAACACTCAAAACCCAGCTAAGAAGGGATCATTGAATATGGATTATGCATTCATTTATGAAAATTCAGAAAGGCGATTACAAGGATAACACAAAACTTCCTTTTGGAAAGTAAAGTATTGTTAAGAGCCAAATAATTATATGAATGCTAATGCTTTTTGTTTAAACTTTCATTAATGTTAACTTTGTGTTAACAAGCTGAAAAAGAGCATCCAATAATAAATATTACAAAATCTGCTTAGTAGCTTACTGTTTACATTACACAATAATTTGCAAATTAAATGATATTTTTTAGCAGAGTAAATTATTGCTAACAAAACCTTAAAAATGCATTTTTTTAAAGTTATTTCTTAAAAACTGCCTAAGTGCTATAGTAAACTGACTTTAAATTTCATGTATTGAAAACCTGACTAATAAAGTAATCAGTCTCTTGAATTGCGTGATTATATATTTTTTAATAAATATTTCGCTTCAAATTTGGATTTTCAAAAATTAAATTATATTTTTTTATCCCTTTTTACAATTGAAATGGAAAGCAATAATTATCTGTCAACAGAATATTACAAATTATTGATTAGTCCAACTACATTCCTTAAGATGAATTTGCCAATGAATATCTTGAATTCATTGGTAAATTTATCTTATGTCTGTTCATGTTATTGATGACAATACTGAATTTCTTCACTGACTTTTAAAAAAAAGCAAAAAACTTAGCTCCAATATCAAATATTGAATATATTTTTACATAAGGGCAAATAAGTTTACTCAACACCATTAACTCTAACTTTTTAGACTAATATAAATGCAATAATTGTATCACCTTTACAATTTATACAATATAAAATTTAAATGACATTATTATTTATATATAGGTAAGGAGATATCAATTACTAACACATACTTTTATTTTTTAAAACTAAAATCTAGTTGAAATTTTACATAGGTAACATTTTGCAATAAAATTTTTACGACAAGCAGATGATTTTTATGGTTAATATATTTTTTTGAATTAATATTTGTACTAAATGTTACCAAATGATAGTAAATATATATATATATGGGCTTATTTAATATTTAATGATGCAAAGTGAAAACCAAATAAATAAAACTTTCAATACAAACTTAAACCTAATAATAAAATAATTACCGAAAGTAATTGTGCCAGAGCCATTTGTGTCAAAAAGTTGAAAAGCGGTGATATAGAGAGCATCAGGCCGACACAGAACAGCTTCAAAAGCTTGGAATTCCAGAAACGATATGAGTCTACAAGAAAAATACATAACATTTTTTCATCAAATACAAAATTAAAACTATCTATTAAATTTTAAAATATAAAACATAAGCATGTAATATAAATCACTTTATACAATCAAATTTCTACATTTTTATTATGACAATGCAATTTAGTGCGAATTACAAGATAGTAAAAATTTTATTTAAATTGCATTTATATGTCCTGGTCTTATTTTATTGTATTTGTATTACTGCACGGTGATTTAATTTTTGTCTTAGAACTAAAATTCATTCATTAAAGAATATTGAATCACTAAAGTTGTAAACAGGATATAAATATTAAGTTGTGTATTATAGAAAAAAAAATTCTCTAAGATAGATTTAATATGCTTTGAGACACTGCTTCAAATTCATCTTTTTTCATTAAAAGTGAAAGCACAAAAACTCTAATAAATAAGTACCATTTATAAACTCTTTTTTTTAACTCCAATGAATGATGGCAATAACGGAATCTCATACAGATATAATAAGTTCACTATTGAAATAAGCTTAGCTCTCCTGATCTTATTCATGCATTGCGACTAGAATAAGTTGGGGAAAAAAATGCTTTTTCTAAATATTTTATTTGGTTCATTGTGAAAAAGCTATTATATAGCAAAACTTAATAATATGTCATAATACATATTTAGGACTGCTCCTTCCAGTGTTTCAATAAACAGTAATAAACATTGTTGAAAAAGGAAGTGAGGCTCGTTAAACATTTTAACATGTGTTTTAATCCTTGGATCTATTTTATCTTGGATTCCATGTGTGAATTCTTCCCTTTTCTTAGTTTTCTTTCTCAATACATTCCGTAAACAAGCCTTCATGACGATGTTTTTGAGTTACTGTATTCAATATGTGGTTAAACAAAACACTAACTTTGCCCTTCTTGAGAAAATTAAGCACTTTAAAAGGACCTTTTTTTCAAAATTAAGCACTTTTAAAGTACTTAAAAATAGTTTTCAAATTTAAGCACCTTTCATGACACTACACACCCTGTTATAAACAGCTTATAATTTTGATCACTAATATATTCAGGAAGAAAATTTATGTATAAAAAAGTCAATCAAGAAAATTTAAAATTGAATCATAGAATTTAATAATTTCTTTAAAATTTCTTCAGAAATTAGAGTAGAATAAAAATAAACATTCATCTGGTCATTTGAAATCATGATTTCATAGAGGTTTATTTACCCATCTTTGGATGTGTCCAATATGCTGCCAAGTAATTTTACAGTCTTTGGATTATAATTTTCATCTTGATAAATACCTAAAAATCTTCGGACAAAATCTTCCGGGGTCATAAACAGTTCGCCATTTTTTTCTACGCTTGCATACTAAATATAAAAATGAATGTAATTAGAAAACTTAAAGCAGAAATTTATTCTTTCATTTTACAAGGAAAAATTAATAAATTATTTGTAAATTTTAGTGAAAAATAAACATTAAAATCAAAAACCAGATCTTGGAGAATATTTTTTTTTTATAAATAAAGAATAACAGAAAATTTTTTACAATCATATATTACATTTTAAACGCTTATTATGGGAAGAAAAAAAAAGTGGAATACAAGTTAACAAGCAGATAGAAAAAAACTTTAATACTAATACAACAAATATGTAAACTATGCCTTTTTGTTGACATTCTACTACCACTAAATTTAGCATAGAAATAATCTGGAAAGTAGGAATATGTACAAGCGTGTACACAACGAATACATCTTCCGCACGTGATTGTTTGGTGTTTTTTTTACCACGTCCATCATTTTGTGCACTTTCTTTTCTGAAGAGCGTTGTCCTATATCCGGTTAGAAAACCTATTCCATTATTGCAGAATAGTATCTTACACATTTGCAAAACTATGTTGTGCGTGCTATGCACCAAAGACATGTGTAACCTGCCATCACCTTCATACAGAATGGTGCATTATCTCACTTCGCTCATTCCATCACGATGTTCCTCCTACTCAACACATTCACTGAGGACCAAGTGATAGGCCTAAGATGTAAAATTAAGTGGCCCTTACGATCACCAGACCTCATTTTAGTGGAATTTTGGTTGAAGAGATACCTAAAATCTTGTGTCTATCATCTCTCACCAGAATTCTCCAACCAATTTGGAGAAGCTGAAAGATGCCATTCAACGGGTCATCAGTGAAATGAATACCGACATGTTACACTCAGCTGTAATAGATGTAATTGAGCACCTCACCTGTTTAATACCTAGTGATGGCAGTCATGTTGATACCTTTATCTTTAAAATAAAATGTGCTGTGTTAACATGCATGACTTTTCTAATTTGCATAAATCATCTTAGCTTGAGGTACAAGTGTCATTAATTTGTAATTTTTTTAAATTATTTTTTTAATGGGAAAAAAATCCAAAGGCTCTCTAGACGTGTTCCCACAAAATGCAATATTTTTTTAGTGTTACTTTTTTTATTATGATTTTTTTGCACGAATTTCTGGCACATGTATTACTTACTCATTGTAGGTGAGATTTTTTAAAATGAATTTATAACAATTAAGATATTAATCAAATTTCAAAATATATTTGATTCATGCCCATTTTTATTAGCTTTATGATTTGAAATCAATTGTTATCAAACAAATGGAATTTTGTATCATTTCTGCTTTTCCATCATAATGATATATAAGACCTAAAATTGTAACTGTTAAATGTCTATCATAATTTAAAATTTCAAATAATTTGCTAAAAGAAACTTAAAAAGCAAGAGTGATACAGGAAAAGTTATTTATAAAATAAGCAACATTCCTGTTGGACAAGCAGTTGCCAAATGTGACTATTGTAAAATCATTAAAATACATCTTTTTCATTAAAGGAATAAATAGAAAATAATTAATCAATACCATTCAATAATGAAATATTTCTAAAAAAGGGTAGAATTTTAAGAATATTACAATTTTACAAATAAAGAAATCATTTCCCTTTCATAGCTGATATAAATATTTCCCATATCAACTAAATACCCAATAAATTATGTTAATAAAGAAAAAAATTCTAAATACTTCTGTCACATTAAAATAAACATATATATAATTTATAGATGCTAATAGTTATACTGAATAAAACTAACAATTTATAATAAATAACTAAAATTACTTTTTTAAAGATTTCTTCTAGTCTTTCTGGATCAGCTCTTCTCGTGTACTGTGCTCCCTATAAAACAAATAGTTACCATTTTAAGATGTAATACAAGTGAAATAATTTAAAACAATATCTTATAAATATTGTCTAACTCAACATTAAATGAAAAAGTATGGATGCATTGTAAAGTTTAGGCAAAAATTATTTATCTAATACACACTGAATTTCAATTTTTATATTCAAAAAGTAAAATTTCAGATTGAAAACTTTCATAAAAACACTATATATTTATAAAAAAATCATTCATAACATGCAGGCAGACCTCCTTCTAAGAGTTTTAGAAATCACAAACTTTTTTCTACGCCAATTTATTGATAAATTAGAATTAGATTTCAATAATAGAAAATAACCTGGCCTAATGAATAAATTACTTTTTAATTTTAGTAAATACTCTATTACAGTACACTCCCGATTATCCGCGGAATTGGGTGGCGCGGCCGCCGCGGATAACAAAAATCGCGGATAATCCGAAAAAAGCTAAAAACGGGTATAGCAAAAGAGAAAACAGTCATTCCAACTTTGAAAAATCGTTTTATGTACAATAAAACGTAAAATAAACAGCAGGAAATGTTTAACTAAAGCTTAATATTTTAGTATATCACTCAAAACTAACCTAAAATGCATTTTGTTAATGAAAACAGAAAAGTGCTTTGTATTTACGAGAGGCGTCAAGGATACACAGAAAAATGAATACATATGTACTGTTTTAATACTATAATGTATTATGTAATTACAAAAGCATAACTGTAAAACTACACCTTTTTGAAGAAATCAGTCATTTGTGTTTGCTTCTTGCTTTGGAAGCATTTTCTCTTTGCTTGGAAGCAAAAACAAACACTTAGTGCGGCAGGCGCGGATAATCCGCTCCGCGGATAATCGGGAGTCTACTGTATTTATCTGTCAATAAATCAAATAACCTAATTTTTAATTTAAACCTAGACATCAAATCTACTAAACTCTTAATACAAAAACTGTTATCTTTCTTCATTAAAGCTTCACCATGAGATTTAAGTAATACTTAATCTGAAATAAGTTTCTTTATTTGTGCTGTTATTGCACAACAGTCATAATTGCTAAAAGGTCAACTGTATTTTTCTTTAATACCACATTACATAAAAACATAATTTCTGATACATCCTTTAAACAAGAAATAATCGATACCTTAGTTTGCTTCTGTGTAACTTAAATCTTTTTTTTTATTTTGATTAAATTATCAGAATCATATAATTAATCACTTATATATAATTTAATCAATTATTAAGGCTTTTCATTATTTGAATACAGATTTAATCACTTAAAGTAGTATCATGTAATCAACAAACAAAGGAATTCTCTTAAAGTCATATTTTATTTCCTTGAATTTTCAATTAGTTTAAACACATATAAGAGATACTATTTCTTATTAGTATACCTTTCAACATTAATTATCCAATCATCAGTAGCAAGTCTTGCAGATATATTACATTTAATGCAATATCAACAAATTATTGAAAAATAGATATTTCCGAAGAATTTTAATTAGTTAAAACAAATATTTTCAAATATTATTCAAGATTACTTAACAGCCCTTTATAATTCACTAAACATATAAGTGAAATATTTTTTTTAAATGGCACAGCACAATTTAGTTGATGAAACAAATTACTTGCTAGGCATTTACTTTTTTATTTTCATTAAATAGCAAGCAATTTTTCTTTTTTTTAAATCATTATTGTTCAATTTAATATCCTAATAAACTCCCACATACATATTTATAATAAAGCGGGACCTTAGTGTTTTTGTATTTATGCAAGAACAAGATTCTATCCCCCCCCCCCCCAATTATGACAAAACAAAATTCTTTCACTGACAGGCATTGCTGAATGAAGTTTTCAAGAAGGTTGTTTTCGGTGTTTCTTATAATTGTTGATATACATCCATTTTTATGGCAGTTTCTATAATTTTTCACTACATATCTGTAACTATGTAGTTTTCACCTAATTTCTGTAACAATTATGGAAAATCCATAGCTGTTGGAAGGTATGTATTGGCCAAAAATTTTTTTACCACATTCAAGTTATATCAAATCATAAGTAAAAGAAAACCTTTTTATTGGCCGAATGAAAATGAGATTTCAATAATATTCAATATGATTATATACTTATAAGATATTTCTTATCAATGATAATACATGATGATTAGGCGCACATTAATATACATAAAAAACTTTCCCTTAGTTTAAATTTATTTTAATGTTTTTTAGACGCATTCAGTCAAGGATGAAATGAAAAATAGACAATTTTAGAAGCAAAGAAGCATGTTATTTGTTTCATTGTCTCCTCACATGACAAAAACTGACATTTAAACAGCAATTGCAATTTGATAAATTTAAATCTGCATTAGTATATTTTGGAAGGAAGGGGGGAAGGGATACTGAAAGAAATTTAATTTGTTTTTCACAATTAGCAATAATTTCAAACAATCATAACAAAAGTATGAGATGACAAAAAGAATTTGAACAGAACACTAAATGCATCAGGCAATCATTCTTCCATACTTTAAAAAAAATCTGCCAGGAAAATGCTTGCCTTTTTAAAAGGATCATGCTTAAGTGCCTACAATAAATTGTTGTCTTTCCCACACCACACGAATAAAGAATCTATCTTTTCTTTCATGACATGCATATTAAAGTGTGGGAAGAACTGATTGATTGATTGCTGGTGTGCCAGAATTCAAATTTAATTTTGAAAATCATCAAAAATTTAATTTAAAATGTCGAAAAGAAACATAATACATCCTTTAATTACTAACAAAAAATGGAACCTAAACCAGTGTCATTTGTTTTTTACAGAGAAAAAAAAATCAAGTTACTATAAATAACAGATAGGCTAATGAATTTTTAAAATAATAAACAGACTTATAACAAGTATGTCAAATCAGAACAACTATTACAGGTAGCAGGAACATGCATTACAGGTTCTTTATTACAGATAGCATGGAATATACAAGTTAAATTATCAAAAAATAACAGCATAAAGCATGGCAATTTTTGAATCCCCCTGAGACTTTGAGATCTTTTTATAGCATTTTCATTTTGAGTTTTTTGAAGTATTTTCATTTTATAACTGTCATGCATTTCAACTTTTTCTAATTAAAAATATGTTTAAATTTCAGAGCATCATTACTCTTAGTTAAGTGCACTCACAAGTCAATAAACATTGTCGAAATTTCCCTACTGCTACAAAATATCATGAATTAAAGAAATATCATAAAATAAAGAATAACTGCAATAAAAATAGGTTAGAAAGTATTGAATCACTGAAGTTTAATAATTTTATATGTAAAGAAAAAGAGATGTGACAATGATACTTCCAATCCTTTAACAAACGGATGATACAACTTAGTAGAAAGATTTGTGTATCTTCATTTCCTATTTGTAAGTCGGGATAACATAATTCACAATGAGTTTAACAAAACCACAGCAGCTTTTGGATCTTGCAAAATATTATTGCTATCTTAATGGCGACTTGCATTAAATGTTTTGATATTGCATTTAGTTACAACATTAGATACTTAAGAACTAACAACATAGAGAATAATTTAAAAGCAATATGTGGCATGGAAATAATGACAGACTGCAAATTACAAATGTTTCAAGATCACTAGTGCTGGTGGTGAAAATACTTTTTTGACACCGAATCAAAGGAAATTTCATAAAATCTTCACCCAGTTGAGAATACTAGTAAATATTAAAAAATTGATTCATAAGATATTTCAAAAGGATAGTAAACATTTGAAATCCTTTATGAATGGTTTCTCCTAATTCAAAATCTTTTACTAATTTTCAATGAAACTTTTTTATATAATTAAAAAGTGTCCAATACATAATTACAGAATGTTCAAACTTCCTTACAAAGTTTTATATAACAATACAAAAAGTACAATTGGCCTAAGTAAAGTTTAAGGTACGGCGCCAAATTTCAACTATATAATTTCACCTATCCAATACCATTCAATTCAAACTTTCTTGTAAATAACTGACACTTAAATGTTTTATTTCAATTTATAATGTCTGTTACTTAAAAATTTCAGCAAGACTCAAAATTATGTTATGATTTTATTGCCATACTTGTAAAATGTTAACTACTCATTAAAATGCTTGCAAAATTATGACAAACACTTTATTTTGGATGAAATTTGGAAAATCCTTGTTTTAAAAAAATAATAAAGTTTAGTAATCATAGCATGATCTTAAATTTAAATAATTAAATGTCTAATTAGGACCACATGAGAGAAGACATAGTAATACATAATAATGAGAAGTGATAACGAAAAGTGATAAATGTAGCTTAATATTTTAATGTTTTTTTAGGCATAAAATTTGTTATTCCTCATTCATAAATAGGTGCTATTGCTTTTAACTAAACATTAAATTAATTTGATAATGTAATTAATTTATAAAAGTAATTTCAGTTCCAAATAGGAAAAATAAAAGAACTCGGTATGACATTTAAAATCGACATCATAATCTTAGAACTTAATTTCATAAACTGTAGATAAAAAATATAAATTACTTAAAATGTATGGATTTCATGTATTTAAATCCTTTAGAAATTTAATAACTCCTAAGTTAGATTTTTAAAAAAATACATTAGGCATATTAATAAACTTTCATTTTTTTAAGAAATGGCATGGAAAAGTTCATGTTTTACTGTAAATTTAAAAGAATATAGTTTAATTTAAACAATACATGATAATAAAAATTAGTAGAATACAGTTAAGAGAAGATCTACATAATTAACATCAAAATCCATAACAATAGTACAAGGTCAAGAAAGGTCACTGATTTCTTCTCATTTAAAACACATTAATTTCACCATATTTAATTATGAAAGAAAAGAGCATTTCTTTCATGCTATTTGTTAGTTAGAATAATATAGAATATTAAAAATTGGGAGAAAAATTACAGAAAAATCAAGCTGGCAGTAATAAGAAGTGAATTCTCAAATCATTCAATGATGAATGGTAAAAAATAGATAAAATAAATTAAACAATTTTTTATAGCATAAAACAATACAACATAGCATTCAATGTTTTTCGAACACATGTGCAAAATAAGGATATAAACAAAGAAAAATTAGTGCTATGGATGCTTACTTATGGAGATATGTAATAGAATATTTTTAAAAAATGATACAGAAAGGAGGAAACTGAAGAAAAAAAAAGGACGTTTATCAAATAACAATTGAGTTAAATATTTTTTTAAGGAATTTGTCTTTTAATGCTGACAATACCTCATACTGGCACGATGCTCTTGAGAAGACGTAATCAAACAGCAAAAGTTTTAGCATGCCGGCCTGCGATAAAAAAGGATAATGAAACAAAAAAGAAAACAAGGTAATAAACGAAACAAAATGATAACATAAATGGCATGCAGAAACACAAGCTTTGATCAATAATCTTACTTTGTCTTCGAATGCAACATCACCGATTGCAGAGGCCATATTTCGGGACATGCAAAACGAGAAGAGCCAGGACGGATGTAAACATACACAAATTGATGGTTACAGTTACAAAAATCCACCTTCAACACAAGAGGTTAGGTTATTTGAATTTTAGCATGTTAAAACAAGTATGATATAGAGATGCATAATCCACGATTTTTTGAATAAAAAATAATTTTGCTATTGTTATTTTTAAATATTTGTTCCAAATATCTGTTATTTCAATCATATTATTAATTAAACATTATTACTTAGTATTAAATATAAAACTTATTAATTGTAATTAATACTTAATTTACTAATTTAAGTAACGTGTGATTGAATCAATTTATCTATTTTAGGTTACTTCTTAAATTTGATTTTTTTTCAAAACTATTTATTTAATTTCTTTATCGGAGTAAACCATTTTCTGAAAAATTTGAATTAAATATATATGTCCTTTCTTTAAAATGTTTACTTTGGTTTTATATTCTACCAATAGATGGCGCCAGTAGTAAACAGAATATATGCAAAGTCACGTCACAAGCAATTAAAATGATTTGTATGCAATAGTGCATCATCAAAGGCGAATATCGGAAAGTCAAGGTCACTCTCATGAAGTGGAGTGGCGACTTCACACTTTCCAGTGAAGTTACCGCTCCGATAAATTTCAGTGATATGCAATTCAATGATACGATAGTTCCAAAAAATACCTGTCCGTTCACTTTTCAATCCATTTATAGATTTCGCCTTTTCTGTTTTGTTCGATAACTTCCATTTGAAAGATCGTATCGATTGTTACTTTCCAGTGAAATCACCGCTCCGATAAATTGCAGTGATATGCAATTAAATGATACGATAATTTCAAGAATAACCGGTCCGTTCACTTTTCAACCCATTCACAGATTTCTCCTTTTCTGCTGTGTTCGAGAGCTTCCATTGGACAGATCGCATCGATTGTTACTTTCTATCGTGATCCAAAACCTGTAATCGAAATATCACCAGCAAGATCGTATTAAGGATTTGAATCACATCCCTCTTTGAAAAGTATTGATCACTGGTATTTGTGACTTTATGATATTGGTTACGTAATAACCGCTCGTAAAATATTCGTCATCCCTAGTATGATATGATGAAATATTGGTTTGGTTTAGTTATATCAATCTATCGTTTGAAAACAATATAAAAGTTTTTTTGAGACAGATCTCAGCAATTTTGAGTCGTATTGTTAATAATGAATATTTGACGAATTGTTGTTTTTTAACCAATATCGAATAAAGATCTTAAATACCTACGATTAATACAACTCACGGAAAGGTATTATTTAGGGATAACGAATATTTTACGAACTATTTTTATGTAACCAATATCAAAAAGTCACAAATACCAGTGATCAGTACTTTTTAAAGAGAGGTGTGATTCAAATCCTTGAAATGATTTTACTGGTGATATTTCGAGTACAGGTTCTGAATCACGATAAAAATAACAATCGATAAGATCTATCCAATGAAAGCTAAAGGACAAAAATATCAGTTATGAATAGGAACAGTCCTGTTCCGATGGCCCGTCGCCTTTATGGCTATGGTCATAAATCTGCCATCTGACCGGTTGTAAGACAATTCTCGCCTGAGGACGTCGATCGGGAACTTCACGCAAAATGATAGTAAAATGAGCAGACGTCAAAGAACCCCGAAAAACCACAAATGAGGGGGAAAAGGGTGAAATATGCTTCTCAATGCACGCACGTTCCAGGAAAAGACCTCTCCCCCGTCCCATTGTTATTGCAGGATTTACTGGTCACATGCAGAGAGTTTTCCATTTCACGAAGAATTATGCCGAAGCTGCTTATCTCATTGTGCAAATGCTTAAACCAGATTTCTTTAGAGATGCATAATCCACGATTTTTTGAATAACAAATAATTTTGCTATTGTTATTTTTAAATATTTATTCCAAATATCTGTTATTTCAATCATATTATTAATTAATAATTATTACTTAATATTAAATATAAAATTTATTTATAAATTAGTAAAGTAAGTATTAATTAATTAATTAATACTTACTTTACTAATTTAAGTAACGTGTGATTGAATTAATTTATCTATATCAGCCTACTTTTAAATTTGATTTTTTTTTCAAAACTATTTATTTAATTTCTTTATTGGAGTAAACCATTTTCTGAAAAATTGGAATTAAATATATAGGGTGTTCATTAATTGTTGTCGGGGTTTCCGTACCTCATAACTTTCGAATAAAAAATATTACGCAAAAACCGATTACGTATTCGTAAATTACAACTCAAAGAATTTTATTAATGATATTAAAGTGTAAAGCTTGCACAATTTGCACTTTGTAGGCATTCAGTTGAAGGCGATTATGTATTCGTAAATTCGCTGAACAAATTTTGACTTTTGATAATCTTGCGTGTTCTCCGAGCCCCATATTCTACAGTTATGTTTATTCACTTTTTCTGACACATGAAAAGTAGATTCGTCACTGAAGAACCATTTCCGAAGGTAATTTTCATCATCCTCAATTCGAGTCAAAATTTGTTCAGCGAATTTACGAATACATAATCGCCTTCAGCTGAATGCCTACAAAGTTCAAATTGTGCAAGCTTTACACTTTAATATCATTAATAAAATTCTTTGAGTTGTAATTTACGAATACGTAATCGGTTTTTGCGTAATATTTTTTATTCGAAAGTTATGAGGTACGGAAACCCCGACAATAATTAATGAACACCCTATATATGTCATTTCTTTAAATTGTTTACTTTAGTTCTATATTCTACCACTAGAAGGCACCAGCAGTAAACGGAATATATGCAAAGTCAAGTCACAAGCAATTAAAAAGGATTTGTATTTCTATGGAATAGTGCATCATCAAATGCGAATATCGGAAAGTCAAGGTTACTCTCATGAAATGGAGCTGCGACTTCACATTTTCCAGTGAAGTCACTGCTCCGATAAATTTCAATGATATGCAATTCAATGATACGATAATTCCAATAACCGGTCCGTTCACTTTTCAATCCATTCACAGATTTCTCCTTTTCTGTTTTGTTCGAGAGCTTCCATTGGACAGATCGTATCGATTGTTACTTTCCAGTGAAGTCATTGCTCCAGTAAATTTCAGTGATATCGTATCGATTGTTACTTCCTATCGTGATCCAAAAACTGTAATCGAAATATCACCAGTAAGATCGTATCAAGAATTTGAATCACACCCCTCTTTGAAAAGTATTGATCACTGGTATTTGTGACTTTTTGATATTGGTTACGTAATAATCGCTCGTAAAATATTCGTCATCCCCAATTTCTTTCTCACTCAAGCCTCCACAGAAAAATATATATTTTCTTAAAGAGGTTTTTGAAGATATTCCATCCTCCAAAGAAATTTCATATACAATATCCCCTAATAGATATAAGCGCCATAATTACTGACTTATATTTAATATTTTTTCATGATCGAAACGATTTGATATTCACATAATTAAATTGTCCGTGTCCGGTTAGAACAGTTTTTTTTAAAACATATATACTCTTTATTTTTAAGTCCTTTTAAAAATAAAAGTGATATTTAAAATAATTTGCCTCTGATAAATTCCCCTTCATGAATTTTTCAAATACATCTTGGTTGATGCTTAGAAATTTATCCAAATGTGGCTATTACTTTTTAAAAAAAATGTAAAACAGAAAATCTAATTGTTAGCATATGTTACACGTCAATGATTTTTATACATCATCAATAATATTGTTGGCAGTGTGGTAAAGGAAACAGATTCGTTTATTAAAATTCCTAAGTTTTTATTGTAATATTAATTTCATCTTCAGTGCAGCATAGATTTCTCCTTAGAGGAGAAAATTATAATGTCCGCATTGAAATTATTTTTAAACTAATTCTTGTTCCTTTTTTCAATAAACTAATTTTATCTTTAAAATATTTTTAATTGTGATGTAAATAAATAGTGTGGTGAACATTATAAGCCAGACAACAGCTACGAGACATGAGTAATTACTTTTGTCTTGTGGTCTTGTTACTCGGCTGCGAATCACAAGTCCCAGATTCTATCCTCGCTCATAACAATCCGCTGCAATAGATTACTAATTTAACAGAAATTTCTTACTCTTTTTTTGCTTGCTTGCTTATTTTTTAACTTGTTGTCTCAACGTTTCAAAACGATATAAATAATTTCACATACTTTCTATCTTTGCATCTCTTTTTCTATTAATAATAATAATTAAGTTTTGTGAATAGTTCATTATTTGTTATCAGTTAGTTTTGTTAATTTTTATTGAATTATTGGAATACTTTGAAATTTAACATAATTCTCTAGAGAATTTAAATGCAACACAATTCTTTAATGAAATTAGCATAAGATTATTTTTAAATTAAGAATTATGAAATAATTCTGTTTTTAAATTTAGCTTTCTAAAAATTATTCTTCACTTTTTTTCGGATCTCTATTTTACTGCGCGTATTATATATAAATTTCCTGTACCATGCATCGAAAATAAAATATGATAATTGCCTATAAAAAAGCATGCGATGCAAATCAAATTGTTCTTTCGAGATATTCTTTAAAAATTACTCAACGTTTTTAGATTATCAGTATCAGTTTCTATTATTATTATTATTCTACGAATAATAGTTAAATACTATTTAATATGCTACAACTCCTACATCGGAATATGGTAATGGCAGCATTTTTTTAAAGTTTCATTGATTTCTTTTACATTATAAAATTTCAATCTTTTATTAAGAATAATAAAAATTTCTTTGATACATTTGATACATAATTTTTTAGCTCCCCACACAATTTACGAAAATAATAACAATAACTGCAAATCTCTTTAAAGTATCTGGCTGATTTGCCTTATGTGTAATATTATTTAGGAAATGAGCAAAATATCTCTCTTATAGTGTTAAGATTATATGTTGTGGAATTAAACAGTTTTTGTGCTTTTGTAAGCAATCTAACCTCCTCTCCCCTCAAGAAATGGTTTCGTATTTAGAACCACTATGCTTTGCAATTGCTTGGAGACATTGTCTAACATTTGTGTCAGTCCCAAGCCAATTTTTTATTTATTATACTATATGTTGAAGTATCTTCCATTCTGTTATTTATTTTTAGCATTTGAAAAAAGTTCAGATTCATCGTAATTTTGGACAAGAATGTGAGAACACCACATTGCCGAACAATAGTTACGAAAGATGAAAGTTTGAGGTGAATCTTGCCATTTTACTGAATTTAGAGTATGATCTTTGGCAGTTTGCTGGTATGCAGTAAATAAACAAGTGCAAGAAAATATACGCATTTTTGATGTCTTACCGATGGATTAAAACTAAAATTTGGCATAGAATTGCAGTTTAAGTCGCAAGATTAGATACCAGATTTCATTTAATTAATTCTCTTCATTTTTGTGTTATTGAGATTCATGCTTAAGAAAATAGAGATCAATAGATGGATCATGCCATAAATAGGATGCGGTTCAAAACTTTAGTTCTGCTCTACACTTTAGATCATAAGATAAATAAAACTGCATTCTTAGTTTAATTCTATTGCATTTTTGAGTTTCCGTGTTTACATGTATGCAGAAGTAAGAACGCCACACAGTGAGTTGTTTGACGGATTTGGCTCCGAATTTCTGATGGATCTACATCATAGATGCTAAATCTGTGTACCAAATTTTATCAATTAGCTCTTTACATTTTGTGGTTAATTTCTATTCGGGCAAGCTTCCTCGGAATGGATTTCGTACAAAAGTGACAGAGATATCTAAATTTGGTGCAAAAAACCTATACCAAATTTTCCCTTATCTAGCTGAAAATAGTTTTTTTACACAAAGAAATTGCAAGGACTTAAGGGTTTATTTTTAGAGTAGGGATTAAAGCGCCCTCTTTCCTTTTAAGTTTTTAAACAATATTTACAGATTATAAAAGACTGCTTATCTAGAATTTGTTATACTTTTTCATATATGAAATAATCAAACTATTACGTTGGCAAGGGGAGAAAAAAAAATCAACCATGAGAATTTAATGATTTCTGCGAGTTCACATCGCACGTTTTTTAGAAACATGTCTGTCTTTCTGCTCACGTTTATGTAGACAACAACTCAAAAAATATAGTGATCTAAGTGAAAAATGTGGCTTGTGACAAAAATTTCAGATCCGAGATGAATTTTGTGTCAAATCCGTACTCAGTTTCAGTTCTTGGCGCTCTGGAACTGAACAGAAGACGCACTATATTTTGGAGATATAAGGAGAAAGGCTTTAAAAAATCTCTAATAGTTTGTTTCATATGTGTAAATTTGGAATTTGGTAACCGATTTTTTTCTATTAAGTTTTCATTAACTAACTGCACATTTATATATGTTTGAAGAAATGACATTTTAATATTTTCAAATCTTAGTTATCAGTTAATTCTTTTAAATTAAAATTTTGATTTCTGAATTTTTAACAATTAGCAACCAGTGTTTAAAAGAATTTCATGATAATAATGATTTTCTGATTCAATAATGATAGCATTTTTATTTCTTACTTCACTTACAAAAAAAGAAAAAAAAAAAAATGTGTAAAAAACTTATTTTAGTTCATTGTTAAAAAACAAAACCTATTTTTGTAAATTTTTTTAAACTATCTTTTTGCTGGAAACAAAATAAAACAACAGAACAAATTTTTCGTTCGCAGCACTGCGTAAAAAACATCTCAACTAAATTAGAGTCGTTTTAATATACTCAAAGAAAAAGAAAGCAAATCTATAAGTATAGAAATATACTATCCGTTAAATCTTTGTTGCACATGCAATTCCTTACTGTGAATAAAAACAATTCAAATGGAATTTATTTCTTTTTCTGTATTTTCTTTTCCCCGGCAACCGACATCAAAATGGAGCAATAACTGGAAATTGATATTGCAGATAAGCAGGAACCTATTTTTACTAGTTCACTATTTAAACAAACAAATTTAAGAGATGCAGCATTCGGAGGTGTAAGGTCCGTAATTATCCGTCTTCTTTTTGAACTCCACCAATTCTTCGGCAGTGGTCAGCATTTTCAGCTCCCTGGCTGTGCTTTCGGTGATCGTCCGGCTCATCTTCCTCAGGATTTTCACCTCACGCAGCAGCAGTGGTACTTGGATGGCAAGACGGTCGAATCTGGCGCTACCTTCACTTGGGAGGCCCGCTGTCCGCAGATTACCCTGAAAGAAAAACTGGACATTTAAATAGAATTCCTATTTTCAAGACTAGCATTTAAAGCCGAAAGTGGGCTCAACCGTGACCTGCGATAGATCACGGCTCAGCACCCGAGTGTTATCCAATATATCGTCCGATATAAATTCTTGCTTTCTCGCGAGTATCGCATAATAAATGCAACTTTTTGTATTTTTATAATTATATTTCTAACCACTCAGAATAAAATTTAGAAATAATTTTTCTTAAACCATTTAGCTAAGCGGATTTTTTTTTCAATTGTCTCCCCGAATCGAATAGCTATATCTTGAGTTTCAAAAATGGCCATTCAGATAAATCCTATAATTCCTTTATCTTCGGCATTGGAATAAATAAGTTATTAGGTGCTATTTAGGTTATTAGTCATAATGTCCAATAGGTTGTGCGTTTTTTTTTAATTTTTCAAAAATTTAGTAAGTTAATATCTTATATATTATTTATTTACAAAAGTAGGAATGCACCTTAAATTTCAAGCCATAAAATCTATGTTCCATAAACATGAGCATCACAAAAATTGTGGTGGAGTGATTTATTTTGTAATTTAAGATAACAATAAGTTATTTTGCAATGAAAGATAACAGTCGATTATTAAACGATCTTTTTATTTTTAACCTTAGTTTCTTTTCTACCAATAAAATTTACTTCACGAAAGCATGCACACTTTCTGAGAGTACATTTCTTTCAACATCATAAATTTCTGAAAAAGTTAAGGCATCATTTGTGAGTGTTTTTGTACTTTTTTTTGAGAGATTTTGGAAACTTTCATTCTAATTTTCAAGAGATGATCATTTAGATGACCATAGATTCATCATTGATAACACGTGGAAAGAAACTGTAACAGGACAAGATTTAATTCTAAAAGTATAAGGAGAGTAAATTTCAACAGCAATCACTAAAATAGATGACGAAAATCCAGGTATATTGCAAAAAATAAAAGATGAAAATGTAAACCATAAGCAATTAGTTATTCCAACTCGCTTGAAGGCACACAAATCCTAATGCTCGGACGCCATGACAGCAGAGGCGGGAACTAAGGTTGTGTCCTAAGAGCTTAATAATCTAATGAGTCTATTTTTACACAAGACTTAGCAAAAATTGATTTACTTTTATATTATTACATTAATACATGTATAATTACATATTATACATATATGTATTAAACACAAATTTTATACTCGTAAATTAATGACTAAACCTTGATCTGTATCTTTATCCTAAAAAGAATTATTATCATATTAAGATAATTAAGAAAAATTATTAATTCATTTTTATATTTCACTGTAGGAGCTGATTAAATGCTTCAGTTTATTTTAGAGTAATAATTATTAATTTTACAATATTTTATATCACCTCTGAGAATAAAGTTTATATATATTATATATATATATATATATATATATATATATATATATATATATATAATGAATTTTTGTTTATTCGAATTTTATGTGCTGCCGTATTGTTCATCCGATGGCGATAAAATGTTGCCAACTTATTGCTTGCACTTGAGTGAAGATTATAAGCATAGAATAATTATTAACATTTATTTTGAGTAAAATAAAATTTACAAGCAAATCGTTTCATATGTTTCTATCATTTAACATTATTCTAAAACGGACAATCGACAAAAGACACAGTAAATGATAAACGCCACATGTCTTTCGAAGGTAATCGCACATATATCGAACAAAATAAAATTATCATCGATGTCGATTAATGTGGGTGAAATGAAATTGAAAAAATTTAGTGCAAGCGTACATTTTTTCCCCTTATTTTCGTTAAGGAATAATCGTCTACACAAGATACTGTCATTCAACGGGCACAATATTTTGGTTGAATATATTATTAATCAGAATTTATCATACATACAAAATAGAATTATTATTGTCGATGCCGATCAAGGTAAGTTGCATATAATGGAAATTTTCCAGTGTAAACAGCAATTTTTCCATTTATTTAGTGAATTGACATACAATATTTCGGTTATATTAGTGTATATCGTGTTCATTGCTTCGTCAAAAAACATGCTTGGCAAACACATTCGTCACTTAATAGATCTACCATAAGCGAATTTAAGCTTCTCAAACGAGGAACAAGGATGCAGATCGTTTACGAATTGCACATTTACGTGCCTCAGAAGCCGAAGACCCACATGCGGCAAGAATCGAGGCAACTATTCTTAACGGAAAATCGAATGGATGTGCCTATTCCACGCATTATTCCCGCAGACGTGCCTTTTGATTTCAAACGACTGCAGTTCCCCATTTGACTTGCATTCTCGATGACCATCAACAAAGGCGCAAGAGCAGTCACTTCAAGTGCGGATTGAACCTAGAAAATCCATGTTTTTCACATGGCCAATTGTATGTTGGATGCTCACGAGTCGGATAGCAAAGAAATTTATTTGTTTTTGCTGAAGACGGAAGAACAAAAAAATATTGTCTACCCGAAAGCACTTGAATAATAAAAAATATATATATATTATTTATACTTCTCTTTTATGTATCATTCAATTTGAATGAATGTTTTCACTGTCGACGAGAATAAATATTCTTTATATAATTCCTAATTAAACGAGATGGCTATTTCAAATTTTAAACAATATTTCCAAAATTATGTGTGCGGCAGCAATGCGCTGAGTACTAGCTAATAAATTGATAAAAATTTAAATTTAATTTGGGATATTGCTCATGGTAATTTTTAGTAGGTAGAAATTTCATATAAAAATGAAAAGATTAATGTCTAAAATGTGAAAATTTCAGAATTTCTACATTTTTAGGAGAAACTTTTCCTTCAAATTCTGTAAAATCCTCTTGGAATTTCCAAACTCCTGAGACTCAATATCTTATCAGTTAAAAAGAATATTTGAATATTCCAACAAAGCAAATTGAATGACCAAGTCAACTTTCTTCAGCATATAACTTAACATAATCAATCGGGACTCCTGAAATATTGGCCTTTAATGAAATATGTTTACAAAACAATACAACGAAATCACATGTAAAGTAGTGAAAGGAAAGTAAACATACAAAAGAATTATACAGCTGTTACATACAAATTTATTATCGCATAATAAAAATTCCAAATAAACACAATACCTCTTTGTAACAATTAAAGAAAAACCAGTACACAAATACGCAAACCTTTATTACATAGGTACATGCACGTTTATAATTGGTTTTATTCTCTTTTGAAATTTGCAACCAAATATATTCAAGAATAATAAGTAATCTCTTTAAAATCATACAATATTCCAAATGGATATAAATTGAATAACTCAGGATTTCACACTTAACACAACCATTGGTGATTGAAAGATTGCCGTTAATGAAATATGTTAACAAAATTATCAACTAAATTTATAAAATTGTTACAGAAAAGAAAACATTAAGCAAATGAATTACACTGGTGGTATATAGAAAATTATTAGCACACAATTAAGAAAATTTGATTAATTATGATTGTTAAAACCAAAGAAAATGTATACAAAAAAGGAAAAACTTTCTAGTTATATCATTTACTCTAAATTTTACTATAACTCTTGGAATTTACAGCTCCTAGATTTAAGACAATATTAGATATTCAGTAGAAAAGTATTTCCAAATATTTCAAAGGGATTGCCAACAAATAACAGCAACAAAATAAAACATGAAAATTTTGTTTTCCACTACTTTGTTTTTTGTCATCTACTATAATTTCATGTTAAGATTTAAATTGATGATACTTTCAATAAAAGGAAAAAAAATATTTACAATTAATAAAAACCAAGTATTTAAAAGATTAACATTCTATTACTAATACAACTGAAAAAAATTCACAATACAATATATGGGAGTTCATGTAGAATCCACTTGTGAGACAAATCATATTAAAAGAAATTTGTTATTGGCTATTTTTCTTAGGCCCTTTTTTTCTTTGTCTTGAATTTTCTTTGTTTGGAAATGAGCCTTTTTAGAGTCAATTTTGAAATTTCAGACAATTTTTTTTCGTAGGAACCAGCTGATGCGATTTGAAACATTGCTTTTATAAACAAGATTTTTTTCCATGAACTACAAGTAGAGAATGTAGAGTATTCCAACCTTTTATAGTTGATTTCAATTCTTTTAATTCTTTAAATTCTTTTTTCATACTTACTTATACTTATTCTTCTTATTCTTCATATTTCATACTTATTCTTCTTTCATACATCTTCATCTTAGTTTTGTAGTGAAGGAAATATTGCTTCTTTCCTCAAAAGCCTGCTTTTCTTTGTGATTGTTGACATCAATTACTGAATGGTCTTCCTGACTATTTTCTATTTTTCAAATTTAATACTTTTTTTTTTTTTGCATTTAGACAAATGTAATGGATATGCTTACATATAACAAATTTCACTCAATAATCAATGTAGGTGCAAGGCATAGAATGTATGTATACACTGCATTGATCACATTTTATATTACAGCAACATAGCAACATATAATGCTGATTTTTTTTTCTTCATATCATACAAAAAAAGTGATGGTCCAACTTCCTTGGTAAATGACATTAGATGTTTCGTTCAGCTGGACGAAGCTGTAATTTTCTAGATAATAGTGCTAGTGCTGGCTGTAACCTTCTACGCATTAGTAACATTTTAGTGCTTATATCATGCGTCTTCCGAATAAGAGTCATTCTATACATAAACTTGTACCATTCTATTGATATAATTCGTGCTATCAACTTTTTATTGCTTTCATTATGATGGATATGGACTTCTCCAATCTTTTCTTTACTACCACTTTCTTCGAATTTTATTTGCAGATGCCACCTTTCAAGCTTCATGTTGGTGTTCATATCCCAAGTCTTTTCGATAACAAATGCCTATTTTTGGGCACTTTTGTAGTACGTATTTTTGAAATATTCGCATTCGTTTTCTTCAAACTTCTCAGCAAATTTTTAGACCAATACTATACTTGAAATGTTGTTTCTTCTATTTGAGTAAGTATGTCTTATTTCATATTTAATAATGGATTTATTGTCAGAATTTTTTACTTTAACAATTATATTCTTACTTAAATTTTTGTTTACATGACAAATGCAAAGAAGATGAATTGACTTATCGGAGAAAGTCATTTCCCAAGCATTAACAAATGTCTTTGTGTCATCTGTCATTAAAATGTCAGTTTTTAAGGTTGGAATACATTTCTTGATATTTTCAAAAAAAGGCAAGTGGATATCAGTTCCTGTTCGTGAAGGGAACAAAGTGGCAAAACGCAAACCTCCATGACTTTCATCACGGACCATCAGAGTTGTTAATTCGAATTCATACTGATTTACTTCATGAGTGGGAATCAATCATTACGCATGAACTTCCATATAATTCAAAAAGTTTTTCTTGCGTATCACTCATCAAACCCAACAAAATCTTAGAAAAGAATTGCAGGGCAATCTGGCAGGATTTCACCAACGGTTGTATGACTTTTGCGTACAACCATTTGCGTACGGATCATAAAACTGTCAATCAGTTGTCTCGTTTACAATGCGGTTGTGTTACTGATAAGGGTCAGTTCTAGAAGAGGTTACAACATCTTAAACGTTATCTAAAAGTGTCATATTTGGCGAGAGTTAGCCTGATGTGTGACACAATTTCGAATACTTAACGATACGTTCATTAATATAATTTCATGCGTTTTAATACTATAGGAGTAATTTCCACTTTGCTGTTTATGAAAGATGGATTGCTTTTCAATGTATTTATTTAAAAATGTAAGATAAAAACATTGAGGAATGATATTTCTGCTCATATAAATAGTGTACCCACTTCGAAATAATCATTTTTTCTAGATTTCAGATATAAAGGCATTACTTTACATAAATATAACGTTTTGCATTAAACGAAAAAGTTTGCATTTCATTAATTTTTGATTTATTTCTTCTTCATTCGTTTATTTAATTCAATAATTTCGAACATTAAAATATGTTATTTAAATATAGGCACTTAAAAAAGTTGTTTCTTAAATTTAAAGTACAATTAAATGAGGTTAGTGGTATTGGAATGATTTGTAAAGAGGGAAAACTTGCAAAAGCAATTCTTGAAATTCCGTAAGTAGTAAGAAAAGCTTCCAATTACGGATGTTAAGTTTTCACGCTATATCAATTTTTAAAAAATCAGTTTCCAGAGCAGAAAGCCATTACAAATTTAAAATTTTCTGTTTGTCATCGTAGATATAATTTAAATATTGTTACATTTTTTAAAAAAATCTGTACTCTGATAAAGATAAATTATTTGTTCATTGTATGACTTTGCATTTTGTATATGAAATATTGTAAGTATACGGTGCATAAAATAAGCAACTTACTAAATCAAAAGTATATTAATATCTTGCTAACTGATCATTTGTATCTGCGAAAATTTGTAGGAGATATTAGCTGAATTCAAATTTAATTTTCTTCTAGTTGCACTATTTATTAAACCATAATCCAAATCTACTGTTAAAAAATAAAATAGAATTAAGAAAAATGATTTTTACATTAATATATATAGTATATGTTCTTCAGTAACTTTAATTTTATTGAAGATCGTTCTTATATTTACAATAAATCATTAAAAATAGTTTTGAATGAAGTTCTGGTAATACACTCTTCAACAATATACATCTACACCTTAACTGAAATGTTTACTGATTAGCTATGCGTTTTTTCCATATTTTAATCAATGTAATTATTTCTTATTTCAGAAGAATTCATGGCCGTTTTAAACCTTCCAAGGGCCCTGAGATAATGCAAATCTCAAAGCCCTTTTTCTCTCCAAATTTTTTTAATTGATTTTAATTTAATTTTTATTCAGCAATTTTAAGTAGTAAATTTTGAAAACTGAAATCTCAATATTATGTCCCTTTCTAAAAAGTGCATTTCAATATTGTAAAAATAAAAAAAGTGCACAGTTAAAATGTAAAATTAATTTTAAGCAAAATATCGAAAAATATCAAAAGACAACTTTCTATAACACTTTAAACAATATTGTAAATAGAGGAGATATATTTTTTAAAATTGTAAAGCTCCAAATTTTTTAGAATTATAAAACAGCATAACGAATAACTTGTAAATGGTAATTAGGAATATTACTAGAATAAAATTCCAAAATTAATTTAATAAATACTTGATTATGACTTGAATAAATTGACTGCAGGTCATAAATGAAAGTATAAAACTAAATACCTTTCTACAACTAATAAAAAGTATCAAGAGCTGAGGGTAGTTTTCTTTGTTGCTTTTTTTAACTAATTACTCTTTGTTAAGATTTTTCATTTAATCAGACTCGTCATATTTAAATACTTCTTCATCCAATTAGAATATTATGTTAACTTACCTGCATATGCATTTTGCGATTAATATTTATCATAAGTATTCTTTATAAGCTTCTTATGAATTCTACTTTCAAAATTTACATCATCAATGGAAAAATAAGAGAATACAGCGTTTCAAAATTATCTAAATTTGTAAAAATGTCACAAAAGATAAAAGAAATCACACTAAGAATATTTTTAAATGATATTCAATACATTGCGATATTATAAAAATAAAATTGTAAATTCGGGAAAAGTTTAAAAAATGCTTTCTTACGTATTATTATTCCACTTTCAGTTGTAATGTTCCATTAAAATATCTCGAATTTTACTTTTAATTCATAAAATAAAATAAGGACTGATTTAGGAACTTAAATAACAAAATACCTGATAACATGCGCGCGCGCACACACACACACACACACACAGGAGGGGAGGGAATGGAAAAAATTGACTTTAAACACGGAAGCATATACTTTAAATTTCACAGGTATTTCCAAATTTTTCGTTTAAAATTATTCAAAAACTAAAGTGTAGAATATTCAGACTTTAATCTAGAAGTTTTAATTCACAAAATAAGATTTTCTTCCAAGAATAAAAGTGAATGTATATATATGCGTCTATCAATCTATTTAAAATATCGACCATTGGATGTAGAGATACTAAGTTTAACACACGTATATTTGGGAGAAAGAAATATACAATTCAGTGCATTTAAAAATATTAATACAAAAAATAATGTTATCTCTAATGTAAATTATCTTAAAATTTTTAAAACATTCATTTTATTGGTTTATCAGTCCTTGCGTATTTTTATTCTGTAAAATAATACAGATCTTAGATAGCATGTATATTTTATAGTCAAGATCTTCCGTTTATATTTACGTATGAAAAGATAAAGTTTACATATAAACGAGAATACTAGATTTTTAAATATAAGATAAAATGTATTTTTATAACTATATCAGGCTTCTTAAGTTATTTATTTCATGTGTATATGAAATATTTATTTGATTACCAGATTTATCAAAAGTTTTGAACAGATTTAATTTCAAATAGTAGCAAATTTATCAACTGTTAAATTCTCTTATTGACTTGTGTGTTATTAATTAGCTGATATGCACATTTAAATAATCCACTTATCTTAAAACAACTGGAATCGCTTGTCATGGTAATAGTTAAGTTCAGGTGTTTCTGTTTCAGATTTTCTTTTAAACTTTATTGATTTTCATTTGAGAACTATATTTAGCATACTTTGACTGTGAATGAATAATGCAGAGAATTGATATGATTTGCAAGTAAAAACTATTTTTTATTGTAAATTTTTAGAAAGTTATCACGGAAAAAAGTCAATATTTCTCTTAATTTTTGATTAATTAAAATTCTAATTAAAAATTCAAAAAATCACTTTCCTACCATCCAAAGTATATATTTGCCAAATTTGATAGGCAGACGACCTGTTGTGTATAGAGCCAGTATATATACATAGAGACAAAAGTTTTTTTCCTTGTGTTAAGTTAGTTAAAATATCAATACATTTTCTCGCCAAATACTTTTGCCAACAGAAAACATATGTTTTAGCAAACCTAGACTAATCACTCCCTACCCCCTTTTTTTCAAAGAGCTACGCATGATTTATTGGCCTTTTATGATCTGTACGCAAATGGTTGTACGCATTTGTCCCACTACCTTCACCAACTACTTTCAGTATTGATATCAGCACAGTATTGACGGCCTCGTTTTTAATTTTCTTAATTAGAATATCTAAAGAATAGCATCATCTTGATGATGCACAGTTTCACTTCCGATTCGAAAGTCTCTGCTAATATTTTGCAGACCTTTACTTGTTGTTAAACTCAATCTGCTTGTAACCGAGAAGTTCTCTGTTATCTAATCTAAGTCTTATCTAATATCTTGGCCATGGGGATTCCAAGCTGTAGACTTGTAGCAAGATCTAACTTTTCATTTTTAGATAAAGGTAATTTCCCAACATCCAATGCCCAACATGCATTGATTGACATCGAGCATTTATTTCTACTCTACCATCAACAGGAACTGGTGCAACATTTATACAGCTGGGAAAGTGGAACCTGATTTTATAGAGCCAGTGGCTTTCAAGTGCCAAATTCTTTCACTTTTTGATTTAAATAATCCACTGTGGCGACAAATGTAATAAAACCGTTTCTGGCCAATCTCTTTCTTAATTGAAGACTTCCGGATGATGAAAAACGATTGCTTGTTCTTCTCAACTTGCATTTTCCAATCCAAAAATTCTTCTTCTGAATAAAAAATCTTATTTACAAACTGAAGGGTCACAGAATGCCTATTCTCAAAATGCTCATGCAATAATGCTACTGTACGAAAGGAACTGTCATGCATCCCACAAAGTTGACTGCCTTTAATTTGGACTTCCAGTTCAGGATGAAATTGTCTTAAATGGATATTTAAATTCTTTTTTATCGTAAATGTTATTTTGTATCTTTCGCAAATAAAAACAGACAATATTCTTCCAGCCATGATGATAGCACACTCGCACCAATAAAATCTGCAAACAAATAATAAATTTCACTTTCAGAATCTCACGTTTACAAGCGAACCCAACACCGTTGCGACATAAAACCTCAACGTGCTTTCTCACTCACTTCCTTACCAACCTGCAGGAAAAAGGGTTCCGTCCCTCACACTTTCAGCTGAGTTGGATTTCAGGCACTAGTCGGTGCAAGTAAGAGGCGCATCCCGTCATCGGTAAGGGGTAACCACGTTATTTTCGTAATGATGTGAGCATGGATGATGCAATACCGAAAATGCAATGGGTGATTCAACTAAAGTCAAAACATTATAGTGTAACAACTTTTGATACTAGATTTTTAGCTCTTGTTAATTGAGGAAATCTGAAAAACTGCATTCGATCTGATATTACTGCATAGATAGCTTTATTTGGAAGTTGAGGCAGAAGAGTATCGCTTAAATTTTAACTAATAAAAATTCTATTTGAATTTCAAATAAAATTCATTCCAAAGTGCTGATTTCTCAGTTTTTAAATTGCTTTTGTGCCGAATTTGGTATTTCTAGGTACAATGGTGCGACAAATCAAGCCCTACGTCTGCTAGACGATCACTCACCTTAACGATCCTCAAGCTGTTTTCTATCCTGCGGGCGTAAGTGATTTCTTCCTCTTCCCAGGCTGCCATGGTGAGACGAACGTCTTCGGGTAGGCGGTGGCAGCAAAGAATGGCGAACAGACCTAGCATAAGGGTACCGCTGGACACCGTCCAAACGTCGGCGATCAGCCCGTGCAGGAAGAGGCCGACCATCGAAGATGCCGCAAATGCCGCCAGAAGGATGAGAAGTGATGGGGAGTGGAGGGCGGCAAAGATAATTCCGAACGGACCAGGAAGCTGTGGCGAAAGAGAAGTGGTTGTCAGAGAACTTGGAACAAAGAAGCAAATTAGATTAAAATACACAGCGATTCACAAAGACTAAAACAACAACAACTTTTGCGATAGTTCAAGTGTAAAAAGAAACGTTTTTCATAAACAGGATATGGAAACGCAAACAGAAAAAGCAACCATTACAAATGGCTCAGCCAGTGAATTAAGCAAAAAAAGTAATAAAGTGTACAACATGTGTTTTAAAGAATACAAATTAATAAGATCACAACACACTTGAGTGATTAATAACAATAATACTGAAGTGTGTATCATTTCGGATAGTATGTTTCCAAACATTTTGTTCTAATACTACAAAGGTTTATTGACGACAATATGCCTTGTTTATCATTCACTGCCAGCTTTATCACTTAGTCAACATCTAAGAACTGCAATGGGCGTTTGTTTATCAAATGAAACTCGCCTATTTGTAGACTTCCTTTCCCGATATTGAGTTGAAATACTACTTAATTACAAATGTACATTTATTATTAAATATATTGATAAAATAGTAGAACTTTGAAGCAAGATATTATTCTATTTTCAATTTTAAACAGTTAAAATGCTTTATTAGAGCTTGTCAAATTTGTTTAAAAGAATAAATTTTGCATGAGGTGCTCGAATTTTTCTTTGTCTAAGAAAACCTCGTTTCTTTACACCATCTCAGTTGTCAATTCCAATCTGGCTTGCTGCGTACGACTTGTAATATTCATATAATTAGAAACACGAAAATATAATATTAAAATAAATACCTAAGTAGAGATGTTATGTTCGTATCTATTTGGGAACAAAATTTTGTAGTGTGATGCATTAGATTGTTTGTTAAATATTCTTCATTTTTTTTATTTATATTTAAAGAACAGTTTCGTAAATGAAAAAAAAATGACGCGAAATAACGTTTAAAACCTTTATTTTAAAGTCTTTCAAAGAAAAAAAGGTGTCGTTTCTCCTTGAACTGATGTGAAAAACTGAATGAATATGCATTGTTACTACGTGTGCGCAGAGCAGGAATCGGCACCAGTCGGATTATAATACTCGAAAAAGTTTTCTGTCTTCCGAGATGGAGACAGAACACTTTATCGTCTCCACTTCCACTTTTTTCCTCCCTTTTTTCCATTTAACATTAACTTATCTAAAAGGAATGGCGCGAAATGGTTGGTGGGTTTAGATGTCAAGAGCGAAAAAATCAATAAATTATTATATTTATTCACTGGAATAAATTTACAATTTTGCTGCTAAGCAATCCCTATTATCCAGCTGGTGCTGACTCGGTAATTATTTCGAGGAACAAAAACTGGCGTCGTAAAATATTATATAAAGTATTTTCCAAATTCGGGGGGCAAAAACGTATCCTATTTCCTACAATTTTAACCAAAAATCTTTATTGTTTTTTTAGAAAAAGTGTTGCAAACTACAAAGCTAAAATTTTGAATCAGTTTTATATCTGAAGAGCCGCCGGGAAAGATTCTTCAAATGGAAAAATTTGTATATAGAGCCGAGAAGGAAGAAGTCCTTTTGCAAGACCAGTCCAATAACTTAAAGTAATAAAAATATTGCCAAGTATATTTTTCTGCTACGATACTTTCAACGATAATTCGATCAGATCGTTACCACTTACGCAAGCATTATACAACTATTACTTACCATAAGCAACCAAGGTCTGATGGAACTGAACTGGTCGTAATCTTCCTCGGACTTTTCCTGACGTCTGCGATCTCTGACCAGAGGCCAAATAGCCATGCCGCTGAGCCATGCCACAGATGCTTCCATCAGAGGGTGGTCCAGTTCACATCCGGTTCCAACGTACGTCAAAAACAGCAGAAGCAGTATGATGCATATGAATAAAAGCATCCTAAAACATGGAATGCCCAAATAAAGATGCCACATCCAGACGTTCAGAGGCTCCCGCCATGGCTATGGAAAAAAGTTGCATATTTATACGACGTTTACTGCTTCCTTTCATAAAAGAGGGATCGAAACTCAAGAGTGGGAGCTCTAAAACTGCAAAACATATATTAATCGGAAACATTTATATTTTTCATTGTTGTTATCTTATGCATAACGTGCTACTAACAATGTTACAACCCTTAACAGACTCTTTTTGGTCCTTAGGGTTGGGTGCTGTTTTACTTAGATTGAAATCCTTAAGATTATGATTTGATTCGAAAGAATGAATTATTCCCTGGCACTCGACATCAATGTGTTCCAGAAATTCTTAAAGCGATAGACCGCTTCATAAGGATAATGAATAGAATCGATATTGCTGCATTTATATGATATTCATATCAGTGGGAATAATGTCACATTGATGATAACATCCATGGACTACAAACATTTCAAGCCAAGATCAGTATTGCATTTGATGTAATCATAACGTTATGGCTAATAAATTACCAGCCAACATAAAACAGCCATTCTGAATAGGCTTAGGAAGAACAAGGATAAGATTTTCAAACACACTTAGTCGTCATTAGAGGTTTAGCAAATGTAAATAAGCATAGAAGGTATAGTTTTATTTTTACAATCTCTTTATCATAATTAGCTTTAAAAGATGACAAGCACAACTTGGTGCCACCTAGTTAAGTATAGGACGTCTATACATACACTGCCATTTACCGCCGTTGGGCCACTGAATAGGCTTGGGATATCAGTAGATGATTAACGAATATATAGGAGGAAAAAAAAATCAGGAGATATCATTATGTTCATTTTACATTAAATTCTTCGCTTGAACTAAGAAAATTCATAAAAAGAGAAAAACTTCGGAAGAAAAATTATGCGTACACAAATCAGCAATTTTTATTCCAGAAATTTGTAGTCGGAAATGCAATGTTCGACCTTCCGAGATGTTGATACGGCAATGCAGCGATGATAAGAAAGACACCATATTAAAGTAAATACTTTAACAAGAATTCCCACAATAATACACATTTCTTTTCCGAGAATGTCCTCCCCATTGATTCATAATGGAGAGTGTATGAAATGTCAGCCCAAAAATTAATCCAGAAGTGCAGCTTATCAATTAAAGGAAGGGTCGGCCGTCAGTCAATTTGGTCTGGCACATAACAGGCCGTCGCCAAAATACTTTCTTTTCTTAGTTTTGTGATGGAGTGGACAAAAGCCCGCGTCTTGGGCTTCATTTTCAGACTGAGTTTAAAATTCGAGGAAACTACCCATTTATTCATAAGATAATATGATGCGGAATTAGGACCTTGTTGAATTTACTATATTTAAAGTTTCAATTCCAAGAAGGAAATAAACATATTAATCTATTTTTATAATTTTCATAAAACTGAAGCATTTATTCTAATTCAAGAATAAGGATTTACTAGATTGATTCTGTTTTTTCTCCCAAAAACCTCTCAAAATTAAGTTTGTCAAACTGAGTTACCCAAATCATCCTTGATAGTGTGAAGTCAGGCAACATTACCGAGTTCTTCTCTTACCGATGAGAGAGATCAAGTAAGCTATAGCGACTAGCTGGTTCACCGGCGGTTTGTTATATTGGATTCCTGTTAAACCGTTCGATATAACTTCCTGTTTAACCATTTAATTAAAATTTTAATTAAAAATTCAGAAAATCCCTCAAGGTGCACATTTTCCCCTCCAAAAGTATATGTGCGCCGAATATGGTAGCCATAGGTCAAGCGATCTGGTCTGTAGAGCGTCACGCACACACATTTATTAAGAGATATAAAGCACGTACTCCTCTGTAACGGCCAACAGCAATGCGAAATTTGTCCCTGTTACACTAGGTACCGTCGTTATTTCAAACGAGCTAATTAAAAAATTTCTTAAGATGGTTGAGAATTTTTTTTTCATTTAACAATTTCATGGGTCGCCATATCTTCGGAAAAATTTTGTGTAATAGTCAACATTCATCCCACTGATCGTTATACTTACAATCACTTCCTCAATAAACGTTTTACCTATTCAGAAATGCGCCTCATTTTCTTTTTACCTGAAATATACAAGGGAAAAAAATCCAGAAGAAATTACGAATTAAATTTTCCAACCTGATATATCGTGAAATGTGAAAGTCTGCATACTTTAAAAAGTTTATTCTTAATAATAACAATGATAATGCACAGTGCATTTGATGCAATTCAGTAAATAAGACACTGAAAAATATTACTGTAATACATACATGAAAAATTCTGAAAAGTTTCTGAAATTAAGGAATAAATTGTATACGAAAATTAACTTGTTCTACTATAAAGGCTATTTTTTGAGTTTTAAAAATGATGCGTAAAAATAGTTTCCGTGAGATCATACACTTTTAAATTACTGAGAAATGGCTTTGAAATTTCGATTTATTCTGTGTTAAAATTTTTTAATCTTTCCTCAGCCAGCATCTACTACTCAAGATGTATCTACTTACTAAATTTCTTAGTTCAAAATTCAACGGCTTGCTCTGCTGAGCGATTTTTGCATGCCATATATATAGATGCAATGTACAGATATTATCCAGCTTATGAACATTTATCATGCTGAAATTATTAACTATTTGAAAAATATTTTTAGTTTTATATACTTCGTCTTCAGAGGGAAAAACTGGATACACTAAGGTAGGTTTACACTGAGTCAGTTATAAGATTCCAGTAAATTTACGCATTCGCTGATTTCCAGTAGATTCCGCATGTGCTGAAGTTTAGTTATATCAACGACCCGTTTTAAAGCAATACTTGAGCTATTTAGGGGCGGACCTTGTCATTTTGAACCATGGTCAGATGACGAGGACGACACCTGAAATGTCCACATCCTCTCCAAACTTCCGTCCCGCACCAGAGGGAGGATATTTGGCCCCGATGTATTTAACGTGCACCTGACCAGCTCACACGATGGTTCTTCGGTGGGATCGAATCTCGAACCTGAACCCCCCCCCCCCGGTTGCGAAGCCAAGACCTTACCACCAGACTACCGCGGCCTGCGCAAGTGCTGAAAGAGAGGACAAAGGCAAGTTCTTGTCTCGACGGAACAAGTACTTGCTACTGTACAGTTTCTGAGCATGTATAGTCTTACAGAATGGATTGTAGCTGGCTGAATGTAAACCTTACTTAAGAATAAGTAAAATTCGGGAACCCTGCGGATTGGCGGTGCCAGTACAAGAAGACTGACTTACATAATTCCTGTAGACGTTTTCGCAGAGGACGAAGAGCAGCCAGAAGCTGAAAAGGAGCCCAAGTCGGTGGCAGGGCTCCACGCACCACAGGGCGCATGCAGCATTCAGCAAGAGGATAGCCAGTTGGAGGCGATAGGCGAGGGCCATATCTTTCGAAAACGGATAGTGATCCCGACGGCTCGCTGGGACAGAAGGTATGTCGAGCAAATCATTGAGCTGAAAAAAATTTTTTAACGTTAATGAATTAATTCTGAATTTATATTGTTATTATTTTACTTCCCAATGTCGCATTTAATGTTTGATTTATGATCATAAATATAATGGAATATGATCACGAATTTCATTTCGAACGTAGTTAGAGGCAGCGTCATCAAAATTTAATTTTATTGAACGGTTAATTCCACATTATGAGATTAAATTCGTGATAATTTTCTGAAAATATTAAAAAGCCATATTATCAACGACCCTATATGAATGCATACATTTTTATTTACTCTATCAGTCAGAAAATGAGGGAATATCAGTTTACAAAATTGTATATTTTCCGAACACGAAACTGTTTAAATTGTTTAAGAATTACTGTTTTAGAATTCATGCTTTTGATCGCCGTGCTATCCAAAGAAATCATAAATTGTATTTCTTTTGTTCTACGAGAGCTTAGTAGCAACATCTAGTATAAAAGAAAAGATAAAAAATGCAAAACTTAACACAAGTGGATAGAGTTGAATTGGGTTAAGGTCCATATTGGAATGTATGGTGGAACAAATAATTTTAAAACTCTGAAGAGCATATTAAAAATTGTCAGTTTTTTTATCAACTGTTTGAAAGTGCCCGGATTTCTGTTGTGAAACGAGAATTAGGAGGAATACTGAGAATTTCGAGGAGATTTTCTTAAAGGGATGGCCTGTTATCTGTTTAATAGGAAGACAGGCGAACGGTCAGATGAGGAGGAAAGTCAGTGATTCACCACTTTGTGGCTGGCTAGAGGCCAATTGCCTCGAAGAGGAGTCAGCTTGGTGAATCGGTCAGTGTTATGGACGGACTATGCTGAAGACAGCAGCCGGCCACATATCCTGTCGATGCTGTTACTTTCAGTGGTGGCAGTGTGATCGGTTCTACATAGGAAGAAGTATCAACGTCTAGTGTGAAAGCTTCATGAGGAATATATTGAAAACGGCCGATCGTTCACAAGCACAGCCGAATGGAGACGACATCTGATAAGGCAATCATCTCTTAAAGACACATCGACGGAAATATTACAGCCAATTTGATATTCGTGTTGCAATTCTCTCTTTAAGGAAAGAGTAAATGAAATCACAAAACTGTCATCCTAACCCCGAGGGGAATTTTGGGTCATATCAAAACTGACTCCAAAAAGCAGAAGGCTAATTGAGCTGTGGCTTAAAGGCGCCATTGATCCAAAGACAATATTTCATTAATAATTTGGCCTAAGTGAAGATTAGTGTGCACCAGCCGATTGTCGCCAATATTGCAACCCATCGGATCCCTCTTATAGCAACCGTACTGCTGTTTTGTTTACTACTTTTTGCAATGGTTGAGTTGTACTTAAACTACAATTAAATTATGAAAAATGTTAAATTAAAAATATTAAAAAAATATCGATTAAAGATTTTACTTTTGTTCTCTATTATAAAGAAATTTAAGCTTATAATTAAAAGTTATTTTCTTCTTTCTTTTTTTAATGTGAATACGAACAGAAAATATTTATTCTTTTGCAATTTTTAATTGTCAGTATTCGCTTTAAAAAAATCGTCTGCATTCTCACTTTCAAAGACAGCTGCAAATGGAATTCTTCGCAGTTCTCGTAATTCTTTTGGTGTTATAACGGTTGGTTCCCTTCATAATTTGTTATGTCGGGATTATTTCGAACCTGTAGAATGGATGAAGAGCGAGTTAAATATGCATACATATATATTTTACGAGTTAATGAAATTAGGAAAGGATGCTTGTTTGAAATTTTGTATTGAGAATGGTTTGATATCGAACCGGCAGAATGGATGGAAGGTGAGTGGAATATATTCTTTTACAAGTTGATGAAGGTGGGGAAAGTATGTTTGTTTGAAATTTTGTATGGAGAATGTTCCGATTGCTTATTTCTCCGTTTTTTCTTTTCTCTTGGTTATGTACTGTTTCTGTTTTCCACACAGTCTTTATGTTCAATCTGCTAGCGAAGCTACTAGGTTCCCGCTCCCGCTGCTAGCGAAGCCGTAGGATGTTTTTTTAAGTTAAAAAATCCTGCCCGGTGCCTTCTACAGATGCCTTCGGCATCTGTAGAAGGCACCGGGCAGCATTCCCTCTGAAATACGTTCGTACAACATCCTTCATTCTTTCTTTTCAATTGATTATGTACAGTTCATGTTATCCACACAGTCCTTATGTTCAATGTGCTAGCGAAGCTACTAGGTTCCCGCTCCCGCTGCTAGCGAAGCCGTAGGATGTTTTTTTTAAGTTAAAAAATTCTGCCTGGTGCCTTCTACAGATGCCGAAGGCATCTGTAGAAGGCACCGGGCAGTATGAAAAAAAAAAATACTTATCAGTAAAAAGTTCTAGTTAGATGGCGGGAAATAGTAACCGTAACTGTTCCACGGAAGTATTTATTTATTTTGTCCGCCATCTTTATTGGCGACTTGGCATTGTTGGCGGAGCTGGGTGCACACTAAAATTCACTTTTACCAATAATTTTATTTTAATTTGGAACTTACTATGTAATTATAATTTCAGATACTTTAAGAGAAGCAAAATGATTAGGGTTTTAACTGAAACACTATCATTTTTTTTTTTAATGTTCCATACATATATTAGATCGCAAGTATTCATACCGAGACAATTAGGAAATCCTGAACTTAGCTCATAATAGAAGTTACTAGTGATTGCATTCCAGCGCCACACTGCATCATAGTAGTGCATCATATTTACTTTTTTTTTTATCATCTTGTAGAGTACTGTATTAAAGTGAATTATAAATTGGCTGGTTGATAAGTAATTTCATTGGCGAAATTTCGATTACGATCATAATTACAATTCTGTTGAAAAGCCAATAATTTCTGATCTATGGTATTCAAATTTAAAAGACGGTCCTATTCCTGTTCAATAGAAAGTCTAGATTATGGTCTATAACCCGAAACTGTAATCATCAAGGTACAATCTTAGCCATGTCATGCGAGTCGTATGATAATTACGATTTTTAACTTTGTCTCTTTTTGTAACCAAGTAGTTCGAAAGGAAAGGTTATAAATGTAATAATTATTTTATTCTCATTATTGTATTATTTTATTTTCATTTCATTTCAGAGAGAACACAGTTGTCTTTTGTTTTCAGTAGCCCTTTACACTTTTCGGACTCTTCGTTAATGCAGCGCCATGTTACGACATTTTCAAGGATACAGCTAAATTGCTGATATTGATATCCATTATACAAAGCTGATGGCTTTCCTCTTGAAGTTAAAAAAAAACCCTTCCGTACTGTTATTCATGTTTAAAATCAGATCGAAATATCAGAGAGAAAAAAAAAAAAAAAGCAAACACACCGAGCACCTAATCTAAAGTAAACTTTCAAAAATGTTCCTACCGTTCTTAAAGAGAAACTATCAGTTTTACTATGAGAAAAAAGGTGGATATTTCAAGAAAAAGAAAACTCAATCAGCAATCATTCTCTTATCAATACGAGAAATGTGCATTTTCTCTAGTCCCTCTAGATGCACGCCAAGTTTTTCTGCCAAATGTAATTAAATCCCAATAAACCTACAATGCGAGAGCAAATGGCACTATTTAATGAGTGAGCGCATATGCGACTTAGTCCAAGCTTCAAAATCCCCATAAATGATGGGAAAATAGTAATCAATATTATCTTTGAGCCATTGGGTACATTCTCAACATTCCGCGACCACATCGATGCAAAGAGTTTCAGATTTGCGTCCCTATCGAATTGGAAGCGAGTTCCTAAAACCAGACCATCCAACTTTATTGATACATCGGAAATAATTGCACTTGTAACTTGACAGTTTTATGCTGTGGTGTTATATCACAAATTCCTTTTCAGAAATTATCTACCTCAAAAGGGTTCTCATGACATGACTTCTGGAAAATTTCTAAGCTTCTTCATCGATCATGATCCATAGAACTCCAACTATCTGCTCATTTAAAAATTTAGTTTATCGCGTTTGTAACATTTTGTCCATGCAATGTAGTGAAAACCGTAACTTATTTTCGAAATTTTCAATTCCTTTTCATTTCTTTACAAATGAGAATGGATATTGTTAGAGATAGTTCAAATGAGGCCAATTATCGTCTACGCATAGGGAACAGCATCTGTATTGAAAGTTTTTCCGAAACGGCAGTTTTTGTTTCAGAAATTACGAATTCAAAAGCGATTTCAAACCAACTTTCCTTTGATCAAATACACACGACACTTAGGAAATTCTCATCCCTTCTCATCCCTCCTCCGTTCTCGTAGCTTTTAACTCTTGTACAACTACAGAAGGAAATGGAAAAGGGTGGGGAAATGAGAAATTCTTAAACAAGTGTAACTCTGAGCTCATTATAACCGAGGTATTATTTTATGCAATAAAGGGAATTTATTTTCTACCTCTAATCCCTATTTGAAATGATTTGCTATTTCCTTGGATTTTAATGATAATGCATTCGATAGGAATGAACTATGCATAAAAATGATCAGATAATTAACTGTTGAACAAGGTGGTATCTGATCAATAACTTACTCTTACGAACCTTTTAACTTCCTAATTTTTAAGACACGTACCCATTTGCCCTCGAATGGTTCGGAGCATCACTAGAAAATCTTATTGAAAATATCGCGAACCTCGATAACGAGTCGAATTCTAATTGAGTCATGAACCATCTTTTATTAGTCTTTCTATTTCTTTTTCTTCCAATGGAGGAAGAATTGTTGTTATACTATGGAAAGAAGAAACCTACTGTTGGGGAAGAAAAATAAATTTTTATTTGTACTTAGTTTCTGGATTCTATTGGTTAGATTTAGTAAAATATTCTTGACATACTGACATTTCAAATAAAAAAACACATTTCCATAACTAAAAAGGACCTAATTTCATCCTTTTAGACGATTCACTGGATCCCTCGACAAGACATTATCCATTGTTTAGTAGATCATCCTAGAAGTTGGCATTGAAATGGATTCAAAATTTTAGAGAATAGCGATATTCATAGTGTTTAGTAAAAGTCATTGGGCAAAAATTAAGCCAATACAGAGACATGGATGAAAAATATTAACATTTGGACAATGGCATTCTAATTTAAATACATTCATAAGTTATTATTAGTTCATAAGCAATTATTAATTCATCAATTAATTCAATTATTAATTCATAAGATTATCAATGTATAAGACATCACGAATCATGACTCTTTATTCTTCCACGATAATTCATCGACTGACTACGATTTCAAAAGATGACCCAAAAGTTCGTTAAAAAAAATTTAACTTCATTCAAATCTAGACACGCTTTTCAAGTTTATTTAACAGTAGAACATGAGGTAGTTCTTTGCCCTGCTGTAGAAACAGTAAATTTCAAAATATCCGATCCACTCTAAGTTTTAAAAGACATTTTTGGATCTTCTGCATTTAATCGTTTTCCCAATAAAAGCTTGCGAGTTCATTAACTAATGATAAAAGTTATAATATAAATTTAAGAGTCATCTTTCAGTGACTCGAAAAGGTTGAATGTCGAAACATCCTAAAGTCGATGATAAGTTGCGACAAATAAGAACTAAATATAAAAAAAATTAATCAGCTTATACTCAAAGCAATACATTCGAAACTTTTAGATTTATCTTCAATTTATTTGTCCTTTACTTCTCTAAAGATAATCTCGTTAAATAAAATAAGTACACTTACCCAGATTTCCTCATCTTGTTCAGTAGAAACATCCATTTGGATAAGTCTCACCACAATAAATCCTGCGTGCGTGGACGAAATGAAACGTAAACAATTTTTCCACTAAAATGTTAGGGAATGATACAAAAGTGCTAGCTCTATAAGAATGTAGTTGCGGCACGTGATATTGCAGTCATAACTCAATAAATATTGCATTCGAGTCAATCTTGAATAAGCTCTAGTGCGATGAGAAACGAATAGCATGCGATTGCTTTGCTGGTTAACCCTCCCGCTTTGAAGTAACACGAAGCTTCTTCGAGACAGTTCTTTTAATTTTCAACCGAGGACTTACGAGCACCTCAATCCAAGGTTCCTTCCAAGATAATGCCACTTCTAGTTTCACTTTAGAAAAGGGATGGGTATTGTGTCGTGATGATCATGAAATAGGATTATAATGATGAATTTTTTTCAAGCGAAATAGAAAATGGTTGGCCAGGAGAGATATTTAGCAGTTTAAGTAACAGAGTTTGTTTTTATTTTTCGCTTTACTTCCTCTTATTCGCATACTGGCCAAACATTTTATGAGTTGGCTATCCCCATGTACAAGTTGAAGCAGCGTTCACTATTACTATTACACACAATGATAGGCCACGCCTACTTTAGGAAGATCACTTGCCCCGAACGGGACAATGGCAAATGGTTGTCTCATCGAGACAAGTATTTGTCATTGTATAGCATATGTTATATTTGGATCAATAGATGGATCATACCATCGAGACAAGTATATGCCATATTAGGAAAATTTGGATGAACTCAGCTAACATATTCAAACATTTTTTTTTTTTCTTTCAAATTGCAATCTCCATTCCTATTTCACTTTATTGCACTTATAATTATTTTTTACAAATTGTGGGTTTCATGAATGATAATGACCATTAATGAAACAAGGTTTGTTAATCAACGAAAACACGGTCCGGTTTTGTTAATCAATCAAAGTTATGTGTTCCTAAGTCTACATAGAAACCATGTCGACTTTGAACCAAAAATTAGACCGTGGAACCTACTTTACGGAGTCATCTAGGCTATACTCACAGCGGAAGTAATTCTTGAGCAATCCCTTCTTCAATGGTTATGCTCATTTATAGTCCGATTTGGAGCAGTATGAGGGCTATTTCGAGACAGAATGCGCTATTTTGGACTCCAACCCAGGAGTCGAAACAATACCATCAGGTACCTGCGAACATGCGTACTCAAGATTAAGCAAAGTAGAGGTAAATTGTACATATCAAAAAAAAAAAAAAATGTAAAAAAGTTGCTCTGTGCACCAACCTTTTTCGGTCATCTAAATTTCAAGATTTTTTTTTATGTTATTTTCAGAATATTTTGCTATTGTGTCTTTATTTGTTTAGGCAAGTCTCGAATTTATTCATATGAAGAAAAGCATGTTCGTTTAAATTTTAAAACATTAAAACACTTTTAACCCCTTCAGGACCGGCGAAAGAAGAAAGAAGCATTCCCCCAGGCCCGCGAGCTCCGAGAGTGTACGCAACCACTGGCCCGAGCAATTTTCCCCGCTAAGCCCAATTTTAATTAAAAATTCATATAAAATTATTAATGCAAATAAATACGCTGAAATTTATAGTTTATTATGATTGATAGTATTTGAATATACTGTAATAAAATTGTCGTGATATTTAAAAAAAAAGCAATTGCGAAATTTAAAGTAAATAAAATAAAATAAAGAAACATTTTTATTAGAGTAACATTTTAATAAATGAAGTTATGTATAATATATACGTTCAGAAAATGACATACATACATTTGCTTACTAATATACAAAACATGCAAAATATTAGAAAGCAATGCAAAAAATTACTTAATTATATCTAAAATGTTTGAAGTTTATGATACATTTCAAAACATATTTCAGGACAAAGCCCTATGTTGAATAGTTTTGCATTTACAATAAGATAACTTCCGTTTTTATTCTTTTTAAGAACTATCTGATTCATTCGTCAATTTAGAAATCTCACTCTCATTTAAAAATTTTGCTCTTTTCGCCATAGTGACTAAAATAAAACTAACCCAAAATATACAAAAGAACCTATCTAGCAAACTCCAAATGTAAACGATAAATCTACACCCATATAAACCAATACATGATCTTTTATCCATCTTAGTCAAAATATTAATGTGAACTCAGAGCGCAGTCAGTCTAGGTCCTTTAAATGTCCAATCATCTCGAGAGAGCCGAAAAAGTGTAATTATTTATATGTTTAAATACCCAAATCAAATGCAAAAAAAAAAAAAAGAAAAAAAAAAAAAAAAAAAAAACTCGGAAGCAAATCAGCATATTGAAGGTCAATATTCTGTGAAACATTATTCGAAATTATAACGGATTTCAACCGCCTTCTAGTGCCATTTAAAAATTTAAATAAAACGTTCCAAATTGAAATTACGTATGCGCAATCATGGGCTCCTGGAGTGGGAAGTTTAGTTTAGTTATATTAACGTTCCGTTTGAAGCAACACTAGGGCTATTTTGGGACGGATCTAGTAATTTTGAACCGCGGTCAGATGACAAGGACGACACTTGAGCTAGCACCCCCCTCTCCACACCAGCGGGAGGACGTTTGGTCATGATGGATTTAACGTGCAACGAACCCCCTTACACGACAGTTCTTCGGTGGAATCGGGTCACGAACATGAAACCCTCAGGTTCCGAAGCCGAGACCTTACCACCAGGCCACCGCGGCCCCCCTGGAGTGGGAAAGGCTGATCACATATATGAGATCGCGGACCCTGAAGGGAGAATCGCATTATCACGGTTCTTAACGGGTTAATTAATTGCCTTTATTTATAAAAAAATATATTGCTCGATAATTTAAAAAATACCTGATCCTATAATTAAATAATATTTAGATTGTTTTGCAGAAATCATTTTGTTTAAATTATTTAAAAAAATTTTGATTTTTTTATACACGAAATAGTGAAACTAATTATTTTAAAGGTGACCACAATTAAATACTTTTTTAGTCTAATTTGTCAAGCTTTCTACTTGAAATATAAAAATTATTTAGAGATTATATCAAAAACAAGATAAAAATATTTTGTTTACGAAATTGGGGAAATGGGTGTGGGACTTCGAGACATGTTCTGCCTAAAGGACACTGCGGGGCCTAATTCTACTCTGATCTTTGATTCCCTCTTTTCCTATTGCTAGTTTTCAAAGACCATATTTTTTTTTTTATCAATTTCGATTTATATAACCAATTTTAAGTAATAAATGTTTCACAAACTGAAATATATTTAATTGCGGTCATATATTTCAGTTTTTCATCTATTTCATTTGGTTTCAGTTTCTTATTTTGGAAACTACTAAAATTTAAACATAATTTTAAGCCAAATGGTAAAATAAATTATGTCCCTACATAAATTGTGTCCCTACATTTCAAACAACTTGGTTGTCAGAAATAAGGAACATCTTTATAATATTCATGAAGTAACCACATGATCAAGCTTTTTGTTATAGTGAAAGCTGTCACTGCTGGTTCGCGTGCTTTTAAAAAGGGAATCTCCCTCTGCCTTATCTCCGTATGCAAAGGGGTCGAAATTTTCCAGCTACTTTGGTTGCAGTATCATCTCTGTTTCAATAACAGTAGAGAAAATTTGTCAGGGCTGCTGAGTTATAAATCGCCTACTGTAATCGGTCACTCTACTATAAAAAATAAAATAAAAGACCACATTGATTTGCAAAACATGACAAATATTCTAAGAATAACATTCTGAAACTTAAACGGCACTTGCTTTTAATTTGAATAAATTCGAATGCAGAACCATTGTAAATCAAATGACAGCGCAAGATAAGATCATCCTAATAATTGCAAACTAACTGGATGTTTCATGGGACCCATAGGCAGCTGCCTGTTTGACAATCTGGCTTTTCTACAGATCTGCATTGCCTGAGAATCCCTGCAAGGGTTCATTCGGCTCTGAGGAACACTGTTGCTTTTGATCGCCGTCAGTGTTGACATCAGCTCTTGAAATATCATTCACGTTTCCAGGCGGAGAAGGAGTGTTATTGCCCAACTTTCAATGAGCTCCCCCTTCAACAATAGAGTTCGCGACGTGTGACAGGTAACGGCGTGGGCCCACCAAGTCACGTGGGCTGGCTGGAAAACCAGAACGGCCCCGACTGAGGTCAGCCGCTTCAGAACGAGTTTTGGATTGCAGAAGCGAACACCTCATCCCGCCGCGCAGAGTTGCTGAGCGGTTTTTGCCAAATAAGGGGCAGAACGCGGAATCTGCCTGACACTGCCCAGGTGAGTGAATCTCTTTCACGTTCGTGCTGTTGATCTCTAGAAAAACATAGACTGCTTCCCTGTAGCTGATGTAAAGTAGAAAATAAATAGTTCCAGAAAACATGAGCAATTTGCAGATGAGATAGTCTCTGCAAGAATATCTGCCTGAGATTCATTTAAAATTTTTGCTCCCTTCCTTGAATTGTGCACTTTTTTTTAAATTTCGGGGGGCGGAGAATGAAATTTAAATATCTCTAAAACGAAGCAATGCAGTATAACCATATTTTAGGTTTGATTGAGTCAGCTATCACATTCTGTACGCAATCATTTTTACATCCTGCAGTTTACTGAAAGAATGCCTACGAAAAAACATAGCCATGTTGAAACATGAACTGCAACTTGTTTGCATTTTGTGTAATGGAGAAAAGAAACGCTGTAGTTATATTAAATATGAGCATGAACAGTTTGTTGACTAAGCCATTGCTGGATTAATATCCATGAGGAATTCATTTTGAAAAATAGCTCTCTGAATTTTTGTCATTAAGTTTTAGAATAATATTTTCTTTTTCTTACTGAAGAAGAGCAAACAAGAAAAATATACTAAATAAGCATTTTTTTTTTTTCTGAAAGTTACACTCTTTTAACTTTGTTTCCTACTTTAAATTTGCTAGTAAATCGTCACAGATTAATCTTGTTAATCTAGTCAATTTTTTTAAATATTATTTTTTCGTATCTTAATTGTGCAGAAAATGTTTCACATTTTTAGAGCTACTTTAGAAATAGAGAAAGAGAATAAATAAATTATACTTCTTGGCTGGAAGACCATTCACATTTTCGAACTATAAAAAATAAATTTTATATGAATAACCTTATTTCGGATTGTATTTGTGTTTTAAGTGAATAGGGTTTAAGATATATTAATTTTTTCTCACATTATGGTTCGATAATGTATATAGATTGAACTTTTGTGTTACTTGTATAATTTTCATTGCTCGAGCGAAGGAAGTAGTGGCGAAAAATGCGACGGAATTTTGTCCAAGTCCAAAAAGGCCTGTAATACTCAGATTCGGATACACAAAATTCTTACTCCATAAATCAGTTCCATGGATCTAACAACGGAATCTATTGGTGAGATTTCATCTGTTACCCGTTTCAGCATCTGCTTATTTCTACTGTTCAACTTGTGAGCAAGTTCCGTTCACAAATCAGATTCATACTTAAAAATTGTATACAAATTACGAAAACTCAGTACATGTACAAATGATTTTGCTACATTATGTAAAAATGGAAGTTATATATTTGCTCTGTTTACTTACTGCGAATAAAAATATAACTTGAAGTTATATTTCATTTTTAAGTTTAATTTTCGTGTTTGTGAATGGGGAAAACGTATGTTGCGATCGCGTTTTTTCTGCACTCTTTTTTTTATATGCATGTGTGGGAAGGGAGTAGAATCGTATTTTCTCAGATAAGAGAAAGAATGAGAGCTGTTAAAATTTCAGCGCAGACATGCTGTTAGATTTCAGAATAGAAATTTTATCATTAATTAATAAGTACTTCTATTTATCTTTTTAAATTTGACACGAGAATCGTTTTTTGTCACTTCTAATTTGTTTTTATAGCAACATGATTTTTTGCGATACCATTTCATTGCATGTTTCCAATTAGTTGACACTTATAGATGGACATCATCAAAAATTTAATACTAATTCGTAAATTTTGCGAAAAAGTCACAGATCAAATTTCACCGTTCTAGCTAATTGTATTTAACGTTATAATATTCACAGACAGACAAGCAGACTTAATTTTTTTTAAAAAAAAAGGCTTGATCGGATATAAGGACTTTCAGGTTTAAGTTCAGAAAATTTATCAAAATCTCACTGTCAAAATTTTTAATGATTGCATTTTTTTTTTTTTTTTTTTTTGCGTACATGATAAGAAAATAAAACTGAGTGGTTTAATAAAACTTTCAATTCGATGATTAGAAACCAAAAGGAACTTCCAAATAGAAAAATAAATCAAAACCGATTTGAAAATTAAATACCCATGTGAATTCAAGGGTATTTTATTTCAAATTGTTTGTGTTTTGTTTTATTATTTCTGATTAGAGAAAGAGATTAGGCCTTTTCAGTCTCTGCTTGAAGAATTTGCTACAAAAATTTTATTCTGTGCAAGTTCTGAGCGACTTGCATCATCCTGTGAATACAAAAAAGTCATTTGGCGCAAAAAGAAAGTAATTTCGGGTGTAATTTTCGTATTACTTAAGAAAACGAGCGGACTGTCTCGTTAAATTGACACAAGGTACAGGTAATTTCTAGAATTGTTTCTATTTTTTTACCCCCGTTGTGTTAAACATCCTTCAGTAAGCCTACTGTCATTCTCTTCCACTTAAGACGTACGTTTTGTCGCAAGAAAGGTGTAGCTTGAACAATCACACGTGTGCCACGTCAACTATAAGACATATCCTTGAGTGAAAATATTTTTCTAATTCGTAAATGCATTTAAGGAAATTCATGAAATAAAATATTTTCATGCTGCTTAAAAATTAAAATCTTTAGATTTATTTTATAGTTTTCTGCAAACATGAAAAAATGGAGTTTCCCTTTTTCTTTTTTCTTTTTTTTTTCCTTGATAAACACTTCAATAGCGCTTCGTTTTGTACAAACCTCATAATTCTAACGAAAACTTTAATTAAGTACCCCCTCTGTATTAATTCAATGCAAAAGAACAAGGAAGAAAATTAAACCATCTTCATACACAAATAATTAAAAAAAATCAATTATTTAAAACTCAATGATATGAAATGCATCTGAATAAAATAATTTAGAAAAACGATCTAACATCTTATCAGAGCTTTGAGAGAATTGACTTCTGTCTGTCAATTCGTATGTATCTGATAGTTAAAACTCAAAAACGCAAAAAATCTATATGAGTGTATTTAAGAAGAGACTAACAGTACAAATCTGTGACAAATTATGAACTAGATTCGTAAAGGGTTGACTGCCCGGGCGATCTACCTTACGAGCAGCAATTATATTATTATCTACTGTACTTGCAGTAATAATAACACAATTATTATTAACGAAGCAATGCTCTCGTTTTTTTCTGTAGCATAGCATCTCCGCGACGCAATTCCCAGAAAGTAAACGGAATTAAAGTGTTAAGTGATTTTTACAAATAAATTGTAGGATGATGATTTTTATAGGCTAGATACTGTATGTACATTTTTCTAATCATAATATAAAAACCGTTCAAAATACTTAAATAGAACAAACTATTGGACCTAGAAACTACCAAATTCACTACGTAATTCCTTTTCTGTTAGCAACTACTCATTTCTGTTCGATAACTCCGGATCAAGAGACCCTCCTTATAGCACCTTATATATATATATATATATATATATATATATATATATATATATATATATATATATATATATATATATATATATATATATATATATATATATATATATATATATATATATATTGTAATTCAATATAAATACCAATTTTGGGAAATTAAGAAAAAATTATAATAAATATTTCAAAACATCACATTTTTTAAATATATTTTACAGTTTTTATTATTTTAGTTTCAGATTTATATCATACATAAATTCATTGCGATAATTTTAAATATACTTTTTCTGCGCATTTTACCATTGCTGCATTATGAAGAGCAAATATGAAACATTAAATAAAGATTGGCCAGGCTGCTATGCGTTGGATTGGAGGTTCAAATCTCTTTTAAGATTTTTAAAATAATCATTTGCTTCGGGTAATTAATATTTTGCCTACCATTGTTTGATACACAGCATAACTTCACAAAATGATTCACACTTCATTAAATTCTTTTTTTTTTCTTTTTAGGAATTTTGGAAATTTTTCCATCAGCCTTGAATTTACCAATAAGAGATCTAAAACACATAGATGCAATACGATTGTCAACTTTGATAGCACAAATGTGACGAATCTAACTCAAAGTTGGCTCATTTCTTGATACAGAAAAGAGATTTCGTACATTTTGTTTTCATTTGTGTAAAGAAAGCTTAAGTTCATTCGATAATGTTTTTGCAAATATTCATGCTATTGAGTTTCGAATATAAATTTAAAATTATCGCATTCGAAGCATCTACATTATTCACCAAATAACTTCAGCGATTCATAAAAATTGAACAATATAAGTATAGATTAAATTATTAATTAATAGTCAATGTCACACTTGCAGCTTGTGGCGTTATTTAATTATATCTATTTATTAATTTATTATTTAATTAATTTACAGATTGGTAAACAGAAGTATAAAGACGCACGTTTATTCTTGTGTTTTATTTAATTATTCATTTAATTTATTCTTGTGTTTTTTAGTTATGTATTACGCACATAGCTCTAAAGATATGCGTTTCGAACTTGGTGGGGTCTATCTTCACCTGGGAAACGATGCATCCAATTTCGAGATCCAATTGTTTGACGATTACATTGTATATTTCTATACAAAAAGTAAAAATGCGAATATGCACTATTTTTACTGACGGATAATTGGAAATACATATTTGCACGATATTTTCAGAGCCTGACCTGTCTTCCCCATTTAGATTAATCCATCACCCAAAACAATCTGAAAACCACGTCGTTTTTCAAGAATTGGAGTCGATTCAATTCAGGGCTCAGTGAGATATGTGAAAACAACTTTCAGTTTTCTACTGAAAGAAGCTGATATTTTTAGAAGGAAATTTGTAGCTGCACGCTGTCTTGATTGTTGTTTTCCTTATTTTCACAAGGAAATAATTTGCTTTTCATTTTCTTATTTGCAAAATAATAAGAAAAAAATTACAATCGTCAAAAAAAAAATAAAAAAAAAATCTGACCTTGAGATTTAGAATCCTCAATAAGTTCAGGAGAAAAAAATTTTTTCATCTATGAACTGAATAAGTTAAACGCCAAGATTGACAGTTATGGAGCTTGGTATGTTAAATTTTCGAATTTTAATAATTTCTGTCAAATTTCAGAAACCTGTCTGCTCTTCTAACCATGTTCCTGAAAACGCAACAACTCAAAAAGATGGAGAGCTAGATAGATGAAATTTAAAATACTTCCAAAATCCGTATTCAGTTTTCCTATCTTTACTTAAAAGCATTACATTTACCATAAGAGAAAGTTGAAGGGAGAACACGTTCTCAGATTCATATTCAGATTATGCCAATTCAAAATTGGTGTATGTGCACAGTTATGTATAAATGCACAGTTTATTTTATGAAATCAGCGGTATTAAAAATTCAGCCCAATTTGACTGTTCTAATTTCATTTTGACTGTCACCATTTTGATCTCGATTTCTTCAATGAAAAATTATTTCAAATTAATGTCGAAAATTTACACAAAAACAAAGAATACGAGAATTTAAAAATTCAATATTTATTGCAATCCACAAAGTATCATATAAAAATGTAAAAGTTATCTGTTATGCTACTGTATAAGAATTTCACTTTTTAAGATTGGACTCGATGTGACCATATCTTCTCTGTCGCCACTCTCTAATAGGAAACTTTTCTGATTTTATCATTTGCATAATTTTCTTGATGAATTCGGAAACTATTATCTGAAAAACAAATTTTTAAGATATTCTAAAATTAGAAATGTTAAAAATTCAGTGATGCCACTTTGATTGCCACAATATTTCTTCACGGATTTCCGTAGTTAAAGAATTATTTCAAATTACTACTGACGATTTGCTCAAAAATAACGTGTTTAATATTTTAATTGATTTGACTGGACTAACAACTCTCATGTTGATAATAACTAACTAACAATAACTAACAATATAGATATTATTTCCTTGGGGAAACAGCAAAGTACTTTAAAAGTTTATTTATTGTATTTATTTGCTAAATGCTATTAATTAAATATAAAAAATAAATGAAGTAAAATTCATCTGCTATGTCCTTTCCATTTAGTCCTTTTCAGTAGCAGCTTCCACAATTTAATATGGATAATTATAATCTTTGTGTTCAAATCGAATTCCGAAAAATGTAAGAAACTGCATTGGCAAAGCATTACACCGGATGTCGAACCAGCGCTCCGGAAGCTGGAGTGTTCATAAATGAACCAAGCACTAGTTTTGATAAGAGAAAAAATAAATCGTTTTAATTTTTTTCAAAAGGAAAAGGAAGCAGCGAGGCATCTGTTAAAGGATGCCATTCTGTCGTTGAAAATTAACTAATTTGATTTCCGGAACTTATAATTTTATTTTAATACTCAAACTCTTTTTTTTTAATTATTATCATTCATCAAGAGCTAAAAAAGGCCGCCATTGCATGTTAATTGTTTATTTTCTTCCGTGACGGTGAAAGGCATGTTGGAACGCCTTGATGTGTGACGTGGTTTCAGCTGTTCAATAGGCACAATTCTCCGAATTTCCTCGTGTTCAGAATGGTTCTGTGTCTATAATGGCGCTTATAATTTCGTCTTTTGCAGTAAACTGTGACGAAAGAATGATATCATTTAATATAAAGGGTTTTTCTATTGGGATCAAATGGCGATCTCTGCAAGGCTCATTCTTTGTCAGAGACTTAAATAAATGAAGATACAGCTTGCAACACAAGTTGAACGATGTACAAATGCAGAATGGTACAGTTACATGAATGACAAGATGGGCATTGTTTAATAATGTACAACAGTACAACACAGTTGCATGGATGAATAGATGTGTATAACTTAATAATGTACTTTCATCGCTCCAAATATTTGCTATTCATACTTCTTACCGTTGTATCTGTGCATGATTTGCTATATTGTCATTCGTGTGACTGTGCGTTGTACTACTGTAAATTTGTATTGCATTCATTATACATTGCAAACTTTATCTAATGTTGCAGCTTCTTTCACTGACAAAGAACTTCTGTGGGGGTTCTCCTGTGCGTCTGTGACTTCATGGTTTGTTGTAAAGATAACTTGTTTTTGTGGACTTAAACTCCCCTCTAAGTTTATTCCACGATTTTAGAAACACTTTGCATCTAGAGCTTTTATCTCTAAAAACAAACTGTGTTGGAGAAATGGTACTATTTTATTACAGAGAAAATAACCAATTCTTGTAAGTTCTAAAAGTCTTATTAAAAACCAAAATAAGTTTTGCAACGTTCTTGGGATATGTTTCTCCATTAATATTATAGATCTGCATTGTTTACTGTATTAAGAAAGCAGGGACAGCAAACCAGAAAAATTAGCTGATTAACAAATTTGGTCTGGTGGTCACAGATTAGAAGTCACTTAACTAGCTTGCTGTGTTAATGAGTTATTACATGCATGATCACAAATCATTTAAAAGAATTATTATTATATTTTTTTTAACTCGATGAAATCTGTAGTGTGAAGATAAAATGTTCAAACCAAACTTTTCAGATCGAGCCTTTTTTAGAAGTACAATATTTTCTTTCTGTGTTTTTTTCATCCTAAAGAGTAAAATATCTAAATAGATATGTTAGGGTATATTTTAGCAAAACAAAATCAAGGTCAACTAAAGACGGAAAGATCTAAAGGAATGAAATATTTATTTAAAGTTTATTACAGAATGCCTATTACAGAAAAATCCAGTTGTAGTACCGCATAACAAAATACACCCAGGTAAAAAACAGTGCATGAAACACATAGTTAAAGAAAATTACAGAAAATAAAGATAATTAACCAGCAAAATAAACATAAAAATGTTTACTCATCACAGAACAAGTTAAGCATCAAATAAAAGAATACACCAAATATTTATGAGTTTTAAAAGCTAATGATATTTAATTTTAAAAACATTGACATATATTCTGAAGATGTTGATGCTTTCTGTTTAGTAAAACAAATGATCAAATTTGCATAAAAAGCAAATACTTATGTATTTAATTTAATAATAATCTTTTCTGTTTCAAAGTTTTTGCCAGCATTGCAAAACTTCAGCAGTTACAGTTGAATAATTTTGAGCTATCAATCACGTTATTAAATATTTATAAGGAAATGGCATTCTGCAAATATTTCTTTCAAACTATTAATATGTAAATTTTTCGCATGTAAATATAAAAATTAAATAAATAGAAGACATATCTAGAAAAGGAGAATATGATTAGTATTGTATAATAAATGATGTAAGAAATTATTTTACAAATTTGTTAAAGAAGTCTACAATTATTTTCATAACGCTGAAAAAATATGCAAGATCGTTAAAGCAATTAAAAATAAGTAGGAATTCTAACATCCGTTTGGTCAGTCTGCAGCATCTGGACAGACAGACAATATTGTGAAGAAGCACGAAACCTATTACAAGTGTTAAAAGGCACAAAATTAAGATCAGAATTCAGATTTTGAACTCCTCCTCCTTTACTCCTAAATTTGCAGAGTATCAAGTTTTGAATGAATAATATTAAACCAATTTCGATTTATTATTAGATTACTACTTATATTTAGATTTTTTTTAAAAATTAGACCCAACATTATTTTAAAAGTAAAAAGTTTAATTTTTAAAGGAAGATGTCAAAAAAAATTTAATTCGAGAAACTTAGATACAAAAAGTTATTTTAAACTATATTCTCTTGTGCACTTCAAATTTACATGAGAGTAAAACTGATAGAATGTTAACAAATTTTGCTTCAATCACTTTTTTTTTTTTAACTGTCCTCAACAACAGCAATAAAAAAGAATTTAAAAAGTAAAAAGTTAAATTTGAAAAACATGTTTTTTTAAAATTTTTAAGTCAAGAAACTTTAATTTAATTTTTAAAAAATTATTTTAGCTTTTGTTTGTTAACACTTTTTTTCATTTATCAGAAATGCATCATTGATTCAGTTCTTAATTCAATCAGCCATTCACATTCATTTTTCAAACATTCTTTGGCTTTCTACAATTATTTCAAGTTTCCAAAGACTTCATGAAATTCAGTATCAGAAAATTTCAATTTCATCGTGACTCGACAGTCTATTATTTTTCAACTGTTTTTTTTTTTAATTGTCATAGATGCCCTTGGGATAATTTACGGTTGAAGTCAGCTTTAGTAATGAAATTGGCACATGAAAACTCATGCTTGTACAATTTTTTATCAACTTTCTCTATAGGAAGAAGCATTTCGATCACAGTTAGCAGATCCTTGTTTGAACACTTTTGTTATTGAAATGGACGGATTTCAATAAGAAAAGAAGATCACGCTTAGAGTAGCGATTCGTGAAGCCACATCGGCTTTTAATTCCTTCCCTCGATGCTGTTTGTCTCGATTGCATCTTGCGGTTGTGGAAACGAATCGGTTTTTCGCTCGCCCATGCCTGAGAGCGTGGGTCTCGGGTTGCGAGGGCATTCTTGGGACACAAGTCTTTCCTTTTCAAAACCAGCTTTCCTCTCGACTTTCTCAAATTCTATGCTCCGTAGTATGATGAAGAAAATCAAATTTTGTAGAAGTTGCATTACTCTGTCTTCTCTTTTGGATAATAGATGGCGATGCCTGATTAGGTACACATCCCATAGTGCATTGCGATTGTTATTATAATGAGATGAGATCCTGTTCTGTGAGGTGTGGGTGCGTTAATGTCTTATATTGTCTTTCATATTTTGTGTGAAATGTGATCATTAAAGAAATGTTCCCGAAAACATCCGTCCTCTTGCTTCCACTGCACGGATCATAATGATCGTCATTCCACTACAATCCGCATTTTGAATGTCTTCCTTTCGACTGATTGAAAAGAAATTTAGTGCAGTTCTTGAAGATTTACGTGCATGAAGATTTACAAAACACACTTCAAAACTATTCCATTTTTTTTATTTAACTTATTCAAATACGTATGTTGTCATTGTTTCTTAAGGCACTTGTCATAAACAAGTCTGCTGACGATTTTAAGCTGAGTTTTAGCGCCTCTCGGTAGTTTAGCCATCTCGGTAATTTAGTCCTAGCATTTCAGTAGCGCCATCTAGGGCCAAGAGTACAAATTAGCTACTCATACGTCACAGCCCTTTTCTCTGGGAGGACTTCATTTATACATTTCATTCACAGATCGTAATTTAGACTTGAATTAGAGAACGATTACCTCTGATCCAGTACCCCCAGTGGTATTGTTTCGACTTGGAGGACTTTGTGGCTATTTTGGGCCGGACCTCCTCATTTTGAATCGCGGTCAGACGATGAGGACGGCACATGAGCTTGCACCCCCTCCAAACTTCTACACCACACCAGCGGGTCCAAGGGATGCGAATCCAAATCCTACCAACCAGGCTATCCTGGCCTTTCAAATATTTATGAATATATAGATCGACGGGCAGCCAATCCGTATGTCGCTTTAGTTCAAAATGCGTCATAATCTGCAAATTCTGATGGCGAAACTAAATACTAAATTTCATCCTTATAATTATTTGCAATTTTTTGTTAAGGTGTTGCACATGCTCAAGACTCCCCTTTTTCAGAATTTGTACAAAATTTATAGAAATTTATTATTTTTGCGTAAAAATCAGATACAACATTTCATTTACTCGTTGCTTTTTGGTTGCGACGCTCATACACAGACTCGAGTTTACCAAAATTTAAAACTCTGAGAATTGCTTCACAGGACATTGGCGGAGAGATTGTTCAATCTGTTGTAGAGTCTCCCATAATAACACAAAAATTTTATATTTACAAGAAATAATATATTTATATTAAAATGTAACTTTTAGAAATGCAGCTTCATTCGTATAATTAATATTTAAGAATTTTTTAAAAAAGATTAATTAATTATTTTTTTAAATTTTGTATTGAGTTTTGGCGGCCTGTTGCTAAATGTTGGAACAAACTCGCATTCGGAGAACAAAAATATTACATTTATACCTAACACTCTAATGCTTTCACTCTCTGTCCCCATTTAAAACGGTATATTATTTTCACGATTCCCGATAAAAAATTTGTAAGAAATTGCAGGTTGATTTTTCTGGAAAAAAAATAATTTGCATAATTATATTTTTTTACTTTTCAAAATAATAAAATGAGTCCTCATGTTCAATAATTCTTTATATAGATCTAATTTGCTTTACCGCATGCAAATGGTCCATTTTTAAAATCATTTTTATTCACTATTTTGAAATTTTCTTATTCCATTTTTTTAATACACTAATAAAAGTGTGTTTTTAAAATTGTTTTTTATGATACGTTTTTCTAAGAACTTCATTGATTGCAAGAATAGAATTTTCTATATGATGATTGTAATCACTCACTTCCAAAACGTACTAGAATTATTTTGCCGGCGTCCTGGCTTAGGGGTAGCACGTCTTCCACATGATCTGGGCGTCCCGATTCGTGTCCTGGTTCGGGCATGGTTGTTCTTTACACCGTGTTCCATCTGTAAGGTGTGTGAATGTTCTCCCCTGTAAAAAGGGGATGTGCAAGCGAATGTGTGAGTATCATCTTCATATGAGCAAGAAGTCAGACTTCTGCCCTCGGGTGCTCAGGAACCTTTACCCTCAGAAGCTACTGCAGAAACTCGGCTTAAAGTCGCTGATCTTGTCAGCAGGCTTGTCTATGACAAGTACCATAACTAACAACAACTAGAATTTTGAAATGATATACAATTGTGTATTCTAGAGCACAATACGTAATATTTTCAGAACTTAATCATCGCTCAATTTAAATAAATTCAATTTCATATAAATGGTACTCCCTGAATTTTAGAAGAAAAAATTGATTTCAAGATTTCACAAAATCTATAAGGAATTTGAAATTGAAGTTAAAGGGGAGGGAAGGAGTTGAGGAGTAGAAAATAATAGAACGGAGAAAATTTCTATCATTTTGAATACTTATAAAGGTGAGTTTTTCAAAACAGTTTTGGTTGAATGTATCCAAGTGTGCAAATGTGTAAGTACAGCCTTAGTTAAACTGACTCTCACCCTAACGGCTCAAATGACTTGCGAGCAGGAAGTTGTTTTGGTCTACTGCGTTTGACCTTTCTTTCTTTTTTATTGTCATATTTTGATGCGGTTTGGAATGGAAATAGTTTAGAACCAAATGCTGGTGGCATCTTCTGCTTTGTTGAGCGAATCCATATAACGGGGACGCCTTCCGGTCGGGCGTCGTTTGCAGAAAGTTTTCGATTATTTGGGCAGGCTGGAAAAAATGATGCTGATGTCTCACCCGTGTCAAATTAGCAGAATCACGGAGAGCAAGATGTGATTATTCATCTGTAGATGTATATATCCAAAATAATACTAGAATTTTATTTCCTTTACTTAAAAACAAAAGTATTTATTATTCATAACTTTCAAATGTTCGTAACTCATCTCATTTGATAGAAAGAATAAGAACATTAAAAACAGAATAGAGCTGTTGTTCCAAAAATTAAATATTTAATCCTTTCCACTGAGAAAAGGAATTAATATAAACTGAATACAAGGATTCATTTTATTGCTTCGAGGCTTAAACGAAATATAATTGTACAGTCGAATTCAATTTTTGTAATTTTGGACATAATTTGCAATTTCGATATACATGTACTTGTACAATTCGATATACTCATTATTTGTAATGTAATTAACTTTTATGCAGAATTTTATTTGTGATTTCTTCCTCTGAAAATTTTTGGCTTTACGATTTTTGGAAGTTTTTTTTTTTTTTTTTTTTTTTTTTTTTTTTTAAATATTTGACGTCTATTTAACTTAATTTCAGAAAATTATCTAATCTCTCGAATATCAACATATACAATCAGGGACGATTCCTGATTAATTCATATAATTGTTCTGTTGCATGTAAGTAGATTATTTTCAAAAAAAAAAAAAATGATCTGCAGTTTCACAAAACTGTAATTTTTTTTAAGAAGTCGAAATCAAAAAGCGTCAAGAAGATGCACTGTTTAGAATGGTGCATATGAGGAAAAATCCAGATGTAAAGAATTGAAAAAATGTAATTTTATTGTATTTTGAACGGTAATTGACGATAATAATCGCTAATTTTTTTTGTATCCATTTTTTTTTTACTATCTAGAAAATGTTTTTACAAATTAGAAAGTTTAACGAGATTTCAAAACTTGATTTTGGCATTATGCTTAGCAACTCAACATTTTTTAGATAAACTGATTTATACAGAACTAAGTTCCTGACAGAAAAATTGGACATTTGCAAAATACTGTATTTAGCAACAATCTTTAGAAATTCCTTTTATATATTAGTGACATTTAGCACAAATACTAGGTTGAAAACACGTAATAGTTCATTAGAGTTTCCTCAAATATTTTTTTGAAAACATAAAAAATAAACAAATAATTTGATTTTAAATTTTGTATTTCACAAAATTGAAACCTTTCCATTTGATCTGGAAGAAAAATTCGGTTTTAAATTGTTAATAATTAAATATTTGGAAATTCTCAAAAATTACCAAATATGAAATCTATATTTTTACAGCATCAGACGATACAACACAGCAACGAGTTTCCATTCAACAGATACACATAAAGGATGTATATTGGGAAAAATGAAAATAAAAAATTACCTTTTTGATAAAATTAATCTACCTCACTCGTGTGGCATCTTTTATTTTATAAAAGAATAACATACCATTCAGTAAAAACAAGTTCCTAAACTAAATCATTTTACGCATCTTCTCGTTCTCTTTCATTTGCAGAAATGTGTTCAATCAAGGTTAAACTTTACGGTAATTTATTTAAATATGTTACCAGCATTTTATCGAAGATTAACTTCAGATACACATATTTATAGCGATCGCAGCTAAATACTCGAACTAATTACCCTAAATATCATACGGTGCAAAATTGTTGCGATATTGTATTAATATTCCAGAGAGTAGAAAACATGTGAAATTCAAACTTTAGAAGCATAATATTGTCATAAAACAGGGTAGGGTAGCCATATAATAACTTTCCCTGTTTGGCGGCATCTGCAACTAAAAAGAATGAACGTAATGAAATCACATTTCATACACAGACTGTAGAAGGCATGGGAAGATGAATTTCCCAGAAGAAGAAAAAAATTAGTACCAAAAGTTGTTGATAAGGGAAATATTCAATTCAATTGTTTAGTGCTTTTTTTTTCCCCATAGAACATAAAAAATGAGGGTCAACTAAATATTCCACTATGCGTACAGTTATTCCGGAATCCGTATATAATATTTTCATATATTGCAATAAATCTACAGTAAAACGTTATGTAAAAATATTCTTTTTCTTTTGAAAAAATAATAAATTTTTGGGAGATTTTAATGATAAAAGAAAGTTAAAATATACTGTTTCCCCCCTCCCCCCCAAAAAAAACGATTTTGGATGAATGTTAAGTTACGATACAATTAAAAAAAATTTCAATAATATTTAGGAAAAAATATTTTGGTTGGTCCCTTCAACCCATTAATAATGCTATATGGAAGAAAGCGATTCTATAAGTGAACTCTCTTCAGTGCTAATAGACTCTCTCCAGGCCATGCAGGTACGCATGGAGAGATCAGGGTCAGACTGCCAACGCTCATCGAGTGCGGTTGAGGTTTTGAGGGAAACGTCGACTTATCTTGTGTTTTTTCTTTTCTTTACAGCCACTGCCTCAAGATGAAGAGCTCCATTCTTTTGGCATTTCTACTGACGGTGAGTTACTTTGTTGTTTATTTAATTGCTGATTCTGTTTATATTAAGTGCTTGCATGTATTTTAATCAGCGACATCTGTTGGTAAACATGCGAAGTATTTGTATAAACGGCAATGATTTTGGGTTTTACCAATTTACTATTACTTTATTGTTATCATTTTGCAAGTGTTCCATTTAGTATTATTGAGTTATTCAGTGCATAAAGAACCATGGAACGCTCCAAATTGTATTTTCGATATTCATTGCTTTGTTTTTTGTTTGATTTGAAGAAATCTGCTGCCGAAGACAATCAGACACTTTTAGAAACTTAATGGTGACGCTGCTCCGTCATATCCCGAATGTCGGTTTCGGTGTCAACGATTTAAGAGAGGTGATTTCGATGTCAGTGACAGAGAACGGCCTGGAGGACCAAAAAAATTTGAAAACAATCAGTGGCGAGACTTATTGGACGAAAATGTGAAACAGTTGTAGAAAAGGATGGAAAATACATTGATTCATTTTTTCTCAATAAATGCCTTTTTAAAGTGAAAAACTGATCCAAATACATGCAAGCACCTAATAAGTCATATTTACCTAGAATACTGCAAGTATTGCTAAACCAGGGCTCATGACTTAAAACTCGGATTGTGTGCATTATTAATGGCACGTTGTTATTTCAGCATTCCTGTCAATGAAAACATGGTAATTACAATAGACTTTTCTTAAGATATCCAATATATTAAAAAAAATGATTTCCCTAGAAAATTTTGATTTTTTTTTTTTATGATCTGAAAACGAAGTCCAAACTTCGTAAATTCTAAAACAGACTTTGTATTTAATATATGTGAGATTGAACTCATACAGATGTTTTATTTTTAGATGTAGATTTATTTGTTATCCTATTAATGTTGTAAAAAAAAAATGTTGAACTCATTAGTAACTTCTTTATTTTAGAAAAAATTAATAAAATGCATGAAAATACAATATAAATTGTACCGTAAACATTAAACTCAAAGTTCCGTTAACGTCATGTCAGTGAATATTCTCTTTACAGCACCTTAAGTTAAAATATTTTTCTTGTTCATTGGTAAACATTTTAGCTTTCTAGTGTACGAAGTATGGATAAAGTATTAGTATGGTGAGAAAAAAAAATTGAACTCGAGATTTTGACGAATCTCCACGTTTTAGGCCTCTCTAAAGTAAGAAAAGTACATTTTTGCTATGATGTCTGTCTGTCTGTGACAAAGATAATTCAAAAACGCTTCGACCTAAAACGATAAAATTGAATATGTAGCCTTAACACCAAATTGGAAGTCCTCTCTCGTATTTCGTGCAACCTCCGTTCAGAGAAAGTCTGTCCGACTATTCGAATATAAGTTGACGCTATAACTACAAAACGAAGTGAGCGAGATGGATGAAATTCGGTGCACAGATTTAGCCCCTACATTATAGACACCTATCCAATGTTGAGCCAAATCCAACAAGGAGTTGAACATTTATTGTACTTTAAGAAGCACGTGAAGGCGGTAACGAAAGGACTTAACACATCAAATTGGGTGTGTGCTTTTTTTTATTTGCAAATTCTGTGTCAAATTTTGGTTTCAGTCTGCTGGAGAAACACGCGTCTCAAAACAGAAACTCACCTTTTCTTAGAGAGTATGCGAGAAAGTTTGGGGGAGCCCATTCTTTAGGTTTTTTTCCTCCCCGTGAATCTTAAATGGTGACGTTCAGTTTCTCTTTTCGCTGGCAACGACGTTCCAGCCACCTGCTCGGTTTAACGACTTCAAACGCCCTTCGTTTAGCGAAACCTCTCCTGCTTGTTTCCTTCTTCGTTCTTTTAAATGGGTTTCCACGAGTGAGGAGGCCCTGCGATGGAAATTCCTCCCGCAAAACCATTTTATTGCTCTGCCTCTAAGGTTTCGCCACGTATCGCTGTCGCTACTAGAAGTCACCAGACATCTCGAATGAGAAACATTCTGTATTTGAATTAACTTTAATTATTTTATAACAACAATATCAGTTTCAATTTTAATCATGTTTATTTGACTTTAACCTTTCCTTATACCAACACAAAGTGACGCACTTTGTGCTTCACAATAAAGCGAAGGGAACTGAACGTGGATTTTGAGTGTCTATCTTTCGATCGATTAGATTTAAAATTCGATACCGATTTACAAAATGGATGACAAGAACTCATCACGAAATTTCATTTGTCTAAGTCACTGCGATTTTCTATTATTGTTTCCACATTATATATTATTTTAAATACGCGATATAAAATTCATACAAATGGTGAAAATTTCATTTTTCTATCTATTGAGGTTTGCAAACAACCGTTTCCATGATGAGATCAACGATAAATACAAACAAAAACAAAAAAAAAAAAAAACTTACTTCTGATACATTTCACCCAAAATTATTCAAAAACCTAGAAATTTGCAAAATTAAAAAAAAAAAAGGTTGCTGGCGGAATTTCTTGTGTGAGCTTGTATTTTGAGAAATCATGCTTACAAACCATCTGAAACATAAGTATAATTTTAAAAAAAAGTTTCATTTTTTTCTCGGCAAGCTGGAAGGAAAAGGTAGATTCCTTTTCACCCAAGTTGCCATTTTCAAATTCCTTTTCATCTTTAGACACAAACAAACGGAAATGGTCTCCCGAAACATTCTTGCAAACTATTCAATTAATCCCCCCCTCCCCCACATAAAATTACGGACCTTGGATAAGGCCACGAATACCTTGCATGGCGTTCACGCCATGTAAAGTAGCTATAAATTACAGATCTAATGATAGGTGTAAACTGCAGATCCTTGGCACGAATCCAGCATTTTTAAAGAATCTATTTTGTGAAAACGTGTTTCTGATTCCCAAATGACTTCTGCTCCCGCTAAATTTTGACACGGAACTACCATTGCAGTCACAAGACAATATAATGAATTTCATTGATTTAATCGTCGCATTTGCATGCATGTGAAAATACGGACTGACGGATGATCAATAGCTTGGCAGATTTGGTTCCACATGTGACATGAATCTCTGTTTCAGATACTAAATTTGTGTACCAAATTTTATTTATATAGTTCTTTGCATTTTGTAATTATTCAGTCCATTTGCACTCCAACTGCCGGACAGATAGACTTCCCCAGAATATATTTTAATCGAATAATTAAGTAGAATGTATATGAATTTTCGTTTGTGAACCTCAAACCGTTTTTCAATTATCTTTGTCATATACAGATTGACTGACTGTCAGGCAGTCTTAATGGCAAAAATATATTTTTCGAACTCAGAAAAGGTCTGAAACGAAGGTTTTCATCCAATTATCGAGTTTGATTTTTTTTTTACGATTACAATACCTTCTCTACACTATGTACATGATAAAGTAAAAATGAAATATTTCATAGTGAAGAAATCATAGGTAATGTTTATAATGTTATAATTATATCAAAGAACAAATATTATAAAAGTAATATACAAATATAGGCACGTTACAAAGTTTATATTATTAAAAAGCTTCCAAAGCCCATCCGTCTGTGACAAAGATAACACAAGAACGCCTTCAATTAGACTAATGAAATTCGGTGTAGGGTCTTTACATCAAATTTATAGATGTTTTATCAAAGCTAAAGTCTATTCAGAGAAAGTATATGCCCGGCTATTCAAATAACTACAATAAGAAGAAACAATAAAATGATAACTACAATAAGAAGAAAGATAAATGGATAAAATTCGGTATACAGATTTAACATTTCCATATTGTAGACACCTCTCACATTTTGAGCCAAATTCAACCAAATATTAAACGTTTGGTATGTTATTTTTCTATGTCAGATGTTTGTTTTAATTCGTTGGGAGAAACGCGTCTAAAATACAAATTTAATTTTCGGTTATTATTAATCGTATGCCAGAGATGATTCGCTGAAAATCTCGCCAAGGATGACACGATAGATTCATTAAAAATGCTAAATTCATGCCAAAGCTTAACCTTTCGTTACTATTGTACGCCAATTCCATGCTTGGTGTTTTCTTTGTTAACATCTTCATTGGACTATATGTGAGAACATTTTGGAGAGACTACTCGCGCAGACACACGAATGGTTTTCGGCGAACGACCCCGGCATCTCTCGGCGTCTTTCACGTTGCCCGACGACCTTGACCCGAAATGCTACAGCCTTTCGGAATAGAGAGAGCCGGAATTGTTAAAAAGTGGTGGTACATGTGGTGGGGAGGTCCTTTAACACTGATTAATGGAGACATGTTTTTGTATGATGTAATTCGCTCTCAGAACGATTATTACTGGAGAATATTGCAAAGATAGTCCACTGAGTTAAATATCCGGAAGACTTCGTGGAAGAACTCGTGGAAGAAATTATGGATTCTAATTTAAGTACTTCATGAAAGTGGCGGCGTACATTTTTAAAATGATAGTTAAGACTTCCTTCCAGAAACTGTGCGATATCGAATAAAGCACAGACTTTTTTGGCTAAAATGCAAAATTAATGAATACAGGGCGATTATAATTAAAGTCCCATTTTTAAAATGCTGTAAAAAAGAACCACGGATTAGAATGACTTCAAATTTGAACTGAATATACTGGGAGAGAAGAAAGAAACAATCGCATGGCGAAAGAAAGGAATTCCAAAATGTATCAGTAGATGGCGCTTTAAGCGTCATAACGAAAGTGGATTGGCTGCAAGTGACGTTTCGAATCGAAATATTACGGCTATGACACATGTTGCATATGTGAGAATGTACTGTTCAATGTGCATGATTGTTTCGGTTTTTTGATGGAAAAAAATGACTTCCAAGTCATTCAACAGTTGTGGCACTGTTAGTGGAAAACCCATCCATCACAGCAAGGTCGTATCAGATTGGATGGGAGAAATCGGTTTTTAACCATCCTTAGGCCAAAAACCGCATAAAAAGCAACAATGAATACCCGTTAATTATCGCTAGACTTATACAAAGCATATTCAATATGCAGTCCACTATTTTCCACCACAAGTTGAAATCATTAAAAGCACGTTCCACAACAGACCTGAGTATCTCAGTAGTCATCTTATGAATGTGTTGCGTAATCCTTGCTTTCAATTGAGCTAAATTTGCAATCAAGCCACTGAACACAACATTTTTAAGATAACCCCTCAGCTAGAAGTCACAAAGATTGACGTTTGATGATCGTGAAAGCCATGTTGTTGGAAAATGACGGCTGATAATTCTATGATTTCTGAAATGCCTCTTCAGCAGGTGCATCACTGACTATGCAATGTACAGAGCAGCACCATCTTACATGAAAATGATTCAATCTCAACATGCAAGTTGTTGAAGTTTTTGAATGATCCGATAGCGCAAAAGACTCTCATAGCGTTTACCATTGACGGTACTGGTAACGGTCACTGCAGGACTCATCACCTAGGAAAAAGATGGCCCTGCAATAAACGATGCCGCCAACCCGCATCAACCACTTACATTTACAGAATGAAGCGGTCCTGGTGTATATGCGAGTGGATTTTCCCCTGCAATTTTGTGAAAAGCCTTGGATATAGAAATGGGTTTGTCTGATGTCGAAGCAATTGCCACCCTCTGCTAGATTTCACTTCAAAAGAACCCGTCTCTTCGAATTTCTTAATCATTTTCTTCAGATTCTTGGCAGACGTCAGACTGGCCTTTTTTCATACCCTTTTAATGATGAGATTTATTTTTAAAGTCGCTAGTGCACAATTGCCATTCTTGTGAAAGAGCTTCACAAGCAGAGTGCGATCCTTGACTGAGAGATCCATGCCAATTTGCTCCGACGTCATGTACTCCTGAGTATCTTTTAATTTGCATAATAAGCTGCTTACACTGCCATCTACTGATACACTTTGAAACTTTTTTTCTTACCGTCCCGCACCCACCTTCTTCATGCATATCCAGTTCAAATTTGAAGTCATTCCAATCATTCTGACCTGTAGTTCTTTTTCACAGCATTTTGAAAATGGAAATTTAATTATAATCACTCTCTTTGTCAAAGTGCGCTAAATGGATTGCGTCGAATACTTCATCATTTTACTTAATGTTTGCTTAGTGGTTAATTTTCTGTTTTTATTTTGCGCATTGTTTCCTCAAAGTTTTCAGAAAATTCTGTTTTCGCACTTATATATTTATTTGGATGATTCTCGAAACTTTCTTTTCTATTATTATTTAAACAGATCTCGCCTTTAAACTGGGTTCAGTGCCAGTGCTTCTTTATTTTTTAACATGGTAATGTTTTTAAATTGGCATTACTTTTTTTAATTATTATTGATTTGCGGAATCAAACCTAAAAAAAAAAAAAAAAAAAGAAATGGATCAAAACATAAAACAATGTTATGCTCTGAAATTTCGAACTAATATTTCGAATTTCTAATCTTTCCTGATAAATTTGAGAATAATGGAAGTATTGAATTTACTTTTTAAATGATTGAATCATTTTTTAAAAAAAATCTTTCAATGTACCTTGGAGACCAAACATTAATTACCTTTCTTTAAAACGAAGGAGCGAAAAAAATTAATAAGATGTAAGCGGCTTATATTTATATTCACTAAATTGCTGATGACAGCTGCTTACTTACTCTCAATACACCATTGTTTTTACACAAACATATGCTGACTAGAAAACAACATTTAAATGTATACCAGAAATTAATTGGAAGAGAACCTTCATTTCGGTTATAATCCCTGGATAATATTCCTTTAACTACTCAACAGAGACTTTATGCCTCGTTGCTTTGGATTGAATTGTGCCTTGTTTCCTCAACACAATTGGACAAGAATAACACACGTGTTTACTCAATGCTAATCAAACTTAAGAAGAGTCACAATCACAACCGATTGTAAACTGCTGGAGGGTCCTTGAGGATTTCCAGTTTTGTTTTCTCGAGGACAATCGAGGGTGAATGGGGGGGAGGCAGCGTCTATGGAACAAGGTCAAATGTCTTCATTGTTCAGAAGAAGGAACCAGCAGGGAAGTTCCTTTTCTCCTCGCATTCTTTGAATTGAAACAAGACAACCGTCAAATGATTTCTTAGCAGCCTCAGAGTTTGCTTTTTTAAAAAATTTATTATTGTAACTATCGGGCAGCATTGGATGTCAAAGCAGGATATCGATAAATTCCCTAATAATTCACTTAATTTATCTTTTTCTTATTTTCGTTACACCGGGTCGGATGATCAAATATGCTAAATAGAAACTTGTAGGGATCTGAAAAGCCTGTGAAATTTCAAGGTCTTTTTCTGCACATTTTGCGAAGCTATTTACTTTGATGCTTTCATGTGATTCACAAAAATCAACTATTCACATTTTTTCAAAGTAATCTTTAATTTGAAATCTATCGCACATTAGATACTGAAAGAACTTTTCTAAACTTGACCCACAGTTCCGCGTTTTTTTTTTTTTTTTTACTTCTTCTTCTTCTACTTTTTCTATTTAGTTGCCTGTAAGTCGGCTTGTTATTTGTTATTGCAGAGTTGCTTTCTGTCGGTGCAATTGAACTTGAAGTCATGTGAGTAATGGAGACAACTGATGCTGAAAATTTCACTAAATTATTTTGCTACAAAAAATAATTCATTAAACATTTTTTTGCTTGAAATTCTAATTAATTTTCCTTTTCACTGCAGAAATAATTCTTTGTTTCAGAAAATATTTTTACCGCTTGACCAATGGGATTCTCGTCGGTGCAGAACTGAGCAACGAACAATTATATATAATATCAAGATAAAAAAATTAACTTCTAGGTAATTTCTTTCGTATTTCAAGCATATTAAATATCTAACGTGCAACAAAATTGTCTTCAAGTCATGAGAGCAGGGAGGGCTTCCATCCGAGCAACAAGAAAGTAAAAATAAAATCGTTATAATGCGATAATTTAAGGTAGTTCTTTTGTTTTTATAAAGAGTATCGTATCAAAATTGTCGACTTTATTAATGCCATTAATATAGTCTCTGAAGACAGCTAGTACTAATAAGTTTAAATAATCATGTCAGTCAAATTTGATGGACTGCATTTTATAACAACAAAGGTAAAAATGTTTAAAATATATATTTCCTTAATGGTTGAGTCCTAAGGCCTCTCTTTCATGGGGAAGTTCGTCCCATCATCGATGTGAGGTATGGGGGGTAGCCAACCCTTACCTCTTTCTGTACCCAACAGGGCGGCGAGAATCAACCACCATACCTCAAGCTTCTCATCCTTATTTTTGAAGTGCCCCCTAGTGGGAGAGTAGCCTTAGTAGAGTGGGGGGTATATACCGAAACTCATATGCAAAGGAATGGCACTTGAACTTTATTCTAATGGTTTCTTTCTTTCTTTTTTTAATTCTTTACAAATCTTGTAACGAAACTTTGTACAAAATTCCAACCTCCATTTTTTGAGTTCTAAAGTTACTCACATTGATGGACTGAAATACAGATTTACTTTACACAGATTACGTCCAAAATTGGGCACAGACATTTAGTGTCCAGACTATGTATCAAAAATCTTCTTTCTCACTTGTTCTAATTTTGACTTCCTGATGAAATGGATATAATTCTAAAAATGATTTTTTCAGACTGGAGGGAAGTCCAAAACACGATGAATTTCTAAGATCTCGAAGACAATTTATTAGATTATTGTAATAATTTGTCTTGTTTATTTCATATACAATATGCACAAAGTTAAATTTTTCCTACTTCATTGCTTTACCATCGCACACATTCCACATCCCTATGCATTTCCTTCAATCTAATAATATCGGTTGAATTTTCCGTCATTTAAAATATCATTAAGATGATTTCATTACAAGACATTAAATATTAAATGTTACTTAATGCAATGATTTAATAAAATATTTCCACACTCAATGACAAAACATTTAGTGTATATTATCCTTCCCTTTGAAGAATGGATTCAGCCTGAAAATAAAATATCACTTTTTAATCGATAAACTCCGGGGTTTAAAGTGTTATCTCGGAAATTCATTTCTTATCAATGAGTTAAAACTTCATTTAAAAATAATGGAAACAGTGTATTTCATTCGGAATAAAAAATTATGAGTAGCAAAGAAACGTATTTAGGTTGGGATCCATTAAAGAGTTAAATTATAAAATATTTGAATTGTAATAAAGTGCTCCAATTTTCAATAAAAAATCACAAACTCCAGAGAATCTGAAAAGAAGTATTCATATTAAAATTAAATCTGAAATGTATTTGGTAAATTTTTTCAAACGCCAATCTAAAAGACAAAGTAAAAAGAAGAAAAAAATAAATAAATAAAACTTAGGTTTCTTTTCTTTTTTTTCAATTAGAAAGTTGATATTTACTTCATAAAACGTCTTTGCAGATGGACTCTTTTCAAGCAGACATTTCAGCAAACAAATTTAAATGTGTCTCCAGAACTGCTACCGATTTTGAAACGAAATTTGATACACATGTAGAAAAAGAATATCGGATCAAAATATTGAAATATGTCGGTTTCCACAATGAAAGAATTTTCCATTTGAAATTCTTCCATAATGGAAACCGAGAGTGTTAGTAGTTAATAAAATTTGTTAATGAACTAGGAATGAATAGTTAATAAACTATGCTACTTAACTCAGAATGAGTTATTAATAAATTATGTTAATTAACTCGACAACTTAATTTTGTTTGGCTGAATAAACTTGTCTTTCGAGTCATTGATACCAATATTTTGGCGATGCTTTTAAAAATACTCGATTGTAGATCTTTCGCTCAAGATCTCTCGCTCTCCTTTTTTGACCACTGCACCATGAGTTTTTGTATTACAGATTCATTATTTAAAAATATGCTTTGCCAATAAATGCCTTTTTCTCTTGTAGATACTTGCTAGTTGCCACGGAAGGCACAACGATGTCTTGACAGCTGGTAAGTGGAAAGAAAATATTTCTTGCTTTTAACTGTGAGGAAGATTGAATCACATGGAATGGGATAAAAATAAAGCATACCTATGAACGCTAAGTTAAATTTATTTCTATTCATTAAATTGACTGTGAGATTACTGTTATCCAAGTTTCTATAATGGGTCTATGTATGCCACTACGATAACACACATCCAGTGATACATATACTGCAAATGTCTATCCGGTATTCTTGCCATTCTCGTGATTCCTGTTAAAGAATTCAGCATGTCAGTTAACCGCTGCTTCAGTTGCTGTCAAGTCCTGGGAACGATGATATTTTGACATATTCCAAAACACAAAAAGTTTTCTCCAGAATGGATGGCGCTATTTTCATAGAGGCAGTGGCAAATGTTTTTTCTACCTTTAATTGATCTCTGTCTATCGTTAGTTGATCTTTAGGAGAACTGGGTGTTAGATCCCGGATTCTGTGATCTCGAAACCGACATTTTGCCATCGCGTTTCTTTCTTTTTTCTTTATTGCAAAACATTCGTTCAAAATCGCCCTATTTCAGTCATTTTTGCATAAATTGTTTCATGTTTGTAAAGTTGTTTTTTTCATTCACTCCCTCTTGTAATCCAAGTCTGAAATATGCTATACTTCCTCATGCAATCGAATGCATTTTATTATTTAGTTTAATTTAACTATCCATCCATCGATCTATTTTTAAATAATTTTATTACGTTGATTTATGTTTGTAAAGGTAAAATTCTGTTATTGCTTTTTTACACACTTTCTGACATGATAATTTCTGCATTAGCGGAGTGTTGATCCCAATATGCTTTTTTAATACTTTCAGAATTTACTTATCAATCAGTGGATTAACCTAATTAAATTTTGATTGCAAGCGAATGGTGCCTCTCGGGAGTGAATTTCTGGAAAATGGTTGTTAAATGGCCATGATTATTATAATAAAGTATCCTAAGTGAATGTCCAAAAATAATTAAAATAAAAAAAAAATCTATTTTTAATGCCCTATTGAAAGTTGTTTTTAAAAAGAAAAAGGGTTTCATTCATTTGTTCTGAAAATCTCTGGCAACTTGGGAAGCATTCACGTGAGAAAAGCCACTCACTAAAATTAAAAATCGACGTTGGAGGCGGGGGGGGGGGGTACTGAGAGTTTAAACTATTACTCAAGGCTGAAGAATGTGGAAAAAACAAACCAATTTAAGTGTCTCTTTGAAAGCGGCTTTTTTACGGCCACAAATTCAGTAGGGAACTCATTTCTTTCATGCTTCGTTGAATCTGGTGCAAAATAGCGCTTCCTTTCTCAAGAAAATAAAAGTTCCATGACGAATCTGAAATCGGAGGAGTCGCTGCCTTCGTCTGGAATTCAATTCGTGAATCATGCCTTTTTTTTTTTTTTTTTTTCCTTTCCTTTTCTTTTTGGTCTCAGTATTGGCTTTTTGCTGAGCAGTGAAAAAGTGCGAGGAAAAGCTAACAAGGTCTTGTACTAACAACAGGCCGAATTGTGTTGAAAATGGGTGGAGACGTGCTCCCAAACACAGAGAAGAATGAGAGTGACATCAGTTAAAATGCACAAAAGCCCACATATGGATTTCCGATTGGGGTTACAGGCAAGACGATAAAAAAAAAAAAAAGGAACGTTATAAGTCTGGTTGTTAAATGAATACATTTATAAAATTACTAATTCAATGAATTATAAAAGATTTAGATAATATTTATACATTATCAAACACTGTTGTTGCTATCAGTTTATGTTTGTTGAATTATTGCATCCAAGTAGCATTATGTTCGCTCACTTATTACCGTATTTCTCTTTTACACGCATAGAAATGCGATAATTTAAAATCGTAGCAACTTTATATAAATGAAATTTGACCCACAGATTTAGAATATAAAATGTAGATATGTATTAAATTCGGAACCACATCTTACTAAGGGTTAACCATCTGTCAGTCTTTACTTGTACAAGTATGTAAATTAGATGAAATGACTTAAATGTATGAAATTTGGCATATTATCTTGCTACTTTAATAGCAGCTGTGTGCCAAATTTTGGTTTCAATCGGTCGGTACAGAATGCGTCCAAACAACATATTTGGTTTCCTGGTACTTGTGCATCAACTGCGTCCCAACGACTAATAACCCCCAAAATTCTCCCACAACAGCACGCTTTTAGACTGTTTTGTAACTAATGTTCGACAATGGCACGTGGTTCATAATACACAAATACATTTATCAGAAAATATGCGAGAACGTTTCGGGGAAACCACTATTTCTTTTTAATGTCGCTGTTATTCCACAGTTGCACATTTACCACGGCTAGCTTCAAAGAAATTTCGCATTATTCATGCAGTAAAGTCACAGTGATATAGTTGGTTATTTAATAAATTAAAAAAATCGCTATGGGATATATGGCCCACACAAAAAGAAATGTAGGAATTTAGCTGATTTCTTGATATTTTATTTATTATTATCTTTATAATTTTAAAGATAAGTCCCAGGTGTACTCCTATAGCTGAAGAACCATAGCTTTTTTGTTTTGTCACTATATAAAATGATACTGTAGAAGTTTAATTATAATTATTAAGGATCTTGAAATACTTGTTTTGTAGATTCTCCAAACTGGAATCTTTGTGCATCTTCACTCATTTTACATGAATAATTTAAGAAAAATCGACATGATTCATTGTCCCATTGTTTTTTGATGTATCCCGACAACTGCACGTAAGCAAAATATTGACGTTTTGTAAGGAATGTAGGTTATATGTTTGAGAAGCGATCATTCGATCCCCGTATCACGTGGAAGCCAAATCATTAAGGAATTCAGATTATCCTCAGTAAAGTAATATGTCAACGAAAGCCCTTCGTGGGTCGAATTGTTTGCTTCCTTTCCGACAGTGTGGATTCCTTGCATTGGATTATTAACGGGAAATGAGAAAGTGTAAATGTAAACCGCGAGTCCTACATTGCAAGAGTGACGTCATCTTATCCAAGCGGGCTCACCTTTCCTATGCCGACCTTGCGCCAAATACGCCCACCAAAAGCGCCAACACTTGAAAATCTCGAATCAAATGCCTTTTCTTTCTATTCAAGGTGTGTCACTTGCAAGGTATATTTTAAAATAGAAGAATGCACGAAATTTTATTTTTGCTTCATATACAAATACGAGCAAAGCCTGCTGGGATACCTATTTTTTTTTTCAAACTCATATTTACAATCAGTGTCATATTTTAAAATGCCCCTTGATTATTAAACGCTTTGACTTGACTTGTTTCTCGTTTGTAACGATGGTATGCAATCATTTTTTCAATCACTTTCTGTGTTCTAGAGATCTGAAATGCTGAGCTCTCAGTTGCGTTCAATACACAATTTTAATAGTTTTAGAGAATTATTATCAATGAATCGATTGATTTAATTAAATTTTTACTTTATACTTGTTTCTGAGTCTGGGAATGAATTTGAGAAAAAAAAACTGTTGTCAGGATTTTATCAAATTTAATTATAAATTAACTATTAAAAAGTAAAATAATAATTAAAAAATCTATACTTAATATACTAATAAAACTTATCAAAATAATTGAAAAATTTGTATTCATCTGTTAAAATTGTACACTCTATATGAAAAAGGGTTAAAGTGATTTCATTAAATTTTGTGGAAAAATTATAGTTTCCTTTTTGTCTTTAATAACATATTTTTTAGGGGTTTTTTTTCCCCTTTTCTTTTTTTTTCTTTCTTTCTTTTTTTTCGGGGGGGGGGCAGTATAAAAAAGAGCCGAGTATGAAGAACTCAAGTTTAGTTTGGTTTAGTTATATTAACTTCCCGTTTTTTTTAAAGCAACACAAATTTTATTGCATTGAAAATGAGGGAAAAAAATCTTGTGATCTCCTCTGAGACCGCGGTGGCCAGATGGTAAGGTCTCGGCATCGGAGGGTTTCTGGTTTGAGACCTGATTCCACAGAGGAATCGTCGTGTAAGCGGGTCTAGTGCACTTTAAATCCGTTGGGGCCAAAAGTCTTCCCGCTGGTGTGGCATGGAAGCATGGGAAAAGGGGTCCCAACTCAGATGTAGCCCTCGTCATCTGATCATGGTACAAAATGACGGGGTCCGTCCCAAAATAGCACTAGTGTTGCTTTGAAAACGCGACATTAATGTAGCTAAACTAACTAACTAACTATACTTGTGATCTCCCCTCACTCTTCGAAGTTGCAAGGTCCAATTGCTTGCAATATATTTGACAATCCGCCTGTGTTCAAGTCCTATTCATTTGTTCTTACAGCTCCCACTTCGGATTATGCTTGTATACATTTCGTTCATATGTGCATTCACATTTTCCTTCTTTTAATGATTCACATGCATGTGGAGAGGGTGATTTTTACTCGGAAACCTAATCCAGTTTGTTTCTTTCCCGGTGAATTAGTATATATATAAATCAAATGTACGTGGTACACAAATAGCTTTTATTATTTATTGCTGAATGGCAACAGTCAAATGTAAGCAAATCTTGATACGGACCTTTCAGACAGCTTCATTGAACGTATTTATAGCTATACTTAATTCAAAGTATTATTGGAAATGCTCAGAAGAAGGCTCGCTCAGAACTCCGTTCAGCTAGAGGAAACAAGATGTCAAAGAAATCAAGAAATAGGAATCAAAGAGAAAATTAAATCGAGAGCAAAAAGAGACTCAATAGTGGCCAAATAGGTAATCGCAACCTTTTAATTATGGGAACTGATGACCATGTCTTCCAAAATGGTTTTTAAAACTGAAAAAAGTTTGTATTTTACTGATAAAAAATTCATTTCCATACAATTTTTAAAAATTTATTTTAAATATTTTTTTGATTTAATTTCATATTCAATCTGCAAAAGGTTTTATTATTAAGATGATATTTCAAACTCATTTCATTCTCCCATCAACACATTCAAACCCGTGCTTTTGCTGATATTTAAATTAAGATATAAAAATTGATATCTTTGAGCAATAACTCTGAAAAGAGAGTCTTTCCGCTTTTATTTCGAAGAAAGTAAACTCTTTAATTTGCACTCACAATAAATTGAAACAGATCGTTTCAATTATATTAGATTCGATTAACAGACTAATTAGATTGACGTTTTTCAGTTATATCAAATAACAGATGCAGCTTTAAAAAAAACGCATTCGATTCTGAGAGAACAATTTCGATGCCAAAAGCGGCTGACATCAATTATAGTAATAATGACCTACTTAAACTAATGACTACCCAAAGTAACGACTTGGATTACGATGAATATCTCCTATCTTAGGACTTATGTAATCTTGTCTTACCCAATCTTACGCTACGCTCATCAAAGAAAAAGAAATCCAGCTGCTTCTGAGTAGCCAATTAAAATAAAAGTTTTCATGAGAAACATGGGATGGAGAGGCTGATCCATGCAAGAGGACATCCCCATTCTGCCAAATGAGAGGGAAAAAAAACGCATTTTAGTTAACGATATTTGTTGGCGTCAGGGTTCCCCGCGTTTCCGGTCATTATCCCACCAAGAAGAAAAGAAGCTTATTTTTAATGTCTCTCGTTTTTTAGAAAGCCTGGAAAGAAGCTTTTTAAAAAAAGGAATTACCGACTGTCCGAGGAAAATGAAAGTTCAAACAATGAGAGTTTTTCTCTGCCCATGTTCGAAAACAACCTTGGCGAATGCCAAAAGCTCGAGGAAGAATCTATTATTCAGAAGAGAACAGGTTTCCTTATCTGATCTTAGGAAAAAGACAAAGAAACCGGGAACAAAATGCGTGTTGCGCAACAGACCAGAGGACAGATGCCGTCCGCGGATGAACTTCTCCATCCTAAATCCTTTTAGGGATAACAGTGAGGACAAAGGGCGAAGGAAACCGACCGCTTGAATAAAATGGCTGTGGACGTTTCCGAATGTGAGGTAACTTCAAGGTGAAGCTCTGCAATTTTTCGATTACGTGTCATTCTTGAATAATGGCAGTGGGGAGGGAGGGGGGAAGAGGCATAATTACACCTGGCCTAAAGAAGACAAAACATCAGCTTCTTTGTAAATAATACTAGCTGGTACCCGGCGCGTTGTTGCAGAAGAAGAAATAATTTTGGAAATATCATTTGAAATAGCCATCTTGTTTAATTAGGATTAATAGAAAGAAGGATATTTATTTTCTTGTCAGTAATGAATACATTCATTGAAAATGAAGGATATATAAAAGAGAAGTATAAATAATATTTATTCTATTTTTTTAATTTTATTATTCAAATACAATTTAGGATTGACAATTTTTTGTTATCCGTCGTCAACAAAATAAATTTCGTGGCTCTCCGACTCGTGAGCATCCAACATACAACTGGCCATGGGGATGCATACAACTGGCCATGGATATTCTTGGTTTAAAGCAATAAGTTGGCAAAGTTTATTGCCATCGGATGGTCAGTGTGGCAGCGCATAAAATACGAAAAGGTAAACATTCATTTTTATGTATGCGATATAATAATTGTACTATGCCTATAACCTTCGCGCAATAAGTAGGCAAAATTTTATCGTAATCGAATGAATGGTACGGCAGCGCATAAAATGCGAACAAACAAAAATTCATTTTTATATATTAGATATGAATGAGACACGAGGAAAATGACCTTATTGTCCCCTGTACGCTTAGATAAATGAAATTTGGTTTGTAGATTTTGGAATTATTCTGTGAGGACTGTAGATATGTATCATATTTTGAATTTAATCAGGCGCTTTTAAAACCCTTTTTTCCTAATGCCTTGTTGGTCCCCATATGCGCCATATTTTTATAAGGCGAAGGGGCAACGACCCTGCTTGTTACCGGGTACATTGGTGCATCGGTCAACATCAATGCAGTCATACAATTCTCATCTTCTTCCTAATTGCATTTGATTAATTCTTCGTAAATTACCAGACGTTCTAGCAAAACTCCTTTTTCTTCCCACTCTTTTCAAACCAAGTCAGTAGAGCACCAACACTATGAAATCTGCATTGACCAATGCCAAAAAGCAAAAGCGGTGTGGTGTGGCATGGGCTGAAATGTTGGCTATCTAAACCGTGTTTATTTCCTCTTGGCCCATTTTCACCCAGATATTTCGAATGGCGTTCATCAAATGCTGGTGGAGGGAGAGATGTTTAGTCTGCATGTAGAAGGAGATGGTGATTGCGGTGTTGTCTAGCAAGGTATTATACGAGGTGAAGATGAAGCTATGAAAAAGACAAGTTACATAAAATATTCAATTGAAAATTTCAACGAGCATTAAGATTGGCGAACCAGCTTAATATTCTAGGATTAACATTCGCGGATAGTAGAGAAATATTTATATTTGTTTTTAAATCTGTGTGAGTGTTTTGTTCCCATGATAAGAGCAGAGTCGTAAGCAAATGCATCAATTCCCAAAATTTTATGGAAGGTGTGTGCGTATGTTGTCTAATAAATTCAACTCATCCGAGTTTAAAAAATTAATTACGTTTAATTTTTTCTGAGCTCCTCTAATTTCAGGCTTTCCTAAGGATTTTCGATTTTTTAATTCCGTGACTTTCATTGCGCAGTTTGAAGTTACAAAAATAAACTTCAGTTAAATTTTGGTAAATTGTCTTCGAAAAGATATATAAGCTCTGAACTGGGTTTTCCATTGGATCCCAGCCCCTCCTATTTTTCGCCATCGCTCAATAAGACCATTTTAATTTCCATTAAGAAGTGACCAACTCTGGACAAGATCATTTTAATTACCATTAAATAGTGACCAACGCGCAATAAGAACTTTTAATTGCCACCTAAACATACTTCTAATCACGAAGAATATAAGGAGGAAAAAACATTTACCAGAAGTTATGTGCATATTACGGTTAACGCAATGAATCGCTTATTGTTCACTGTAGTCTCCATTTTTATAAATAATTATCGATTAATCACTTTGACTGTAACAGGGTGACAATAAGGTGTGTTTGAATTTAGATCGGTCCAGTGATTTGTTTTTTTTTATTTGCTGCACAAATGTGGAGCTCAAAAAAGACAAAGGGGGGGGGGGGAAGAGAAGGAATACATTCGAAAAAATTAATTTTGAAGGAAGCATTCTGCTCGAAAATATGATCACACCTATATTAGCAACGCACTGAAGTATTTTGAACAATTTAGCCATTTGAACATTTCTTAAGCACCAGCAAACAAACGGTAATTGTTTTTGGTGTTTCTTGCCGCGGAAGCTGCTCCCAAATTATTTTGGCAACCTTTTCGTTTAGCGAGCCATATCGAATTTCATAGAATGCAGGTGGATAAAAATATAACTTTACAAACAGTATGTTGCCAATCACCGGTAAATGACGCGATCTGAATCAAATATATAATGTCAGTCACCGGTGACGGACACAGAGCTTAAAGTATTTAAAAAAAAAAGAATTGCAATGAGTTGCAGATTAATTATTATTATTTTTTTTGCAAAATTCAACCAATGCAATTATATTTTTTTCTTCTAGCAGCAATAAAAGCTTCACTTTCATTTCATAATGATGCACGTAGATGCCTTTCTGATTTCGAAAGGTCAAAATTGTAGAATTAATTGGAAAGGTGAAGATTCAAAAAATGACTAGTAGAAGCGATTAAAATAAATTTGTAATTTAAGTGATGCTATTAAAAATATTGATAACTTTAAATGTTATTCATAGTCTTTTTACAACCTCAAATTTTTGGTTCCCTGACCTTGATCCCTGGCCATCCAAAAACCTTGATGGAAATTTGAAATAAATTCGCTATTTTTTTTAACTTAAAGAACATTTCCTACTTTTAGCACTATGTAGATTATTTAGACGCTGCAAGCACGGATTAAGTAAAAATGTTTCGACATCTTAAACCTATTGTGAAAGCATTTTTTTCGTTCCGTTCCGTTTTGAAAGCCACTGCTTTCCTATGAAGTGGAATCCTGACATTATGGAGCGGTGGGTGGCGGTCAACGACTGGAATGCAGGCGCCCGGAGGCCAAAGTCGGTCTTCCGTAAACTTTCGAAACCACATCGATAGGTCATCCCCGAACTCTTTGTTCCATTCGGTCGAACGAAAGAACTCTGCTTTCGCACTCGCTGCCACTCGAAGAGATTTGTGCTGAAAGATTAGAATATCAAGAATTGGTAATAATATTAAAACATTCCATTTAAGAGTTAGAATGATGGTGATAACAATATGGATATAACAGTAAGAAAGACATTCCAATGGTAATAGCAGTATTTCTCTTTAATAACTATTCTTTAATTATTCTAATCTTGATATTCTAATTTACAGAATAATAACAGTACTATAATAACAGTATTTATCTTTAATAACAGTGTGGCAGTCGGTGTCCTGGCCTATGGTAGGTGTCCTTCCTTGTGTTCTCTCTGTAAGGTGCTTGAATGAGCCCCCCTGTAAAAGGGATTGTGTAAGCGAGTGTGTGTGTGCTATCTTCATTTGAGCTAGAAGTCAGACTTCTGCCCTCGGGTGCTCAGGGGTCTTTACCCTCAAAAGCCACTGCGCATAAATTTGGCCTAAAAAGTCGCACGACAAAAAAAAAAAAAAAAGAGTATGGCAATAACAGAATAACAGTATTTCTCTTTAATAACAGTATGGTAATAACAGTAAGAAAGAAGGATTCCTTTTGTCCAGACAAAGAGTGCAACCAAAAGAAATATAATCTAGTCTCATCTAATTTCTTCTGGAATTAGAAGAGGAAATGACGTTGAGTTAGAGTGTGAGGATGAAATACAATTGAAGAGATCTTTACAGCAAAGTCACAAGCATAGGCTGAAATTGTTCACCTATGGCTCCTCCAAAGGGAGAATAAAACCTCAGGACCCGGGCTTGGAGGATGGAGCATTGGTTAGAGATAAAAAGGAAGGAGAGATTACTATGTAAGTGTTGGTTGTGGAAAGAAGCGTTCTCTTACTTTGTCCCAGGAACTCAATTCAGCTCTCGCTGGTCTTGGGGATTTAAAATCATCTTTTAACTTAAAAATTATAAATAATTTCGTATATCGAAAAAATTCCAATGGAAAGTTGTTTGCGAGAAGATGCTATAATTCTCCCAAGTTGAACCATTTTTCGAATTTCACACACGCGAGAAATGCAAAGTCAACTCCATCACCATTTCCACCGCCATTTATTGGTTCATTTAGTGTCGAGATTTCTTTGCAACATATCCCTCACCAGCAAGCTCAGTTCCAATCAATTATCGTGTTTACATGCTAGCATGGACTAAACGTCATACCTATAAACATACATGTACTAAGCCAATGTGTTTAATTGATTAGTCATAATAATAACCATCGTTAGTATTAATAATTATCGGGCAGTGTGATAAATCGATTTATCATTTTTATCAACTATTTATATCTATAAAAATTTATTTGCGTGATAAAAATTTGAGTGTTGTCAAAATAAACTATTCAATTAGTTCAAATAATAGCCGATTGTATGCATTAATTATCACCTAAACACAATGTACGTTGACTGGAACAGATGCACGTTTGTTATGTGACTCCGAAATGCTCCCCCATGCTTCAATAAAGTGTAATGCTAACATAAGGAATCTAAGGTGAAGTAAGTGGTTTTTACTTACGTCTCAAAAGTAATATACACCAACTTTTAGGCCCATCCATTACGTCTTAATAGTGTTATATCAAATATCGAATTTGGTCAGTTAACGCTAAAAAATTCAAAACTAATTCACATTACCATGTTTCCTAAAAAGGGGGAAAATTTACAAAATGAATCGCTTTCGGTCAATTCTGGCCAAGATATTTTCCTCTGATGTGATGAAGTTTATAATGGGGGTGCAAGCTCACATTTTGCTTTCGTTATCTGACCACGGTTCAAAATTGTGAGATTCATCCCAAAGTAATCTTCATATTGATTCAAAATGGCACGTTAAATTAATTAAACTAATCTCTACTCTCAAGTGCAGACTTTCCCCTTCTTCGAAACGTGTGAGTGTTTGCTTGTTCTAAGGATGTAGGAGAACAAGCGCTGTGGGCGTTCCTGACCTCTCTCGGCGCCTCCCACTTCAAATGCCCAATTGATTCCGTCTCCAGTGGAGCGTGGTTGAATGACCTCCGCAACACCCTATGCAGGGATGCGGGGGTAACAGAACGGGTCAACATCTCGATGGTTTTGCTCGTTCACTTTCCTTTTATTTCTCAGATCGCGAAAGAACAAGCAACAGGCTTCCCAACTCTGCTTCCTTTCGCACACACACAAAATTATTTGTTTTAAGTACATTTTGAATTTTATTTTTAATGCAACAAGGCCATGATTTACGCAATGTGTTATTTTCGTTTGAATTGAAAATATTTTTTCAAATATGAGCTCTATACGAAGCCAGAAACTTACCCAGTCGCACATAGAAGTTGCTTGTAGCAAATACAGCTAGAAGCTGACGATTGCGTTGATGTCAAAGAGCTGTTTAAGTCACATAGACCTGCTTAACTCAGCGCGATGACGCAGTATTAATATATAAATTAGAGGGAAAATTTGAAATTTGTAAATTTTTTAAATGCACCCATTTTCAAACGATCGATATTATATGTATCGAGATTTTTCTCTTGATATATTGGATATATGAGGATATTGACCGAAAATGAAGATGAAGCATTACAGAATAAACGGGACATTTTAAGACTTCTAAAATTCTAAGAGCAATATGTCTAGCAAAATGTAAAGTTTAAAAATATTTTGACGAGAAAGCTGTTGAAACTGAGTTAAAAAATGTAATTGAAATTTTTAATAACCGTTCATTTTCAGCGAACCAACTGATCGGCAAAGGCGGCTGGCTGTCCCATAAAACAAAATCAATATTTTGTTTTGTGTGTAATATGCTGTTACTGAACCAAACGAACACTCGGTCCATACTGTCGCGAAGGTCTTAATGATCCGCATCCGCATTCCGATCTAAATGAAAAGCACCACTGCCATTGTTCCGTTGCAAAAGTCTTGTTTCGAGACTAGATTATGCGCATCAAGATGTCCCGCTGCCTTCGAAGACAACCACCACGGAGACATTGTTTCTTTTCGGATAATGAGCACTTGCTCGTTCCGCTGGATTGTCTCAATGCAATCCCTTTTGCTTTATCATGAGTAAATGGATGTTGTCAAAAGATTTTTCTTTCTTTTGCTTTCCTTTTCGCTGCTCTGCTTATCTTCTTACTACGATTCCGTTACATCTTCATCTTGAAGCTCTCGTTACATTTCCACAGCACACTCGTGGACGACAAGATGAAACTTTGGCTATTGCCAAAAACAAGTTTTGCAACATCTTAACATTTCCAAAATTATTTTTTCAATGATATCATTTCAGACGTATATATTTTTTAAAATTTTTAATTAATTAAAAAATATTTTTAATGTATTTTATAACAATATATTTATTTTCTGAAGTGAACTAATCATCATTCCTATTATTATTTTATTCTACCTTTTTGCCTCCATTGTTGATGATTAAGATATATAGCTAAAATTGAGGATTATTTTTCCATGATATATAGATTCCAGTACAAGTCACACTTTTAATAAAATTTTTTAAATTTAGTTAAAGGTGAACTTCAAAAGCAAGCAATAGTCAAATTATTTAAAGTGCACCCGTTTTCAAGCACTCTGTTCTTTCTTTTATTTAATTTGTTGTTTAAAGATATCGACAAAAAATGAGGTAAATTAAAATTTTTGAGCAGAGATATTAGGTAGTTGCAGCTTTATTTTCAGGTCACAAAACATTTTAACTCAACATTTACCATTAGTTCATATTGAAAGATGTCATTGGACGGTATAAGTGAAAAATATTGATATTCAGCAAATATTTCGGGCACACACCAAGTGATATGAGAATGTTGGCATTTATCGGAGAATAATGACATTTACCCGATATCGGTCTTTCACAGGGACATTTTTAACTTCTGAATGGGGGAAAAATTTGTTGGTTTCAATTAAGATCTTCAGAAATATTCTTCCTAAGTCATGTTTTGATAACTATTGCAGTAAATAGTGTCTACAATACGTTGATCCTATATACCTAATGGCCTCAAAAAATAGAAGGAAGATGAATCTATAAACATCAATGTTTTCCTTAAAGTTCAACTTGCAATCCCCATTTGTTTTTCATTTTTTTTTTAAATGTTTTGTTATTTTGCTTAATAGTTAATTATATTTGCTTTGGGGTTCCATAGGAATTGCTTTCTGTTCCCATGGGAAGTTTGGCGGGTTTGTTTTTTTTTGTTCTTTTTTTCATGTTCTACCCGTCTAATTAGTTAGATAATCTCTGTTTTATAGGCAACAGGGGCATGGGAAGCGCCGTGCTATGTAAACCCTATAATAAATCTACTTCAAAGTTTTTTTTCCTGTATTATTGTTATCGAAAGAGCTGCACTGAATGTTTGATTCGTTTTCAGTAGGAAACAAGCTGTCGGATGTGGACATCGAATGCAACAGCGACAGCATCGAGGTGACCATCTCGACGTCTGGCGAAGAATTCAACGGCATGGTCTATCCGAAAGGACTGTCCGAAAATTCGAGCTGTCTCGCCGAGTATGAGCACGCGGGATCCAAAATCACCTACAAGCTGCCTCTGAGGTCTTGCAACACTATGAGCCACGACATCGTGAGTCGCATCCACGTGTGCTTTGTTTATATTCGAATATAAAATACATAAGATTTCTTCCGTTTATAAAAAAAATCTTTTCCTAATCCCAAATCTTTTTTTTTTTTTTTTACCCAAAATAACTCTTTTAAATTGAAATATAAAAATAATTCCACTATACCTAGGCTTTTTTTCCTCATGCTTCTCAAGAGCTTATAGCTGTGACTGTGACTGTCTCAGACTTCTGAACAAACAATTCTTTCACTTTCATAATGAGAACTCCATCTGAAGAGATAAAAGTTTTGGACGCATTGCCAAATGTCACTTTCTGCGTTTAATTCACACCAAGGAAATTTGGCTGTCTTTTCTATCTCTCGAATAATCATGTCTCGGATTCGCTTAAAATAGGATGAGTAAGCTCATCATTAATGAAGAAACTACGTTTCAAGTTTAAATTAAATTGATTTTAGTCCTTTTTGTCATGAGGCGTTTCTTTCAAAGACATTACACACTTATCATCGTTTATTTTTGTGACTTTTATATGATTATACACACGATGATCCCGAATTCGTAGTACAAACTTTAAGGATGGTGTGCGACACTGTAACAATCATTTATTGTACTGGAATGTACGGGCTCAAGTGATGTCTCAAACAGAAGAAAAAAGATATGAAAGGACAGAGAAATGACGTCAATGGAAAGAAAAGAAAATAGAGCGACCCCCCCCCCCCTCCTGTCCACCAATTCATTCAGTCCCCATTGCTTTTTATGGATACATCCGAAAAATCTTGTTTATGCGAATCCATCTGATGGAGGTGATAATCTTGTTCACTTCACCAACATTGTCAAGCATGTATCACAGTTTCGAGCAGTTATTGCAAACATTGCACTTGTCAGCAGCCTAGTCACTAAACACTTCGTCTTTACTTTCATCTCATACTTCCTGTTGTTGCCTCCCTTTATCACTTGTGCCCATACATTCCTATACAATAAATAATTATTATAATGTCCTGCACCAGCCCTTAAAGTGTGTTCTATGAATTCGGGTTCACCCTGTATAAGAAAGAAAGAAAAAAAAAGAAAAAGAAAAAGAAAAAAACGTTGCGTAAGAAGAATATTAAAAAAAAAAAAAAAAAAAAAAAAAAAAAGGTTTGTTGATGAGATTTAAAAATCAGAAATTTAAATCTTGAAATGTATTTTTTAATTAATAAAGAATGAATTTCAAACTTTTCAAATAGTATTTAAAATCCTAGGATTCCTTGTTGTAAAGGTTGTAAAGTTCGAAATAGGTAGAATAAGCCGCTGTACCTGGGAACGAATTTTCAATGTGTTGTCATTATTATTATTCCATTCAAGTAACGGCATAAGATGTTGAAGAGTCTAAATTTTTCTTGAGTGCATAATACGTACTCAAAAATATTCATTAAGTAATATTTCTTAAAAATTTCACTAAGCATTTATATGTATTTAATAAACAATTATTTTAATATATTTTTTCCATGACTTGTATTTAAATTTTATCGCTCACAGAAACTTTCCCGATTTCTAATAGTTTCTGAGGTAATTGATAATGCATGCTTCGGCTTGTTGCCACCCTAAAGAAATGATTTGGAGAGAAATTGGTTAGAAACTACTGCGCGCTTCCAACCAAAACTCAGTTTCAGCAATTTGTAGAAAGTCATTTGTATACTGCCATCGCAAAAATTAAAATGACATAAATCACATAGTCGATTTTTTATATAATATCAGTTAAATGTTATATTAAAAGAGAGCTAACGTTATTGACAAGGCTGAGCTCCACTGCGTTTCTAGATTTAAAATCCATTTAAAGTCCATTACCTCACGATAAAAATTGAAGTTACAAAATATTTTGAACTTTTTATACCGAAAGTTAAAATTGAAGTTTCTTCTTAATCATTTTATTCTATATTTCTAATAAATATATAGTTTTTAATGTTTTGCATTTAACACAGCGGATAAACTGTTAAACTTGTTTCTCCAACACCTGCACATCTAAAGTAAACAAATTCTAACATTGACAGAAGTGGAGAAGTGCTCTCTCGCCCAGAGTTAATCAAAGATGGAATTGAACAGAAGCACATATTTTTTTGGTAATCAACAACTCTAAAGATTAAAATGTGCATTTATCTGCAGCTTCATATTTTAATTCGAATTACTTACTATATCCAAATTAAGTTTTTGTTGTAATAATTGCCCTTTATTCAACAAATGAATATTAATAAAATCTTAATACTAGATTTTTTTTATCCATTATTCGCACAAATGTTTATTAACATGTTGATTGCCATCATATGAAATGCCTGCCTTCCAATTAGATGGCCCCTTCTCTACCATAGTCCATGAAGAGGGCTCATTTAATTAGATAAAGTATGTAAATCACAGATGTCAGGATTGCGAGCGTGTTAAATGAATAAAAAATTGCAATTAAATAGCAATCGGACTGTATTGCACGTGTCTCGGTATTTCATTTTCCACTTGGAAAAAATTGTATTGTCATAATTTGCAATTGGTCATTTGGTTTAAAATGGAAAAGATCAATTAAAATATATTTTAATTTTCCAATTTTCAGTCGGAAGGCGTGGAGTACTTCAACACGGTTGTGATTCAACCTCACTCCAAACTGGTGACCAGCCTGGGAAGAGGGTTCCACGTGAGATGCCGCTACCAGAACAAGAATAAGACACTGCACTCGGAGGCCCCTTCGAAGTAAGGCTAAAACATATCCGATTCCATAAACATGGAATAAAAAGATTACTGAACACATTTTAAATTTATGTAAAAAACAAAAAAGAAGAGAAGAGATGGCGGATTCGTTTGTTTGATTTTTGTGACGCGTATTACAATGCGTCTTCTAAAAATTGTCAACGAACTGAACGACATTCTGCTGTTTCGAGTCATCCCTTCTCCTATGTAGAGACAAAATATTTTTTCCAGCTATGTTTTCTATTATATCAGGAACCATGGAATTTTAAAACAAAGTTGTTCTACCCAAACATGGATAAATTTATGGCAAGTGTCTCAATGCATGCTTTCGATTTTAAGTTAAATTGAATCCGTAATATTTATAACCATTTGACTGATTAGATCTATTATTTGCTAACTTGTATAGCTAAAGCACCAGAATAGGCAGCGACTATAACTTGTATATTTAACGGAGTTTGATGCTAAAATTGTGTTTTAATTTTTTTCTTCGGTGTTAAGGTGTTAGAGTATTGAAAATGTTTCAAAGTATTAAGATAATGAATGCTTTCAAGATTTCAGTGAATTAAGCCAGAAAGAAGCATTAGGTGCATTAGAAGTGCTCATTTATTTCTTATTACTTTATCATTTCTTTTTCTAATCCTTGGGCACGATAACAATAACAAAAATATTTGTTACTTGTATAACATGCGCATGGATTTTATTATCCATCATGTTTTAGTTGCTGCCATACAATCATCATTTGCACTTTTTTATCTCAACATCTGTACACATTAGACATTTGATGACTGAACGTTTCCATCCACATATTTTTGCAGGTAACTGGCTTTTTTATTTTATATAGAAATGAAAGATTTTATTTAGAATATTTTAGCCCATTGGAAGTGACATTGTGCTTTAAACTGTCTGTTTAAGAATTTTATGTTTTCATACTAAAGTGTAAACAAACCATTCGTTAGATTCCAGTTTTTTCATTTTAACATGATATCATACACTTTTTATCATAAGCTAGGTAGAAAATACCCAATACTGGCCCTTGCGTCACAGAAAATTTTTTCTCTGTTCGCATAAGTATTTGTTTCCTAATCCGACAAATGGTGGTAAGATGCCATTTGCCAGATGATGATTGAGAAGTTTTTGATCTGCAGTCATATAATTTGATCTCCAGTTTGAAAGCTCCAGTTTGTTTGTTTTCAAACAAAATTATGTAAAAGATTGTACCAGAAGTCTGGTATAAATTTATAGGATCTGAAGTAGCGTATCGTCGTTGTCATTTTGCTGTTCAATCCATAACTTCTCAATGCCTGCGAATGCATAGCCCGAAATAGTTTGGATGCCCTACGTGCAACCAAGGGATCTGACATCGAGATTCATTAACTTAATAATTAATTATTCTTAATTATTTCTATAGTGCATTAGTAAATATGTTTTGCTTCTAAACATTACTGTTTATATTACATGATTCTACAATGTGACCAAGACTTCTCTGACACTCTATGTACTAGAATGGCAACTATTTAATTTAAAAATTTAAAAAAAAATAGAAGGCAATTTTTTTTATAGAATGAAATTCTAATTTAATAACATAGTGCCCTCTTTCTATGATTTTTTAAAATCATTTTATAAGTAGTATCACAATCTCATGGAATTTTGGTTTGGGGGGGAAGGGGGGAGAAATTTATGATTTGTCATCGTTAACATAAATGTAATTTTCATCTTTAAAGAAATTTTGCAAAGGATGAAATAAAAGAGAATCTGTTGGAGAATAGTCAGGACTACGTACTGATTATGACAATACGAAATCAAAGATATTGTGTGTCCTCGGCATTTCCATGATGAAACACAGTGTTTAATTTTACCTGGTTTTCTTTTTCAAGGCATTGAGCTACATACAATACATTTTCTAGCTCGATTCCTGCTTGTGATTGTGATTTTTTTCTAATTACATGATGCATTTTTCATCACTTCAATTATATTATACATGGAAAACATCTGATTAAATGGAAAGCGTCATTCAAAGATAGGAATCAAATGGCTTCAGCCAATTTTAATTGTATCGTTCAGTTTAATGAATGGGTGAATGCAGTCATCTGAATTGATAACCATCTGGTTGAGTCATCTGAGTTTTCAATAAAGAAATTGTTTATGATATATACAGTCTGAAATTGGGTCAGTGGCTCGTTTTGGGCTTCATAATATCGTGAAAGAAACTGAGAATTCATTTATCATGTTTTCCTATCGACCGAATTTTGTCATAAAATCATATATCAAATTTTTCTCGTTTCGTTTTTGAATGACATCATTCACTCGCAAATAGATCAGCTTTTGACCAAAACCTAATTATCATCTATAATTTTGATAACGAAATGTCATTCTATAAACGAGCTCTACGTTTCTGCGTACACATGAACGAGCAAACAGCCTTAACAAACCTTGTCATTAGTCGATACTGTTCAAAATACGAAATAAATCTCCGATTTGTATAAACGTATCAAGGTTCATTCTTCTAGCTCAAAGCGGTTTTGATTGAGCGTGTTCTCAGATTTATAGACACAGTTTTCCAATGGATTTTCCAAACTTGGCGCAAATTTAAATTTGAAGATAATTTTTTCAATTAATATTTTATCTTGGTATGTTTCGTATATCAGAAAATAAAATGAAATTCATCACATACAAAAATAACGGGATATCCCTTCAAATTCATAGTACAGAAAGTAGAAAAAAAAAGGGGGGGGATCTTCAAAATATTTCTGCTCGAAAATGGCGTTTGTATAGAACAGCTTATATCAGTATTTTACTATCCAGACTGTGGAACTGAGTATCGGGTGGGTTGGGCGTTTCCCTTGGTTAAGAGCCATGTGGGTAGTTGTTAGTAGATAATTTTCGGGTTCCACCATTTCACCAACGATGTGCTTCGTGCACGGTATGGGGGTGGAAACACCGTACCTTAATGTGGAACTGAGTATCCTTGTACCAACTTCTTGGACTCGATTTTTCCCTCTTTGTGAGAAGTCTCCCTTCATTGAACAGATCTTTTTTAAATGATTGATTGAGAATTGCATAGATGAATTTTCTTAAATAACCGCTTTTGTCAAGAAATCGTCTCAGAATTCATCTCCAGAAATGAATCAGATCCCTGATAATTGCACATCAGAGTTTAAATACTAGACTTGAAAATTCAGCTGTGGCGAGTAGGCGGTTAATTATTATTTGCTGTTTATATTTTTCTTCAAGAGATGAGCGCTGTTTTCTATCCTCTGAAAAAAAGGGGAGTCAGTTGCATGTGTGGCAAAAAGAAAAAGAAAAAGTTCAATTGCAGGGTTTTATTCTCTTCACTGAAAACCTTGGAACGAAATTCTGTCACGACTTTTTTCACCTGCTATCGTGAAGTCATGTTGACGTCAGTATTATTATAACCAATGGATAAACTCTCTCTCAGGTTCTCCAGCTTACAGCAAGGTTCCGACTGTCCTTGAAAGGGGGCTACCCTGACGAGCCTGTTTTGCATGCAATCGGAAAATGGGCACACATAAATAAAAAAATAATTTTGACTCAAACGGCAATTACGAAGCACTATTGTTTCAGAAATTTTATTTTTAGTTCTGACTTATTGATATCAAACGATTCGATAAACAGCAGTTTCTGTAATTACAAGTTTTCTGATTTACCTTTTTGTAAGAAAATCGATCAACTATTTATGCGTGTGTTGGAACACACCTCTTTTTTTAAATTAATGATATAAATTTTTTATGAGGATTTTAGCCCCTTAAGATCATATATAACCATCTTCCATAACTTTAAGCATTTTGGGTTAATAACTGGTAATTTGATTTGTTCTTGGGCGCAAATAGATTTCGACCACCAGAATTTTAGAATAATGACAGCATAGTTGATATTCAAAATATAACTCATCTAAGACAAAATTGCGAAGTCCTGCAACTCAACTTGTATCCAGTTGCTGATACGGAACTGTTCTATTTAACAAATAAAGGGATAGTCTTTCCAAAACATTCTCGCATCATTTCTATTATATATGAATTTATGTTTTAGACGCGTTTTTTCTCAAGCTATTCAAACCAAAATTTGACACAGAGCTGTAATTGAAATCACAAAATCGCATATCAAATTTGATATATTAAAATCATTATATTTTCTGAATGATCGAGTTTATATGTTTCTACAATTACAGACCGACAGACAATCAACTCGCTGTTGGATATGGCTCCAAATTTGACAGGTGTCTACATTATAGATGCTAAATCCGTTTACCGAATTTTATCGATCTCTTTTTGTAGTATCATACTAACTTATATTCGACAGCTGCACAGACGGATTTCCTCTGAATAGATTTTGCAGAAAATCTGATAGATATCTGAGAATTTGGTGTAAGGACCTAAACCAAATTTCCTTCTATTAGCTTAAAGAGTTTATGGGTTATATTTGTGACAGACATACAGATGGATGGACGGAACTCGGGAAGATCTAAAACGTGGAGATTCTTTAAAATCTGAAGTACAAATTTCTTGACGATTACTATACTTTTTCTACACTACATATATGAGAAAGTAAAAAGGTTGCCGTTCGTATAATAAATATTAAAATCCTTCAATAATAATATAAGAAATGTTCATAAACAACTCAGGGATGAACAAACATTCAATACCGAAGAGGGGAAGAGGAATTTATAATTTGGTCAACATTTCATTTCATATATTTATTCAATATATGAACATTATAGATGCTAAAACATATGCATCTTCGCAGCATAAGGAACAAAAGGGCCTGTTCCTTAATTGGTCCAAACATTTATACGTACCTTAGGTTTTGTCATAAATTTCATTCGCTATTAGTAGCATATTGTAACCTCTCTTTAATCCGACACTTCAGTAATCCAAACCGTCCGTCGTTTTTAAGAAATACCTGTAGAAAACGGGGAAGGAGAAGCAAATAATTGCATGTGAATGCCAGCGACCTTTTTACCATTTAATATATAGATCGTATACTCGAATTTCGAATTGTAATATTTTTTTTGTTATGGTTATATGGCTATGTTCTTCTTCAAAAAACAATCCCATCTGAGAAAGACATTTTCTTTTTTCATTTGAGGGGAAAGGGGAGTCAGTCGACTGTTGTCAAAGTGATGGCACATTGCTATGTGCACACAGAAATATTACCCGATTAGCCGATATCTAATTTTTGTAGTCAATGGATTCCCCGGCACTGCTCCAGGATCGGAAGAGTATTGAGAAGAGATTAATAGCCCAAATCTTCAGTCAAAAAGCTTCGATATCGAACAACTGTTTTGCATAACAGTGACTGTTGTTCCAAAGTGAAAGTTCAGTAGTTGGGATGCATGGCTTAAGTTCACAAGTAGTAAAACTGGTTAGCGAACACATATCTCCAACTATGCTCTTCCGATGCCGAGAGTTTGTTTTACAAGTCATCAGCCGTAAAAATCTGATATGTGAAGTGAATCTGTTTGAATTTTAAGAAAATATCTTACCATGAAAGTCGATTTTATGTTGAATTCTTGTTTCAGTTCCATTGGAACAACGCCGGCAAAGAACGCGGTGCCCCTGCCCACCTGTTCCATGCACATCTACGTGGGACGTCCCAGCGAGCACGTGATAGCCGAACACGCCAGGATCGGCGAGTACCTTACGTTGGTGATCAGTATCGAAGAACAAGGTGAGATACTTTCAATACATTTAGAAGTTACCTGTCATTAAACTGACGTCCCGTTTTGAAGGAACATGGGAGTTTTCATGGAATGTATGGAATTTTCCAATCGATGTATTATTTGATTTCTGATATTTTGTACATTCGTATGTTTCCAATGACTAAAATATCTTAATATTTTAGAAGTTAATTACAGTTAATCAGTTATATAAAACGAAATTTTGATTTCATATGTGTAGCGCCATCTGGTAATAAATTTGAAAAAAATTATTTGTTTTAATTATATTTCTGATGATAAAATATTAAATGTATTAAAGACTGAAAAGCGGAAAACTAATTATCAGACAAATTTTTTGGAAAACGCACTTTCATCGGAGAAATGAGAAGACAACAATTTTTTTTAAAATCAAAAATATTAATCTTAAATCTTTAAATTCCCGTATCACATTAGAATATTTTTAAAAGATGAACTGTCACTATGGACAGCATAAGAAAGTAAAATATAAACATTATTCTTATTAAAATGTTAAAATATATTATTATAATATATTTCTTATTTATATAATATTATATATATAATAATAATTGTTCGTTGTATTATTATATATAATATATTTAAATATATCATCCAATATATGTCTAGAATAATTAACAGTAAAATATTAACCTCAAATCTTTATACTCCAGTATCACATTAGAATATTTTTAAAAATGAACTAACACAATGAACAGCATAAGAAAGAAAATTAAAATATAAACATTATTCTTATTGAAAGTTTAAAATATATTATTATAAAATATATTATTATAATATATTTAATTATATAAAAGATGCATTCATTTGATAAATATTTTTTGTTAACCTTAACAGATGAGACTTTACTCTCTGTAATAATACAGCATCATTCGTTATCATAGCGACGGTCGAAATAAGCAGAAAGGTATGGTAGAGTAAAATATCATAGAATTTGATATTAATGAGCTTAATTTACTTATTAAAGTCAAATATAATGAAGATAGGGGGTTAAAATTCACATTTCGATGTGAGCGTCATTTATTTTTCAAACCTACAGAGCGTTGCAAGAGTAATTTCGTATTTAATTTTCCTCTGTTCACCGCCCTCAGTTGTTTATAAACTCTAACTTTAAAAAGTAAAATAGAAGCAAGATATTGTCCTTAAAGATCGCTTGCAAAGATGGGTATCTCCGCCCATCGCTCGCTACCACCTACAAACCTAGAAAATGGCCGATATTGCATGTAGGTATACACAAAATTTTCGGCATATCCATTCCATAAGAAAGATTTGTATATGGAAGAGGATAGAATGATTGCCATAGTAGTGAAGATTCTTGAAACTGGCGCCTGAGGTTAAAATAACAAGGTCAGATATGAAATTATAATTTTTCATAATTATGTGAAATCATTATTTGAAAAGGTGAAAAATATTCCCGGAAGGCGAGTTAAAAGAGTTATATAAATGAAATTTGCAATTCTAACCTGTTTTTAAGCAGAAGCGCATTACTTGATAAATATATGGAACCTGATCTGATAAATGTCTTCAGCATTCGTATATTCTTTTACAGACTACAAATGTTTGAGGATATTTCTGTGCTAACAAAGTATTCTCATCCTTTTCTTCAGACACGTACGGCCTGAAAGTGACCAACTGCATCGTGAAAGATGGCCTGGGATGGTCTGAGCAGCCCCTCATCAACAATGACGGCTGCCCTATTGACAGCGATGTCATGGGCCCCTTCGAGTACAGCAAGAACTTGACCCTGGCCCAGGTGACCTACCCGGCTCACAAGTTCCCCTTTACCGCGTCCGTTTACTACAAGTGCAATGTCAAGCTCTGCACCAAGAAGAACGGAGGCTGCGACGACGTGGTAAGAACTTCTCGACTCTCAGTTGGGCGGGACAACAGAAAAATACGCCCACCTCCGAAATAAACCCTTTTGGAACTCTTAAAAGTATTCCAGTTTTGGGAATACCTTCTTCCTCTCATCTTTTTCCAAAACTAGATAGATTTTAAATCTATGTAATAGTCTCTGAGCAATCTGGCAGATATCAATCCAATGGAGGTTCATATAGAAAATAATTTTAACTGCATTTATATATTTATTGCACAAAGCACTATAAAATACGCAGAATTGCATAACAAATTATACTACATATAATTAAACATTATAAAATCTGATCAGTAATCTATTGTTTATGTGGAGTCATGTATATTGTCAAACGCATGCAGTTTATTCGTTCTTCTGAAAATAACCGACTATTGAAGGGTCCGGATAGACAAAATGCTAGATTATAAAGATCACTGTGTAAGCAATTTTTAAATAATAAATATCCAGACGAAATAGCAAAACTTTTTAAGTCGAATGAGTTGGTATCGGCATATCACGGCTAAAAATATTTTTAATTAAAAATTTAAATGCAATTTCAAATAAAATGGTTAAAAATTACCGAGCATTTTTAAAGCAAGCTTTTTTTTAAATATAAAGTTTAACAGAGCTCGACTTTTAAATGAATCAACCAACTATTTAAAAAATTGAACTACTTATACATTACTTTGCAAACGAATCTGGAAACACAGAAAATAAGCCTAAGAAAAGTGTACCAAGCTTTTAACAATGCTTATTTCTATACAAATAATGGTAAAAAAATTAAAATAAACTGAACTATATTAAATAATCCGATTCCGGGATTATCTATAGAATAGAACATAAAAAAATTTCATTCTCCTGCACTCTTATTAGGCAGAAGAGCTACTCAATGATGTGTCAGCGATAAACACAACCAGCACTAAGCTGTTTGTTTTTGGAGACAAATTATCGTGATCTGATATAACTTGATATTTAATATGAATACATTTGAGTATACGACTCTAGTAAATCGAATGAAAGTCCAAAATTGAATTGCCCTAGAAATAACGCAAACAAATCTCAAAACCTTAAGGCCCTCCGTATACAGTTTCCTTCTTTGTTTATTTGATAATACGGCCCTGCTCATTACAGCAGTTTTTCCAGCGCGAATTATTTCATGATTCTTGAATAATGTCTGCAACTTAAGGCTGTATTTTGACACAATTTTGTGTTTACAATAATTGAGTAAATTATAAGACATCAGTGCTGGTGTCGTCGAAACATGTTGTTGTTGTTACTTATAGCGATTAGTCAGCGATTTTAAGTCGAGTTTGTGCAGTAGCTTCTGAAGGTAAAGGCCCCTGAGCACCCGAGGGAATAGTCTGGCTTCTAGCTCATATGAAAATGACACTCACACACTCGCTTCCACTACCCTTTTTACAAGGGGGGCTCTTTCACACACCTCACAGATAGAACACAGGGTAAAGAACAACCATGCCCGAACCAGGATCCGAACCAGTCATCTAAACATGTAACTAAATTTTGAACTGTATGCCACAGTAATTTCATATTGTCATCGAACATCTTGCACTGTGCTATTAAGTTAGGTTTAAGTTTCACTCAAACTTCACAAAAAGAAAAAAATAATGATAATAATAACACATTATTTGACTGCTAATAAAACATAATGGCGAAAGTTATTCGAAAACGTTTTTAAAGTTCCCATTAAAAAATCCTAAGCTTTTAAACGCACTAACTGTGGAAATCCTAATATAAAATTTCGAACCTACATTATATTAAATATTTCTTTGGTACACAACGGTCCTTCCAACGCATCGATGAACTAAACTCGCAAAAAAGGAAAGCAATAAAAAAATTAAACTGATTTTAAATATATTGCATTTTTAGAATACTGATAAAATCTGTAACTTCATAGTGCAGATTAGCATGAGTGATTTTAATCTAAACGGGAGATTAGTTATATTATACCAATCCAGAAAAGAATATTTATTTATTTTATTTCACTCATATACGACATATTTCAAAGTTTTTATTTTCTGTCAGAGAATTCAGAAATTTTACGACACCCAACTGTTTTGATTTCCAGTTATCTTATAGTAATATCCAGAAGTTATATAATAGAGTTTTCACAGGCGAAGTAAGACATAAAAGAAAGTATTCGTATTTATTCCCTCAAAAGCCTAAAACGTCAGTTAGTATGAGATTTTCCATTTTCAATGAACTTGTTTCTCCAGTGAAGGGGCTCTTTGTCAGCAAGTTAACTATAAGAACAGGAAACCAGGTATATTTGGCAACGAAGTTTAGCTGAGTATAAATCCATAATTGCAAGAATCTTATGTAGCACGACAGAAACAACGGCGAGGAAGACACCGAAACAGCAAAAAACATCTAAAGTCCAAAACATTTAAAGTGTTTAAAAGATTCGTAGTCTGAAGACATTTGTATGCCATTATCCGTGTAACTGTGTTGTGAAATTGCATGCTATTTACCGTTTGAAAGTTAACTGCTGTAAATTAAAACATTTCGACAGGGCGTCTGCAGTGATCTCTCGGGTTGTACTAATAGCTTCGACCGAAAGGCAAATATGCGCCCACAGGTTACACCAATGGTTTTCGCTGTAAGCATATATGAGTCAATAGCAGTCAAAGGGCTAAACACTTTCTCTAGTGCATCCTTTTCTTTTACTTAATTCTCTGATTAACAGCATATGCATCGGTCACTCTTTGATCGTCCGATCCCACGTTCTGCCGTTTCTGACGGCCTGTTGCATTTATGGATATGGTTATAAATCTGCCTTCGGACCCATTGTAAGACCACCCATACCTGTGGATGTCAATCGGGAGCTTCCTGCAAAATGTTGGGAAAATGAACAGGCATAAGAAAAAAACCCGGAAAATCACAAGAGAGCGAAAAGAGGGGAAAATGTGCATGTCTAAAGACTCGCACGGGCCCGTCGGAACGGGACTTTCGAATGACTTGTTTCTACCTGCCTAACTGATCCTTCAAGTTTGCATGAGAGCCTTTCGAGTACATTCATAGACCGGGGGTAGATATTGTGTCATTGTTTCTGACTATGCTAAACCCATTAATGAGTCAATGTTTTCTTTCCTGTCCGGCAGCCCCCCATCTGCGACCCGACTGGCCACAATGTCCGCAGGCGTCGGCGCAAGAGGCAGAGTGGCGAGTTGCAGGACCGCGGTTCCCTCGAAAAATTGAGGCTTCAGGACGAGGATGTGCGGGACAAGTCTGTCGAAGTCTACGGAGGTCTCTACGTCAATGAAGTGGACGACGACGAGGATTCAGGTGAGTGGGTCCACTTCATTTCTGTCTCTCATGATTTAAAAATTTGGCCTGAATACCTTTCTGTAATTTAATGGGATACAGGGGCACGGATGGGTAGTAGAAAGCTTTAACATTTCAGTTACATTCATTTTTCACAACTTTGTAAACTATCTTTTTTAGTGCCATAAAGTTTCCTATCAAAGCTTAGTGCCTAAAATTTGCCTAGTTTCTAAATAGAAGTATTTTTATTGATTTTAGTTTGGTGCCTATATTAAGTAGTTCTTAGCAGCAAATTTTGACAAATAGAAATGATAAAATATCTCATTATGCATCACTTTCTCGCTTGTAAAGGAAAAACGTCACAGTTAAAATTTTGAAAAAAATATAAAAAAATTGATAAAGCTGTTTAATTATTTGGTTATTTTATAAATTTCAAAGAAACCACATTTTTATAATTTTAATGTAAAAAATGCAAAATATTAATTAGCAATGTTGTTAGAATAATGTTTCAAAATTTAAAATGTACTTGATTTTAATTCGATTTTCGTATTCATGGCCCTTGGCAAAAAATGAAGTAATAAATAAATAAATCGTGCCACTTTACAGAGCTTTTTAGTTGCGCTCCATTCGACCTATTTAATAATCGATCCTCCCACAGTGCGATTTTCCCACTGTTCGAGGAAGAGCTACAAATCACTTTCTGAAAGTTTTACTTTTATTGTATCCATACTATCAAATCTAGTAACCCTGATTGGATCATAAGGAATAAACAATTGCGCAAGAGGAAGTCTACAAAGGAATCCCATACTCGATAAGAAACATTTGGACATACAATGAATGACGAGGGCATTAGAGTGATGAAGAAGCCATGATATGTTTTCCATTGATCAGGTCATTCCCCCGTATATATATATATATATATATATATATATATATATATATATATAATATATTACTAAAATTAACTGGCTAAAATTATGTAATTTGTAATTTTAATATTACCGAAAATTACGTTTTTAATCGAATTCACTTTTATAAACAAGTCAAGGGCATTCCAATGGGAACAGCTTTCTCAAGTGCTTTAGCCAATATTTTCCTACATTACTATGAGAAAAAGTAATTAAATATAATTTAATAAACGGTTGGAGATATATTGATGACTTACTTTTGATAAACTTAAATGATACCAATATTGTGACCAATTGCTATCCAAAAGATTTAATTCTAACAGAAACAAATAAAAATCAACACGAAGCTACCTTTCTGAATTTGAAAATCGAAATTGCTAATGATAAAACAATAGTTGGTATATACGATAAAAGGGAAGAATTCCACTTTAAATAACGAAACTTTGTAATTACCATTCTAATCGAAACTCTAAAATTTTCAAAAATTTAATTTCCTCACAATTCAACAGGATAAAAAGAGTTTGTAATAACAAAATTTCCTATATTGAATCAACAAATAATCTCATTAGAAATTTAATTAATAAGGAATTTTTCAGAAACTACTGCAATATTGATTTTTTAATAAAAAAAAAAAAAAGAGATGATTCGGTATTAATCCTTTGCCAAAAATAAAAATAGACTTTCCGTTGCATATTAACTAACTCAATAGATGGCGCGAAGAACCTCCGATTATTTATCACCTTGAGTGACATCAGCAGAAACAAAATGAACAAGATGGGGCTCTTTTTATAAACATTTTTTTTAAAATTATTTTTTACCTGCTGCTGCTATGTTTTTTCCTTTTTGTTTCAATAACAGGTTATGAGAGTTTTTATAAGTATATATTTATTTATTTTATTGCACTTTTTGCTTAATTAGTGGTGTATTCTTTTTAATTTTTTGTTTTGTTTCATTTCTGTAAAAAATAGTGTATCTCTTAGGCCTTAAATTTCAGGGGATTTTCGGATCACGAGGGGTCAATACTGTTGGACTTAACTCAGACTCCTCACAGAAAAAATCCCTTATTTTGAATCCCTGCCTGAAAGTGACTCTTGAGAAAGTCTTCAGGCCGGATTCTTAATTTATTTGGTTTAACTTTGATTCTTTTTTTCCCCTCTTTTAACTTGGTTTTTATTACTAATTAAAATGAAGAAACGCATCTCTTGACTCAGTTGATTCCTAAATGCTTTTCATTTCTTTAACACCTTTATTTAATGCCGCGGTGATAAGGTCTCGGAATCGGAGGGTTTCAGACTCGAGTCCCGATTCCACCAAAGAACCGTCGTGTAAGCGGATCAGGTGCATGCTAAATCCGTCGGGGCCAAACGTCCTCCCGCTGATGTGGTGTGGAAGTTTGGAGAAGGGAGGTGCCAGCTCCCTTGTCGTCCTCGGCATCTGACTACGGTTCAAAATGATGAGGTCCGTTACAAAATAGCTCTAGTGTTGCTTTAAAACGGGACATTACTAAACTAACACTTTTATTTATAAAAATGTGCCTAAAATGTACATCAAATTATACCGCAGCTCTAACGAGTAGACAGTTATGGGACATTTAGGTTTTTGTCTATTTGGAATCCTGCCCTGAACTGTGCAGTGCTACTACTGTAAATTTTCCTTCCATTAAATTTCTATTATACACTTTACTTGGTGCGTCACTTCATTTACGGCAAACAGGTTTCTGTAACGGGCACTCTTTGCATCTCTAAACCTATTTTCTTGTGCAAAAATGTTTTATTTCTGTGTCTGAAGTCCATTCATTTTTTATTTCGAAAAGTGTGCAATTCTGAATGTTTTCCAGGTCATTGATCTCCTTTCTCTTTGCAGAAAACCCTTCAACCCTCCCTGCACGATCGGACGACGAGTTCTGCGTGTCCACGAGGAAGTTCGCCATCGGGATCGCCATTGCCGGCGTTCTCCTGATGCTGGCGGTCATCCTGCTAGTCGCCTGCATTGTCCACCGTCGCAGGAGGAGGAAGGGCACCTCCACGACGGGCTCCTCCATCTACTCCGGCCCTTACTCCAACCACGCTTACAGCAGAGACTAAAGGAGAATCGGTTCTGCGGCTCTGTACTAACACATTAACTTCAAGAAAGAGCATCGAGTGGACTGCTAAGTCTAGCCAAAAAAAAAAAAAAAAAGTCTGCTTGCCAATCCGATACTCTTGAAGATTGCTTGAAGAATTCCTAACGGACTCGGCTAATAAACTCAAGCAACCATCTTCTTGGATTTTTTTTTTTTTTGAAAGATTTTTGGTGGATTGTTTAACGAATTCTTAAAAAGCTGGAATGATGGTTTCAGGACTCCTGATGGATTAACTGAAGAATTTCTTAAGATCTCGAATGAAATTCAGTTTCCTTGAGGATCTATTCGAAGAAAATTTAGACCGAAGGATCTCTATATTTTTTTAAAGGTCCTCAATGGCTGATTTAAAGAATACTGCAAGGACTGATCTCAAGATTTATTATGATCCTCGATACGTTTTTAAAAAGCCCCCATTAGTCGCACTTATTTTCATTCCTTATGGTCACAGACATCTCATGGATATAAAATCTGCTCTATGATATGCTCTTCAGATTTCACTTATTTTTCATTTATAATTAGCTTTAATTTGAGTATTGAGTATTTCTGTGTAATAAAATTCAATGTAATAATGAGGTAAAAACAGCTAATGTATGCAAATACCATGCACAACTATCAGATATTGCGACTAATGGAGGATTGATATGTTAGCTGCATTGTGATTCGCCTGTGATTCATACCTACTATCCAATTAGATAACCTCCTCCAGCTACAATTAAGAGATAACAAAGAATCTATCTTCGAGTTTCTAATTGGCTGATCTGAATCATACTCGTAAACGATGGCAGAAAACATGTTAGGGACTTCTGTGCTGATCATTTTTTAATGGCCGATGAGTTGTCTTGTATAAATGGTTTCCAAATGGTTTTGGTTTAGAATTCTCGATGAATTTTCAAGAAGATATTGCTGAGAAGCAACTCTCACTGCCGTTACCCGGAGCTTGCTGTTGAAACGCTTAAAATTCATTCAATAACATCATACAGTTTTGCTTGAAAGTGACTTATTTTACCGCTGCAAAGCTTTGTTAGAAATCATACATTTTTGCTTGACTTATTGCAATCCTTATTTATTTATACGTTTAATTTTGTATTTCTTAATAAATGCGAATTCGCTTATTGAGCTTAGTTAAGAAGATATTGTGAATCCAGCAGTGCTGTTTACGTTTCTTAGATAGTTTGTTTTGATTCTTATAGTTTTATCTCTGCCTTTATAAATCACCTATTTAATGTGAACAATGCCAGTTGTGCAGAGGCTTTTATCTCGGTGGACAGATAGTGCTGCCGTGTTGCAATTTGATGATACTTACTGCCATTTTGTTGTGAAACAAAACGTCAATGATGTGTTTCACTGCCATAATGACATTTAAAGCGGTTTTCGTTAAATTATTTACGTTTTATCACGAATTCTCTCGACCACTTGTATACAATTATTTTTCATTATTAATTTATATTAAACAGCTTTTTTTATGAAATATGTCACTGATAATCAATGAAATGTATCTTTCATTTCCAAATGGCTGAATGGCACTAAAGCGCTCTTTTATTCATTCGGTGTCAATTCAATTCAAATGGTTTCTTTTTATAAAATTATTTGTATTTCTTAATTCTAGGAGTTTTGAAAATAATCAATTTTAATTTATTGTATTTTTTTTCTTCTTCTAAGTAAGCTAATTATTGAAAAAAAAAAAGACAATTAGCTCATTTGTAATGAAGCATCTCGCATCCTAGTATTTATTGCCTAGATGTGCGATATATTTTTTTAAAGTAAAATATACCGTTTCCGAAAGAATCTTACTACACATTACTGGGTTGAATCAAATAATGTAGTTCTTTCAAAAGTTGTGTTCTTACTATCGCAAAATTCGAAAAACTGTTGTTGAAGCACTAAGAGGATTTGAGAAGAACGAAAAATACGAATTTTTTTTCCTTTTATTATACTCTGGTAATTAAGAACATTTTCTTAAAAAAAAAAAACTATTTTTTAGCATTTGGATATGTCAAACTTGAAATTTTTTATGACAGGATTTACTTTGAGATATCATCTTTTAAGCAAGAATGTTTCGTTTCCCCCCCCCCCCCCCCTCCTAATAGCTCAAACGAAGATTGGAAAGAAACCAGATATCGACAGTCATCAATACATAAAAGTACAAAATTCGGTAACTGCTAAAAAATTTTTTTTCTCAAGATAATGGCTTGGTTAGTTTTCTAAGTACAATTTATTAATATTTAAAATAGTTAAATTGAGTCAACAAGGTCAGCTAACAAATATTTATGCAAAATATATTGTAATGCTCCTAATTCCTTTAAACATTCAGAAAAATAAATAATATATATATTTTTTTTTACCTCATTGAACTATGGCGGCTATAAAATTAAAAAAATATATAATCAAACAAAAAAAATTTGCATCTTATTATAAAAAATCCATACTATTAGTTCACTGGAAATTTGAAACTCAATTCTAAATTCTTCAGTTATTTACGCAAATATCAATAATACAGAACGAAAAAAAAAAAAAAAAAATAGTAAAAAAAAAGTTAATTATTTTTTAAACTCACTCTTATAGATGTCATAAAAAAGATTATGTTATTAAATATAATGAATTTTAAGTTATAAATATTATGAAATCCTTAAATAGATTTTTCTCATATTATATACCCAGACATCAAAAATATTGAATAAAAATTTAATAAATGAATTTATTGATTGATACAAAGCCATTCAAATGATGATTTGTCATTAAAAAGACCCAAATGTACAAAATGTCAATCCTTTAGTACATACTGAAGGGAATAAAAGAAATCAGTTTTAAAATTTCATCATTTTAAGAATAAAACAAATGATATAAAATAAAAGCGAATAAAAAAAAGCCAAGCTGCTCTACTATCTGAGAACGTTTTGTGACCAAGAAATGAATGTAAAACTGGATCATTTTTTGAAAAGTAAAAGGTACTTTCCCCTTGATTTTTTTTCAGTTGCTCGAGTTTTGAATCTTTAGTTTTTGTATTGCACTGTCTCTCGGTCAGTTGTTTCTGAAAAGCTATCAAATGCAGCAAAATCAAATTCCTGTTTGCTTTGGATAACAGCCGTAAAGGATTTGGACCTTTGCGGACGCACTTCGCTTTTTTTGTACTTTATTTGTTTGCAATCTGTTTCATATCATTTCGCAAGATGCTTTCACTTCAAATTCAAATCGCGGAAATAAGTTTCTTAAAACAAAAGATGAAATTTCTCGACTGCAGAGAGATAAAAAGAGAATAATAAAAAATAATGCGATTAAATATTCTTAAAATCTCTGCTCACAAACCGTGGTTCGTGCATCCTTTTTGGTACTTTATGTTCTTTAGTTGGAACAGTTTTCAACAAAATATTTAAATAATAACCCCCTTTTTAAATGTTGCGCTCATTTTTAATATATCTCTTTCTCAATATATATTAAAAATGACATTAAATAAATCAAATCAAGTTTGCATAAACTGTGGTCATGACTGCGGCCATACCGGCTATAAAGTAATTAAAGCTTTAGATTTAATACTGAAAAAATAATAGAACTTATAGAAGAATTCAGTTTCGTGAAGCGTCGATGCTTCCAAACTGATAGCAGTGAAACAGGCCCATAAGAAATCTCATTCATTGCTATTACTGCCATTTAAAACATAATTTCCTATCTATGTATAAATTTCATTTATGGATATCATTGAATAGTGTCATTTAAAATTAATTATAAACACTATTTAGGATGTATCGATTTTTCAATCGTAAAATACATATTTGATAGTTATTATTCCTTTTTAATGCGTTGCAAAATTCAAACAGTTTCTGAATCCTCGATTTAAATATTCCTTCAATCCTACGAATCATTTTTACCTCTTCAACTTATGCCTAAGTATTCACTTCTGAATCAAAAAGCTTCAGATTTAATTAGGGATGAGTTATCGTTTGGGAACCGTTCTAGATTGAGTGCGGACTGCAAATGGCTGCCGACTGCTGCTGTTTTGAAGGTCGTAAATTTGGTATTCGATTCCACGGAAGAACCGTCATGCATACATGCCTTGAGCACATTAAATTTATTGAGAATTAAATGTCTTTCTTCCCACTGTTTCGAAGCAGGAGAGAGGATTCGGGCACAGATGTCATACTCCTCATCTGACCATTGTCACGAAAAACTTCCGTGTTGATTTAAAATGGGGCGTTAATGCAATTAAATGAACTGAACTTGTGAAATGATACGATTGATAAAGAAAACAGCAATCTTTGCAACGCAGTTGATTTTTTTCTTAATGTTGAAGGGCTTTGCATTGTTGTTGTTGTTTTGTCTGCTGCTAAATATTTTATTTCTGTTGTACACATGATACAATTTGCCCGACAGGCAGCTAAGTCAAACGGTGTTGGGACCAACCCGATAGTGTATTAAAGAGAAAATCTCTTAAACACTGCAATAACAAGAATTTGTGGTGATGAGTTTGGCTCCGAAATAACACGACTGGAGTACTAATCACTCGTACTTGATTAATTTATAACTATTACTCTTTAGAGTAATTTATTTTTACATTCTAATGTAAATGTTGTATTTCTTTTGCTACTTTATTATTATTATTTACTACATATAAAATAAGAAATTCATTTTTATGTTCCATTGTAAATTAACCACTAAATTTTTATCTAATAAATATTGTAATGAATACTACTCTTGCTGTTTTTCATGTCTCTTCAATGAAAATTTTCCTTTTTCAGTGACTTTAGATTTTGATTAGCGTACGAAATAAATTGCTGTTCCATAACCGCAAAAAATTACTAACGTATAAATTTTAGGTAATTTATGTATCCATTAAAATATATGGGGAAGAAAAAGTTTTATTCTTCAAGGCCAGGCGCCACTGCATGGACAGGCACTTTAACATATACTCGGTGGATAAAAAAGAATATTACGAACTAAATAAAAAAACAAAACAACAACAACAAAAAAAAAAAAACACAAGTAATTCAAGACGATTGAAATAGCAAACTCACCACAATACAATCAAAAGATAACTCCCTATAGAACACAGCCAAACACATGTGAAAGAAACACATTCTACCATTTTATATATATTTTTTACAGTGAAAACACGAAATCAGTCAAAACTCAAATTAACTAAGGAAAAGGCGTTTTATGTGACAGCGCTAGGGAGAGCCCGAATGAACTAGGGAAAATGCTTTCTTATTGACAACCCTAGGGAAAACCCGTTTTCTCTAGTTATTTCAGGTGTTGTCCAATCAAAACCATATGAATCTATATTTCTTCCTTGTGAAATTTTAAAATCAAGTGCAGTCGTCTAGCTTTATTCATGATGGAACGTGTTAGTGCTGTTGATTTACTTAATATGAGTGAAGAAAATGCTAATGCTTTTTGCGCCAAAAATTGGAAACATAAATTGCTTGGACAATCACAATTTTTTACATTAAAAAAAACAATAATTTTGAAGCTATTACACATGATGAATACAACACTCTCTTATCTGAAGTTGAAGAAGCAAAATCTGTCGTTAGCAAGACTTCATTTCAGTATCGCAGATTAAAAAGGTTTGACATTTTTGAAATCAGTGGAGTAAAAAAGTTGGTTTCTTCAAATGAGCCCATAAAATATTATTTACCAGTTAAAGAAATTTTTGATGCTATCGAATTTGCACATGTGGGCATAGGACATGGGGACAGAGACAGATGCAAAATAGAAAATTCAAGAAAATTTTCCAAAAAACTACTAAGATGATACAATTTTTTTTTTAATCGATGTATGAAACATGACAACAGAAAAAATAATAAAAAGGAAAAGTTTGATTTCTAAACTTATTATTCACTCAGAAATGAATAGACGCTGCCAAGTGGATTTGATTGATATGCATTCTCGGGCAAATAATGGATTTAGATTTATTATGGTTTACCAAGAACCTGGTAAACCATAATATGGTTATCTTTAACAAAGTTAGTGTTACTGAAACCATTTCAGAGCAAAGGAAAGGAAGAGGTTTCTTTGCAAGTACTTGATACCTTTTTGATATTGGGGTCTCCTTAATACTGCAATCTGAGAATGGAAGAGAGTTTGTAAATTCCGCTATAGAGCAGTTATGTACGTATTGGCTAGAATTGAAGTTTGTTCATGGGAAACATCTACACGACTAGTCGCAGGGTTCGGTTGAGAGGGTCAACCAAGAAGTAAAAAATATGTTGGCTTCATGGATATAGGATAATCAAGCTACAAAGGTCCAATAGTCTTCGTTTTGTCCAATTCATGAAAAACAGAGGTCTACATTCAAGAATAAAGCAGTCACCATACAAATCTATGTTTGGGATTGAATCAAGAGTTGGAATGACAACCACAACCTTGCCAACAGATATTGTAAAAAATATCGAAGACGAGGATGAGCTTCAGAAAAGTTTCCAGGATATGAATGCAGAAGAGCAAGAAACTGAATAAGCACTATCAGGGAAGCATATGCTTGCTAGTGAGTCGACCAACATTTTTCTAATTGGAGAAGAAGCCAAAGAAACTTTAATAAACCAAGCCAAACGAATGAAAAAGATGTCCGATGCAACACATTATGAGTTTGATATTGGAGGAAATGTCGTTGTTCCCATTCCAGATGCTGATAGAGTAAAAGCTGATTTGCGAAATCTCTTCAGTGTAGTGCTTGAAAAAATTAAGATGGCCCGTACAAAATTGGCACGAAAGATAGAGTTCTGAACAAACTGTATTCGTTGTAAGAAATGATATTTGAACTTAATTAATTCAGTATATATTCAATAAATATATGGTTATTACTTATATAAACTTTATAAGTATTAATATGGTAGACTACAGCTAATCAGGGTACAAGTTTTGTATAAAAATTTAGTATATTCAACGATTTTCAGATCTGAACTCGATGTATCGCCGCAAATTTTCTTGACACAAGAACGAGTACCGAATTAGAACATTTCGCTGAGAACAGTGGCAAGAAAAGGAATTGGAGAAGGGTTCACCCGCTGTTCTTGTGAAAAAGATTGCTCTTCAAAAAGATGTTTCTGTATGAAAAATGGTTCTCTTTTCAATTCCAAATGTCACAGCAATTTTCCATATCGAAATAATTAATTTATAATAAAGGTACTGTTTAAAAAAATATTCAAGCAAAGTTTTTCTTCAATGATAGGTTCTTTCCTTAGACACTATATTAGTAAGTATAGTTTAATACAAGAATTTTGGATTAAATTATATTGTCCAACAAATCAGTCTAAACGCGAATAAAACGGGCGCTATCCCTAGCGCTGTCAGTTAAAACGCGTTTTCCCTAGTTAATTCGCATTTTGACTGATTTCGGGTTTAGAAAATATTTCATTGAGGCTATTGTCTGATTAAAATCTGTTTAAAATCAAATGTATACTATCTTTATTATTAACAAAAAAAATTTCTTTGATTACCAATTTTTTCCGCCTGAAAATGAATGATTTTTTTTTATAAAACTGAAGTATTCTGAAATATTCATTAGCAGAAAATAACATGACAGGAATTCAGTGTTTACCAACGTGGTAAAATTTCGTTTAAAATTGTAGAATGAATGCATTTTCTTCACAATAAAAATTTCTGAGTATAATTGAAATATCTTTAGAACAAAGTCATCTACAGAGCTGAGATAACAAATTGCTTAATTTTTCAATCAAATCCATAAAGTATTAAGAGTTTGAAAAAGAATGGTCTTGCCAAATATGAATCTGAATCAAAGTCATATTTCCTAATCTAATCCTCTAAATTAAAAGAAATTTTTAAAAAATGGACGAAAAGTTTTTTATGTTATTAACAATCTGAGATTTACTTAATATATTGACCTTAATAGTTGGTTCAATTTAAACATTATTTTTAGCAAATAAAATTAATTAGAAACTCCGAAAGATTTTGGAAAGAAACTTGATACATGAAGGTATGCCAGATCGAATTATTAGAAAAATTCAGTTTATGTAATGAAACATTTAAAAATAATAATTAATTAATTGATCAATTAGTTGTTTAGATATGTTGCTTAGAAAATAAAAGTACGTCTGTCTATTTATGAACTTAACAATTGGCTGTAATCATAAGTGGTAAATATATTGATTGTATGTGCAATCCTTCAAAAAAATGCAATGAGCTGGATGGATGAAATTCCGTTGCAGTCTTCGCACGAGAATCTTTGATCTCTATCTCTTTTTCTACACCATCTGTCTATGGGAAGTGGATTGTGAACGTGGCCCACAGTCGGACAGAGTTGGAAGGACTCAATGTAGCATCATCGAACAGTGGATCCGTATGAGATTATTCACTGTAGGTAGGAGCATTAGTGAATTCAGTTTAGTTTTATTAACGTCACGTTTTAAAGCAACACTACGGCTATTTTGGGACGGATCTCGTCATTTTGAATCGCGTTCAGATGACGAGGACGACACCTGAGCAGCCTCTCTTCTATATAGCCGGTTTATAGAAAAACCTTCACTCCACATCACCTGGAGGACGTTTGGCCCAGACGGATTTGACGGCACCAGACCCACTTACACGACGGTTCTTCGGTGGAATCGGGTCTCGAGCCTAAAACTCCGGTTCCGAGACCTTATCACCAGGCCACCGTGGCCTCTGGACCATCTGTGAGATAGAGTACTCGGTAGAAAATGCAACAAACCATATAAATGAAATTCGATCCACAAAATGGGAATACGCATCAATTTTTAATGCAAATCGAAACGCATTTTCGTATTTCTTCATACATAGCGCTTTGTTAAATACGAGAGAAAACACTTTTGCTGTACCCCCCAAATTGTGTGTGTGAGAATAATAATAATAATAATAAAAAAGGTTGGCAAAAATTATTTGTGCGCCTTAGCTCCAAATGGTGGCCCTGTACGTACGACGTATTCACTGAAATATTTTCTCTCGGAGTTCTGTTTGTTTCGATTTATTTGTTTTGTTTCCATCGGCTTCAGTGTTTCAAAGTTCAAATGCAATATGAAAAGCAATGGCATACTTACATCCATTTCTCGGCAGGTATCAAAGAAGAAACGCTATTCTCGGCACAATTCCCACAGATAACGAACTCGACCACAACCCCCGATAAATGTATCGGGGGTTGTGATTCGACGCCCAATCCTGCGATCGATGTCGCAACGCCCTGACGTCACCGTGCGAATAAAAAGTCGCTTCGCTCTCGCCGAAGGCGCGTTAACGGTTAACAGATAAATAGGAATAGTGAACGGACATAATTCGAAACTAAGCAACAAATAAATCAACAGGTGTTTGAACTAACAAGTTTGTTCAAAAAAATAAAATGATAATTAAATATATAAATAATGGAGAATCGAATTTCTAGTTGATCAAATTTTAGTTCTGTTTGTTTCGATTTATTTGATTTGTTTACATCAGCTTCTATTTCTTTTGTTCGCATCGGCTTCAATGTTTCAAAGTTCAAATGCATCATGAAAAGCAATGGCATACTTACACCCATTTCTCGGCAGGTATCAAAGAAACGATATTCTCGGCACAATTCCCACAGATAACGAACTCGGCGCCCAACTCTGCGATCGATGACGCCTTGCCCTGACGTCACCGGCCGAATAAAAAGTCGCTTCGCTCTCGCCGGAGAGACGCGTTAGCAGTTAACAGATAAATAGGAAAAGTGAACCGACACAATTCGTAACTAAGCAACAAATAAATCAACAGGTGTTTGAATTAACGAGTTTGTTCAAATAAATAAAAGGATAGCTAAAAATATAAATTCAGAAGAATCGAATTTCTAGATGAAAAATGGAGAAGGAGAAAAATGGAGATAAATAATGGAGAATCGAATTTCTAGTTGATAAAATTTTAAGACTTGAGTAGTTTATCTAAATAATATTCTTTGTCATTTGAATCACCTTGTGATTGTTGTACTTCTGAACAGTGGACAGATGACGAAGATGATATCTGAGCCGGCTCCTCCAAACGGTTCTCCGGTTGTCTGAAACCCTCCGGCTCCGAAGCCGAGACCTTACTATCAAGTTATCGCGGTCCACGTAGCGCACAAAGAGAAATTCGAAATCAAAATTTTTAAGAATTTCGCACTTCAAAACCGAAACCACACACAAAGTCACTCTAAAAGGCTTTCAGGTAATGGATGAAATTGGCACGTACGGAATACGTTACACGAAACTAATCTGTCTGTCCGAAAGAGAACGAATGCGATATTTATGAAAAGTAAAAAGCTAGATAGAAAATTTTAATAAACAAAATAACTGTATAAAATCTGGAACATCGCAGATTCATATAAATGCTTAACTAAATCCGTGGATGCATTGACCGTCTATCGGAAGGTACGAGAGCAAGTCTGTATATTCGCGGTAAAAAAAATAACTAAAAAAATGCAAAAAGTTTGATAAATGCAATTTAATATGCGATCTTGCTACAAAAAGTGTCTTTTTATACTGATAGGGAGACCATCCAAAACGCACCCCTCTCCACATATTCAGTGGCGGATTTTTAAAATATGAGAATTGTTTTGAGACACTCTTTAGATAAAATTCTTCGATGACAGGAAAAAACTAATTTGTGCTTTAAATTTTACATTTATATTTATTTTCCCACATTTGTTATTTTACTTTATATTAACGCAATTCCTATATTGTTATTAACCGTATTTATAATATTTATTTTCTCTCAAACACACAGTGAACATTTTATTATTGACTAAGTACACATAGGGTGTCATTTTTTTAAATGACTCTACTCCATCAATCCTGCAGAAAAATGTGTTTTCACCACTTTCTTATCAATAACAACGACAAAAAGGTATGGCAAATTACAAACATTAATTCGAAAATTTTGATAAAAATCAACGATTTTTGTGTAAAGACGCGGATGGCAAATCTCAAACGTCCAATCCATCGCGCTACAAACATTTCAAAATGTGAAAATCGATTCAAAATGTGCGAAAAATCTCGAGACACAATGTCTGATGTTTTGGCAAGTAGAAATCCTCAGTGCGAGGTTTCTTAGAATTTGAAATGACGAATTGAACCAACGACTGGATTAGAAAAATTGTGTTAAGATGCTGATGTTCAAAAGTTGATGCATTCTGGACGTAACAATAAAGACTCGATCATGGTTTGCGGTTAAATGCTTTCTTTAAATAAGTAAATAAAATCTGCAGCCACACAAATCTAGAAAAAAAAAAAAAAAAATCCAGATTCCCTTTGGTAGGTATATGAGGGAGAACAGCTAATTTTGCAAACTGTAGCAAGTCATTTGAAATTGGAACATTTCAGATAAACCCATAAAAGTTCATGACATCACTTCCGGTTCGCAGACCAATGGAAGAATTTTCTTTTGGAGTTTCAGCATGCAAGTCCTTGTTGATATTCAATATACTTCCCAATAGTTGAGCTGACATGCGCCCGTACAAGAATTATTTTTACAACTCCCGAAGAACTAGAATATTTTTTTTTAGACTTCAAAACATGAGAATAAAAATTATCTGAAAGAATTTCTTCATTAAATGAAGCAAGCTATTCTTTGTATGCGCATTTTTGTTTTTGCAGGAAAACTGAAAATCAGACATTTGCAAGTTTCGAATGTGCAGTGAAAATTTGCACTTTGTAATAAGGAAGTGGACGCCATTCAAACATTCGATATTCACACACTATTTCATTACTTTCCTGTAAGTGTAGATTCAAAAAAGACATAACTTTTAAAAAAGCATTAAAATTTTTGAAAATATGTGAAAATATTATTTACGTAGCATTCTTCTCAAATAGAAAACATTCCCCCAAAAAGTTTTATTTGTTTTTTTTAAGTTCTAGTAGCTCTACTAACGTTCAAACAGCTCGTAGTCATTATTCCAATTTCGACATATTTCTTTCGGTCTCAGACATCGGACTGACACTGGTGCAGGTAAAAAAAAAACAAAAACAAAACAAAAAACAATGAGATTCCTTGAATGGTATTTAGTTTTTAGAGTTATGGCAAAGATCTTTCGTTCTTGCTATGTTTAATGAGGTCAGCAATTTTTTAGATAAAAAACAACTAAGAAATTTAGAATTCCCTAACTAAAAACTAAGAAATTAGAATAGTTTTTCTTATAACCTCTAAATTTCCTGTGTTTCCTTGATTTTTCCAATGCCATGGCAATCCTAGGGGAAAATAAAATCGATAAAAGAAGAAAAATCTTGCTTCGTGGTGACTTGTTTTCGAAAACCGTTAAATAAAATAGTTTCTGAGAAGTGAAAAATCATTAGCATCAATTTCTTTATTCACAAAACTATAGTTTAATGTAAATAAAAAAATTTTTAATTTCTAGAAAATAAAGCATTATTCAAGAATAATATGAAAAATTAAGGATCTCTTGGGGGAAGAACTTTACTGACTTTGTAGAATTTTTCTCCTTCCTCCTCAGTTTGCAATGTGTCTTGCACCACTGTGCTTCGATCCTGCCAAAATATTGGACACACAAACGAGTTGGAAAAAAAGCAGACAATTCCAATTTTCCATAAAGTAATATCAACAGAATGAGAGAGGCTGGTTAAAAGAGAGAGAGAGAGAGATAACAAAAAATTCAGCAATAAAATACTTTATGTTCACCAAAAACAAGTAAAAAACTTAACACAAAGTACAGGATGATAAATAAATAAAAGCAACAGGATAATTGCCGATGTTTTTGAAGTCATCAAAACATTTAAATTAGCTATCTTGTATTGACATAGAATTGATGCTCAAGATGTCTTTCTTCAGTCTCAGGTCTGTCCAGCTGATGGGCTCCGCTTTCTTCAGTTTGATTTCAACTTTGCTACCCAGGTAGGTGACGTTGCTGGCTGAAGGGTCGATTATCTGAAAAAGAGAAAGAAATATTAAAGCACATGAAGTGACACCACTGATCGTTTGTCATTTTGAAGTTTTTTTAATGATATATTTAGCAAATGAAAAGTCCATATTTGTCATAATTTTCATGATTTGTCATTCAAGTTATGACTTTATGGCATTTGAATCCTTTTTCATATTTATAATTACCCAAACAATATATAAATATATATGTGTGTAAATTTCAATTCACAGCAAATGGAACACATGCTTGTTTTATGAATGAGTGTCGTAAATATCTCCAATCTGCATTTTTATCCTATCTTGATGAGTGATTCCTGAATATTTGTTCTAATAGTTAGAGCACCTTTTTTTAAATTGCACAACCTATTTTTTTATTGAAGTACGTGAGCACACTATACCTTAATTCTATAAATACAGAGATAAGGTATCTTAAAGATAAAGTCTTCAAACTTATCCAAAGTTTTTAGGTACAAAAGAATTTTGCCTCATTTTTATAAAGGAAGTATTGTTATCTTATTTCCAAAAATTGAAGTAACAATTTCAAATAATTTAAGACGCATAACCCAAATAGTGAAGAATTAAGTAAATTTTCTAAAAATAAACAATGGTAAATAATTTTTTTTTTATGGATAGGCATTTTAGTTTAGGAAATTGCCACCCCCCTCCTTACCAGTTTAAATTTCAGTATGATCAATTAAACAATTTTTTCACTTTATTATTTAAGTCTTAGATATTAAATATGTACCTTAACAAAGTAAGAGATAAAAAAGTGCTAATGGAAAGACAATAGCTTATAGAATTTAAGAAATTTGACAAAACTCCAATTCCTTACAACTTATTTCAAAATCATTTATTGCATATAAAAGCTGCCATTTTGCAATCAATCCATTTTTACAAATCGAAAATGGACTGACCTACACAAAAAGTGGGGGTGTAGAAAAGGAGTGAGTTTTTGCATTACACAATTGGGAATAGTATTGTTTCATTTTTAGAAGCTATGACTACGATAATTTATTTTTGCAATTTTTACAGATCGACAAGTTTTAGATGGGAAAAAATAATTAAGAAACTTAAATTTCCTTGTGTTTTCCGGTTTTTATAAAAAATTTTCCAATTTCCCTGTGTTTTCCAGGCTCTCCCAGTGTCATGGTAACACCTTTTTAAAATAAGAACTATTACGAATTAAGAACATGCACACAAGGTTGGCTTGCACTTATGATGTACCCTGATAAATATAAAGAATGTTTAAATTATCTTAGGCACAATGCTATCCATTTAATTAATCTTTGAACTGCATAAAAATCAATTAAGTGCATATAAAACATCTAGAAATTTTAAATTGTAAAATGCGGAATGCGCTCACTCCCATTCAATAACAAAATTCACACCCATAAGTAGAAGGAAAATGAAGTATTTATTAATAATAGGTAAAAGGAAATTTTGTTGACAATGTTATTTTTGTATATTTTTAATGGAACGTTTCAAATTAGGGTGGATTTTACCTTATATAATTAACATTAGTTTTTGAATATATTGCTAATCTGATTGAAGTACTTCCATTAATGTTTTCATATCAGTTGTCTAAATTCTATCATTTAACAAGCAAGAGGATGAAATAGCAAATCTACTTAAATTTAATCAAATTATAGTAAAGTGATGTATACCATGAAAATTACACATGTGTGCAGTCGGGATCACACACTTCTGCAACGGTCATATATAAAGTACACCAAAAATTTTTTACAAAGTTTAGAAATAGGTCAAATACACAGAAACATAATCAGGTGATACAGTACATAATTTTTTTTAAAAAATAGATTGCTGTACAACATAATTGTGTCAATAATAAGTAAAGTGTATATAGCAAGCTCTTTAGCATTCATCATGCTACATATGATTTATAACGTTATTCATACAAATGTAAATTTGTATTCTTTTGAAATACCTCATATGAAATGACAAACCTCAAAAGCTGTCATATTTAAGTGACATAAAGTAATGTTAAAAAATCTTTTTCTTTATGACCAAAACTCTTGCTTACTGTAAATAAATGATATTTACTTTCCACAACATTTCAACAATCAGTCCTTATGGACAATGTATATTCTGTTATACAATCTAAAACGCTCATTCTGAGAAATTACAAATCTAAAGTACAACTATAACTCTTACTTCAGAACAATGCATATCCTAATAAGTACTACATAAAAGAAACAAACATAATTTAAACTAACAAACAAAGCTGAAATAGAGATAATCATCTTTTGAAAACAATTTCATCCATAGATCAGTTTTATCTATTATATCTATTGAAAATACTGCAGAACTAATATTTTTATTTTCACTACTTCCATAATAATACCGAAAAGAGATAAAGATTTATTACGTATCTAGATTTTGGGGTGGGATTGAATAACCCTCAACAATTAAGCATGCTAATATTATAAAATTTCTTTAGGGGCAATGGATTTTTTAAAAAACTTTATAAATAGATAATTTTTACAGAAAAACAAATTAAAAGAAAGTAAACAGAAATTGTTTTCAGCTGAAGAAACGATTTATAGACATTAAATTCTAAACTGAAACTGAATTTTTTTCATAAAAATGCAAAATAATTCCTGCAAACATTTATTGAACTCAGCACTGCCCAAATAAATTTAAAGCATCGATTTTAGAAATTTTATTAGACTATATTTTTAATATTATATAATTCTTTAAAAAAATGAAATGAAATTTTACTTAATTTGGTAAGAAAATCCATTAATTTTTTTACAGATAGGCATTTAAATATTTTTAAAATATACTAAATATTAAAAAAATTAAAATTACTATGAATTTTTACATTACCTAGGAAATGAATTAAGAAAAATGGTGCTATAAAATAAACACGTTTTGACTTTAAAATTTGTCTAATGAATGGTATATGACATCTAATGTCTATTTAAGACTTGTGGTAACATAATGTCTTTTTAAATAAAGGAGGAGAGGAAATACCGATATCAGTAAAAAGATGAATTGAAATATTTTGTAATTCAATGTGCATATCATTCAGAATTAAAATAAAAGGTTTATATTTTACCTCTAAGCTTAAACAGAAAAACTTTAAAAGAGGGGAAAAAAATTAAGCAAAACTTACACCAAACAAAATCATTTCCTCATCAAATATTTCTTTGTCTTTTCCAAAGGTAATATGTATATGGAGCTTCACAGCATTTGACTCAACATAAGATAAATCAGGTAATGGACATTTGGAATACACAGAAATAATGACAAAACCCCCAGTTTGATGCCAGTCATATCTGCACTTCACTTTATTCTCGACATTCTGAAAAGAAAATTAGTTGAAAACTACATAAATTTCATATACTAAGTATTTCTCTACATTATTATTTAACTTGTCTTGTTTTAATAAAAAATAAAAATCTTGAAATCAATTTTATACTCACTACAGATGATGTGTAACAATATTGAGATTTTGTACAATTCTTCATCTTTGATGTCAAACTATTTTACAGTTATATTTTCAGAGCTTAATATCAGTTAATCAATCAATTTAATTATATTTTAAAACGTTAGTGAAAAAATAGATTCCACACCACTTTTCAGAATGAATTACAAATCAAAGATTAAAAAGTAAAAACTCGTCTAAATAAGAAATATTATTTCATCATATATGACTAAAAGTATTAAAAACTTATTAAATTTATTACATCAATAAGATAAGATTAATTTCAAACTAAACATTCTGTAAGGATTACTGCAAGCCATAATAGGAAGGAGTTCAGCAATGGGAAACAACTATAATCTTATAAACAATTTCTACTTATTAAAAACAATTAAAGAGCGATTACATATGTAGAATTGAACCAAAATCTAACTAATTGGCTATTAATTCAATAATTCTGGATCTGATCACAACAAGAGATCAACAAATGATTAAGAAAAGCATTTTTATTAATCACAAAGAGAAATTTTTAATTATTTCCTACTTTAATCAAAGCTATAATACATTACTATAAATATTATAGAATCATGAAAAATAGGTTACTCAAAAATTTTAAATTCTTTAGAAAAAAAAAATGTTATTTAAAACAATTGTTTCATCTATGAATCACAGACTTTGTAGTCATAAAAATAAGCGTTTCTTTTCGTTTAAAAATTTTAGCTGGTAAAAAACACAAAATTATTAAAAAAATTCTGACAGTTGCCTCTTTTCAAATAATGTTAATATTTTTCTTCAAGCATTTTTAAAATTAGGTTCCTTTTAAAGGACATTTTATTTAGTTTCCCAAAAAGTAATTTTTTTTTCATTAAAAGCATTAAATGATGTTAATATTTCTCTTTGCTATTATATTTTATTATTAAATTTGGCCTCAAGATGATTCTCCAATGCTCCATTGCATATACAAGTATAGAAAAATAATTTTTTATGCATTCATTTCAGTTTTGATTAAATAACATCTTTAAGTGTTATCAAAGAACAAAGTTGCACTTTTTCATACTTATGCTTTTTAAATTAGTAATTTAACAACCAGGAAAGTCAATTTTCTGGTAAACAAGCTGATTGACAGATGATATAAAAAATATTGCATAAAACAAATTGGTAAAGCAAGCATTGCATAAGAATGCTGATAATAATAATAATAATAAAAAGAATTGTTTTAAAATTTTAATTGTATTAATAAAACAGTATTAGTATAACGAAATAAAAAAATTAATAGGTACATAATAAAGTTTGCATATTAAAGCACTGTAGATTAGTGCTTGATTTTAAGGGGGAAAAAAAAAAGATAAGATGTACATGAATCAATTTGAATTGGAAATATCATTGCATTCGTCAAAAACTGGTCAGATTTGTATGGCAACAAATGATTTGTCCAGTTATAAAAACCCCATTCTTAACGTACAAACCTGATGTTTGAGCTATTAGCTTTCAAATGTACACATGCCTTTATGTTTGTACACATGCCAGTGAAGTTTGAAAACTGGTCTGAGCACATAAATTAATTAATAGCACACTTAAATAATGTGTATATTAATGCATTCTGTATTACTGAAATACATAAGTTAGCTTCTCCCATTTCTTTTTATCTCTACTCATTTTATTCCTTCCACTTTTTAGCGTGGCATTTTCTCACAAAAATCAATCATCTTACACAGTGTTGCCTATTTTTAAATTATACTCACAATATTTGTGTAATTACTGGATGCCAATGAATCTTAAATCTCTTCATTAGTGGTTATGGTTAATCCATAAAGCACAAGCAAGTAAATGATTCTACAACTATAATAATAATACATTAAACCTTATTTTGATTTTTAACATTCTAGATTGGTCAATGACTGATTCTATCAATTTGATTCTTCAGAAATTGGAAGGGGGAAAAAAATTAATGAATAAAGAAAAGTCTAGTGAAATATGTTTTGACAAACTGTCAACATATTTTATTTAGTCTTTTGATTACAATGCGAAATTATTTAAAATTTCAAGTAAATGTTTTACAATAAAAAACACATAATATACTGTACTGCCTAAATATCAATTTCAGTTTCACTTTTTCATGCATTAAAATGAAAAATCACATTTTCTTTATAATACATGTCTAATAGATTAATATACAGATTAAATAAATAGTAAGAGAATGAAATAATTCTCCACACTTTAATGGATCAGCCAAGTAAATCTGCAGATTACGAATATAAACAGATTTACAACTTTAATAATAAGATACATACTCTTCTAGATACCATTTAAAAAACATTTAGCTCTTACTTACTTTATCTTTATGCCACTTATGTTTGCCAGTTGAACAGCCAACCTGTTCCAAAAAGCTATTGAAGTCTGTCGTTCTCTTCACACAGCAAGACCAATATTTCATGCTGTAAATCATTTAAATATTTACAATAACAATAAGATTCTGTACCAATGATGTCAGCCAAATTATATTTAGCATGAAATGTTTTGCAAAATAATAAACCTACAGCAAAAATGGCAATAATATTTTGTACCATACATAAAGCAAAATTAAATATGCACCTCTTTTACAAACATTTTTACAGAACAAAGCATTATTTTAATGACAAATTATATATATATATATATATATGTGGGAAGCGCTGACAGATCCCGTATCCTATATGGTGCCATGTTGCGTCACGTCATTAATCATGTGATGCTTTCCCGCCATTATTGGCAGACGAGAGTTGGGCAGTGAGACTGCCAGACGTGCAGCTCACGCTCATGTATCTTTTATGTTCTATGTAGTAATGTTTTATCTTTTCTCCTTTAATCTTAATAAATATATTTCACATATTAATGCTGGTCGTTGCCTTTCCCCACATATATATATAAAAAGACTAGTTTTTAAAAACATATATAATGTAGTTACCAAGAATAATTTCAAAACAATAATAATAAATAAATTGGTTATTTCTTAAAAACTGATATATTCATTAATAATAGATTTACAAAATGGATCAACTCGAAGCATTCAAGCCTTTACTGATAAATACATAGAAAAACTTCAAAATCATTTTTTAAAAACCATATATTAATTTTTCATTATATAATGAAATATAAACAAATATAAATTCCTTTTTCCACCCACTTTTTATTTTCAAATGATTTTAAATATGGTTGATTCAAATGATTTACCTAATTAGCTATTTTTAAACACATGGAATTTATATTTTGCATTGCTGTGAACAAATCTTGCTAGAATGCAATAAAATGCTGTGGAAAATCTATTTCGAAAATATTTTATCTGCAAAAAATGATTTACATTTATTATTAATAAATAATTTATTGAAATTAACTTAATCTTTTTCCAATAAAATCATATTCTGAGGCATGTATCAAAATGAAATATTTCAATGAAAACAGGTAGAAAATTAATAACTGTAAATCTAAGAAAAATTAACAACCATTCCATTATATTATAACTTTCTACATCTAAATGAATACATGCGAGTTGAGCAACAGCGCTTCATTGCTTATTTTATTATCATGTCCAAATTTATGCAGGATAGCCATCATTTCTGTAGTTTGAATTCCCCTAACTTTTATCAGAAGTACCTAATATTTCCAAAATAATACTGTTTCATTTTGTTTTCTTTCTTTATTTATTTACTGTACAATATGTTTTTAAATGTATCTGAAAAACAGTTTTACTCCTTTAACTAAAATCAATGTAAAGTAAAATGCGATGTTCAGAAAACAAAATGAAAAACATTTTCAATTATTGAATTACAGATGAGTTCCAATTTTGTAAAACACTTCCTTTTATTCTTCCCCTACCTTTTTTTTCTCCTTCAAATATATTAACCAACACTAAAATATGCCTGCCTATCTAGACTGACTTTTAGCCAACCAATCATATCTCAGACCTGTTTATCATTCAATCCAAAAATACATGCACATTAGCAGAGTGCTTAACAATGGATGTTTCCTTCTAGTAAGTTCTTCCTATCCATACTATTCAACAACATACATATCAGAAATGAACAAATATTCTATGAACAGAAAAAAAAAAAAAAAAAAAAAATGACTATCAGTAAATGATTTCCATTAATTGCCAACAATGTTTCATTCCATTTATTCATTACCAGAGAACTGTCTTTTTTGATGAGAATTACTGTTTAAAAAATTTCTAGCTTTAGAATAAATTTCCCTGATGATTCTCAGTCAGCCTGCCACCCTTTTTATGACAATGAACAAGATTTATAATTTTTTTTCCTTCACAATTTTAAACATTTTTCTTTTTCAAAATCCTGAAGCAAAATTAGAAATAACAGATTTTTACAAAAATTGTCTTCATTTGTCAAACAATGTTGCCCTGCAAGCTGTGGCTGAGCTGAGCATTCTGTCGGTTTAACCACACCTAGATACAAGCTCAAATTTTGTAATAGTGACATGTATACTATTATGGATTTAAGTAAACATAGAAAATATTTTTGTTCTATCTCAAATGATTCAAGTCTATCATTAAATCATTTCCATTCTAGTTTATCATATCAATCATTTAAAGTTATACAAGTTTTCATAAGAAATAGAATTTGTTAATAAATATCTTTCCTTGTTTTATCAATTAATTCAAACAAAATGTTCTGTGATTATAATTTACATGAAATCTAGAAAAACAAAAGAAGAATATATACATGGTTGAAAGAAATCCTGAAATGCTATTTTGGAAATGACATTTAGGGTATTTAGTTAAATGAACTGCTAACCGAGGAGGGAAACAGTAGGGGGCAATGAAAGTCGTTTATTAAAATCTGTCAACAATAATAGACATTACAAAATTAAGATTTTTAAATCAAAAGCTAATTTGGAGTTGAAAATCATTTTTCTTTATCATAGGAGTATTAATGAAAAACTTCTACAAAATATATAAACTGTGAACTTTTTGGGGAAAAAAAATCAATTACACATTTTATAGAACAGAATAGAATAATCAAAGGGCTTCAACATAAAATTAGGAAAAAAAACTTCTCGTCTTACAAGAACAAGGTAATAAATTTTTTTAATAAGATAGTTTCAATTCTAATTTGAATTAAAAGGTAGATTGCATTAATATTTTATGGCAAAATCTAGCTCCAACAAAAGATCTTCGGAAAGGAACTTGGTTAATATTAGCCGAAATACAACAGTATTTGTTCAGCAAAAAGTGAGATATTTACGCTACATGTATTTCTCTTGAAAGAAAGGACATTAAAAGGTGAAAGGCGATAAGACATTAAAAACACATCTGGTGGTTAAGATCATTGGTATGAAATGATGAATTTATAAATAAATACAATAGCTGTGAAGAAACTCAATGTTTTTCTACCTAGAAAATGTAAAATGAAGTAGAGGATTTTTCATTTTTTAAATTAATTAATTTATTTCTCTGGAGAACATAAAAGTGGTGAGGGGCATGTGACCACTAAGACATTGTGAATTTTCATGTGAAATTAAAATTTTTGGGTTTGATTTAATAATTGGAGCTGGTGAATTCTGTTATAGTTTCTCGTAAATATTGCAGTTTTCTTTTTTCTTTAATTTCTCTCAAATCAAATTAATTTAAATAATAATATTTTTTAAATGTGATAAGCATTTGCATTTTAGAAAATTTTTGGATTGAAAAATATATTTTTTAATTCAATTACTGATTATATTAAACTCAATGTGCATTTTTCGAAAAAGTGATGCATGTTGATGAAATGAAATTTTTATCATGCATATTAATCATTAAAAGAATAGTTAGAAATGATACTATATATTTATATGACAAAAGTGCCAAAAAAAAAAGTCACATTTGTAGTGAGAAGAATATTAAAGTAATTCTAATATTAAAATATTCAATAATGCTCTTAGTCTATGGAATAGAAGAACAGTGTAACTTATGCAATACACAAGGGGAAAAAAAATGAATATTTTTAAATAGAAAATATAAGCGATTGCAGTCTTAAAATATTATATATTATTTGTACCTTGTTTATAAAAATTGATTTATAGAAAGCTCCATTGCAATGTTCAAGCTTAAAAAAAAAAAAAAAAAAAAAACTAAATTCATAATTTTAGCAATAACTGGGCATCTAATAAATTTCAATTATTTTCAATATTCCAAAATAATAACAGTGAAAATTTCTATTTGTATTATCTCTATAAATAAATGATTATAAAATTGGTGAAGTTTTGTCTAATTAGCCAAAGAATTATACAGCAGAAAAATTCATTTAATCTATTCAGTATTCTAAATTAATTGATAATGTATACTGCAAAATTAGAAGTATCATTTTAAGGAGAAAATTAAATAAAACTTATAAAATAGATATATTTATGATGCCTAACAAAGACAAAACTGCAAATGGGTAACCTGCTTACTATGGTGAGGAAAAATAACTCATTAATGCTATGGATGGTCTAAATCAAAGGAGTAATTTTCAACAAATGAGGTTAAAAGAAAGGGAAAGCAATTGAGTTTTTCTCATTGAGGGCCTGCAGCTAGAGAAATTTTTCAAAGTTTGATTACGATAAACTAAAAATTAATTATACCAAAACCATAAGTCTATCTTAATAAATACACACAATCATACAGATAGAGGTACACCTGTAATATCAATTGATTATTAATTATAATTAAGTTCAAAAGGATTTTAAGTTTAGAAAAATGCTTTGAACTGATGCACAGTAGATTCAAAACAGTCAGGGTTTTTACAAATATGAAATTTATCATAAATTATTTTATGCAGGATGGAATTAAAGAATACATAAATCTCACCCTTCATGAAATACTGGAATACCAGAATGATACAAGCATGTTTCTGCATTAGAATATTCACCTTTGTACACCTTAAAAAAACCATTTTAAATAATTATGATACATGAAAAAACTAGAAAATAATTGCTTGTATGGAAAATAGCAAATGTGCTACAATTTTAACATAAAAAATTCCAAAATAATATAAATTACCAAGTATAATTACCACAATTAGACAATTACTACTTATTTAAGTGACTTTTCTAGCTAAGGATATTGTGTGAATGTGTGAACATGCGTTAGTATATACCTACTACCAAAATTATTTAAATTGGCATAAGAAAGTTTATTGAAGTTAGTTAAAAGCAATCATAGGTCACTATTTCACAAAGCCACTAATGCATATTTATTTGCAAGCATTTTTAACTGAATTATCAAAATTAAAATATTTGATACTAAATTCCTATAAATTTCATCATATAAATTACAATTCTACTTCTAGCAGTCTTTTTAATATTTGGTTAAATACTAAAATCTTAATTGAATATTTGTTTAATTAACAATTCATATACTTACTGCATGGCAACCTTTATTCTGGCAAGGAGTATTTAGTTGAATTTCAGAGTCATTAACTGTAACATAAAAATGTTTTAGTTTTTATATATCGATATTACAACCATTCAAATATATATTAAATATATATTTCAATATATTCAAATACATATAAAAGCCTGAATGGCATAAAAACAAATTGTGTTAGATATGCATTAATAAATGTCATTTTAGAAAGTCCCCTTCATAACAAGTAAGCTTATTTTCACTATTGAATATATCTTTCAAATTACTTTTTTTTTTTAAAGAGTGAAATATTTGTTAAGTACAATAGATCCTCGACAAAACTTCAGATCTCAAATCCGTTTTATATAAACAATCTCTGCCATAACTTTTTAAATCACTTAATTGTTCTTAAATTCAAAAACATTAATACCTTCATTGATATTTAGTTTACATAGTTATAAAAAACAAATTAAAATACTGAATATATTTTCTAAAAAGTCAAATATAAGATTACTTGAATAAACTATTTTTTTACATAAAAAATACACTGACAAAATAAATTACTGCTAGTTATCATGTAATAACTCACTATTTTTTTTTTTAAAGGCATTTGTTTCTATCAACTCTGGAAAAAAATGTTTCTTGTATTATCCCTGTTTGATATATGCAATATGAAAAGAAATATATAAATATCATTCATGCATTAGTTATAAGGTAATAACAATACTCCACAGTTTCTACAAGAGTAAAGAAAGCAAGAAAATGAAGCAATAATTTAACATTACTCTAAAGTAATAGTATTATTTTCAAAGAAAGTTTATATTTGCATATATAAAAAAAGCAATTTTTATTTATTCTCCGGAATTTAGCAAGACAAAATTTATATATTAAGGAGGGAAGGAGATATTGATCACTTTTCAGCCTCTTTAATTGGAAGTCCTAGAACATTTAGGACTCGAGTATATAAAACACAAAATAAGATTTTTGCTATTATGATAGAAAACATTTAATGATTACTTAACAAAAAACATTACAAAGCAAGATTATTTTTCTTTTTGTTTATTCTTGCCAATTCATATATTTGGGCATTCATTTGTACAGTTTTACCTATTTGCAGTTATAGCTACTATAACCTTTAATGAATCTAAAAACAATTTTTTTATTCCCAAACTAATACAAAATTAACATTTTTTTAAATGAAATGCTTCACTTGCAATTTTCTGGAAATATTAAAATACTTATTGCTACTGTGAAAATTCGCGTTACATAAAACTCCAAACACCAGGAAGAGAGAAAAATTAATTATAAAATCTTTCTAATGATATGAAGCTAATTAACATGTGAAATTAAATTTAATGTGTAAAAAGAAAATAGAATTAAGGTTTTCATTGTTACTCTAATGAAATTTGACACACATTCTCGTCAAAATGAGAGAAAAATCTTTATTAGTTTTTGGAAATTCAAAAATTAAATATTTAACAAGGGTATCCAGTATTTTCTGTACTATTTTCTAAAAGTATCTTAATAAAATAATTCTGACATTACCTTAAAAAATATTATTTTTTAAAGGATTCAAATGCAACAAAATTTTCCCCTCTAATTTTAAAATATGTAATATAATTTTTTTTTAGTTGCACGAGATTAAGTATTTCCATGTTTCAATATTTTTATGTTAATTTTTGTCTTGATTATTTTTGGCATTTATTTTCATTTTAAATATTTTTTAAAAAAGTAATTAAAATTTTAAAAGGTAACAAAAATATGCATAAAAGATATGCCAAAGTAAAATTTTCACTTACTCATATTTGAAAGCTGTCAAAATTTTAAAATTTGTTTCCCAATGAAGAGATTTTTTTTATTTGATAAGTTTTGTTTATTAAAATATTTTTTTTTTTTACAACAGTTACAGATTGATACTTTTTATAAAAAAGAGTTTATTTTCTTCTATTGCTTTCTAATAACTATTTGAATTTCATAATAATTTCACATTTGTTACAATTCAAGTTTCCTTTATTATATATATATATATATATATATATATATATATATATATATATATATATATATATATATATATATATATATATATATATATATACACACACTTGGAAAAATTCTTACAGTTAACTGTTTTTAAATATTTTTGCTAAACAAATAACATTCTATAGGCCAGACTGTTTGAATTAGAGCTATGAAATTTGGCATATATTCTTTGGAAGAAGAAATGTGACCCTCAGAGTAATATTTAAAAATTTTAATTAAAAACTAGGCTAGACTTTAAAACTTATTCTTGACAACTTTCAAAAATATTAATTTTCAACAACAAATTACACTATCTCGAAATTCAAATAATGCTTTGTCAAACATTCAATTGTGCATTTTTCATCCACTGCTGAAAGTTAACTTACAACAATTCTATTTAATATCCATATTGTTTACATAACAAATAAAGTGAAATTCTTCACTACAAATGTTAGAGAATGAATGAATCAGACTATTAGATATTCAATAATACTATGGTGTCATATGTCTAATCTCCACCAGAAAGTTACATTCATGAATTAAGGGGAAAAAAAAAAAAAAAAAAAGCACCATATGCAAGAATAATAAGATAGCACAGCTTTATGTCTGATGTACAAAAAATTTAATGTACAAAAATAGTTTATTGATGGGATCATAAAGTCCCTCAAGATTTAATAGAAATTAAATATAATCAATATTTCTGATAACCCAGTTGATCACCAAAGGCAGCCAGTATAAAGAACGTGTAACAAGTTTATCTCTTGTCAGTTCTAAAAATATTATTTAAATATATTAAAACTGCCAGAAATTATTTATCTAAATGTCAACTCTTCAGTATGGCAGAGCACAAATCTACACTACTTAAAAAAAAAAAAATAGTTCCAAGAAGCAGTCTATTAACCTTGAACAGGTTCTAAAGTAATTTCTTTCAGCATCTTTTCCAGCATAGGCTTGAGGGAGGCCCCAACTGTGTAAGCAAGAGGCTCAACAGGTCCATTCACATCTGGCCTTGGGAGGCTCTGCTTTTGCTCTAGAGGTTTAGGAATTGAAACCTGGAAAAATAAATCATTCATACCTTAGTCATTTCAGTTAGATTAATATGAAATTCAACATAAAATATACTGATATTTTACAATGTAAATTTTACCAATTTGTTAAATTCCTTACCCTCCAACATTGGTTACCAGTCATCAGAAGCAATTCTTACCGATATGTACATATAATGTGATAGTAATTATTGAAGAATAGATATTTTCAAAGAATTTTAATTAGTTCAAACAAATAATTTGAAACATTATTCAAAATCATTTAAGATGCTTATTACTGACTAAATATAAAAGAGAAATATTTTTTTTAAAAAAACATAATACAACATGGTTTTGTTGAATAAATAAATTAATACTACTTGTAAGACATTTACAATTTTGTTTCATGAAATATCAAGCACTTTTGCTTTTCTTATGTCACAATTGCTCAGTTTAACATCATGACACTCATATTCATTTTTATTAGAAGGAGAAACTCCAGAGCTTTTGTAATCGTGGTGAAATAAGATTTTTTCTTTACAAAAAAAAAAAAAAATCCACTATCCAAATTGCTGTGAGTGAAGATTCAAGAAAAGTGTATTTTCAGCATATTTTGTAGTCTTTCCTATATTATACACATATATATATATATATATATATATATATATATATTCGTTTTTTGTAGTTTTCAATAGTTTTTCATTATATATTCATAATTCTATAGTTTTCACCTATTTTCTGTAGCAACTACAGAAATTCCATAGTTCTTGGAGGGTATGATATTCCTTCTGAGATAAAAAGAATTAAATTCTAATCATTTTTAATTCATTTCAGAGTTAAGAAAGTTTCTAAATTTAATGAGTTTCAAAACATTTTATAATTAATTGTAAATGAAAGAGCCACAGAATACACCAAAATTTAAATCATTAGGCAGGTTTCTTGTTATATAAAATACTAATACTTTTTAAAAAATATTCTAGAGTTAATTTAACACAGAACTAATATCAATAAAAACTTACTGATTTGGCATTTCCTTTATGTAGTTTCATAAGTTAGTTGCTAAGTAGTTTAAGTATTGTTTTGTTTTGCTATAGTAAAAAATAGGAATGTTAATTGGAAACCTTTTATTTCACATATCATTGCTCTACTTTGGAAATTAAGAATCATTACTCTTTAAAGAAAATTCTTCATCCAATTCATATGAAGAAAGATCCCAATGGATAAAAATTATGGAAATACTGAAAGCTGATTGTACAATTATCAAAATGTGAGGGCTTTGGTAAGTAATTTGCCACCAACACTTTAAAACATATTTCAATGTCTAATCTGCACATATCTATTGTACATATTTGAACTGGAACTAGTCCATTAATTGTCCACAGGATACTCTTTGTTTGATCTAGGGAATTAAAATATTTCATTTCCTTTCAGAAAACAGAGGCATATTAGGCAGAACTGAGGCAAAATTAGATCTTTTAAATTAAAAATATATAATCAACATAAATGAGAAATACCGATACAAATCATACACATATTATATATTTTACAGAAGTTATGTGAATATCCATTCAAATTTTTTTTTCTGCTTAAAATAGAACTACCATCATGAAATTTGGTGTAAATGTTACTACTAGAAGGTTAAATATTATGAATATCAGGAAATATTACAAAAAAAAAAAAAAAAAAATGCTTCTTTTTAAAAACATAATTTATAAAACACCACAAAATCACTGAATAAAATGACAGAAGTTTCAACTCTAAATTAATTTGGAGTTCTTGAGTTCAAGCTGCAAAAAATTGTGTTCCAGAAACAAATTTTTAAAAACCTTAAAAAAGTAAAACCCTTCAAAAATATTCTGGTACTTAGCTTTTCCATTTAAAGTAGAAGAAAAAAATAATCCATAAAGACAATTCTTTATAAGGTAACATTTATTATAAACAAACAATCGCTTATTGCATGGTAAAAAACTGCAAATCATTCCTAATTTTTTTTTTTTTTTTTTTCAATACCTAGACTAAGTCTTTTTATATTTACGTACTTGTGATAGTCCCATCAAGACAAACTTCACAATTGTTTGTTATTCAATTAAGCTCTCAATAACGCTTTTGTTATTGTTCAGTTATGTTCACACAAAACAAATTTTTAGTGCTGGATATCGATGTTACAAAGTCTTAAGATTTTGAATTTGATACTTCTATTAAAAAAATATGTTCTTCAGTAACAAAGATTTTGCAAACCTTCATTTTTGAATAATTGTTTTGCCATTTCTTAAAACAAAAATAATCCTCTAATTTTAAATATCAGACTCTGATCGTCATCAATACATTTTTTTTTCATTCTTTGATATTTTAAAACTATTTTTCATCCATACAATACAGTAATTGAAAGCACATTACAGCTATTTTTTGGTGTCTTCTTAAAGGGCCAGCTAAATTTATAACAGAACTCTGCTGTTCTGCTTCATCAGCAATTGTGAGCTTTTCTATCACTTTCTCTTGTTCTTCAGGACTTTTAACATAACCAGTAAGTTAATGAGTTGGTTTGATGGGGTGCCTAGTCCTGACAATGGTTGCTTGGCAGTCGTTATGGTGCTGTTGTCTTCGACAGGTGCCGAGTCTGAGCTGAGCTTTGGTAGAGTGGCTTATATATTATTGACAGGATACAACCAGTACGTTGAATTTGATTTGGGCTTATATAGGGCAAATAAAAATTAGAAAAAGATTGAAATACAGCAAAATATTTCAAACTCATGAAACTTTATTAGCCTAAAGGAATATTACAATAACTATCAAATTGTATTTTCATCTCCCTTAAAATAAAAAGGCAATTTTTACATTCTATTAAAAATAGAAAATGAACTCTTTCTTCCCTTTTGGATATGTATAATATGTCAAAGCTTGTATTTAGCCTCAGAACTGAATATACATTTTGATTCTTTCCTACAAAACAACCGGATACAAAATTTGATACTAACTTACAAGATATAATTTAGCTATCATATTTATGAATAAACAAACTAGTAGATAGTCAATTCTTCATCGAATTTAACCTAATATTTGATTCAACATCTAGAAACCAGGCGATAAAATTATATACCATGATTCATACATCTAACTAGTTAGATATGCCCACTTTGTATAGAGATTCTATCTAAAATTTCATAGAATTCTGTAATTTTAGATTAAAGTCAATATACTTAATTTCATTCTTCTTGAATAATTACCTTTATAAATAGGCCTATAAATTTTCAAAAATGTTTTTTCTACCTCATCCAAGATCATATCAAATAAAGATTTATCAAAAATTGAAGTAAAAATTTACATAATTAAAAGAGATAATTATGCCTTTTTCTAATTTTTACCTAACTAAAACCATATTAGAAAAAATTATTTTGAATGTTTATTAAAAATATAAAATTATAAATTGTCTTACATTAGGAAAATATACAAGATATCAGGAAACTACACAAAATATACTATTTATACAATGGAAGCATATATAAACACAAAATGTAATCCTTACTTCAGAGGCTTCTTTTACGGCTGGCTTAGCAGGTTCTGGTGGTTTCACGTTACTATGATAGGAATGAGTACACCCCTGCATTAACAAAAATGCATCTTAAGAAAATTATAATAACTAAAATATGCACAAATTTCAACAAAAAATTTTTTTTCATCATATTAAGAACACCAAAATTATGAAATTACGAAACAAAATTTCGTATCATTTTGTTACTGGCACATAAAACTATCTTAAAAGTTTTAAAATACATATTATTAGATTTTTTTATAATATATACATGATATTTTAAGTAGAAATTTCTCAATATAATATGGAAATTATAATACATAAATAGAGATTATTTTCACATTTCTTTCATTACATGAAAAATAAATTAGTATAAATCAGTATTAAAAAACTTTCAAAATAAAGGTTGACTTAAAAGTCTGGCAAATGAGTCCAATAAATTGGCCACAGAGCACTACTGGATTAAACTAATGCCTCATTTTTTAATTTTTTATTAAGGCTTATGTTTAACTCAATATTTTTGTTATGGCATATGTTGATATAAAAAATATACTTACTTTCATGTTTAAGAATTCAGTGAAATCTGTAGTTTTCTTATTGCAACAAGACCATATCTTGTAGGCATCATGAAAAACTGGAAGACCAGGATGGTGCAGACAAGAATCTGGAGTTAATACATACTGAATATTAATTATTTGCAAGAACTTTATATTTCTTAAGAATTGAAGATACCTAAACCATCCATAGCAAAAATATATACTATTTAATAATTAGCAAATATTAATTAATCTTAATTTCAAACTTTAACTTAAAATTCAATAAATCAATAGAATATAGTGGGGAATTTGACCCTACATTGTCTAACAGAAATTAATATATAGATTTTAGTATCAAGTGAACCATAAAAATAAAAAAAAAATTCCACATATTAAAGACCCATATTACATATAAATTTGGCATTTTCATAATTTTTTTAATTGCTTATTTAGAAAAGCAAATCATATGTATCTTATGAACAGTATGTTGTTGATATATATGATATATATATATGAACAGTAAAATTGACAAATTAAAAAAAAAAAGTAATATCTGAATAGTAATATAAGCAATTGCTAAATAGACATGCTTGAATTTACATAAATTCATTCTATAATGCATGATCCATGCAACACAATTTTAAATTACATAGAATATATCTCATGCATTGAAGGAGAAATATTTAATACAATTATATCTACAGAGCTGAAAAAGCAATTAAAATACTATATAACTATTTATTTATTTACCTGAGCAATGATTTAATAAGCAAAAATGAGGATAGAGATTTAATGACAAATCAACAGAAAAAAATTGATTTTAAAACCTGAACAATAACTAAATATAATAGTGAGAGAAATGAAAATATGTAAAAAATGCATGAAATCTATTCCTTTTTTTAGCATCAAATTCTTCAGTAACTATTATATTTTTTAAGTTAAGGCTTTTATAGATTATAAATTACTGCTTTTCATATCATAAATAACTAAAGTAATTTAAAAGCATCATTGTAAAAATTAACGAAATAATTTTCAAAAGAAAAATCCATTGTTAATGAAAATATCAATTTGCATTAGATTTTTTATTATAAGCAGAACAAATATTCAACACTCACAATTGGAGGTCACAAGTTGGGATATTCAGTTAATAATGAGATTCAGCATAATGGTGATATTTCCAGGATGTTTATTCAGTAAAAGGTTAAACACAATAGTTAAACAATTACAAAAAAAAAAAACCTTATGCACTGCTTATAGAATTATAGTAAATTAGGCCAGTAAAGACTAATTTAATAAATATAAGGTTAGAGTTCAATCCTAAATGTGATAGCTTCTTTTAAATTTCAAATTAAATGAATAATTGATAAATATATATAATATTTTATTCTTTATGGAAAACCAAAATATTCATTTATCTATTACTCAAAATACAATTAAAATTTAATTTTTAAATAGTAAAATTTTTATAAATGCAAATTTAATGGGAAAAAATAATAACTATAATTACATCTTTTTTTTTATTATTTTCAGAAATCTATTTTATGTTTATCATAGCTTGCATAAAAACCTATTAAAAAAACCAAAATGAAAATGTACAAAAACATTAGGAATCAAATATATTTTAATACCTTGCACAATTATTTAATATATTATGTTGATTAAATTAAAAAGGAGGATGATACACAGCATGAAATTTGGAAAACTTGACACATTTACTTGTAGGTTTTTAATAGAACAGGAATAGTGAAACTGAAGAATTTTAAATTAAAATGTAAGGAGTAAAAACATTTATCCAATTGATCCTTTTTTATTACTAAAATGTTAGGCCATCGGTTTAAATATTCAATAACTGTTTTCTGTTACAGGATGTCGATAGAAACAGTGGAAAAAAGTCTCCTGACAAAACACGAAACATTTCCCTGACTTATGGCTATTAATTGTATTAATGTCCTGGCTTTCTCCCTACTTAGAATCACTGTATGCGCACAATATACATTATTAAAAACATTTTCCAGTTAATTATTATGAAAACAATATATATTCACGAGATTTAATTTTTTTAAAAATGAACATCCTAAAAAAAATATTAAAGCAATATATTACATTTCTTATATGGGAAAAAATATTTGAAAGTTGAACAAAATACTTTTCATCTAAAATTGCAGAAAAATTGTAAGAAACATTAAAACTACCTTTTGTAACAGAAGTTAAATAATATTAATGGTAAAAGTTATTGTAATCTTTGCTCAAATTTTTAAACTGTTTAATAACTAATTAAGAGTTCTTTGCATAAGTAGCAGACTTGCATGTTACATAGCATAAAAATAGTATGATTATACACATCCAATAATAATAAGGATTTAAACAAAAGAAATTTACAAAATATAATTCCAAATCTTTTTTCTTCCATAAATCATAAGAAATTACATCTTTAAGTACTTAAGATTTAATAAAAGAATATTTTTTTTAACTCTATTTATTATAACAAATAATGTTAGATGCATGATATTAATTTAAAGATAACTCAAGTGACAAATAATAAAAACTTGCCTATTATAATTGAAATGCAAACTAATAAAATAATCAATTATTAATTTCAAAATTGAAAAAAATCAATAACTAAAGTGCTCCACTTCAATATTTTACTAAATGAAAATCTTAGAAACATTTTACCATTATATCAAATCTCACCCAAATTCAATTTTTCAAATCTGAGCCCTCTTTTAGTTAGATTATGTCAACTGTTATTTATTATATGACCATTAAACACAAAAGAATTAACCATTTATTAATGATTTAAAAAATTCAAGTTTAAAATACATATTTTAGTTTTAATTTAAAATTCCAGCATTATAAATAAACATGAATTTGACTTATTGATTCATTAACCAGATATCTAAGGTAATATTTATCAGTAACAAAAATTACACAATTATTTGAAATTTCACCTTCTTTATTATTATCTGGATCAAACATCTGTCCACAAGCTCTGTTGTAACACTGTAGCTTTCCGTCTCCAGACATTCTGTCCACACTGAAAAATAAAACAATATTGAAAAATTTTGTTTAAATCATTTCCAAAATCTAAATTACAAAATTAAGATAAAAAAAAACACTGCTGATGAACACAAGACACAGTATCTATTTACATAAATTGAAAACCATAACCAATTTGTAATTTAAAACAAATTTCCCATTCCCAGTTTGTTAAAATTTACTTGAGTAAATCATGTCATTTTGAGTTACAAAGTAGAAACAGTAGCCATATTTTTATGTATATTTCATTATAAACAATAAGGAATTGTAATCACTCCCTTAAATGAACTAAAATTTACAACAAATTAGTCCACGTAAATGCATTCAGTTATGATAAAGTTATAATGAACTAGAATATTTTTTTACAGTAGCTCAAAATAAAATAAAACTATAAGAAATATAACATTAAAAATGTTTTCTTTGACAATATAAATGATATGCATGAATAAGATTATAACATAAGTATGGATAAGGTTAATTTTATGCATAAAGAATCAGAGACTACTTCTTACAAAATCTTTTATTCGAAAAATTTATGGATATGAGGGGCATAAGTATTAAAAGATTAATTATCCAAATTAAACTAGAACAAGGTGATAGGAAATATAACAATCAAAATTTCTATTTTCAACATAATTTCAAAATCATTAGCCAAAAACATTCAATCTCTAGTGAGGATTTTTTAAATATTATAATTTTTTTCACGAATTCCAGAATAAAACTTGTATGATATACAGTTACACATAGATTGAATGTAGTGGAAAGTTTTAATTACAGCGAATTACAATTACTCTTTGTCTATTAACATGAAGAAATGTAAAGGATTTTTTTTCTTTTGACCATGAATAAATAACTTCAGAGAAAATCGAAGTTAAAACTGAAAAATCTTATCTATATCAAATTATATGTCTAAACTTAGAAAGGAGTAATGTTTGAATAAAGTTACAAAAAGAAACAATGGAATAACTTATTACGAAACTTAATGATGAACGAAAAAATTTCTCACATATTCGTCCACTATTTTCCTGAAAGAAAAACTATCAAAATAAACAAGAAAAATTATACACGATAACCCGAAAACACCGTCGCTGAACACGAGAATACAGAATGAAACCCAAACAGCGCAAATAACAGTTAAATTACTTTCTAGATGTTTCTAGAATGGCTTGAATTGCATGGCTTTTAATTGTTGTTTGAATCGTATAATTTGAATTAGAGTTACCAATTCTTTTATAAGCTTATAAAATCTTTTCAATATGCATGATTTCCATTTGAAATCTTAATCGTAACATTTGAAGCAAGATCACTATTTAAATAATCATGTTCTCATTGTATTTCTCATTTCCTATTACGGCCGGCGTCCTGGCATAGGGGTAGTGCATCTTCTCGGTGATCTGGCCATCCTGGGTTCGAATCCCGGTTCGGGCATGGTTGTTCTTCATCTGTGTTCTATCTGTGAGGTGTGTGAATGTGCCCTCTGTAAAAAGGGGTTGTGCAAGCGAATGTGTGTGTTTCATCTTCGTATGAGCTAGAAGTCAGACTTCTGCCCTCGGGTACTCAGGGGTCTTTACCTTCAGAAGCTACTGCACCCCCCTTTCAGTGGTAACACGGACACGACATCATTATCATTTCCTATTACGAACTGCTAACGTAACAACGTTATCTTTCTTATCCTATCTAATACATCTCATCATCAGCGATGTCAAACAAATAAAGCAGCTTTTAAATACCATAGTTGAAACAGTTTACTTATGATTGTTCAAAAAGGACGATCTTGGTTTTAAAAATCTGAGCAATACTTTTTTTTTAGATTAAAAAGTGACTACACGATTTTGGCTATTTTTATCTATAAGCAAGAAAAATTTGGGAATTCCAAAGCAGGGCCGGCCAACTAGAGAGGGGGATGCGACGGATGCTGTATACTGGGGCCTCGCGATTGAGGGGCCCCAACATGATCAAGAATTAAAATAATGTTCTAAACAGTAATAACGGGATGGAAAGAAGAGAGGAAGAAATTTTACTGGAACAATCGATGGGTAAGTTTAGAGATATATTACAGTTTAGTGCAAGTGGGCAATATATTATAAACATGATGTACGATCATTTATTTCACCTACTAGGTTAAATAGCATATATTAATTACTCTTTGATAATTCATACTATAATTCATACTATACTATTCGGGCAAGGCAACTCCGAAAGGGGGACAAGCGCAATTTCTCTTATTTGGCTTCAAAATAACACATAATAATTAATTATACATTAATTAATTACATTAATTTTATATTTAATTAACAAAAAATTAAGTATAATTTATTAAGTATTATTATTTTAAATTAATTATTATAATTTTTTATTCAGATGCTGACCCTTACTTTCATTCTAAAAATTTATAAAGATATTTGCAGAAAATGTTCTCAATTTTTTTTCCCTGACCATCAAAAGATTGTCAATATTTGAGTCTAATCTTTTATGAGACTCTTAAGATTTAATTTCTCTGAGATCTAATTGATTTCATTCTAGATTTTGTATATAGATAAAAATACAAATTGTGCCAGAATGACGTGTCACGATTAATAAACAAATACATGCTCTTAGTGAAATATTGAATGCATGCTCATAGTTAAATAGATAAAAAGAAATCCCTAGTCACCACGACCTAGTTCGTTACCGAGGAAGTAACAATTAGATGAAAAAGAGGACGATTTATTTTAGAACTTGAATTTGAATGATGAGTCAGGAAAACCAACTCTATCGCCGCATTCATGTGTAATATAAAAGCTTCAATTTCCCTTATAATTCCACTGGCAAATAATCGGACTACTCGATGAAAACAATTTTTTTCTCCATAACCTATGATAACATCTTAGCCGAAAGATAAAAATTAGTAGGGAAAAATGCGATAACTTATTCATTTGCCAGTTTATTGATTATTCTACTAAATTACAAATCATAAATTGAATGAACGGCATTTAAATCAGATGACTAAAAATGTGAGGACTTAACATCGTCGACATCTCTTGCATTGAATTCTTAGTCGACAGATTAAAAATGTTCGGTAAAATGTGATATATTGTTCACATGTCGCCGTGTCGGTTTTATTGCCAAAAGTAGTGCAAATTAAAAGTTTGATGAACGACATTTGAATCAGGTATCTGTAGATATAGTGCTCAACATTCATTGCATTCAATTCATAGTCGGCCGTCCAAAAATTATCAGCGGAATGCAAATATTTTTTTCACTTTGTCGGACAAATTATAAGCTCGTTGAGCGACATTTTAATCGAATATTTGAAATACATCATACTACAGACATACACCAACTATCACCGCATTGAGTTCATAGACGACCGACCAAAACTTGTCCGCAAAATGAGTTTATAACCTTGCCGATATCATTCACTTGTTACCTTGTCGCTTGTATTTCAAAAGTAGTGCATATTATAAGCTGAATGATCGATAGTTGAATCAGATGCCTGAAAATCTGCGAACTTAAGGTCTCAATTGCATTCAGTTCTTAGTTAGGTTTATCAAAAATTGTTTGCAAAATACGTCCTCTCATTTAACTAGCACCCTGTTGATTATTTTGCGAAATATAGTCAAATCGCTTTAACCATCATTTGTATATTTGGAAAGTTTACAATATATTAACTTTAAGGTGGTTTTTAAATAATCATGTTCGATGATGCGCAACTCTCTACAATCATCCTGAAGTGGTGAAGACTTTTGCCGACAAAACTCGCAATCTCTGGCCGATGGGGAGGGGGGGGGGCAAGAGGCTGCCGACAGGGGGCAATTGCCTCCCTTGCCCCCCTGCTACCGCCGCCTCTGCTCTAAAGTGTTTAATATTTTTAGATTTAATCATGTTCATGCCAAGGAAGAAGTATCCCTCTGGGTGTAAAAACTCAGTTTCATAAAAAAAATATATATATATATATATATAGCTGTTAAAAAAAAAGAGCCAAATTTCAAAAAGTCACGAGTAGATGGGTTTTCTTGTCCATGAAGTAATTCTGGCAATGAAATTGCTTCGATTTCAGAAGTTAGAATTCAAGATTCAACTGACGAAGAAAGTTCTGCACGAATGATACAATGTTGCAATAAAAGTGTAGAAATTGTGGAAATCTTTGGAAAACCACATATGAATAATGGCAAAATTGACAATAACAAATGTGATCAAGTGTATATAAGTGATCCAGGTTTACGCACAAGCATTATAACTGATAAGTTTAAAATGTTTTGTGTTGAAAACAGACCTATACAACACAAATGAGTTTTTGCTAACAATGCTGAAGGTAGACCATATTCCACTACTTACTATTTAAAACAAAAGTGCCAATGGTGCAAAATATAGCTTCATAGCTGGTTGATTAAAAAATGCAAGATTCACTAATTAGTTTTTGCTTTACATTATTTTTTAGAGGAAATGAAAATATCTACATATAGATGGCCATAATAGTTAGAGAAAGTTGTTATTTGTAATTCAAGTTCTATTTTTCACTTAATTCATTTATTACTTGGAAAGAATTACTGAAACGATTAAATTTATGTTCAATTTTTGATTAAAAATATCAAGCTAATATAAATAAGTAAACGGAACGACTTAAATTACTATTTCAAAGAATTGTAGATGTGTTTCTACTTTTAATAAGTAATAACCTTCCACTTCCAGGAAACCGTGGAGTAATTGGAATGCTTAATAATGGAAATTTTTTGAATTTAATAGAATTATTAAGTAAATACGATTCTGTGCTATAGATCATATGAATAGAATAAAAAATTCCAAAAATAGAATTGGGCATGGTCGTAAGAACAAATTATTCCTGCGTTAGGAAATGAAGTTTTAACAAAATTAAAGACGATATAAAGGTGACCACGTATTACAATATCCAAATGGATTCTACTTCTGATATTTCCCATAAAAAACAAACTTCAGTCTTTATTAGGTAAGTAAATTTTGACGAGAAAAGATTAAGTATAAATGAGTCATTTATTGAGTTTATTGAAGTAATTGATGTGACTGGAGAATGACTAGCAAAAGCTCTATTGAAAAAATTAAGTAAGCGATTTAGATATTATGGATTGTAGTGGACCAACACTTGACAACGGTAGCAACATGGAAGAGAAATATAAAAGTGCACAAACTAAAATAATTGTTGTAATTGTAAATCATGCAATTTATGTGCCTTGCCTTTCATACTATTTTAATTTATTAATTTGTGATACGGCTTGCAACTGTATATATTGTAATTTTTTTTGTTAATTTTACTTTATTTTTAATTATTTATTTTTTTATATTGCAACGTTTATGTTGCTTATTTTCTGCATCTACAAAAAGACTGGAAATTTTAAAAAACGTTTAAACATTACTCTTAAACCATTATGTGACACTCATTAGGAAACCAAACAAGATGTTTTTAAAAGTGTATATACAGTTTGAACAAACTTGTAATTCCCTAGAAATATTTATTGATGTAAGTAACAATAATACAGCGGTATCCGAAGCTAAAAGTCTATTGATTCAATACAAGATATAACATTTATTTTATGTTTAACTCTTTGCACTCGAATGGTGATTCTCACTCGCCACTCAAGATGGTGCATCATTTTGAAGTTTTATTTATTTATTTAATTTTGATTGTTAAAAATAGCTGTTGAGCAGTAAGGAGTTGCTAATTAATTAAGCGAGAGAATTCAACTTAAAACAATTATGTATTTTTATTTTTCAATCTTTGTATTAGGTGAATAATTATGCAACGAATTACTTTTCAGAGTGCAAAAGGTAAATAATATGGTTTACAATATTGTCCAAAATTAGTATAATCAAAAAACTATTTCAAATAAAAACAATTCTTCTCGACTGGGCTTTCCAAAATTTAAGAAAAAAGTTTTACTCGTTTATAGATGAAACAAAAGCAGAACATTTTCTTTCAGAACATTTTCCTAAAAAACAAATTCGAAAAAGAGAAAAATTATATTTCGAAACAGCAGAAGATAAAATTATAGAAAACCTAGTTGTGGAATTTAAATGTTATTTTTTTTTAACTTTGATATTTTTACTGTACAGATAGAAAATAGTTAAAGTAATACGCAACATAAAAGAAAAGTCCCTTGTTCTTGACAAATTTTAATTTTCATGAAAGCGTATGATTCTAGATATATCATCAATGATTGTCTGCTTCCCACCAATCTCCATTTTCGAGATAAAAACGCTCGCTCAACATTTTCTCAGCTATGACTGAGTTCTATATTCTTAATAAATGTATCAATTTTTTTTCAATTTTTAATTTATTTGAAATCTCACTGCCCTTTAATACGGCAACGATGATAGCCTGCTCTCTTCCGTTCTCCATTGTTGAAAGGTGCTGCTACATAAAACTGTAATATGGCCTTAACCCCAACGATGATCGCAATTTGCAAACATTGGTAAGAACATTCCATATTTATTATGCAAATTAATTTAAAACATTACTTCCTTCTGTTGCGACACGATATAGTTAATCAAATTGATTGACTGTGGGCCACGTTCACAAACCTCTTCCCATAGACAGATGGTGTAGAAAAAGAGATAGAGATCAAAGATTCTCGTGCGAAGATTGCAACGAAAATTCATCCATCCAGCTCATTGCTTTTTTTGAAGGATTGCACATACAATCAATATATTTACCACTTTACGATTATTAAGTTCATAAATACGAATTTTTTTTTCTAAGCAAAATATCTAAATAAGAGAAAAAATTAATTGTAATTTACAATCTTTGGCAAAGGTTTTCAGAGTACTTATTCTTTTTCTATACCTTAGTTTCCCTTCTGTATCGAGCCAATAATGTAAAAAATAAATGAATAAAACTATAGTGCATTCTGGAGAAATTAGTCCAATCAAAGAAAGACTATTCTTATAAATATGTTTAAAAATGTCGGAATTTCTTAAATTTTATCAAGGACGGTGATTTTAAGTATTGATACGGGTATATTAAAGTCAAAGCGTTTTCGAATTGCAGATTTTTTAAAAATTATTTATTTTACCTTACCATATTGTAATATTTATTATTGAATTAACTTTTTGTGCGCGTTATGACTCATTAAATGTTGAATACTATGAAACACAGAAGAAGAGTGTCACTGATCAAGAGCCGAGTGCATTTCTTTTCATTTTGTGAATCCTTCAAAAAATTCCTCTTCCTGTAATATGGCCTTAACCCCAACGATAATCGCGAATTGCAAGCATAAGTAATCGGTAAGAAAACTCCATATTTATTACGCAAATTAATTTAAAACAGTACTTCCTTCTGTTGCGATACGATATAGTTAATCAAAATCGATTGACATTGCTTTTTTAAAATTATTAATTTGACAGTAAAATCATTGGTCACCAAAGCTATTAGCACTTTACTATAAAGTAAAAACGTCGCGAATGTTATTGAATGATACAAGTTTAAATTGTTTTTTTTTTTTTTTTGTCTATTATGTGGGAAAAGGCAACGACCAGCATTAATATGAGAAATATATTTATTAAGATTAAAGAAGAAAAGATAAAACATTACTACATAGAATATAAAAGATACATGAGCGTGAGCTGCACGTCTTTCAGTCTCACTGCCCAACTCTCGTCTGCCAATAATAGCGGAAAAGCATCACGTGATTAATGACGTGACGCAACATGGCGCCATACGGGATACGAGATCTGTCAGCGCTTCCCACATCGGCCATCATGACAGGATAGGCGACCTCGCCTTATGGTATACAGTACATTGAAGTAAATATATAAAACAAACAGCAAATACAGGAAAATAATAATATGTAAAATTGAAATATTCACAAGATAAAACAAATAAAATAATCATACCATCCGTGACAGCATAAGTATATAGCAATACAGTAGCGTGCACTGGAAATATCGAATAACTAACTAAAAATAAAAATAATATTAGTATTCAGCATATAGAAATACAATAACACAAAATAAACAGAGAAAAAAAAATCAAAGTCTATATCGTCCAAATATACACACACAAAAAGAAGGAAAATAGTTCTCTTTCTCTTTAAGTAGTGTTCAGTGTTTTCTTTTGAAACACAATTCAAGTTATATGTTCTATATTGCTGGACCATGGTTTCATATATTCTGCACAAGTTGAAGTTTTTGATGATCCATCGAAGAAATCACACTTTTCAACATCGTATGTGTCGTTTGCTTTAATTTTGATCAATTTATATGGTCCGAGAAATTTTTGTTTCAATTTCAGACCAGGTCCAAATTGAGTGCGCTTGATTGCGACGAGATCATTCAATTGAAATTTTTGAGCATGTTTCCTACGCAGATTGTAGGTAAGGCGATTTTCTTCTTGGATTTTGAGGATTTGTTGCTTTGCATCTTTACGGAGCTCATCACGCTGTTGGAGAAATGCAGACTGGATCTCTTCGTTGACGATTTCGAGGATTTTTATATCATGCTCAGATTTCATTTTAGTTCCAAACAGAATTTCGAATGGAGTAGAATTGATACTTCGTTGAAATGTAGAATTAATAATTTGCTGAACGGAAACAACATGGCTATACCATTTCTCAGGGTTTTCTATGGATAGCTTGGAGAGTACAGATATGATAGTAGAATTAAGTCTTTCTACCTGACCGTTTGATCTAGGAAGTCCAGCTGTAATAGCAATATGGGTGATATGCTGATGTTCACAATATTCTTTGAATGACGTAGATGTGAAAGCGGTACCTCTGTCCGTAATAATCCTTGAAGGATTACCAAAAACTGATCTTTGGCATTCGAGCTTATTGAGAACTTCAGCGGTGTCGGTGGACTTGGTCGGGTAAAGCCACACAAACTTCGTAAAGGAATCGATGATTGCCAGAATATGCTTATATTTCTTAGAAGTGCTGGGAAGAGGACCCAAATGATCAATATGGTATGTATGAAAGGGAGTATCGTCTTTGTCAAGTGGATGCAAAGTGCCATCTAATTTGCCACGTTTTCTGTTATTTAGAATGCATGTTACACAGTTGCGTATGCATCGTTCAATTTTCTCTTTCAAGTTCGGAATAAAGAATTCTTTGTTTAACATTTCCTGCGTGCGTTTTACTGCAAAATGGCCTCGTTCATGACAGGATTTAATAATGTTGGCCTGCATATCATCAGGTACGACAAATAAATCGATTCCGTCTAAGTTCTTATATAAAATGTTGTTCTTGACTATGTAGTTCTCGTAAGATGCATTTTGAAGTAATGCTTTTATAGCTGTAATATGCTCATCTGTCTGTTGAGCTTTGAAAATTTGAAGATTGACACAGTCTTGAATGATCATGCAGCATGGGCTTCGTCTAAGAGCGTCGACATGAGTCATCTTTGAACCGGTTCGATGCTCTATTTCGTAGTCAAAATCCTGAAGGTATAATGCCCATCGCGAAATGCAGGAATTCATTTCTTTTTTATTTAACGTTTTGACGAATGCATTACAGTCAGTGATAATTTTAAAGTGTGATCCGAGGATGTAAATTCGGAATTTTTTAAGAGCTTCTACAATGGCGAGTACCTCCAGTTCATAGCTGGTGTATTTTCTTTCGCTGTCAGACGTTTTCTTGGACATATAATACACTGGATGGAATTTGTTATCATCTTTGGATTTTTGTAGTAGGACTGCCCCCAAGCCATCAATTGACACGTCTGTATGAATTTCAATGGGACTGCCATGATTAAAAATAGTTAAAACGGGTTTATCAGAAAGTAACTGTTTTAAGCGTAAAAACGCAGTTTTTTGCTGAGCTTGAAATAGAAAGGGGCTGTCCTTACGAAGAAGATCACTAAGTGGTTTTACTATAGTAGAATATGAGGGAATAAATTTTCTAAAGTATCCCGTAAGACCTAGAAAACGTTGTATGTCTTTTGCATTTTTTAACTCAGGATAATTAAGAACGGCTTTAGTTTTGGAGGGTGAAGGGAGCAATTTGCCGTGTTCTACTACGTGACCCAAAAATTCAAACTGACTATACAAAAATTGACATTTTTTAAAGTTTATATCTAGTCCATAATCGCGAGCTACTTTTAAAACAGTGTTAAGGCGTTCGAGAGCCTCAGATTCATTATTTGCGGGAATGACGATGTCATCCATATACGGGAGGACAATGCCTTTTGCAATAAGATCACGAAAAACGGCATTTATGTATCGCATAAAGACAGGAGGACATGAACTTAAACCGAATGGCATATAACGGAATTGAAATTGACCTGTATTTGTGACGAAACTGGTGTAACAACGACTTTTTTCTTTTACCGGCACATGAAAAAATCCGTTACGCAAATCGAGAGTACTGAAAATTTTAGCATTTTGAAGACGATCTAAAATGTCATCAATTAATGGTAGTGGATAATGGTCTTTAACTAATTTACGATTTAATTTTCTATAATCTATACAGACTCTATGTTTTCCATCTTTCTTACGAACTACGACAACTTGACTAGCATAGGGTGAAGAACATGGTTCTATAATTCCATTTTTTAACCACTCGTCTATCTGCTCATTTACTATATCACGTTCGGCAAAGGGTAAACGTCGAGGAGTGTGGAAAATTGGCTCATCGTCAGTAAGCGTTATATCAAGTGCGATGTTCGTGGTTTTAGTTTTGTTAGGTTTATAGGCTAACAAAATCTGTTCAAACTCATTGCGAGTTTGTTTAGAAATATTCGGACCTATATCAAACGTGGGAGTTTCGGCAGAAATAGCCATTATAAAACTGTCAGTCTCAACAGGATCATCAGATTTAGAAATTTTGGAAAATACAACACCGTCAGGTTTAATTGTCAAATTTGCCTGATTTATTACGTCGCAACCTATTATTAGGTCATAAGTAGTACAATTATTAGGTACCACAGAAATAAAAACAGGAAAACTTTGTTTGTCAATAATAATTTCAGATTCAAAGGAACCTATTATTTTAGTTTGGGAAAAACCGAATCCAGTTAGTGTCATCTTGTTATTCGTCAACGGCGGCGATCCTAGTTTAATCCATGCAGAATGTTTGAGAAGTGTCGAAAAACTACCAGTATCGACTAATCCGGAAAGTGTATTATTAAGAATAACAACCTCTTTATGCATATTCGACGGAGAATGCAATAAATGTAAAGTGTTGACATTATCACGTGGGGTAGAACTGTCATTCCGAGTAGTACGGTGACAATCGGAAGATTTATGTCCGAAAGGATTACAAGAAAGACATTTAGGACCACGATTACGATTAGGGCAAGACTTTGCGATATGTCCAAAATCGTTACAGTTAAAACAACGCGTCTTACTGTTAGTCGGATTACTAAGATTCGATTTTGATTCTCTTTGTTGGACAGGGATTTTATGTATTGTATCACGTCTTTGGCCGTCATTAGCATATCTAGAATACGACATCTTTGAATTATTTGCGTTCATTGCACTTACGATAGTTTCGAAAATTCGTAATTTTTCTTTAAATTCAGAATAACATTTTGCACCATAAAGAATAATTTTATCAGAAGGGGAACGCTGTATCCCATTTATTGTGTATTGAATAACAGACATTCATCAATAAGGGTTTCAGACTGATTCGCAATTTCACGCATGGCAATAAAATATTGCATAAAAGTTTCATTCGAGCGCATTTTACGTCTTTCTAGTTGTTTATGTATTTCAATAAAAGTTACTTTATCGGAAAATTCATTAATTAATGCACTTTTAAAAGCATGATAGGAATTTAGATTTCTTTGAGAGAATAAAAAAGATTTAGCTGCGCCGGAAACTAATCTCTTTACAAAGATTAATTTTCGTTGTTCGCTTAAAGAAGGAAAAAGAGAAAAATTCTCTTCAACATCATAAAAAAAAAACTTTTAATCGAATAGGAATCATTTCCTGTGAAGTTTCTACAACTACCACAGAGATCGCTTAATAAAAAACAAAACTAAAGGTTTATTTCATTCATCGTTTGTTTATTCGAGGGATCATTTTCGAGTGATTCCCTTTTGGCCCCAGTAATTAATGCCTGACTGTTATTTATTAATGTTTCGTCTGAAGTTACGGGGATGGGGAAGGAAGAATTATTACCCGTATTACTCATAGAGATGTTATTAATAGATGAACTTTCGGTTTGAGAAACCTTTTGAGGAGACAAAGGTTTTTCTTCTGTTTCCGATAAAAAACTAGTATCTAGCGAGTTCTGAAATTCATTTAAATTTGTTAGGGCTTTAAAAAATATTTTCACACAAAGCATCTTTGTCGGTCTCAGTTACTTCTAAGTGTAATAAATTAGAAACGGAGATAAAGTCAGATAAAGAAAAAATCTTCAGCAATTCTTGTTTATGTTTTTCTACATCTAAATTTTCAAATCTTTCAAAATTTCTCATTCTTTTTCGAGAAGAATGGTCAAAATTACTGTAACCTAACACAGAGTTAAGCAATTTTACTGAATTAGTTTTTGCATATTTAAGGAAGTTAGCGATTAATTGAATATCGCCTAGTTTTAAAGACATTGTAATGAATTAAAATAGAACTAATGCACATTCACTCGGGATTAAAATTTAAAGGGAGAATGGAATAAAGTAACGTACTATAAATTACAAATTTGGGAAAAAATTGCGCCTACCTGGTTGGGAGCAGTCGAATTATTCACTCTTAAAAGTTCCTTTTTTTAAAGCAGCCAGTATATGTCAGCACAGTTTCACAAGAACACGAAGTAATTGAACCTTTAACGTTTTCACTTGAATCATATCCATCCAAAACGTGCACTAACGTCCATTCACCAGTCCAGTAAAATATCCACGGCAAAAATCCACTCTCATCAAAATTTTTAGCATCAATTTAACGTCTTAAATTGTACTAACGTCCACAGATTTTTCAACAATTTGGCGGGATTTGCTAGGGGTATTCACGAGAAAGGCCGAGCCCCCAAAAATGTGGGAAAAGGCAACGACCAGCATTAATATGTGAAATATATTTATTAAGATTAAAGAAGAAAAGATAAAACATTACTACATAGAACATAAAAGATACATGAGCGTGAACTGCACTCTTGCAGTCTCACTGCCCAACTCTCGTCTGCCAATAATAGCGGGAAAGCATCACGTGATTAATGACGTGACGCAACATGGCGCCATACGGGATACGAGATCTGTCAGCACTTCCCACAATTATAATCTTTTTTTAAAGGACTTTCTTTATTTAAAATGAGTGTTTTTAATCGGAAAATGCTTTTATGGTATTTTAGGATTCTTATACATGTAGTACCAAATTCATAAAGCTGAAAATGTTCTATCTTATAGATAGGTTGAAAATTAACATCAAGATAGGTACTTCGCTTTTATTGCTGAATCTGCTCGCCATACCATAAAAATTGGACAACTGCTCTTTAGTATTAGATTTGACCGTAGAGGTGAAGACTAATTAGAGCTGCGATTTGTGCGATGTTCTTTTTATAGTATGGTTCATTTTCTGTTGCGATTGAATTTTGGGTATTGAAATTATATATTTTTTTTCACACATTTGAATTTGTGACTTTTTTTCTAGAATTTAAATTATTCGAATCCAAGGAACTCGTATCAGGATTTGCACCTCTTTTTTCCATCTAAAAGACGGTGCAACCAGCACTGTTAGAAGCGGTACTCTCTTCTGAATATCTGTCACCAAATATATAGAGAAAAGAAAAATAGTTTTTAATTCTAGAAGTTATTAGCTATGATGGAAAACATATCTATCTAACAGTTTATCCTAGTCTAATGATTTTTCATTTAGTATCGATTGAAAAAAATTGACATGACCCTTAAAAACTGTTTAAATTTCATCTTGCTGCATTTGGGGCTTGGAAAAGTACTTGTTTTTTCATTCGGTTCTTGAAAACTGCTTCGGAAAAAATATACTGCATTCAAAATCTATTTTTTTAATTCATAAATAGAAAAGAAATCCTATTCTAAAAATTATGCTCTAGAATTTCAGATGCATTTGTCTTTTTTCGGAAGGAAAGTGAAAATTAAATGTGAAATGAACACTTTATCTGATTTATGTCTTAAATTTTTCATGACAGTTACGATCGGAAACACTTCTATTTAACTGTTTTAGAAAACAAGTCACCACGAAGCAAGTTTCTTCTTCTTTTTTTTATAGATTTTATTTTCCACCAGGATTGCCATGGCATTGTAAAAATTGGGAAAACGCAGGAAATTTAAAAGTTATATAAAAAAGAAACCATTCTAAATACTTGGTTGGTTTTTAAGCTAAAAAATTGCTGACCTCATTAAACATAGAAGGATCTTTGCCAAACTCTAAAAAATAAATACCATTCACGGAATCTCATTGCTTTTCACCTGCACCAGTGTCAGTCCGATGTCTGAGACCGAAGGAAATATGTCGAAATTGGAATAATGACTGCGAGCTGTTTCAAAGTTAGTAGAGCTATTAGAACTTAAACAAACAAACAAACAAAAAACTTTTTGTTGGAAGGTTTTCTATGTGAGAAGAGGAATGATACGTAAATAATATTTTCACACATTTTCAAAAAGTTTAATGCTTTTTTAAAAGCTGCATCTTTTTTGAATCTACACTTATAGGAAAGTAATGAAATATTGTGTGAATATCGAATGTTTGAATGGCGTCCAGTTCCTTATTCCAAAGTGCAAATTTTCACTGCACATTCGAAACTTGCAAATGTCTGATTTTCAATTTTCCTGCAAAAACTAAATGGCGAATACAAAGAATAGCTTGATTCATTTAATGAAGAAATTCTTTCAAATGATTTTTATTCTCATGTTTCAGATTTTTATTCTCAAGTCTAAAAAAATATTCTAATTTTTGGGGAGTTGCTAAAATATTTCCTGTGCGGCACATGTCAGAGCAATTATTAGGAAGTATATTTAATATCAACAAGGACTTGCATGTTGAAACTCCAAAAGAAAATTCTTACATTGGTCTACGAACCGGAAGTGATGTCATGAACCTTTATGGGTGTATCTGAAATATTCCAATTTCAAATGATTTGCTACAGTTTGCAAAATTAGTGCATAAAAGATATTATGAAGCTTTAGAGAAAAAAGAGAGGGGGGGGGGATGTATCCAAGAAATTCGAAACAACTTTGCAAAGAAAAAGGTTATAAAGGTGAAAAAAATGTTGCTGATGATGAAAAAAATCTGTAATTGATGTTCAAATGTATAAATTTGAAAGAAAAAAAAACAGCTTTCTAATGCTTTTTTGTTAAGTAATGTTTAAATAGTTTATATGATGACAGCAAAAATATTATTTTGTGTTTTATTTCACCCGAGTCAAATTTGTTATGATTTTTTTAGAGAGTGCAAGGTGATTATTATTTCCCTCCCCCCCACCCCCCCTTGCATGTAATTTTTTTTTAAATTCTAAACAAAGTTTTTTTTTTTTTTTTTTTTTTGTATGTGTAAGTTAAAACATTCCTTAAGATACTATTATTACTGCTAATTTTTCTTCTCTTTTTCTCTTCTATTGATGCAATGACTTTTTCCTAACTGGGGATTCTTATTCTATTGTGACCTGCAAATAAGTGCTGTTCTCGCGCGTATACATACCGGAGGGAAACTGGAATTTTTTATATTTTTTTCTAGATTTGAGTGGCTGCATATTTTAATTACTTATTTAAAGAAAGTATTTAACCACAAATAATGGTCGAGTCTTATTGTTATATCCAGTATGCATAAACTGCTGAAAATCAGCATCTTAATACGATTTTTTTTAATCCAGTCGATGGCTCAATTCGTCATTTCAAATTCTAAGAAACCTCGCACTGAGGATTTCTTCTTACTAATACATCAGAAATTGTGTCTCGAGATTTTCCGCACATTTTAAATCGCAAACGTGTCTGTGAGCGCGATGGATTGAACGTTTGAGATTTGCCATGGACGTCTATACACTTAAATTGTTGATTTTTATCAAATTTTTGACGGAATTGTCTAATTACCCGCTTGTGAGCATGTGGATACTAGAGTTTCGAATTAATGTTTGAAATTTGCCATACCTTTTTGTCGTTGTTATTCATAAGAAAGTGGTGAAAACACATTTTTTTCAGTAGGATTGATGGAGTAGAGTCATTTAAAAAAATGACACCGCATGTGTACTTTAATAAAATATTTTCACGGTGTGTTTGAGAGAAAATAAATGTTATAAATACGATTAATAACAATATAGGAATTGCGTTTATATAAAGGAAAATAACGTATGTTGGAAAATAAGTATAAAGGTAAAATTTAAAGCACAAAATAGTTTTTTTCTTGTCATCAAAGAATTTTATCTAGATAGTGTTTCAAAATAATTCTCATATTTTAAAAATCCGCCACTGAATAAATGGAGGGGGGGGGGTTGGATAATCTCTCTATCAGTACAAAAATACAATTTTTGTAGCAAGATCGCATATTAAATTACATTTGTCAAACTTTTTGCATTTTTGTAGTTATCTTTTTTACCGCGAATATACGGACCTGCTCTTGAATCGAACGAGAGAAGGTCAATCCATCCACGGATTTAGTTAAGCATTTATACGAATCTACGCAGCTCCAGATTTTATACAGTTCTTTTGTTTATTAAAATTTTTCTATCTAGTTTTTTTACTTTTCATAAATATCGCATTCGTTCTCTTTCAGACATACAGACAGATTTGTTTCATTTAGCGTATTCCGTTCGAAGCCGTCCATGTGCCAATTACATCCATTACTTGAAACCATTTCAGAGTGACTTTGTGTGTGTTTTTGGTTTTGGAATGCGAGATTTCTAAAAATTTTGATTTCCAATTTCTCTTTGTGCGCTACGTGGACCGCGGTAACTTGATAGTAAGGTCTCGGTTTCGCAGCCGGAGGGTTTCAGATTCGACAACCGAAGAACCGTTTGGAGGAGCCGGCTCAGGCATCATCTTCGTCATCTGTCCACTGCTCAAAATTACAACAATTGTAAGGTGACTTAAACGGCAAAGAATATTATATGTAGATAAACTACTCAAGTCTTAAAATTTTTTCATCTAGAAATTCGATTCCCTATTTATATTTTTAATTATTATTTTATTTTTTTGAACAAACTCGTTAGTTCAAACACCTGTTGATTTCTTTGCTGCTTAGTTACGAATTGTATCGGTTCACTTTTCCTATTTATCTGTTAACTGTTAACGCGTCTCTCCGGCGAGAGCGAAGCGACTTTTTATTCGGGCGCTGACGTCAGGGCGTGGCGTCATCGATCGCAGGGTTGGGCGCCGAGTTCGTTATCTGTGGGAATTGTGCCGAGAATAGCGTTTCTTCTTTGATACCTGCCGAGAAATGGGTGTAAGTATGCCATTGCTTTTCGTAATGCATTTGAACTTTGAAACATTGAAGCCGTCGCGAACAAAACAAATAAATCGAAAAAAAAAAAAAGAAAAAAAAAAAGAAATCCGAGAGGAAATATTTCAATGAATACGTACGTCGTACGTCCAGCATTTGGAGCTGCGGCGCACAAATAATTTTTGCCAATCTCTCTTTTTTTTTTTTTATCTCTTTCTCTTTCCTACACACACACACACAAAATTTTGTCCTATGGAAAGGGGAAAAAAAAAAACCCGCAGAAGTTTTTTTTCTCGTGTTAAACAAAGCTGTATGTGTGAAGAAATACGGAAATACGTTTCGATTTGCATTAGAAATTGATGCGTATTCCCCTTTGTGGATCGAATTTTATTTATATGACTTGTTGCATTTTATTCTACCGAGTCCTCAATATTACAGATGGTCCAGAGGTCACGTTGGCCTGGTGATAAGGTCTCGGAACCGGAGTTTTAGGTTCGAGACCCAATTCCACGGAAGAACCGCCGTTTAAGCGGATCTGGTGCAGTCAAATCCGTCTGGGCCAAACGTCCTCCAGGTGATGTGGTGTGAAGGTTTTTCTATAAACCGGCTATATAGAAGAGAGGCTGCTCAGGTGTCGTCCTCGTCATATGAACGCGGTTCAAAATGACGAGATCCATCCCAAAATAGTCTTAGTGTTGCTTTAAAACGTGACGTTAATAAAGCTAAACTAAATTCACTGATACTCTTACGTACAGTGCATAATCTCATACGGATCCACTGTTCAATGATGCTACATTGAGTCCTTCCAACTTTGTCAGACTGTGGGCTGCATTCACAATCCACTTCCCATAGACAGATGGTGTAGAAAAAGAGATAGAGATCAAAGATTCTCGTGCGAAGACTGCAACGGAATTTCATCCATCCAGCTCATTGCATTTTTTTGAAGGATTGCACATACAATCAATATATTTACCATTTACGATTACAGTCAATTATTAAGTTCATAAATACGAACTTTTATTTTCTAAGCAACATATCTAAATAAGAGAAAAAATTAATTGTAATTTACAATCTTTGGCAAAGGTTTTCAGAGTCCTTATTCTTTTTCTCGAGCCAATAATGTAAAAAGTAAATAAATAAAAATATAGCGATTCGGAAGAAATTAGTCCAATCAAAGAAAGACCAATCTTATATACATGTTTAAAAATGTCGGAATTTCTTAATTTTAATCAAGGACGATGATTTTAAGTATTGATAGGGGTATATTAAAGTCAAGGCGTTTTCGAATTGCAGATTTTTAAAAGATTATTTATCTTACCTTACATATCAGGATTTGCGCCTCTTTTTTCCAACTGAAAGACGGTGCAACAAGCACTGTTAGAAGCAATACTCTCTTCTGAATGTGACAGATGTCACCAAATATATAGAGAAAATTAAAATAGTTTTTAATTCTAGAAGTTATTAGCTATGATGGCAAGAATGATAAAGGGTACAAACACTTGTCGAGAAAACTTAAAGCAGAACATGGAATGTGGTAATTGAAAACTAACTGACGATTGAGATGAAAACCGGAGTTGATGAAACAAAAGTGGTAATCCAAAAAGCAAGAAAAGCATCACAGGACTTCCAGAGCATGTTCAAATAGAATGAGTAGAATTTGTTAACCGAATCAGAAAACAAATCTCGAAAAGTAAAATTATGCAAAACGCAAAATATGACGCTTAAAAGCGAATTTAAGACAGTTCTAAAGAAGATAGGAAATAAATTCAGGGAATTTGAAAAGAAGTAAAAGTATCGGAAGTCTGTTTAAAAGTTTCTTCGCTTAATTTGAAAATTTCTGAACAATACGTTATTAATTTTTGAAGCATAAACACCATGCAGCGTGTTTAAAACTCAGTTTGACATCATTTGTCCAAAATCAAATGGGACTGCTCAACTGTGTCATTTCGTCACATCTTCCAGTAGAGAGCAGCAGAAAGCCAGATAAATTAAAAGTTTTGTTAACAATTGAAAACTGTGTGGGATACCGGCTCGGAGAAGAAAATCTTGCTGGTTATTTCCGAGCGAAACAGAAATTGAGTGATCAGAAGACAAGAGGAACTCGTGAAGATAGATACGAAAGGTTTAAGAACATTTTGGTCTACCTTGCTGGTGCTTCCAAACGCTTGTCGGCATACTAATTCTCAGATGCGACTCATAACTAAGAAACACTACAAATGACTCCTTTGACGGATGCCAAGTCCTTTGCAATGAAACGTGAGAGCACTTTCCAGAAACAAGCAGGCACATTCGGTGGACTGGAACAGGAGATGTGATATGAAGAAATACGACGGTATGCAGAAGGGCATTTGTTTGAAAAGTTCCGAAATAACGCGAAAGAAGACAGGGAGAGTCAAGAGATCTTAAAGCATTATATGCAATCAGAAAAAAACATACCCTAAAAGATTGCCCTACGGTGATTTAACTCATGAGAAAATAAAACCCTGGCGATGCAAATACCCTTTCAAGGACCTCGTTAAGGTATCCGACTAAGTCCGGAGATGAATTTTTAAAAAAATGATACATAAAAGATTTTTTGTTGTACCAAATAGCTAAAACAGACTTCAAAGGTCACTATTAGAAGAAAAAAAATATAATAACTTCCTTCAATTTTTGAAAAATAAAAACCCTGCTTATTTAATGAAAATTTAGCAAAATTTTCAATGCTAGAAAAAATGAGAATAAGTTAAAAAATCATAGGAATATTTAATTTTTATTTCAACAATATATAGCCTAAACTATATAAAATGTAACAGACCAGAAGATAAAATTATTTTAATAAACAAACATTTTATGAACATTTGAAGTTGCTGTTAAGGATTTTTTGAAAAAATTTGCCTATGTTTTGATTTTAAAGTGTCCGTAAGACGGGTCTAAAAGAAGTTATCTTAAAATACCGGGTCTATCACACTCTCAAAAGTTTTGGATGCATGCATGCCACATTTCATGAAATTTTACTGAATTGAATTTTGAGATTTCAGGCTTTCATAAATCAGTCAAAGAGAAATATTCATTCTTCAGAAAATGCGTTTGTATATTGTAAATTAATTTATCCAAATATGCTGGAAACACATAATTTTCACACTTAACAGAAACACTAAAAAATTAGCACACTACGGTAGAGAGTGAATATAAAACTATCAAATATTATTTTGGTGAGTTTTAAGGTTAAAAAAAATGAGTCTCACATTTTCGGTTAAAAATACTTCTGTTTTCGATTTCATTTTTATTTGTTGTGCAGTATTAAAAGTATTGTATCTATAGTTCTATATTATATATATTAAAAACAAAGTATGTTTTAGAATTTACGATAGTTAAGACTTTATTTTCAGATCATAAAAAAAAGAAAAAAAATCTGCAAAAGCATCTTTACAACCTTGTCGGATACTTTAAATTAATAAAGTGGATGTACCAGTAAAACATAGAAATGAATTATAAGTTTGTAACTTCTTGTCTGAAAGAGTGCAGCTTAAGAGTGCTTTAGGTTTAATTCGTTTGCATTGTCTTTACTTGGCTTGAATGGATTAGTCATTGCATTCTGTGCTTAATGTTTTTAGTATCAAAAAAGTCACAGGAGTATGCTAACTTAAACCATCATCATATTAAAATCTAAATATGCAGGAATGTTGTTTCCTCTGGCTTCTCATATACTAAAGGAGTGTTTTGGTTCTCATTGCACAGGGAAGAATATTGAGCATGGATTTCCTCCGAATCCTCTTGAAATCTTTTGAATCCTTTCCCCTACGCAATTCATCAGCAGCATTATAGAACTGACGCAGGTCTATAATCCCGCTGATCATGTCATATACTGAACTTTATTCACTTAAATCTTTGTGCTTTAAAGTTGACACGTGCTTATGCAACCAAATATACGGACCGACAGATGATTAAATATTTGGTGGAAGGTCCAAAATTTAATACATATCAGCAATTCCAGCAATAAATCTATATAGTTAATTTCATCCGTCTACTTATTTATGTTATCATATTCACATGGATATGGATGGACTGACAGACGGATTTTCTACTGACAATTGGATAGAAATTTACCTTATCAAAAATATCCAGCATTCATAATAACTCTAGAATAGAAATCTATAAACCGCTTACTGAATTTCACGCTTCAAAGTCTTTGCAGGTTTGAGTTATTTTGTTCAAAATTCAAGAGATATAAATTGAAATAGAGAAAGAGAGAATTATTTTTCTTCTTTAAATTCTGGGAATGGGGTGATATATTAAAATCTCAAGGTCGAGTTTTTCTTAGTATATTTTGTATTAAAAAAAAGGAATGAAAGTATATTTAAAAAATGTTTTTTATTTATTTTTTATAGGCAAATCAAAGTGTTGAAATGACCCCTGAAGCGAACCATCGTCTTGCTATAAATATGATGAAAACGCTTGCTGAGAAAGAACCAGGAGATAATATTTGTATTTCCCCTTTGAGCTTGGTATGCACTCTATCCATGCTATTGTGCGGCGCCTGTGGGGACACAGCCTCGGAAATAATCGAAGTCCTCGGTCTCAAGGATGTCTCCAAAAGAGAACTAGACGCTTGTTTCAACCGCCTGCTGTCTTCCTTAGGCAAAAGTGGTAGCGCCTACACATTGGAATGTGCAAACGCTGCTATCATTCAGCAGAATTTTCCCATAAAAGATGGCTATAAGAAAAAGCTGAACTCATTTCGTGCTCTTCTGATCCAAGACGACTTCGCCAAACACCCGCTGGCAGTGGTGGATCGGATCAACAAGTGGACGAAAAGTAAGACTCACGGCGTGATTGATAGATTGCTCGACTCTCTGGACCCCGACACTGCCATGGTTCTTTTGAACGCCATCTATTTCAAGGGCAGATGGATGAAGAAGTTCAAGAAAAATGGCACCTCCCTTGGGGCATTCTTCAACAGAAGTACCGGAGAGAAACAAATGGAGATGATGCACCTGAAAGAAGAATTCGATTACGGAGAGTTCGAAAATTGCCAAGCTCTTCTGCTGCCTTACCGAGGCAAAGACATCTCCATGTTGATTCTGTTGCCTTTCTCTAAGGACGGCTTGGACGATTTAGAGAAGAAGCTGACTTCTGATTTTGTGAGAATGTTCAGGGGGAATATGCAGAAAACGAAAGTGGAAGTTTCCCTTCCGAGGTTTCGAATCGAGTATTTTAAGTCTTTGAAAGAAACATTCCAACAGTTGGGTATGCGTAAAGCCTTCGACAGCGCTGCAGATTTGAGTGGGATTTGTGATCATGTCAACTTCAGTGTGTCCGACATCATCCAGAAGTCAGTGGTTGAAGTGAATGAAGATGGAACTGTTGCAGTTGCAGTTACTGCTGCATTTACTGTTCCAGCCTGTGGGAATTTGAATGAAGAATATTTCATTGTGGATCATCCCTTTTTGTTTACAATATACGATATTAGGAATGATACGATCCTTTTTATTGGCAGAATCGTCGAATTGTAATTTTCTTGGCAAAGGATATTGCTATATATATGTAAGCAGTATTTTATGTGAAGCAGAATGCAGTTTCAAAGACAGTGAAAAGACGTCTTACATTTTAATTCATTTTAATCCATCAGGAAAGCATAATTATTTACAAGCAGAGACACGAACAAGGCACGTCCGCCACACAAAACAAGGCACAAAATCAGAAGTGGGCAAGAAGAGCGAAATAAATTATCCCTCGTCTTATATAGCATGAGATTTCGACAGGGAAAATATTTCTTTACAGTGCTAATATATTATTAAGATTCTGATGGGGATTTCAGACGCATGTCAAACACAAGTAAGGGAAACGCAGGTATCTTTTAAAAAGGGATGCGCTTACTAGACATTTTTCTAACTCTTCACGTGGAGTGTGGGAAAGTTAAGCTTTTAGCCGATTCAGCAATTTTATAAAGCTTCTCTTGAATTAATTAAGTAGAGACAGTGGAATTGGATCACGAAATACGAGAATATTTTAGAATGAAGTTACTATGTTATAAATTAAGATAAAACCTTGGAAATGAATTAAATCGAAATTAAAGTTTAAAATATCATTACATATATATTCACAAAAGGGAATAATTTACAAAGAATTATTCGAGCTGAAAATTAGAAAGGAAAATCTGTTTAGACAATACTATTAAATATCGATTTTTGATTGAAATGATTTTCATGTTGCCTGCTACTTCATTTGATAGTCACATGTTACTTTTTTTATTTCTACGTGATAAAGGAATTCAACGAACACATTCAAAACAAATTCGCCATCATTTATACGTGTTGTACATAGTTAATGTAGTCAAATCAAATACTGATTTCGCATAAAATTTTAGTTCATTCAGTTTTGTCTCGGTTTAAATCGTAATTTCTCAAGTTTCCTTTTTTTAATGAACAGTACCCAGAATATGTATTTAGAAGTAACCCGAAAATAAAGAAATAAATAATCTATCCAAGTACCCTTCCCCCCATTTTTTTCTGAAAGCGAGAGATCACCCCAGAAATTTAACCCACTAGAAATGGTGAAGAAAGTTTAAGTTAGACCAACTTTCCGTTTTTTTAACCAACACTAGAGCTTTGTGAAACAAATCTCGTGATTCGTCAGATGACGAAGACGTTACTTCAGGTGGTTTCCCTCTCTATAAACTTCCGCACCAAAGCAGCGGGAGGACGTTTGGTCCTGCCCTATTTAACGTGCACCAGACCCGCTTACACGGCGGTTCTTCTGTGAAATTGGGTATCAAATCTGAAAATAGAGGTTTCGAACCCGCTATTTTCAGATTTACCATCAGGTCCCCGCGGCTTTGTAGAAGAAGAGAAATTTGCTCCTGGCTATTAGGAAAAGCTAACGGAGAGTAACCAGCGCGTTGAAAAATGAATTGCGCTATTTGCCGGTGACGCAGTCTATTACTGTTTATTACATTCAGTTAGAATATCCTGTTTAGTCTTATAATCCACATATTGCCCGTATAAATTCTATCATTGGCAGTAGTCTTCCCTAAACATTTTCGTATACAACTCCTAGTAACGGTGTCATCTTCTTGTTTGAAATCTAAGGGATAGCAAGAAGTTGTCAGCTTTATATTGTCCTTAAAGGCGGAAAGAAAAAGAAACAATCGCACTCTTTTCTCTTTTATAGTTGAAGCACACAGTAGATAGCCTTTTGTACCTAACATAATTAAGAGAAATAAGTATGAATTATCGATGTATCTTTTACGACCCATTAAAATGAAAATTTGATATAAAATTGCAAATAAGATTGCAGGACCACGTCATAAATCCCGTTTCTCTCAATAGTTGTATTTTTGAATCATTAAGTTCATAGGCATGGGAATTTGCAAACCAACTAAAACTCATCCCGTTGATGGATCGGGTTTCAAATCCATTGCTAGTCCACGGTTCTATTGATAAAACTGTATGTCGAATTGAACTTTATGTACATATATATGTATATATTTTTATAAATATGAAGACGGATTCATTCACAAATACTCATTCATAAACAAGCATGTGTTCCATTTGCCGTGAATTGAAATTTACGCACACGTATATATGTATATATTGTTTGGGCAATTATAAATATGAAAAAGGATTCAAATGCCATAACTGTCAGAAACTTGAATGACAAATCATTAAAATTATGACAAATATGGACTTTTCATTTGCTAAAAATATTATGAAAAAAAGTGCAAATACTGCATATGATTAGCGGTATTGCTTCGTATGCTTTAATAATTCTTTTTCAGATAATCGACCCTTCAGCCAGCAATGTCACCTACCTGGGTAGCAAAGTCGAAATCAAACTGAAGAAAGCGGAGCCCATCAGCTGGACAGACCTGAGACTGAAGAAAGACATCTTGAGCATCAATTCTATGTCAATACAAGATAGCTAATTTAAATGTTTTGATGACTACAAAAACATCGGCAATTATCCTATTGCTTTTATTTACTTATCATCCTGTACTTTGTGTTAAGTTTTTTACTTGTTTCTGGGGAACATAAAGTATTTTATTGCTAAATTTCTTGTTTTCTCTCTCTCTCTTTTAATCAGCATCTCTCATTCTGTTGGTATTACTTTATAAAAAATTGGAATGTCTCCTTTTTTTCCTCAACTTATTTTTTAGTCTATTTTTTTGGCAGAATCGAATTACAGTTGTGTCATTACAAACTGAGGAGAAAGGGAAAAGATTGCCCAATTCAGTTCAGTTCATCCCCTGTGTTAAATTTAACAAGAGATCATTAAGATGATAGCATGATATTATTCTTAAACAATGCATAAATTTCTTGAAATAAAAAAAAATGAAAATTTTCTTTATTTGCATTAAACTCTATTGCTTAGCAAATAAAGAAATGGATACTAAGGATTTTTCATTTAGTATCGATTGAAAAAAATTTACCTGACCCTTAAAAACTGTTTAAATTTTATCTTGCTGCATTTAGGGTTTGGAAAAGTACTTGTTCATTACTTGGAAAAGTACTTGTTTTTTCATTCGGTTCTTGAAAACTGATTCGGAAAAAATATGCTGCATTCAAAACCTAATTTTTTAAATTCATAACTAGAAAAAAAAAAAAAAAAGAAATCCTATTCTAAAACTTCTGCTCTATAATTTCAGATGCAATTGTCGATTTTCGGAAGGAAAGTGAAAATTAAATATGAAATGAACACTTTACCTGATTTACGTCTTAAATTTTTCGTGACAGTTACGATCGGAGACACTTCTATTTAACGGTTTTCGAAAAACAAGTCACCACGAAGCAAGATTTTTCTTCTTCTTTTATATATTTTATTTTCCACCAGGATTGCCATGGCACTGTAAAAATCGAGGAAACGCAGGAAATTTAAAAGTTATATAAAAAAGAAACCATTCTAAATACTTGGTTGGTTTTTAAGCTAAAAAATTGCTGACCTCATTAAACATAGAAGGATCTTTGTCATAACTCTAAAAAATAAATGCCATTCATGGAATCTCATTGCTTTTCACCTGCACCAGTGTCAGTCCGATGTCTGAGACCGAAGGAAATATGTCGAAATTGGAATAATGACTGCGAGCTGTTTCAAAGTTAGTAGAGCTATTAGAACTTAAACAAACAAACAAACCAAAAACTTTTTGGTGGAAGGTTTTCTATGTGAGAAGAGGAATGCTACGTAAATAATATTTGCTCACATTTTCAAAAATGTTAATGCTTTTTTAATCTACACTTACAGGAAAGTAATGAAATAGTGTGTGAATATCGAATGTTTGAGTGGCGTCCACTTCCTTATTCCAAAGTGCAAATTTTCACTGCACATTCGAAACTTGCAAATGTGTGATTTTCAATTTTCCTGCCAAACAAAATGGCGCGCACAAAGAATAGCTTGCTTCATTTAATGAAGAAATTCTTTCAGATGATTTTCATTCTCCTGTTTTGAAGTCTAAAAAAATATTCTAGTTCTTGGAGAGTTGTAAAAATAATTCTTGTACGGGCGCATGTCAGAGCAATTATTAGGAAGTATATATAATATTAACAAGGACTTGCATGTTAAAACTCCAAAAGAAAATTCTTGCATTGGACTACGAACTGAGAGTGATGCCATGAATCTTTATGGGTGTATCTGAAACGTTCCAATTTCAAATGATTTGCTACAGTTTGCAAAAATTAGTGCACGCAAGATATTATGAAGCTTTAGAGAAAAAGGGTGGGGGGTAATGTTTCCAATAAATTCGAAACAACTTTGATAAGAAAAGTGCTATAAAGGTGAAACAAATCTGAAATTTATGTTCAAATGTATAAATTGGCAACAACAACAACAAAAAAAGAGCTTCCGAATGTTTTTTTTTGGTTAGTAATGTTTAAATAGTTTATATTATGACAGAAAAAATGTTAGCTTGTATTTTATTTCAACTGAGTCAAATTTTGTATGACTTTTTTAGAGACTGCAAGGTGATTATTATCCCCCCCCCCCCCTGCACGTAAATTTTTGTAAAATTCTAGGCTATGTTTTTTGTAAGTGTAAGTATAAACATTCCTTCAAGATACTATTATTTCAGGTGATTTTTCTTCTATTTTTTTTCTCTTCTATTCATGCAATGACTTTTTCCCCAACTGGGGATTCTTATTGTATTATGACTTGCAAATAAGTACTGTTCTCGCGTATAGACATACCGCAGGGAAACTGGGATTTTTTTTTCTAGATTTGAGTGCCTGAAGATTTTATTTACTTATTTAAAGAAAGCATTGAACCACAAATCATGATTGAGTAATTATTGTTATGTCCAGAATGCATAATCTGTAGAAAATCAGCATCTTAACTCGATTTTTCTAATCCAGTCGTTGGCTCAATTCGTCATTTCAAATTCTAAGAAACCTCGCACTGAGGATTTCTACTTGCCAAAACATCAGGAATTGTGTCTCAAGATTTTCCGCACAGTTTAATTCGCAGACGTGTCTGTGAGCGCGATGGATTGGACGTTTGAGATTTGCCATGCAGATCTTTACAGTAAAATTGTTGATTTTTATCAAATTTTTGACGGAATTTGTCCAATTTCCGGCTTGTGAGGATGTGGATACAAAAGTTTCGAATTTATTTTTGAAATTTGCCATATCTTTTTGTATTGTTTTTCATAAGAAAGTGGTGAAAACACATTTTTTTAGTAGGATTGATAGAGTAGAAACATTTTTAAAAAATGACACCGCATGTGTTCTTAGTCAATAATAAAATATGTTCACGGTGTGTTTAAGAGAAAATAAATGTTATAAATACGGTTAATAACAATATAGGAATTGCGTTAATATAAAGTAAAATAACAGATGTTGGAAAATAAGTAGAAAGGTAAAATTTAAGGCACAAATTAGTTTTTTTCCTGTCATCAAAGAATTTTATCCAAAAAGTGTCTCAAAATAATTCTCATATTTTAGAAATACGCCACTAAAATATGGAGGGGGGGGGGCGTTTTGGATGATCCCTCTATCAGTATAAAAATACAATTTTTGTAGCAAGATCGCATATTAAATTGCATTTATCAAACTTTCTGCATTTTTTTAGTTTTCTTTTTTACCGCGAATATACGGACTTGCTTTTGTATCGACCAAGAGACGGTCAATCCATCCACGGATTTAGTTCAGAATTTTTACGAATCTACGTAGCTCCAGATTTGATACAGTTCTTTTGTTTATTAAAATTTATCTATCTAGCTTTTTACTTTTCATAAATATCGCATTCGTCCTCTTTCAGACAGACAAACAGATTAGTTTCGTATAACGTATTCCGTTCGAAGCCGTCCACGTGCCAATTTCATCCATTACCTGAAAGCGTTTTAGAGTGACTTTGTGTGTGTTTTCGGTTTTTAAATGCGATATTCCTAAAAATTTTGATTTCGAATTTCTCTTTGTGCGCTACGTGGACCGCTGTAACTTGATAGTAAGGTCTCGGCTTCGGAGTCGGAGGCTTTCAGATTCGACAACCGAAGAACCGTTTGGAAGGGGTGGAGCCGGCTCAGGCATCATCTTCGTCATCTGTCCACTGCTCAAAATTACAACAATTGTAAGGTGACTTAAACGGCAAAGAATATTATATGTAGATAAACTACTCAAGTCTTAAAATTTTATCAACTAGAAATTCGATTCTCCATTATTTATCTCCATTTTTCTCCTTCTCCATTTTTCATCTAGAAATTCGATTCTTCTGAATTTATATTTTTAGCTATCCTTTTATTTATTTGAACAAACTCGTTAATTCAAACACCTGTTGATTTATTTGTTGCTTAGTTACGAATTGTGTCGGTTCACTTTTCCTATTTATCTGTTAACTGCTAACGCGTCTCTCCGGCGAGAGCGAAGCGACTTTTTATTCGGCCGGTGACGTCAGGGCAAGGCGTCATCGATCGCAGAGTTGGGCGCCGAGTTCGTTATCTGTGGGAATTGTGCCGAGAATATCGTTTCTTTGATACCTGCCGAGAAATGGGTGTAAGTATGCCATTGCTTTTCATGATGCATTTGAACTTTGAAACATTGAAGCCGATGCGAACAAAAGAAATAGAAGCTGATGTAAACAAATCAAATAAATCGAAACAAACAGAACTTCGAGAGGAAATATTTCAATGAATACGTGCGTCGCACGTACAGGCCCAGCATTTGGAGCTGCGGCGCACAAATAATTTTTGCCAACCTTTTTTTTTTTTTTAAATCTCTCTCTCTCTCTGTCACACACACACACACACACACACACACACACACACACACACGCACGCACACACACACACACACACACACACACGCGCACACACGCACACGCACAATTTTTTCCTCTGGAAAAAAAATCTTATGAAAGAGTGATTAGTCAAATAAAAGCAACAAAAAAAATATACCTTCACGTCTTGATAATTTTTAATAGTTGTTGAAAGGTATTTAGTTTTATACCTTTAGTTTATATTATTTAGTTTTTAGTTTATATTATTTAATGACAGAGGGCCTTGCAGTTAAATTTATTCAAGTAAAAATCAATTATTGATTAAATTAATTTTGGAACTGTATTCTAGTAATATTCCTAATTACCATTTACAAGTTATTCGTTATGCTATTTTATAATTCTAAAAAAATTTTTAGCTTTACAGTTTTAAAAAATATATTCCCTCCTTTTACAATATTGTTTCGAGTGTTATAGAAAGTTGTCTTTTGTTTCCGATATTTTGCTTAAAAACCAGCAACCTTTGATATTTTGCTTAAATCGCAATTTGCAAGCATTGGTAAGAACATTCCATATTTATTATTCAAATTAATTTAAAACATTACTTCTTTCTGTTGCGATACGATATAGTTAATTAAAATTGATTGACATTTCTTTTTTAAAATTATTAATTTGACAGGAAAACGACTGGTCACCAAAGCAATTAGCATTTTACTATAAAGAAAAAACATAGCGAATGTTATTGAATGATATGTTTAAATTGCTTTATTTTTTTCTTTATTATAATCTTTTTTTAAAGGACTTTCTTTATTTAAAATGAGTGCTTTTAATCGGAATATGCTTTCATGGTATTTTTGGATCCTTATCCATGTAGTACTATAGATAGATACTAGTATCCATGTAGTCTTATAGATAGGTTGAAAATTAACATCAAGATAGGTACTTCACTTTTACTGCTGAATCTGCTCGCCATACCATAAAAATTGGACAATTGCTCTGTAGTATTAGATTTGACCGTAGAGGTGAAGACTAATTAGCGCTGCGATTTGTGCGATGTTCTTTTTATAGTATGGTTCATTTTCTGTTGCGATTGAATTTTGGGTATTGAAATTATATATTTTTTTCACACATTTGAATTTGTGACTTTTTTTCTAGAATTAAATTATTGTAAACCAAGGAACTTGTATCAGGATTTACACCTCTTTTTTCCAACTAAAAGACGTGCAACAAGCACTGTTAGAAGTGGTACTCTCTTCTGAATATCTGTCACCAAATATATAGAGCAAAGAAAAATAGTTTTTTATTCTAGAAGTTATTAGCTATGATGGCAAGCATGATAGTGGGTACAAACACTTGTCGAAAAAACATGAAAACCAGAAGAAAAAAAAAAGCAGAACATGGAATGTGGTCATTGAAAACTCATTGACGATTGAGATGAAAACCGGAGTTGAAGAAACAAAAGTGGTAATCCAAAAAGCAAGACAAGCATCACAGGACTTCCATAGCATGTTCAAATAGAATGAGTAAAATTTGTAACCGAATTAGAAAAGAAATATCGGAAGGCAAAATTATGCAGAACGCAAAATATGACGCTTAAAAGCGAATTTAAGACAGTTCTAAAGAAGATAGGAAATAAATTCAGGGAATTTGAAAAGAAGTAAAAGTATCGGAAGTCTGTTTAAAAGTTTCTTCGCTTAATTTGAAAATTTCTGAACAATACGTTATTAATTTTTGAAGCATAAACACCATGCAGCGTGTTTAAAACTCAGTTTGACATCATTTGTCCAAAATCAAATGGAACTGCTCAACTGTGTCATTTCGTCACATCTTCCAGTAGAGAGCAGCAGAAAGCCAGATAAATTAAAAGTTTTGTTAACAATTGAAAACTGTGTGGGATACCGGCTCGGAGAAGAAAATCTTGCTGGTTATTTCCGAGCGAAACAGAAATTGAGTGATCAGAAGACAAGAGGAACTCGTGAAGATAGATACGAAAGGTTTAAGAACATTTTGGTCTACCTTGCTGGTGCTTCCAAACGCTTGTCGGCATACTAATTCTCAGATGCGACTCATAACTAAGAAACACTACAAATGACTCCTTTGACGGATGCCAAGTCCTTTGCAATGAAACGTGAGAGCACTTTCCAGAAACAAGCAGGCACATTCGGTGGACTAGAACAGGAGATATGATATGAAGAAATACGACGGTATGCAGAAGGGCATTTGTTTGAAAAGTTCCGAAATAACGCGAAAGAAGACAGGGAGAGTCAAGAGATCTTAAAGCATTATATGCAATCAGAAAAAAACATACCCTAAAAGATTGCCCTACGGTGATTTAACTCATGAGAAAATAAAACCCTGGCGATGCAAATACCCTTTCAAGGACCTCGTTAAGGTATCCGACTAAGTCCGGAGATGAATTTTTAAAAAAATGATACATAAAAGATTTTTTGTTGTACCAAATAGCTAAAACAGACTTCAAAGGTCACTATTAGAAGAAAAAAAATATAATAACTTCCATTAGTTTTTATAAAAAAAAGCTTTTTTAATTTAATGAAAATTTTCAACAAAAATTCAACAAAATTTTCTATTTTAGAAAAAAACAGAATAGGTTAAAAAATCATAGAAACATTTAATTTTTATTTCATATTAATATATATATATTTCAAACTACATAAAATGTAACATACAACAAGATTAAACTTATTTTTATAAAGAAATATTTTATGAGAATTTGAAGTTGCCGTTATTGATTTTTTTTTACCAAAATTTGCCTATGTATTGAACCTAACGTGTCTGTAAAACGTGCCTAAATGAAGTTATCTTCAAATCCGAGGTCAATCACATTCTCAAAGTTTTTATATGTATGCATGCCAAATTTCATGAAATTTTACTGAATTGAATTTTGAGATTTCAAATTTTACATAAATGAATCATAGAGAAATATTCATTCTTCAGAAAATGCGTTTATATATTGTACTTGTAAATTTTTTATCCAAATGGGCTGGAAACACATAGTTTTCACGCTTAGCAGAAACACCAAAAAAGTAGCATGGTAGAGAGTGAATATAAACCTATCAAATATTATTTTGGAGAGTTTCAAGGTAAAAAAAAAAGAAATCACACATTTTCGGTTAAAAATACTTCTGTTTTCGATTTCATTTTTATTTGTTGTGCATTATTAAAGGTATTGTATCTATAGTTCTGTATTATATAGATTTAAAAAAAGTATGTTTTAGGATTCAGGAAATAAGGACTATATTTTCAGATCATAAAAAAACCCCCAAAAGCATTTTTACAACCTTGTCGGATACTTTAAATTAATAAAGTGGATGTACCAGTTAGTAGTCGTTCTTTATAAGGGCACTTGCCATGGACAAGCTGACAAGCTTATAGAACTGACGCAGGTCTATAATCCCTCTGATCATGTCATATACTGAACTTTATTCATCTAAATCTTTGTGCTTTAAAGTTGACACGTGCTTATGCAACCAAATATACGGACCGACAGATGATTAAATCTTTGGTGGGAGGGGTCCAAAATTTAATAGATATCTGCAATTCCAGTAATAAATCTATTTAGTTAATTTCATCCGTCTACTTATTTAAGTTATCATATTCACATGGATATGGATGGACTGACAGACGGATTTTCTACTGACAATTGGATAGAAATTTACCTTATCAAAAATATCCAGCATTCATAATAACTCTGGAATAGAAATCTATAAACCGCTTACTGAATTTCACGCTTCAAAGTCTTTGCAGGTTTGAGTTATTTTGTTCAAAATGCAAGAGATATAAATTCAAAGAGAAAAAGAGAGAATTATTTTTCTTCTTTACATTCTTGAAACGGGGTGATATATCAAAATTTCAAGACTGAGTTTTCTTGGTATATTTTGTATTTAAAAAAGGAATGAAAGTATATTTGAAAATTGTTTTTATTTATTTTTTATAGGCAAATGAAAGTGTTGAAATGACCCCTGAAGCGAACCATCGTCTTGCTATGAATATGATGAAAACGCTTGCTGAGAAAGAACCAGGAGAGAATATTTGAATTTCCCCTTTGAGCTTGGTATGCACTCTATCCATGCTATTGTGCGGAGCCTGTGGGGACACAGCCTCGGAAATAATCGAAGTCCTCGGTTTCAAGGATGTCTCCAAAAGAGAACTCGACGCTTGTTTCAACCACCTGCTGTCTTCCTTAGGCAAAAGTGGTAGCGCCTACACATTGGAATGTGCAAATGCTGCTATTATTCATCAGAAGTTTCCCATAAAAGATGGCTATAAGAAAAAGCTGAACTCATTTCGTGCTCTTCTGATCCAAGACGACTACGCCAAAGACCCGCTGGCAGTGGTGGATCGGATCAACAAGTAGACGAAAAGTAAGACTCACGGCGTGATTGATAGATTGCTCGACTCTCTGGACTCCGACACTGCCATGGTTCTTTTGAACGCCATCTATTTCAAGGGCAGATGGATGAAGAAGTTCAAGAAAAATGGCACCTCCCCTGGTTCATTCTTCAACAGAAGTACCGGAGAGAAACAAATGGAGATGATGCACCTGAAAGAAGAATTCGATTACGGCGAGCTCGAAAATTGCCAAGCTCTTCTGCTGCCTTACAAAGGTAAAGACATCGCCATGTTGATTATGTTGCCTTTCTCTAAGGACGGCTTAGACGATTTAGAGAGAAATCTGACTCCTAATTTTGTGAGAATGTTCAGGGGGAAAATGTGGAAAACGACAGTGAAGATTTCCCTCCCGAGGTTTCGAATCGAGTATTTTAAGACTTTGAAAGAAACATTCCAACAGTTGGGTGTGCATAAAGCCTTCGAATGCGCTGCAGATTTGAGTGAGATTTGTGATATAGTTGACATGAGTGTGTCCGACATCATCCATAAAGCAGTGATTGAAGTGAATGAAGATGGAACTGTTGCAGCTGCAGTTAGTGCTGGTATACTTGTTCCAGCCTGTGGGAATTTGAATGAAGAATATTTCATTGTGGATCATCCCTTCTTGTTTACAATATACGATATTAGGAATGATACGAACCTTTTTATTGGCAGAATCGTCGAACTGTAAATTTTTTTAGCAAAGTATATTGCAATATATATATATATATGTATATATATATATATGCATCACAGAAAATAATTAAGAAAGAATTTATCGAGCTGGAAATTAGAAAGAAAAATCTGTTTAGACAATATCGATTTATGACTTAAATGATTTTCATTGTGCCTGCTGTTATTTGACAGATGCTGTTATTTGCTGATTTTTATTTCCACCCAATAAAGGAATTCAACAAACATATTCAAAACAAATTCGTCGTCATTTATCCGTGTTGTACATAGTTAATGTAGTCAATACAAATATTGTTTCAGTACAGACTTTTCGATCATTCTGTGTTGTCTCGGTTTAAATTGGTATTTCACAAACTTCTTTTTTTTTAATGACCACTCCGCAAAATATTTTTTGAAAAGCAACATGAAAAAACGGAATCCATCCAAATATACCTCGCCCTTTTTTTCAATAGAAATATTTAGTTTTATGTGAAGTTCTCATATCAACTTCATATCTTTTTTCGGTTTTATAGTTACCGAATAGGGAGACATATATTTCCCGAAATGAGTTTTCCAAGTTCTAGCCATCACGAAGGTCCGTTCAAATCTCTTGGTGGAATATTTTGAGAGTTGGAATATTTTTCTTTCTGTTCGTTGTTTAGGAGAAATTAAACAAGCAAAAAGTCTAAAAATGAATGCATCGCCTTATCATAAGAATAATGGATGTATATCCAATTTGGGGCAAAATTAAATAAAGAGCTGCCCGGTGGTCTGTAATGTTGCGAGTCTTTCGTAACAAATTTGCGTATGTGGCTCAAGAAAAATGCCTTTCTAAGCCAGTAATTGTGGAATAAAAATCTCTCAAGGGATTAATGTCGTATTTTTTTTTATAAATCTCCACCATTTTAAAAGGAATTATGCAAAGCCAACTTTTGTTTAAAGGTTACGAATTGCTACAATTGTTTTTTTAAATATCATTCAAATTTTAAAGAAAATGTTCAAAACTTGATGAGATAAAATAGGATATAAATACTTTACAAATTTCAGCTTATTTAAGTTATAGATTTCAAGAAAGAATTTCAAAGACTTTTTCAGTGATTCAGATTGTCATGATGCCAACGAAATTGCTGTTTGCTATTTCCATTTTATTAAAATTTCGATATAGACTAGTCGAAGAACGATTGAAAGTGCTTCCCGTCACGTCTTTGTAGGCCATGATAGGCACTGGATTTGAAAATAGTAATATGCAGTTCAGTCATATTAATGTGATTACCACCTACTTTTGATGTCAACGTTAAATAACCAATCGCAGAAAGCACGTGTTGTCAGAAAACTTGGTGGATATATAAAATGTGTTGTAGAAATTCGCAAAACATTTCTGTTCTTGCAGTCGTGCAGAAACGGAGCGATTGATCCGACGTCCAAAAGGGCATGATCATTGGCTTTCTGACCAAGGGTGGAAGCATTTCCGAAACGGTAATTTTATAAACTGCTCGTGGGGCGCCGTGGTAAAACTATATCATGCATGGCAAAATGGTCCTATCCAAAATCAGCGACTTGGCAAATGTGGTGCACCACGGGTGAGGCAGATGGCAGAGGTGAGAGCAGTATGGTTTGAGAAATGTTTTCTTGATATTCTCTGGGTGCATTCATCGTTGTGGAAGGCACGATGGATCAACACAAGTATGCATTTATCCTTGCGGACTCTGTTCCCCGCTACATGCGAATTGCGTTTGCTCAATATGATAGCATCTACCAGCAGGACAATGCGATGTGTCTTGAAGTTCGCAGTGTACGTGCGTGGTTCGATGAGCACCAGGATGAGTTTACCGAACTCTCTTGGCCAGCAAATTCCCCGGACTTGAACAAAATCGAGAATTTGTGGGATCACCTCGATTGGGTTGTTTGCACTATGGATCCTCACCCGCACTGGAGGTGGCATAGCTCAACATCCCAGTGAATACCTTCAGGAACCTAATTAACTCTCTTCCTGCACGTCTCGCAGCTGTCCACTCTGCAAAAGGTGGTTATTCTTGATTTTGGCAAGTGGTCACATTAATGGGACTGGACCATGTATTATCATAGTGTGTTAAAGTAGAATGAACTCGTAGTCAAATAAAGTGGAATTCGAATTGATAGCCGAAAATCTCTGACCACTTGTCGCTAAATCTTTTGTCCTTTCAGATAGGAAGAACAGAGAAAGAAAGCACTCTACAAATCCACTTTTCAATTGCAAACCACTGCTTTCAATTCTCGATTGTTTTTCCACAAACAAGAGCTTCATTTCCACAGCTTTTAATAGAGCGCGGTGGCCTGGTGGTAAGGTCTCAGAACCGTCACTCGAGGGATTTAGGTTCGAACCCCGATTGCACCCAAGAAACGTCGTGTAAGCGGGTCTGGTGAACGCTAAATCCGTCTGTATCAAACGTCCTTTCGCTGGCCTAGTGTGGAGAGGGGGATACCAGCTCGGGTGCTGTCCTCATCATCTGACCGGTTTTCAAAATGACGAAGTCCGTATCAAAATAGCCCTAGTATTGCTTTAAAGCGGGGCGTTAATGTAACTGAACTTTCATAACTTTTATTTGTTTTACAAACACATTCGAAACATTCCTATGGAAATCAAAATATGGCAAGTAATTTTTTTTGTTAAAATTATTTGAATGTAAATAAATTAATAAAGTAGCTTAACAGCATGAAATTGAAAGCGAATTGGATATATATGATGAGCAAGTTTGAACAATTCGAACTCACAGACAATAGCAACAATATATGTTGACACCTTGATATGTTCTCACCGAAATTGCCGTTTTCAGCGTCAACATTTTTTTTTTTTTTTGGCGAAATAGATGATTTCTGAAATATGTGCAAAGACAAAGCGTTTACAAATCAAAGTACAAACAGTAGAATTTAAGAAAACAAAGCACGCAATTTTCAATTTTATATTGAAATTGCTCTTTTCCTTCATAGCATCATAGTTTTAAAAGAAGATTAGAACAATTTCATACGAAGGAGTTGGGCATAAACATCCAAATATTAATAAACTTCAATCTAATTTAATTAATTTTTTTAATTTTACGTATAGTAAATACTATATTTTTTTCTTTTCAAGTTATAATATTTTGATAAGAATCTACAAATATTTCAAACTTTTATTTAAAAATATTTCCAAAATAAAGGAATTGAAGAAATAAATGTCTAAATTCGGTCGGAGATTCTGGGCATGCGCAGTCTCATTCTTCTCGATATACACATGGCTTTCTTGCAGAGATTTGCCCCATTATTGAATATACACGAATAAATGAAGAAGTGGCTTTCAATTCCATCCCCCAACGAATCGTAGCTTGTCTAGTGATCCGTGTATCGAGCTACCAAACAGTGGCACTAGGTTCGATCCCCTCCACCGGCGATCGTTTTGCTTTCGCTTTTTGTAATTTTATTTAATTATTATCATTTTTTTAATTTTACGTGTAGAATACACTATTTTTTTTTCTTTACAAGTGGTAATATTTTGATAAGAATCTACAAAGATTTCAAACTTTTACTTAAAATTATTTCCAAAATAAAGGAATTGAAGAAATTAATGTCTACATTCGGTACGAGATTCTAGGCATGCGCAGTCTCACTCTTGTCGATATACACATGGCTTTCTTGCAGACATTTGCCCCTTTATTGAATACACACGAATAAATTAAGATGTGGGTTTCAATTCCATTCCCCAGCGACTCGATGCTTTCCTAGTGGTCCTAGTATCAAGCTACCAAGCAGTGACAGTAGGTTCGATCCCCTCCAGCGGCGATCGTTTTGCTTTCGCTTTTTGTAATTTTATTTTATTATTATTTTTTTAATTTTTCATAGAATATACTAATTTTTTTTTCTTTTCATGCGGTAATATTTTGATAAGAATCTACAAAGATTTCATACTTTTACTTAAAAATATTTCCAAAATAAAGGAATTGAAGAAATAAATGTCTAAATTCGGTGGGAGATTCTGGGCATGCGCAGTCTCATTCTTCTCGATATACACATGGCTTTCTTGCAGAGATTTGCCCCATTATTGAATATACACGAATAAATGAAAATGTGGTTTTGAATTTCATCCCACAACGAATCGTAGCTTGTCTAGTGGTCCGAGTATCGAGCTACCAAACAGTGGCACTAGGTTCGATCCCCTCCACAGGCGATCGTTTTGCTTTCGCTTTTTGTAATTTTATTTTATTATTATTATTTTTTTAATTTTACGTATAGAATATACTATTTTTTTTCTTTTCAAGTTGTAATATTTTGATAAGAATCTACAAAGATTTCAAACTTTTACTTAAAATTATTTCCAAAATAAAGGAATTGAAGAAATTAATGTCTACATTCGGTACGAGATTCTAGGCATGCGCAGTCTCACTCTTGTCGATATACACATGGCTTTCTTGCAGACATTTGCCCCTTTATTGAATACACACGAATAAATTAAGATGTGGGTTTCAATTCCATTCCACAGCGACTCGATGCTTTCCTAGTGGTCCTAGTATCAAGCTACCAAGCAGTGACAGTAGGTTCGATCCCCTCCAGCGGCGATCGTTTTGCTTTCGCTTTTTGTAATTTTATTTTATTATTATTTTTTTAATTTTTCATAGAATATACTAATTTTTTTTTCTTTTCATGCGGTAATATTTTGATAAGAATCTACAAAGATTTCATACTTTTACTTAAAAATATTTCCAAAATAAAGGAATTGAAGAAATAAATGTCTAAATTCGGTGGGAGATTCTGGGCATGCGCAGTCTCATTCTTCTCGATATACACATGGCTTTCTTGCAGAGATTTGCCCCATTATTGAATATACACGAATAAATGAAGAAGTGGCTTTCAATTCCATCCCCCAACGAATCGTAGCTTCATTAGTGGTCCGAGTATCGAGCTACCAAACAGTGGCACTAGGTTCGATCCCCTGCACCGACGTTCGTTTTGCTTTCGCTTTTTCTCATTTTATTTAATTTTTTTTTAATTTTACGTATAGTTAATACTATTTTTTTTTCTTTTCAAGTTGTAATATTTTGATAAGAATCTACAAAGATTTGAAACTTTTACTTAAAAATATTTCACAAATAAAGGAATTGAAGAAATAAAAGTCTTAATTCGGTCAAACATTCTGGGCATGCGCAGTCTCATTCTTCTCGATATACACATCGCTTTCTTGCAGAGATTTGCCCCATTATTGAATATACACGAATAAATGAAGAAGTGGCTTTCAATTCCATCCCCCAACGAATCGTAGCTTGTCTAGTGATCCGAGTATCAAGCTACCAAACAGTGACACTATGTTCTCACCCCTAAACCGGCGCTCGTTTTGCTTTCCCTTTTTGACATTTTATTTAATTTTTTTTTAATTTTACGTATAGTAAATACTATTTTTTTTCTTTTTAAGATGTTATATTTTTATAAGAATCTACAAATATTTAAAATTTTACATAAAATATTTCCAAAATAAAGGAATTGAAGAAATAAATGTCTAAATTCGGTCCGCGATTCTGGGCATGCGCAGTCTCATTCTTCTCGATATACACATGGCTTTCTTGCAGAGATTTGCCCCATTATTGAATATACACGAATAAATGAAGAAGTGGCTTTCAATTCCATCCCCCAACGAATCGTAGCTTCATTAGTGGTCCGAGTATCGAGCTACCAAACAGTGGCACTATGTTCTCTCCCCTCCACCGACGTTCGTTTTGCTTTCGATTTTTGTCATTTTATTTAATTTTTTTTTTAATTTTACGTATAGTAAATACTATTTTTTTTCTTTTTAAGATGTTATATATTTATAAGAATCTACAAATATTTAAAATTTTACATAAAATATTTAAAAAATAAAGGAATTGAAGAAATAAATGTCTAAATTCGGTCGGAGATTCTGGGCATGCGCAGTCTCATTCTTCTCGATATACACATGGCTAACTTGCAGACATTTGCCCCATTATTGAATATACACGAATAAATTAAGATGTGGGTTTCAATTCCATTCCACAGCGAATCGTTGCTTTCCTAGTGGTCCGAGTATCAAGCTACCAACCAGTGACAGTAGGTTCGATCCCCTCCAGCGGCGATCGTTTAGATTTCGCTTTTTGTAATTTTATTTTATTATTATTTTTTTAATTTTTCATAGAACATACTAATTTTTTTTTCTTTTCAAGCGGTAATATTTTGATAAGAATCTACAAAGATTTCATACTTTTACTTAAAAATATTTCCAAAATAAAGGAATTGAAGAAATAAATGTCTAAATTCGGTCGGAGATTCTGGGCATGCGCAGTCTCACTCTTGTCGATATACACATGGCTTTCTTGCAGAGATTTGCCCCATTATTGAATATACACGAATAAATGAAGAAGTGGCTTTCAATTCCTTTCCACAACGAATCGTAGCTTGATTAGTAGTCCGAGTATCGAGATACCAAACAGTGGCACTAGGTTCGATCCCCTCCACCGGGGTGCGTTTTGCTTTCGCTTTTTGTCATTTTATTTAATTTTTTTAAAATTTTACCTATAGTAAATATTATTTTTTTTCTTTTTAAGATGTTACATTTTTATAAGAATCTACAAATATTTAAAATTTTACATAAAATATTTCAAAAATAAAGGAATTGAAGAAATAAATGTCTAAATTCGGTCGGAGATTCTGGGCATGCGCAGTCTCATTCTTCTCGATATACACATGGCTTTCTTGCAGAGATTTGCCCCATTATTGAATATACACGAATAAATGAAAATGTGGCTTTGAATTTCATACCACAACGAATCGCAGCTTGATTAGTGGTCCGAGTATCGAGCTACCAAACAGTGGCACTAGGTTCGATCCCCTCCACCGGCGATCGTTTTGCTTTCGCTTTTTGTAATTTTATTTAATTATCATCATTTTTTTAATTTTACGTGAAGAATATACTATTTTTTTTTCTTTACAAGTGGTAATATTTTGATAAGAATCTACAAAGATTTCAAACTTTTACTTAAAAATATTTCACAAATAAAGGAATTGAAGAAATAAAAGTCTTAATTCTGTCAGACATTCTGGGCATGCGCAGTCTCATTCATCTCGATATACACATGGCTTTCTTGCAGAGATTTGCCCCATTATTGAATATACACGAATAAATGAAAATGTGGCTTTGAATTTCATCCCTTAACGAATCGTAGCTTGTCTAGTGATCCGAGTATCGAGCTACCAAACAGTGGTACTAGGTTAGATCACCTGCACCGACATCCGTTTTGCTTTCTCTTTTTGTCATTTTATTTAATTTTTTTTAATTTTACGTATAGTTAATACTATTTTTTTTTCTTTTCAAGTTGTAATATTTTGATAAGAATCTACAAAGATTTCAAACCTTTACTTAAAAATATTTCACAAATAAAGGAATTGAAGAAATAAAAGTCTTAATTCGGTCAAACATTCTGGGCATGCGCAGTCTCATTCTTCTCGATATACACATGGCTTTCTTGCAGAGATTTGCCCCATTATTGAATATACACGAATAAATGAAGAAGTGGCTTTCAATTCCATTCCCCAACGAATCGTAGCTTGTCTAGTGATCTGAGTATCGAGCTACCAAACAGTGGCACTAGGTTCGATCACCTGCACCGACATCCGTTTTGCTTTCGCTTTTTGTCATTTTATTTAATTTTTTTTAATTTTACTTATAGTTAATACTATTTTTTTAACTTTTCAAGTTGTAATATTTTGATAAGAATCTACAAAGATTTCAAACTTTTACTTAAAAGTATTTCCAAAATAAAGGAATTAAAGAAATAAATGTCTAAATTCGGTCAGACATTCTGGGCATGTGCAGTCTCATTCTTCTCGATATACACATGGCTTTCTTGCAGAGATTTGCCCAATTATTGAATATACACGAATAAATGAAGATGTGGCTTTAAATTCCGTCCCCCCCCAACGAATCGTAGCTTGATTAGTGGTCCGAGTATCGAGTTAACAAACAGTGGCACTAGGTTCGATCCCCTGCAGAGACATTCGTTTTGCTTTCGCTTTTTGTCATTTTGTTTAATTTTTTTTATTAATTTTACGTATAGTTAATACAATTTTTTTATCTTTTCTAGTTGTAATATTTTGATAAGAATCTACAAAGATTTCAAACTTTTTCTTAAAAATATTTCCAAAATAAAGGAATTGAAGAAATAAATGTCTAAATTCGGTCAGACATTCTGGGCATGTGCAGTCTCATTCTTCTCGATATACACATGGCTTTCTTGCAGAGATTTGCCCCATTATTGAATATACACGAATAAATGAAGAAGTGGCTATCAATTTCATCCCACAACGAATCGTAGCTTGTCTAGTGATCCGTGTATCGAGCTACCAAACAGTGGCACTAGGTTCGATCCCCTCCACCGGCGATCGTTTTGCTTTCGCTTTTTGTAAATTTATTTTATTATTATTATTTTTTTAATTTTACGTATAGAATATACTATTATTTTTCTTTTCAAATTGTAATATTTTGATACGAATCTACAAAGATTTCAAACTTTTACTTAAAATTATTTCCAAATTAAAGGAATTGAAGAAATTAATGTCTACATTCGGTACGAGATTCTAGGCATGCGCAGTCTCACTCTTCTCGATATACACATGGCTATCTTGCAGACATTTGCCCCATTATTGAATATACACGAATAAATTAAGATGTGGCTTTCAATTCCATTCCACAAAGAATCGTTGCTTGCCTAGTGGTCCGAGTATCAAGCTACCAAGCAGTGGCAGTAGGTTCGATCCCCTCCAGCGGTGATCGTTTTGCTTTCGCTTTTTGTAATTTTATTTTATTATTATTTTTTTAATTTTTCATAGAATATACTATTTTTTTTTCTTTTCAAGTGGTAATATTTTGATAAGAATCTACAACGATTTCAAACTTTTACTTAAAAATATTTCACAAATCAAGGAATTGAAGAAATAAAAGTATTAATTCAGTCATACACTCTGGGCATGCGCAGTCTCATTCTTCTCGATATACACATCGCTTTCTTGCAGAGATTTGCCCCATTATTGAATATACACGAATAAATGAAGAAGTGGCTTTCAATTCCGTCCCCCAACGAATCGTAGCTTGTCTATTGGTATGAGTATCAAGCTACCAAACAGTGGCACTATGTTCTCACCCATAAACCGGCGCTCGTTTTGCTTTCGCTTTTTGACATTTTATTTAATTTTTTTTAAATTTTACGTATAGTAAATACTATTTTTTTTCTTTTTAAGATATTATATATTTATAAAAATCTACAAATATTTAAAATTTTACATAAAATATTTAAAAAATAAAGGAATTGAAGAAATAAATGTCTAAATTCGGTCGGAGATTCTGGGCATGCGCAGTCTCATTCTTCTCGATATACACATGGCTATCTTGCAGACATTTGCCCCATTATTGAATATACACGAATAAATTAAGATGTGGGTTTCAATTCCATGCCACAGCGAATCGTTGCGTTCCTAGTGGTCCTAGTATCAAGCTACCAAGCAGTGACAGTAGATTCGATCCCCTCCAGCGGCGATCGTTTTGCTTTCGCTTTTTGTAATTTTATTTTATTATTATTTTTTTAATTTTTCATAGAATATACTAATTTTTTTGTCTTTTCAAACGGTAATATTTTGATAAGAATCTACAAAGATTTCATACTTTTACTTAAAAATATTTCCAAAATAAAGGAATTGAAGAAATAAAAGTCTTAAGTTGGTCAGACATTCTGGACATGCGCAGTCACATTCTTCTCGATATACACATGGCTTTCTTGCAGAGATTTGCCCCATTATTGAATATACATGAATAAATGAAAATGTGGCTTTCAATTCCATCCCCCAAATAATCGTATCTTGTCTAGTGATCCGAGTATCAAGCTACCAAACAGTGGCACTATGTTCTCACCCCTAAACCTGCGCTCCTTTTGCTTTCGCTTTTTGACATGTTATTTAATTTTTTTTAATTTTACGTATAGTAAATACTATTTTTTTTCTTTTTAAGATGTTATATTTTTATAAGAATCTACAAATATTTAAAATTTTACATAAAATATTTAAAAAATAAAGGAATTGAAGAAATAAATGTCTAAATACGGTCGGAGATTCTATGCATGCGCAGTCTCATTCTTCTCGATATACACAGGGCTTTCTTGCAGAGATTTGCCCCATTCTTGAATATACTCGAATAAATTAGGATGTAGCTTTCAATTCCATTCCATTGCGAATCGTCTCTTTCCTAGTGGTCCGAGTATCAAGCTGCCAAGTAGTGACAGTAGGTTCGATCCCCTACAGCGGCGATCGATTTGCTTTCGCTTTTTGTCATTTTATTTTATTATTATTTTTTTAATTTTTCATAGAATGTACTAATTTTTTTTTCTTTTCAAGTGGTAATATTTTGATAACAATCTACAAAGATTTCATACTTTTACTTAAAAATATTTCCAAAATAAAGGAATTGGAGAAATAAATGTCTAAATTCGGTCCGAGATTCTGGGCATGCGCAGTCTCATTCTTCTCGATATACACATGGCTTTCTTGCAGAGGTTTGCCCCATTATTGAATATACACGAATAAATGAATATGTGGCTTTCAATTCCATCCCGCAGAGAATCGTAGCTTGCTTATTGGTCCGAGTATCAAACAACCAAACAGTGACACTAGTTTCGATCCTCTTCACCGGCGTTCGTTTTGCTTTCGCTTTTTGTCATTTTAATTGATTTTTTTAATTTTACGTATAGTAAATACTATTTTTTTCGTTTCAAGATGTAATATTATCATAAGAATCTACAAATATTTCAAACTTTTACCTAAAAATATTTCAAAAATAAAGGAATAGAAGAAATTAATTTCTAAATTCGGCCCGAGATTCTAGGCATGCGCTGTCCCATTCTTCTCGATATACACATGGCTTTCTTGCAGAGATTTGCCCCATTATTGAATATACATGCATAAATGAAAATGTGGCTTTCAATTCCATCCCCCAAATAATCGTATCTTGTCTAGTGATCCGAGTATCAAGCTACGAAACAGTGGCACTATGTTCTCACCCCTAAACCTGCGCTCGTTTTGCTTTCGCTTTTTGACATGTTATATAATTTTTTTTAATTTTACGTATAGTAAATACTATTTTTTTTCTTTTTAAGATGTTATATTTTAAAAAAATCTACAAATATTTAAAATTTTACATAAAATATTTAAAAAATAAAGGAATAGAAGAAATTAATGTCTAAATTCGGTCCGAGATTCTAGGCATGCGCTGTCCCATTCTTCTCGATATACACATGGCTTTCTTGCAGAGATTTGCTCCATTATTGAATGTACAAGAATAAATGAAGATGTGGCTTTCAATTAAATCCCACAGCGAATCATAGCTTGCTTAGAGTTCCGAGTATCGAGCTGCTAAAAAGTGGCACTAGGTTCGATCCCCTCCTCCGGCGTTCGTTTTGCTTTCGCTTTTTGTCATTTAATTTAATTTTTTTTTTTATTTTACGTATAGTAAATACTATTTTTTTTTTTCTTTTCAAGATGTAATATTTTGATAAGAATCTACAAAGATTTCATACTTTTAGTTAAAAATATTTCCAAAATAAAGGAATTGAAGAAATAAATGTCTAAATTCGGTCCGGGATTCTGGGCATGCGCAGTCTCATTCTTCTCGATATAGACATGGCTTTCTTGCAGAGATTTGCCCCATTATTGAATATACACGAATAAATAAAGATGTGGCTATTAATTTCATCCCACAACGAATCGCAGCTTGTCTAGTGGTAAAAGTATCGAGCTACTACACAGTGGCACTAGGTTCGATCCCCTGCACCGCCGTTCGTTTTGCTTTCGCTTGTTGCCATTTTATTTAATTTTCTTTTAATTTTACGTATAGTTAATACTATTTTTTTTCTTTTCAAGTTGTAATATATTGATAAGAATCTACAAAGATTTCAAACTTTTACTTAAAATTGTTTCCAAAATGAAGGAATTGAAGAAATAAATGTCTAAATACGGTCGGAGATTCTATGCATGCGCAGTCTCATTCTTCTCGATATATGCATGGCTTTCTTGCAGAGAATTGCCCCATTATTGAATATACACGAATAAATGAAGAATTGGCTATCAATTTCATCCCACAACGAATCGTAGCTTGCCTAGTGGTCCCAGTATCGAGCTACCAAACAGTGGCACTGAGTTCGATACCCTCCACCGACGATCCTTTCGCTTTCGCTTTTTGTAATTTCATTTTATTATTATTTTTTTTAATTTTACGTATTGAATATATTTTTTTTTCTTTTCAAGTTGTAATATTTTGATAAGAATCTACAAAGATTTCATACTTTTACTTAAAAATATTTCCAAAATAAAGGAATTGAAGAAATAAATGTCTAAATTCGGTCCGGGATTCTGGGCATGCGCAGTCTCATTCTTCTCGATATACACATGGCTTTCTTGCAGAGATTTGCCCCATTATTGAATATACACAAATAAATGAAGAAGATGCTCTCAATTCCAACCCACAAAGAATCGCAGCTTGCCTAGTGGTCCGAGTATCGAGCTACAAAACAGTGGCACTAGGTTCGATACCCTCCACCGGCGATCGTTTTGCTTTCGCTTTTTGTAATTTTATTTTATTATTATTTTTTGTAATTTTACGTATTGAATATATTATTTTTTTTTCTTTTCAAGTTGTAATATTTTGATAAGAATCTACAAAGATTTCATACTTTTACTTAAAAATATTTCCAAAATAAAGGAATTGAAGAAATAAATGTCTAAATTCGGTCCGGGATTCTGGGCATGCGCAGTCTCATTCTTCTCGATATACACATGGCTTTCTTGCAGAGATTTGCCCCATTATTGAATATACACAAATAAATGAAGAAGATGCTCTCAATTCCAACCCACAACGAATCGCAGCTTGCCTAGTGGTCCGAGTATCGAGCTACAAAACAGTGGCACTAGGTTCGATACCCTCCACCGGCGATCGTTTTGCTTTCGCTTTTTGTAATTTCATTTTATTATTATTTTTTTTAATTTTACGTATTGAATATATTATTTTTTTTCTTTTCAAGTTGTAATATTTTGATAAGAATCTACAAAGATTTCATACTTTTACTTAAAAATATTTCCAAAATAAAGGAATTGAAGAAATAAATGTCTAAATTCGGTCCGGGATTCTGGGCATGCGCAGACTCATTCTTCTCGATATACACTTGGCTTTCTTGCAGAGATTTGCCCCATTATTGAATATACACGAATAAATGAAGAAGTGGCTATCAATTTCATCCCACAACGAATCGTAGCTTGCCTAGTGGTCCGAGTATCGAGCTACCAAACAGTGGCACTGAGTTCGATACCCTCCACCGACGATCGTTTCGCTTTCGCTTTTTGTAATTTCATTTTATTATTATTTTTTTAATTTTACGTATTGAATATATTATTTTTTTTTCTTTTCAAGTTGTAATATTTTGATAAGAATCTACAAAGATTTCATACTTTTACTTAAAAATATTTCTTAAATAAAGGAATTGAAGAAATAAATGTCTAAATTCGGTCCGGGATTCTGGGCATGCGCAGACTCATTCTTCTCGATATACACATGGCTTTCTTGCAGAGATTTGCCCCATTATTGAATATACACGAATAAATGAAGAAGTGGCTATCAATTTCATCCCACAACGAATCGTAGCTTGCCTAGTGGTCCGAGTATCGAGCTACCAAACAGTGGCACTGAGTTCGATACCCTCCATCGACGATCGTTTCGCTTTCGCTTTTTGTAATTTCATTTTATTATTATTTTTTTAATTTTACGTATTGAATATATTATTTTTTTTTCTTTTCAAGTTGTAATATTTTGATAAGAATCTACAAAGATTTCATACTTTTACTTAAAAATATTTCTTAAATAAAGGAATTGAAGAAATAAATGTCTAAATTCGGTCCGGGATTCTGGGCATGCGCAGACTCATTCTTCTCGATATACACATGGCTTTCTTGCAGAGATTTGCCCCATTATTGAATATACACGAATAAATGAAGAAGTGGCTATCAATTTCATCCCACAACGAATCGTAGCTTGCCTAGTGGTCCGAGTATCGAGCTACCAAACAGTGGCACTGAGTTCGATACCCTCCACCGACGATCGTTTTGCTTTCGCTTTTTGTAATTTCATTTTATTATTATTTTTTTTAATTTTACGTTTTGAATATATTATTTTTTTTTCTTTTCAAGTTGTAATATTTTGATAAGAATCTACAAAGATTTCATACTTTTACTTAAAAATATTTCCAAAATAAAGGAATTGAAGAAATAAATGTCTAAATTCGGTCCGGGATTCTGGGCATGCGCAGTCTCATTCTTCTCGATATACACATGGCTTTCTTGCAGAGATTTGCCCCATTATTGAATATACACGAATAAATGAAGAAGTGGCTTTCAATTCCATTCCCCAACGAATCGTAGCTTGTCTAGTGATCTGAGTATCGAGCTACCAAACAGTGGCACTAGGTTCGATCACCTGCACCGACATCCGTTTTGCTTTCGCTTTTTGTCATTTTATTTAATTTTTTTTTAATTTTACTTATAGTTAATACTATTTTTTTATCTTTTCAAGTTGTAATATTTTGATAAGAATCTACAAAGATTTCAAACTTTTACTTAAAAATATTTCCAAAATAAAGGAATTAAAGAAATAAATGTCTAAATTCGGTCAGACATTCTGGGCATGTGCAGTCTCATTCTTCTCGATATACACATGGCTTTCTTGCAGAGATTTGCCCAATTATTGAATATACACGAATAAATGAAGATGTGGCTTTAAATTCCGTCCCCCCCAACGAATCGTAGCTTGATTAGTGGTCCGAGTATCGAGTTAACAAACAGTGGCACTAGGTTCGATCCCCTGCAGAGACATTCGTTTTGCTTTCGCTTTTTGTCATTTTGTTTAATTTTTTTTATTAATTTTACGTATAGTTAATACAATTTTTTTATCTTTTCTAGTTGTAATATTTTGATAAGAATCTACAAAGATTTCAAACTTTTTCTTAAAAATATTTCCAAAATAAAGGAATTGAAGAAATAAATGTCTAAATTCGGTCAGACATTCTGGGTATGCGCAGTCTCATTCTTCTCGATATACACATGGCTTTCTTGCAGAGATTTGCCCAATTATTGAATATACACGAATAAATGAAGATGTGGCTTTAAATTCCGTCCCCCCCAACGAATCGTAGCTTGATTAGTGGTCCGAGTATCGAGTTAACAAACAGTGGCACTAGGTTCGATCCCCTGCAGAGACATTCGTTTTGCTTTCGCTTTTTGTCATTTTGTTTAATTTTTTTTATTAATTTTACGTATAGTTAATACAATTTTTTTATCTTTTCTAGTTGTAATATTTTGATAAGAATCTACAAAGATTTCAAACTTTTACTTAAAAATATTTCCAAAATAAAGGAATTAAAGAAATAAATGTCTAAATTCGGTCAGACATTCTGGGCATGTGCAGTCTCATTCTTCTCGATATACACATGGCTTTCTTGCAGAGATTTGCCCAATTATTGAATATACACGAATAAATGAAGATGTGGCTTTAAATTCCGTCCCCCCCAACGAATCGTAGCTTGATTAGTGGTCCGAGTATCGAGTTAACAAACAGTGGCACTAGGTTCGATCCCCTGCAGAGACATTCGTTTTGCTTTCGCTTTTTGTTATTTTGTTTAATTTTTTTTATTAATTTTACGTATAGTTAATACAATTTTTTTATCTTTTCTAGTTGTAATATTTTGATAAGAATCTACAAAGATTTCAAACTTTTTCTTAAAAATATTTCCAAAATAAAGGAATTGAAGAAATAAATGTCTAAATTCGGTCCGGGATTCTGGGCATGCGCAGTCTCATTCTTCTCGATATACACATGGCTTTCTTGCAGAGATTTGCCCCATTATTGAATATGCACGAATAAATAAAGAAGTGGCTTTCAATTCCATTCCACAAAGAATCGTTGCTTGCCTAGTGGTCCGAGTATCAAGCTACCAAGCAGTGGCAGTAGGTTCGATCCCCTCCACCGGCGATCGTTTTGCTTTCGCTTTTTGTAAATTTATTTTATTATTATTATTTTTTTAATTTTACGTATAGAATATACTATTATTTTTCTTTTCAAATTGTAATATTTTGATACGAATCTACAAAGATTTCAAACTTTTACTTAAAATTATTTCCAAATTAAAGGAATTGAAGAAATAATGTCTACATTCGGTACGAGATTCTAGGCATGCGCAGTCTCACTCTTCTCGATATACACATGGCTATCTTGCAGACATTTGCCCCATTATTGAATATACACGAATAAATTAAGATGTGGCTTTCAATTCCATTCCACAAAGAATCGTTGCTTGCCTAGTGGTCCGAGTATCAAGCTACCAAGCAGTGGCAGTAGGTTCGATCCCCTCCAGCGGCGATCGTTTTGCTTTCGCTTTTTGTAATTTTATTTTATTATTATTTTTTTAATTTTTCATAGAATATACTATTTTTTTTTCTTTTCAAGTGGTAATATTTTGATAAGAATCTACAACGATTTCAAACGTTTACTTAAAAATATTTCACAAATCAAGGAATTGAAGAAATAAAAGTATTAATTCAGTCATACATTCTGGGCATGCGCAGTCTCATTCTTCTCGATATACACATCGCTTTCTTGCAGAGATTTGCCCCATTATTGAATATACACGAATAAATGAAGAAGTGGCTTTCAATTCCGTCCCCCAACGAATCGTAGCTTGTCTATTGGTATGAGTATCAAGCTACCAAACAGTGGCACTATGTTCTCACCCATAAACGGGCGCTCGTTTTGCTTTCGCTTTTTGACATTTTATTTAATTTTTTTTAAATTTTACGTATAGTAAATACTATTTTTTTTTCTTTTTAAGATATTATATATTTATAAAAATCTACAAATATTTAAAATTTTACATAAAATATTTAAAAAATAAAGGAATTGAAGAAATAAATGTCTAAATTCGGTCGGAGATTCTGGGCATGCGCAGTCTCATTCTTCTCGATATACACATGGCTATCTTGCAGACATTTGCCCCATTATTGAATATACACGAATAAATTAAGATGTGGGTTTCAATTCCATGCCACAGCGAATCGTTGCGTTCCTAGTGGTCCGAGTATCAAGCTACCAAGCAGTGAGAGTAGGTTCGATCCCCTCCAGCGGCGATCGTTTTGCTTTCGCTTTTTGTAATTTTATTTTATTATTATTTTTTTAATTTTTCATAGAATATACTAATTTTTTTGTCTTTTCAAACGGTAATATTTTGATAAGAATCTACAAAGATTTCATACTTTTACTTAAAAATATTTCCAAAATAAAGGAATTAAAGAAATAAATGTCTAAATTCGGTCCGAGATTCTGGGCATGCGCAGTCTCATTCTTCTCGATATACACATGGCTTTCTTGCAGAGATTTGCCCCATTATTGAATATACACGAATAAATAAAGAAGTGACTATCAATTTCATCCCACAACGAATCGCAGCTTGCCTAGTGGTAAAAGTATCGAGCTACCAAACAGTGGCACTAGGTTCGATCCCCTGCACCGAAGTTCGTTTTAATTTCGCTTTTTGTCATTTTATTTAATTTTTTTTTAATTTTACGTATAGTTAATACTATTTTTTTATCTTTTCAAGTTATAATATTTTGATAAGAATCTACAAAGATTTCAAATTTTTACTTAAAAATATTTCCAAAATAAAGGAATTGAAGAAATAAAAGTCTTAAGTTGGTCAGACATTCTGGACATGCGCAGTCACATTCTTCTCGATATACACATGGCTTTCTTGCAGAGATTTGCCCCATTATTGAATATACATGAATAAATGAAAATGTGGCTTTCAATTCCATCCCCCAAATAATCGTATCTTGTCTAGTGATCCGAGTATCAAGCTACCAAACAGTGGCACTATGTTCTCACCCCTAAACCTGCGCTCCTTTTGCTTTCGCTTTTTGACATGTTATTTAATTTTTTTTAATTTTACGTATAGTAAATACTATTTTTTTTCTTTTTAAGATGTTATATTTTTATAAGAATCTACAAATATTTAAAATTTTACATAAAATATTTAAAAAATAAAGGAATTGAAGAAATAAATGTCTAAATACGATCGGAGATTCTATGCATGCGCAGTCTCATTCTTCTCGATATACACAGGGCTTTCTTGCAGAGATTTGCCCCATTATTGAATATACACGAATAAATTAGGATGTAGCTTTCAATTCCATTCCACAGCGAATCGTTCCTTTCCTAGTGGTCCGAGTATCAAGCTGCCAAGCAGTGACAGTAGGTTCGATCCCCTACAGCGGCGATCGATTTGCTTTCGCTTTTTGTCATTTTATTTTATTATTATTTTTTTAATTTTTCATAGAATATACTAATTTTTTTTTCTTTTCAAGTGGTAATATTTTGATAACAATCTACAAAGATTTCATACTTTTACTTAAAAATATTTCCAAAATAAAGGAATTGGAGAAATAAATGTCTCAATTCGGTCCGAGATTCTGGGCATGCGCAGTCTCATTCTTCTCGATATACACATGGCTTTCTTGCAGAGGTTTGCCCCATTATTGAATATACACGAATAAATGAATATGTGGCTTTCAATTCCATCCCGCAGAGAATCGTAGCTTGCTTATTGGTCCGAGTATCAAACAACCAAACAGTGACACTAGTTTCGATCCTCTTCACCGGCGTTCGTTTTGCTTTCGCTTTTTGTCATTTTAATTGATTTTTTTAATTTTACGTATAGTAAATACTATTTTTTTCGTTTCAAGATGTAATATTATCATAAGAATCTACAAATATTTCAAACTTTTACCTAAAAATATTTCAAAAATAAAGGAATAGAAGAAATTAATGTCTAAATTCGGCCCGAGATTCTAGGCATGCGCTGTCCCATTCTTCTCGATATACACATGGCTTTCTTGCAGAGATTTGCCCCATTATTGAATATACATGAATAAATGAAAATGTGGCTTTCAATTCCATCCCCCAAATAATCGTATCTTGTCTAGTGATCCGAGTATCAAGCTACCAAACAGTGGCACTATGTTCTCACCCCTAAACCTGCGCTCGTTTTGCTTTCGCTTTTTGACATGTTATATAATTTTTTTTAATTTTACGTATAGTAAATACTATTTTTTTTCTTTTTAAGATGTTATATTTTTATAAAAATCTACAAATATTTAAAATTTTACATAAAATATTTAAAAAATAAAGGAATTGAAGAAATAAATGTCTAAATACGGTCGGAGATTCTATGCATGCGCAGTCTCATTCTTCTCGATATACACATGGCTATCTTGCAGACATTTGCCCCATTAATGAATATACACGAATAAATTAAGATGTGGCTTTCAATTCCATTCCACAGCGAATCGTTGCTTTCCTAGTGGTCCGAGTATCAATCTGCCAAGCAGTGACAGTAGGTTCGATCCCCTACAGCGGCGATCGATTTGCTTTCGCTTTTTGTCATTTTATTTTATTATTATTTTTTTAATTTTTCATAGAATATACTAATTTTTTTTTTCTTTTCAAGTCGTAATATTTTGATAACAATCTACAAAGATTTCATACTTTTACTTAAAAATATTTCCAAAATAAAGGAATTGGAGAAATAAATGTCTAAATTCGGTCCGAGATTCTGGGCATGCGCAGTCTTATTCTTCTCGATATACACATGGCTTTCTTGCAGAGGTTTGCCCCATTATTGAATATACACGAATAAATGAATATGTGGCTTTCAATTCGATCCCGCAGAGAATCGTAGCTTGCTTATTGGTCGGAGTATCAAACAACCAAACAGTGACACTAGTTTCGATCCTCTTCACCGGCGTTCGTTTTGCTTTCGCTTTTTGTCATTTTAATTGATTTTTTTAATTTTACATATAGTAAATACTATTTTTTTTTTTCTTTTCAAGATGTAATATTATCATAAGAATCTACAAATATTTCAAACTTTTACCTAAAAATATTTCAAAAATAAAGGAATAGAAGAAATTAATGTCTAAATTCGGTCCGAGATTCTAGGCATGCGCTGTCCCATTCTTCTCGATATACACATGGCTTTCTTGCAGAGATTTGCTCCATTATTGAATGTACAAGAATAAATGAAGATGTGGCTTTCAATTAAATCCCACAGCGAATCATAGCTTGCTTAGAGTTCCGAGTATCGAGCTACCAAACAGTGGCACTAGGTTCGATCCCCTCCTCCGGCGTTCGTTTTGCTTTCGCTTTTTGTCATTTAATTTAATTTTTTTTTTATTTTACGTATAGTAAATACTATTTTTTTTTTCTTTTCAAGATGTAATATTTTGATAAGAATCTACAAAGATTTCATACTTTTAGTTAAAAATATTTCCAAAATAAAGGAATTGAAGAAATAAATGTCTAAATTCGGTCCGGGATTCTGGGCATGCGCAGTCTCATTCTTCTCGATATAGACATGGCTTTCTTGCAGAGATTTGCCCCATTATTGAATATACACGAATAAATGAAGAAGTGGCTCTCAATTCCAACCCACAGAGAATCGCAGCTTGCCTAGTGGTCCTAGTATCAAGCTACCAAGCAGTGACAGTAGGTTCGATCCCCTCCAGCGGCGATCGTTTTGCTTTCGCTTTTTGTAATTTTATTTTATTATTATTTTTTTAATTTTTCATAGAATATACTAATTTTTTTTTCTTTTCATGCGGTAATATTTTGATAAGAATCTACAAAGATTTCATACTTTTACTTAAAAATATTTCCAAAATAAAGGAATTGAAGAAATAAATGTATAAATTCAGTCGCAGATTCTGGGCATGCGCAGTCTCATTCTTTTCGATATACACATGACTTTCTTGCAGAGATTTGCCCCATTATTGAATATACACGAATAAATGAAAATGTGGTTTTGAATTTCATCCCACAACGAATCGTAGCTTGTCTAGTGGTCCGAGTATCGAGCTACCAAACAGTGGCACTAGGTTCGATCCCCTCCTCCGGCGTTCGTTTTGCTTTCGCTTTTTGTCATTTAATTTAATTTTTTTTTTATTTTACGTATAGTAAATACTATTTTTTTTTTCTTTTCAAGATGTAATATTTTGATAAGAATCTACAAAGATTTCATACTTTTAGTTAAAAATATTTCCAAAATAAAGGAATTGAAGAAATAAATGTCTAAATTCGGTCCGGGATTCTGGGCATGCGCAGTCTCATTCTTCTCGATATAGACATGGCTTTCTTGCAGAGATTTGCCCCATTATTGAATATACACGAATAAATGAAGAAGTGGCTCTCAATTCCAACCCACAGAGAATCGCAGCTTGCCTAGTGGTCCGAGTATCGAGCTACAAAACAGTGGCACTAGGTTCGATACCCTCCACCGGCGATCGTTTTGCTTTCGCTTTTTGTAATTTTATTTTATTATTATTTTTTTAATTTTACGTATAGAATATAATATTTTTTTTTCTTTTTAAGTTGTAATATTTTGATAAGAGTCTACAAAGATTTCAAACTTTTACTTAAAAATATTTCCAAAATAAAGGAATTGAAGAAATAAATGTATAAATTCAGTCGCAGATTCTGGGCATGCGCAGTCTCATTCTTCTCGATATACACATGGCTTTCTTGCAGAGATTTGCCCCATTATTGAATATACACGAATAAATAAAGATGTGGCTATTAATTTCATCCCACAACGAATCGCAGCTTGCCTAGTGGTAAAAGTATCGAGTTACTACACAGTGGCACTAGGTTCGATCCCCTGCACCGCCGTTCGTTTTGCTTTCACTTGTTGCCATTTTATTTAATTTTCTTTTAATTTTACGTATAGTTAATACTATTTTTTTTTTCTTTTCAAGTTGTAATATTTTGATAAGAAACTAAAAAGATTTCAAACTTTTACTTAAAAATATTTCCAAAATAAAGGAATTGAAGAAATAAAAGTCTTAAGTCGGTCAGACATTTTGGGCATGTGCAGTCTCATTCTTCTCGATATACACATGGCTTTCTTGCAGAGATTTGCCCAATTATTGAATATACACGAATAAATGAAGATGTGGCTTTCAATTCCATCCCTCAACGAATCGTAGCTTGATTAGTGGTCCGAGTATCGAGCTACCAAACAGTGGCACTAGGTTCGATCCCCTGCACCGACGTTTGTTTTAATTTCGCTTTTTGTCATTTTATTTAATTTTTTTTTAATTTTACGTATAGTTAATGCTATTTTTTTATCTTTTCAAGTTATAATATTTTGATAAGAATCTACAAAGATTTCAAACTTTTACTTAAAAATATATCCAAAATAAAGGAATTGAAGAAATAAAAGTCTTAAGTCGGTCAGACATTCTGGGCATGTGCAGTCTCATTCTTCTCGATATACACATGGCTTTCTTGCAGAGATTTGCCCCATTATTGAATATACACGAATAAATAAAGATGTGGCTATCAATTTCATCCCCCAACGAATCGCAGCTTGCCTAGTTGTAAAAGTATCGAGCTACTACACAGTGGCACTAGGTTCGATCCCCTGCACCGCCGTTCGTTTTGCTTTCGCTTGTTGCCATTTTATTTAATTTTCTTTTAATTTTACGTATAGTTAATACTATTTTTTTTCTTTTCAAGTTGTAATATTTTGATAAGAATCTACAAAGATTTCATACTTTTACTTAAAAATATTTCCAAAAAAAAGGAATTGAAGAAATAAATGTCTAAATTCGGTCCGGGATTCTGGGCATGCGCAGTCTCATTCTTCCCGATATACACATGGCTTTCTTGCAGAGATTTGCCCCATTATTGAATATACACAAATAAATGAAAAAGATTCTCTCAATTCCAACCCACAAAGAATCGCAGCTTGCCTAGTGGTCCGAGTATCGAGCTACAAAACAGTGGCACTAGGTTCGATACCCTCCACCGGCGATCGTTTTGCTTTCGCTTTTTGTAATTTTATTTTATTATTATTTTTTGTAATTTTACGTATTGAATATATTATTTTTTTTTCTTTTCAAGTTGTAATATTTTGATAAGAATCTACAAAGATTTCATACTTTTACTTAAAAATATTTCCAAAATAAAGGAATTGAAGAAATAAATGTCTAAATTCGGTCCGGGATTCTGGGCATGCGCAGTCTCATTCTTCTCGATATACACATGGCTTTCTTGCAGAGATTTGCCCCATTATTGAATATACACAAATAAATGAAGAAGATGCTCTCAATTCCAACCCACAACGAATCGCAGCTTGCCTAGTGGTCCGAGTATCGAGCTACAAAACAGTGGCACTAGGTTCGATACCCTCCACCGGCGATCGTTTTGCTTTCGCTTTTTGTAATTTCATTTTATTATTATTTTTTTAATTTTACGTATTGAATATATTATTTTTTTTTCTTTTCAAGTTGTAATATTTTGATAAGAATCTACAAAGATTTCATACTTTTACTTAAAAATATTTCTTAAATAAAGGAATTGAAGAAATAAATGTCTAAATTCGGTCCGGGATTCTGGGCATGCGCAGACTCATTCTTCTCGATATACACATGGCTTTCTTGCAGAGATTTGCCCCATTATTGAATATACACGAATAAATGAAGAAGTGGCTATCAATTTCATCCCACAACGAATCGTAGCTTGCCTAGTGGTCCGAGTATCGAGCTACCAAACAGTGGCACTGAGTTCGATACCCTCCACCGACGATCGTTTCGCTTTCGCTTTTTGTAATTTCATTTTATTATTATTTTTTTTAATTTTACGTTTTGAATATATTATTTTTTTTTCTTTTCAAGTTGTAATATTTTGATAAGAATCTACAAAGATTTCATACTTTTACTAAAAAATATTTCCAAAATAAAGGAATTGAAGAAATAAATGTCTAAATTCGGTCCGGGATTCTGGGCATGCGCAGTCTCATTCTTCTCGATATACACATGGCTTTCTTGCAGAGATTTGCCCCATTATTGAATATACACAAATAAATGAAGAAGATGCTCTCAATTCCAACCCATAAAGAATCGCAGCTTACCTAGTGGTCCGAGTATCGAGCTACAAAAAAGTGGCACTAGGTTCGATACCCTCCACCGGCGATCGTTTTGCTTTCGCTTTTTGTAATTTCATTTTATTATTTTTTTTTTTTGAATTTTACGTATTGAATATATTATTTTTTTTTCTTTTCAAGTTTTAATATTTTGATAAGAATCTACAAAGATTTCATACTTTTACTTAAAAATATTTCCAAAATAAAGGAATTGAAGAAATAAATGTTTAAATTCGGTCCGGGATTCTGGGCATGCGCAGACTCATTCTTCTCGATATACACATGGCTTTCTTGCAGAGATTTGCCCCATTATTGAATATACACGAATAAATGAAGAAGTGGCTATCAATTTCATCCCACAACGATTCGTAGCTTGCCTAGTGGTCCGAGTATCGAGCTACCAAACAGTGGCACTGAGTTCGATACCCTCCACCGACGATCGTTTCGCTTTCGCTTTTTGTAATTTCAATTTATTATTATTTTTTTAATTTTACGTATTGAATATATTATTTTTTTTTCTTTTCAAGTTGTAATATTTTGATAAGAATCTACAAAGATTTCATACTTTTACTTAAAAATATTTCCAAAATAAAGGAATTGAAGAAATAAATGTCTAAATTCGGTCCGGGATTCTGGGCATGCGCAGTCTCATTCTTCTCGATATACACATGGCTTTCTTGCAGAGATTTGCCCCATTATTGAATATACACGAATAAATGAAGAAGTGGCTATCAATTTCATCCCACAACGATTCGTAGCTTGCCTAGTGGTCCGAGTATCGAGCTACCAAACAGTGGCACTAAGTTCGATACCCTCCACCGACGATCGTTTCGCTTTCGCTTTTTGTAATTTCATTTTATTATTATTTTTTTAATTTTACGTATTGAATATATTATTTTTTTTTCTTTTCAAGTTGTAATATTTTGATAAGAATCTACAAAGATTTCATACTTTTACTTAAAAATATTTCCAAAATAAAGGAATTGAAGAAATAAATGTTTAAATTCGGTCCGGGATTCTGGGCATGCGCAGTCTCATTCTTCTCGATATACACATGGCTTTCTTGCAGAGATTTGCCCCATTATTGAATATACACAAATAAATGAAGAAGATGCTCTCAATTCCAACCCACAAAGAATCGCAGCTTGCCTAGTGGTCCGAGTATCGAGCTACAAAACAGTGGCACTAGGTTCGATACCCTCCACCGACGATCGTTTCGCTTTTTGTAATTTCATTTTATTATTATTTTTTTAATTTTACGTATTGAATATATTATTTTTTTTTCTTTTCAAGTTGTAATATTTTGATAAGAATCTACAAAGATTTCATACTTTTACTTAAAAATATTTCCAAAATAAAGGAATTGAAGAAATAAATGTCTAAATTCGGTCCGGGATTCTGGGCATGCGCAGTCTCATTCTTCTCGATATACACATGGCTTTCTTGCAGAGATTTGCCCCATTATTGAATATATACAAATAAATGAAGAAGATGCTCTCAATTCCAACCCACAAAGAATCGGAGCTTGCCTAGTGGTCCGAGTATCGAGCTACAAAACAGTGGCACTAGGTTCGATACCCTCCACCGGCGATCGTTTCGCTTTCGCTTTTTGTAATTTCATTTTATTATTATTTTTTTTAATTTTACGTTTTGAATATATTATTTTTTTTTCTTTTCAAGTTGTAATATTTTGATAAGAATCTACAAAGATTTCATACTTTTACTTAAAAATATTTCCAAAATAAAGGAATTGAAGAAATAAATGTCTAAATTCGGTCCGGGATTCTGGGCATGCGCAGTGTCATTCTTCTCGATATACACATGGCTTTCTTGCAGAGATTTGCCCCATTATTGAATATACACAAATAAATGAAGAAGATGCTCTCAATTCCAACCCACAACGAATCGCAGCTTGCCTAGTGGTCCGAGTATCGAGCTACAAAACAGTGGCACTAGGTTCGATACCCTCCACCGGCGATCGTTTCGCTTTCGCTTTTTGTAATTTCATTTTATTATTATTTTTTTTAATTTTACGTATTGAATATATTATTTTTTTTTCTTTTCAAGTTGTAATATTTTGTTAAGAATCTACAAAGATTTCATACTTTTACTTAAAAATATTTCCAAAATAAAGGAATTGAAGAAATAAATGTCTAAATTCGGTCCGGGATTCTGGGCATGCGCAGACTCATTCTTCTCGATATACACATGGCTTTCTTGCAGAGATTTGCCCCATTATTGAATATACACGAATAAATGAAGAAGTGGCTATCAATTTCATCCCACATCGATTCGTAGCTTGCCTAGTGGTCCGAGTATCGAGCTACCAAACAGTGGCACTAAGTTCGATACCCTCCACCGACGATCGTTTTGCTTTCGCTTTTTGTAATTTCATTTTATTATTATTTTTTTAATTTTACGTATTGAATATATTATTTTTTTTTCTTTTCAAGTTGTAATATTTTGATAAGAATCTACAAAGATTTCATACTTTTACTTAAAAATATTTCTTAAATAAAGGAATTGAAGAAATAAATGTCTAAATTCGGTCCGGGATTCTGGGCATGCGCAGACTCATTCTTCTCGATATACACATGGCTTTCTTGCAGAGATTTGCCCCATTATTGAATATACACGAATAAATGAAGAAGTGGCTATCAATTTCATCCCACAACGAATCGTAGCTTGCCTAGTGGTCCGAGTATCGAGCTACCAAACAGTGGCACTGAGTTCGATACCCTCCACCGACGATCGTTTCGCTTTCGCTTTTTGTAATTTCATTTTATTATTATTTTTTTTAATTTTACGTTTTGAATATATTATTTTTTTTTCTTTTCAAGTTGTAATATTTTGATAAGAATCTACAAAGATTTCATACTTTTACTAAAAAATATTTCCAAAATAAAGGAATTGAAGAAATAAATGTCTAAATTCGGTCCGGGATTCTGGGCATGCGCAGTCTCATTCTTCTCGATATACACATGGCTTTCTTGCAGAGATTTGCCCCATTATTGAATATACACAAATAAATGAAGAAGATGCTCTCAATTCCAACCCATAAAGAATCGCAGCTTACCTAGTGGTCCGAGTATCGAGCTACAAAAAAGTGGCACTAGGTTCGATACCCTCCACCGGCGATCGTTTTGCTTTCGCTTTTTGTAATTTCATTTTATTATTTTTTTTTTTGAATTTTACGTATTGAATATATTATTTTTTTTTCTTTTCAAGTTTTAATATTTTGATAAGAATCTACAAAGATTTCATACTTTTACTTAAAAATATTTCCAAAATAAAGGAATTGAAGAAATAAATGTTTAAATTCGGTCCGGGATTCTGGGCATGCGCAGACTCATTCTTCTCGATATACACATGGCTTTCTTGCAGAGATTTGCCCCATTATTGAATATACACGAATAAATGAAGAAGTGGCTATCAATTTCATCCCACAACGATTCGTAGCTTGCCTAGTGGTCCGAGTATCGAGCTACCAAACAGTGGCACTGAGTTCGATACCCTCCACCGACGATCGTTTCGCTTTCGCTTTTTGTAATTTCAATTTATTATTATTTTTTTAATTTTACGTATTGAATATATTATTTTTTTTTCTTTTCAAGTTGTAATATTTTGATAAGAATCTACAAAGATTTCATACTTTTACTTAAAAATATTTCCAAAATAAAGGAATTGAAGAAATAAATGTCTAAATTCGGTCCGGGATTCTGGGCATGCGCAGTCTCATTCTTCTCGATATACACATGGCTTTCTTGCAGAGATTTGCCCCATTATTGAATATACACGAATAAATGAAGAAGTGGCTATCAATTTCATCCCACAACGATTCGTAGCTTGCCTAGTGGTCCGAGTATCGAGCTACCAAACAGTGGCACTAAGTTCGATACCCTCCACCGACGATCGTTTCGCTTTCGCTTTTTGTAATTTCATTTTATTATTATTTTTTTAATTTTACGTATTGAATATATTATTTTTTTTTCTTTTCAAGTTGTAATATTTTGATAAGAATCTACAAAGATTTCATACTTTTACTTAAAAATATTTCCAAAATAAAGGAATTGAAGAAATAAATGTTTAAATTCGGTCCGGGATTCTGGGCATGCGCAGTCTCATTCTTCTCGATATACACATGGCTTTCTTGCAGAGATTTGCCCCATTATTGAATATACACAAATAAATGAAGAAGATGCTCTCAATTCCAACCCACAAAGAATCGCAGCTTGCCTAGTGGTCCGAGTATCGAGCTACAAAACAGTGGCACTAGGTTCGATACCCTCCACCGACGATCGTTTCGCTTTTTGTAATTTCATTTTATTATTATTTTTTTAATTTTACGTATTGAATATATTATTTTTTTTTCTTTTCAAGTTGTAATATTTTGATAAGAATCTACAAAGATTTCATACTTTTACTTAAAAATATTTCCAAAATAAAGGAATTGAAGAAATAAATGTCTAAATTCGGTCCGGGATTCTGGGCATGCGCAGTCTCATTCTTCTCGATATACACATGGCTTTCTTGCAGAGATTTGCCCCATTATTGAATATATACAAATAAATGAAGAAGATGCTCTCAATTCCAACCCACAAAGAATCGGAGCTTGCCTAGTGGTCCGAGTATCGAGCTACAAAACAGTGGCACTAGGTTCGATACCCTCCACCGGCGATCGTTTCGCTTTCGCTTTTTGTAATTTCATTTTATTATTATTTTTTTTAATTTTACGTTTTGAATATATTATTTTTTTTTCTTTTCAAGTTGTAATATTTTGATAAGAATCTACAAAGATTTCATACTTTTACTTAAAAATATTTCCAAAATAAAGGAATTGAAGAAATAAATGTCTAAATTCGGTCCGGGATTCTGGGCATGCGCAGTGTCATTCTTCTCGATATACACATGGCTTTCTTGCAGAGATTTGCCCCATTATTGAATATACACAAATAAATGAAGAAGATGCTCTCAATTCCAACCCACAACGAATCGCAGCTTGCCTAGTGGTCCGAGTATCGAGCTACAAAACAGTGGCACTAGGTTCGATACCCTCCACCGGCGATCGTTTCGCTTTCGCTTTTTGTAATTTCATTTTATTATTATTTTTTTTAATTTTACGTATTGAATATATTATTTTTTTTTCTTTTCAAGTTGTAATATTTTGTTAAGAATCTACAAAGATTTCATACTTTTACTTAAAAATATTTCCAAAATAAAGGAATTGAAGAAATAAATGTCTAAATTCGGTCCGGGATTCTGGGCATGCGCAGACTCATTCTTCTCGATATACACATGGCTTTCTTGCAGAGATTTGCCCCATTATTGAATATACACGAATAAATGAAGAAGTGGCTATCAATTTCATCCCACATCGATTCGTAGCTTGCCTAGTGGTCCGAGTATCGAGCTACCAAACAGTGGCACTAAGTTCGATACCCTCCACCGACGATCGTTTCGCTTTCGCTTTTTGTAATTTCATTTTATTATTATTTTTTTAATTTTACGTATTGAATATATTATTTTTTTTTTCTTTTCAAGTTGTAATATTTTGATAAGAATCTACAAAGATTTCATACTTTTACTTAAAAATATTTCCAAAATAAAGGAATTGAAAAAATAAATGTCTAAATTCGGTCCGGGATTCTGGGCATGCGCAGTCTCATTCTTCTCGATATACACATGGCTTTCTTGCAGAGATTTGCCCCATTATTGAATATACACAAATAAATGAAGAAGATGCTCTCAATTCCAACCCACAAAGAATCGCAGCTTGCCTAGTGGTCCGAGTATCGAGCTAGAAAACAGTGGCACTAGGTTCGATACCCTCCACCGACGATCGTTTCGCTTTCGCTTTTTGTAATTTCATTTTATTATTATTTTTTTAATTTTACGTATTGAATATATTATTTTTTTTTGTTTTCAAGTTGTAATATTTTGATAAGAATCTACAAAGATTTCATACTTTTACTTAAAAATATTTCCAAAATAAAGGAATTGAAGAAATAAATGTCTAAATTCGGTCCGGGATTCTGGGCATGCGCAGTCTCATTCTTCTCGATATACACATGGCTTTCTTGCAGAGATTTGCCCCATTATTGAATATACACAAATAAATGAAGAAGATGCTCTCAATTCCACCCCACAAAGAATCGCAGCTTGCCTAGTGGTCCGAGTATCGAGCTACAAAACAGTGGCACTAGGTTCGATACCCTCCACCGACGATCGTTTCGCATTTTGTAATTTCATTTTATTATTATTTTTTTAATTTTACGTATTGAATATATTATTTTTTTTTCTTTTCAAGTTGTAATATTTTGATAAGAATCTACAAAGATTTCATACTTTTACTTAAAAATATTTCCAAAATAAAGGAATTGAAGAAATAAATGTCTAAATTCGGTCCGGGATTCTGGGCATGCGCAGTCTCATTCTTCTCGATATACACATGGCTTTCTTGCAGAGATTTGCCCCATTATTGAATATATACAAATAAATGAAGAAGATGCTCTCAATTCCAACCCACAAAGAATCGGAGCTTGCCTAGTGGTCCGAGTATCGAGCTACAAAACAGTGGCACTAGGTTCGATACCCTCCACCGGCGATCGTTTCGCTTTCGCTTTTTGTAATTTCATTTTATTATTATTTTTTTTAATTTTACGTTTTGAATATATTATTTTTTTTTCTTTTCAAGTTGTAATATTTTGATAAGAATCTACAAAGATTTCATACTTTTACTTAAAAATATTTCCAAAATAAAGGAATTGAAGAAATAAATGTCTAAATTCGGTCCGGGATTCTGGGCATGCGCAGTGTCATTCTTCTCGATATACACATGGCTTTCTTGCAGAGATTTGCCCCATTATTGAATATACACGAATAAATGAAGAAGTGGCTATCAATTTCATCCCACAACGATTCGTAGCTTGCCTAGTGGTCCGAGTATCGAGCTACCAAACAGTGGCACTAAGTTCGATACCCTCCACCGACGATCGTTTCGCTTTCGCTTTTTGTAATTTCATTTTATTATTATTTTTTTAATTTTACGTATTGAATATATTATTTTTTTTTCTTTTCAAGTTGTAATATTTTGATAAGAATCTACAAAGATTTCATACTTTTACTTAAAAATATTTCCAAAATAAAGGAATTGAAGAAATAAATGTCTAAATTCGGTCCGGGATTCTGGGCATGCGCAGTCTCATTCTTCTCGATATACACATGGCTTTCTTGCAGAGATTTGCCCCATTATTGAATATACACAAATAAATGAAGAAGATGCTCTCAATTCCAACCCACAAAGAATCGCAGCTTGCCTAGTGGTCCGAGTATCGAGCTACAAAACAGTGGCACTAGGTTCGATACCCTCCACCGACGATCGTTTCGCTTTCGCTTTTTGTAATTTCATTTTATTATTATTTTTTTAATTTTACGTATTGAATATATTATTTTTTTTTGTTTTCAAGTTGTAATATTTTGATAAGAATCTACAAAGATTTCATACTTTTACTTAAAAATATTTCCAAAATAAAGGAATTGAAGAAATAAATGTATAAATTCAGTCGCAGATTCTGGGCATGTGCAGTCTCATTCTTCTCGATATACACATGGCTTTCTTGCAGAGATTTGCACCATTATTGAATATACACGAATAAATTAAGACGTGGCTTTCAATTCCATTCCACAGTGAATCGTTTCTTTCCTAGTGGTCCGAGTATCAAGCTGCCAAGCAGTGACAGTAGGTTCGATCCCCTACAGCGGCGATCGATTTGCTTTCGCTTTTTGTCATTTTATTTTATTATTATTTTTTTAATTTTTCATAGAATATACTAATTTTTTTTTCTTTTCAAGTGGTAATAATTTGATAACAATCTACAAAGATTTCATACTTTTAGTTAAAAATATTTCCAAAATAAAGGAATTGAAGAAATAAATGTCTAAATTCGGTCCGGGATTCTGGGCATGCGCAGTCTCATTCTTCTCGATATACACATGGCTTTCTTGCAGAGATTTGCCCCATTATTGAATATACACGAATAAATAAAGAAGTGGCTATCAATTTCATCCCACAACGAATCGCAGCTTGCCTAGTGGTAAAAGTATCGAGCTAGCAAACAGTGGCACTAGGTTCGATCCCCTGCACCGAAGTTCGTTTTAATTTCGCTTTTTGTCATTTTATTTAATTTTTTTTTAATTTTACGTATAGTTAATACTATTTTTTTATCTTTTCAAGTTATAATATTTTGATAAGAATCTACAAAGATTTCAAATTTTTACTTAAAAATATTTCCAAAATAAAGGAATTGAAGAAATAAAAGTCTTAAGTTGGTCAGACATTCTGGACATGCGCAGTCACATTCTTCTCGATATACACATGGCTTTCTTGCAGAGATTTGCCCCATTATTGAATATACATGAATAAATGAAAATGTGGCTTTCAATTCCATCCCCCAAATAATCGTATCTTGTCTAGTGATCCGAGTATCAAGCTACCAAACAGTGGCACTATGTTCTCACCCCTAAACCTGCGCTCGTTTTGCTTTCGCTTTTTGACATGTTATATAATTTTTTTTAATTTTACGTATAGTAAATACTATTTTTTTTCTTTTTAAGATGTTATATTTTTATAAAAATCTACAAATATTTAAAATTTTACATAAAATATTTAAAAAATAAAGGAATTGAAGAAATAAATGTCTAAATACGGTCGGAGATTCTATGCATGCGCAGTCTCATTCTTCTCGATATACACATGGCTATCTTGCAGACATTTGCCCCATTAATGAATATACACGAATAAATTAAGATGTGGCTTTCAATTCCATTCCACAGCGAATCGTTGCTTTCCTAGTGGTCCGAGTATCAAGTTGCCAAGCAGTGACAGTAGGTTCGATCCCCTACAGCGGCGATCGATTTGCTTTCGCTTTTTGTCATTTTATTTTATTATTATTTTTTTAATTTTTCATAGAATATACTAATTTTTTTTTTCTTTTCAAGTGGTAATATTTTGATAACAATCTACAAAGATTTCATACTTTTACTTAAAAATATTTCCAAAATAAAGGAATTGGAGAAATAAATGTCTAAATTCGGTCCGAGATTCTGGGCATGCGCAGTCTCATTCTTCTCGATATACACATGGCTTTCTTGCAGAGGTTTGCCCCATTATTGAATATACACGAATAAATGAATATGTGGCTTTCAATTCCATCCCGCAGAGAATCGTAGCTTGCTTATTGGTCGGAGTATCAAACAACCAAACAGTGCCACTAGTTTCGATCCTCTTCACCGGCGTTCGTTTTGCTTTCGCTTTTTGTCATTTTAATTTATTATTATTTTTTTAATTTTTCATAGAATATACTAATTTTTTTTTTCTTTTCAAGTGGTAATATTTTGATAACAATCTACAAAGATTTCATACTTTTACTTAAAAATATTTCCAAATTAAAGGAATTGGAGAAATAAATGTCTAAATTCGGTCCGAGATTCTGGGCATGCGCAGTCTCATTCTTCTCGATATACACATGGCTTTCTTGCAGAGATTTGCTCCATTATTGAATGTACAAGAATAAATGAAGATGTGGCTTTCAATTAAATCCCACAGCGAATCATAGCTTGCTTAGAGTTCCGAGTATCGAGCTGCTAAAAAGTGGCACTAGGTTCGATCCCTTCCTCCGGCGTTCGTTTTGCTTTCGCTTTTTGTCATTTAATTAAATTTTTTTTTTATTTTACGTATAGTAAATACTATTTTTTTTTCTTTTCAAGATGTAATATTTTGATAAGAATCTACAAAGATTTCATACTTTTAGTTAAAAATATTTCCAAAATAAAGGAATTGAAGAAATAAATGTCTAAATTCGGTCCGGGATTCTGGACATGCGCAGTCTCATTCTTCTCGATATAGACATGGCTTTCTTGCAGAGATTTGCCCCATTATTGAATATACACGAATAAATGAAGAAGTGGCTCTCAATTCCAACCCACAGAGAATCGCAGCTTGCCTAGTGGTCCGAGTATCGAGCTACAAAACAGTGGCACTAGGTTCGATACCCTCCACCGGCGATCGTTTTGCTTTCGCTTTTTGTAATTTTATTTTATTATTATTTTTTTAATTTTACGTATAGAATATAATATTTTTTTTTCTTTTTAAGTTGTAATATTTTGATAAGAGTCTACAAAGATTTCAAACTTTTACTTAAAAATATTTCCAAAATAAAGGAATTGAAGAAATAAATGTTTCAATTCAGTCGCAGATTCTGGGCATGCGCAGTCTCATTCTTCTCGATATACACATGGCTTTCTTGCAGAGATTTGCCCCATTATTGATTATACACGAATAAATAAAGATGTGGCTATTAATTTCATACCACAACGAATCGCAGCTTGCCTAGTGGTAAAAGTATCGAGCTACTACACAGTTTCACTAGGTTCGATCCCCTGCACCGCCGTTCGTTTTGCTTTCACTTGTTGCCATTTTATTTAATTTTCTTTTAATTTTACGTATAGTTAATACTATTTTTTTTTTCTTTTCAAGTTGTAATATTTTGATAAGAAACTAAAAAGATTTCAAACTTTTACTTAAAAATATTTCCAAAATAAAGGAATTGAAGAAATAAAAGTCTTAAGTCGGTCAGACATTTTGGGCATGTGCAGTCTCATTCTTCTCGATATAGACATGGCTTTCTTGCAGAGATTTCCCCATTATTGAATATACACGAATAAATGAAGAAGTGGCTCTCAATTCCAACCCACAGAGAATCGCAGCTTGCCTAGTGGTCCGAGTATCGAGCTACAAAACAGTGGCACTAGGTTAGATACCCTCCACCGGCGATCGTTTTGCTTTCGCTTTTTGTAATTTTATTTTATTATTATTTTTTTAATTTTACGTATAGAATATAATATTTTTTTTTTCTTTTTAAGTTGTAATATTTTGATAAGAGTCTACAAAGATTTCAAACTTTTACTTAAAAATATTTCCATAATAAAGGAATTGAAGAAATAAATGTTTCAATTCAGTCGCAGATTCTGGGCATGCGCAGTCTCATTCTTCTCGATATACACATGGCTTTCTTGCAGAGATTTGCCTCATTATTGAATATACACGAATAAATAAAGATGTGGCTATTAATTTCATCCCACAACGAATCGCAGCTTGCCTAGTGGTAAAAGTATCGAGCTACTACACAGTTTCACTAGGTTCGATCCCCTGCACCGCCGTTCGTTTTGCTTTCACTTGTTGCCATTTTATTTAATTTTCTTTTAATTTTACGTATAGTTAATACTATTTTTTTTTTCTTTTCAAGTTGTAATATTTTGATAAGAAACTAAAAAGATTTCAAACTTTTACTTAAAAATATTTCCAAAATAAAGGAATTGAAGAAATAAAAGTCTTAAGTCGGTCAGACATTTTGGGCATGTGCAGTCTCATTCTTCTCGATATACACATGGCTTTCTTGCAGAGATTTGCCCAATTATTGAACATACACGAATAAATGAAGATGTGGCTTTCAATTCCATCCCCCAACGAATCGTAGCTTGATTAGTGGTCCGAGTATAGAGCTACCAAACAGTGGCACTAGGTTCGATCCCCTGCACCGACGTTTGTTTTAATTTCGCTTTTTGTCATTTTATTTAATTTTTTTTTAATTTTACGTATAGTTAATGCTATTTTTTTATCTTTTCAAGTTATAATATTTTGATAAGAATCTACAAAGATTTCAAATTTTTACTTAAAAATATTTCCAAAATAAAGGAATTGAAGAAATAAAAGTCTTAAGTTGGTCAGACATTCTGGACATGCGCAGTCACATTCTTCTCGATATACACATGGCTTTCTTGCAGAGATTTGCCCCATTATTGAATATACATGAATAAATGAAAATGTGGCTTTCAATTCCATCCCCCAAATAATCGTATCTTGTCTAGTGATCCGAGTATCAAGCTACCAAACAGTGGCACTATGTTCTCACCCCTAAACCTGCGCTCCTTTTGCTTTCGCTTTTTGACATGTTATTTAATTTTTTTTAATTTTACGTATAGTAAATACTATTTTTTTTCTTTTTAAGATGTTATATTTTTATAAGAAACTACAAATATTTAAAATTTTACATAAAATATTTAAAAAATAAAGGAATTGAAGAAATAAATGTCTAAATACGGTCGGAGATTCTATGCATGCGCAGTCTCATTCTTCTCGATATACACAGGGCTTTCTTGCAGAGATTTGCCCCATTATTGAATATACACGAATAAATTAAGATGTAGCTTTCAATTCCATTCCACAGCGAATCGTTGCTTTCCTAGTGGTCCGAGTATCAAGCTGCCAAGCAGTGACAGTAGGTTCGATCCCCTACAGCGGCGATCGATTTGCTTTCGCTTTTTGTCATTTTATTTTATTATTATTTTTTTAATTTTTCATAGAATATACTAATTTTTTTTTCTTTTCAAGTGGTAATATTTTGATAAGAATCTACAAAGATTTCATACTTTTACTTAAAAATATTTCCAAAATAAAGGAATTGGAGAAATAAATGTCTAAATTCGGTCCGAGATTCTGGGCATGCGCAGTCTCATTCTTCTCGATATACACATGGCTTTCTTGCAGAGGTTTGCCCCATTATTGAATATACACAAATAAATGAATATGTGGCTTTCAATTCCATCCCGCAGAGAATCGTAGCTTGCTTATTGGTCCGAGTATCAAACAACCAAACAGTGACACTAGTTTCGATCCTCTTCACCGGCGTTCGTTTTGCTTTCGCTTTTTGTCATTTTAATTGATTTTTTTAATTTTACGTATAGTAAATACTATTTTTTTCGTTTCAAGATGTAATATTATCATAAGAATCTACAAAGATTTCAAACTTTTTCCTAAAAATATTTCAAAAATAAAGGAATAGAAGAAATTAATGTCTAAATTCGGCCCGAGATTCTAGGCATGCGCTGTCCCATTCTTCTCGATATACACATGGCTTTCTTGCAGAGATTTGCCCCATTATTGAATATACATGAATAAATGAAAATGTGGCTTTCAATTCCATCCCCCAAATAATCGTATCTTGTCTAGTGATCCGAGTATCAAGCTACCAAACAGTGGCACTATGTTCTCACCCCTAAACCTGCGCTCGTTTTGCTTTCGCTTTTTGACATGTTATATAATTTTTTTTAATTTTACGTATAGTAAATACTATTTTTTTTCTTTTTAAGATGTTATATTTTTATAAAAATCTACAAATATTTAAAATTTTACATAAAATATTTAAAAAATAAAGGAATTGAAGAAATAAATGTCTAAATACGGTCGGAGATTCTATGCATGCGCAGTCTCATTCTTCTCGATATACACATGGCTATCTTGCAGACATTTGCCCCATTAATGAATATACACGAATAAATTAAGATGTGGCTTTCAATTCCATTCCACAGCGAATCGTTGCTTTCCTAGTGGTCCGAGTATCAAGTTGCCAAGCAGTGACAGTAGGTTCGATCCCCTACAGCGGCGATCGATTTGCTTTCGCTTTTTGTCATTTTATTTTATTATTATTTTTTTAATTTTTCATAGAATATACTAATTTTTTTTTTCTTTTCAAGTGGTAATATTTTGATAACAATCTACAAAGATTTCATACTTTTACTTAAAAATATTTCCAAAATAAAGGAATTGGAGAAATAAATGTCTAAATTCGGTCCGAGATTCTGGGCATGCGCAGTCTCATTCTTCTCGATATACACATGGCTTTCTTGCAGAGGTTTGCCCCATTATTGAATATACACGAATAAATGAATATGTGGCTTTCAATTCCATCCCGCAGAGAATCGTAGCTTGCTTATTGGTCGGAGTATCAAACAACCAAACAGTGACACTAGTTTCGATCCTCTTCACCGGCGTTCGTTTTGCTTTCGCTTTTTGTCATTTTAATTTATTATTATTTTTTTAATTTTTCATAGAATATACTAATTTTTTTTTCTTTTCAAGTGGTAATATTTTGATAACAATCTACAAAGATTTCATACTTTTACTTAAAAATATTTCCAAAATAAAGGAATTGGAGAAATAAATGTCTAAATTCGGTCCGAGATTCTGGGCATGCGCAGTCTCATTCTTCTCGATATACACATGGCTTTCTTGCAGAGATTTGTTCCATTATTGAATGTACAAGAATAAATGAAGATGTGGCTTTCAATTAAATCCCACAGCGAATCATAGCTTGCTTAGAGTTCCGAGTATCGAGCTGCTAAAAAGTGGCACTAGGTTCGATCCCTTCCTCCGGCGTTCGTTTTGCTTTCGCTTTTTGTCATTTAATTAAATTTTTTTTTTATTTTACGTATAGTAAATACTATTTTTTTTTCTTTTCAAGATGTAATATTTTGATAAGAATCTACAAAGATTTCATACTTTTAGTTAAAAATATTTCCAAAATAAAGGAATTGAAGAAATAAATGTCTAAATTCGGTCCGGGATTCTGGACATGCGCAGTCTCATTCTTCTCGATATAGACATGGCTTTCTTGCAGAGATTTGCCCCATTATTGAATATACACGAATAAATGAAGAAGTGGCTCTCAATTCCAACCCACAGAGAATCGCAGCTTGCCTAGTGGTCCAAGTATCGAGCTACAAAACAGTGGCACTAGGTTCGATACCCTCCACCGGCGATCGTTTTGCTTTCGCTTTTTGTAATTTTATTTTATTATTATTTTTTTAATTTTACGTATAGAATATAATATTTTTTTTTATTTTTAAGTTGTAATATTTTGATAAGAGTCTACAAAGATTTCAAACTTTTACTTAAAAATATTTCCAAAATAAAGGAATTGAAGAAATAAGTGTTTCAATTCAGTCGCAGATTCTGGGCATGCGCAGTCTCATTCTTCTCGATATACACATGGCTTTCTTGCAGAGATTTGCCCCATTATTGAATATACACGAATAAATAAAGATGTGGCTATTAATTTCATCCCACAACGAATCGCAGCTTGCCTAGTGGTAAAAGTATCGAGCTACTACACAGTTTCACTAGGTTCGATCCCCTGCACCGCCGTTCGTTTTGCTTTCACTTGTTGCCATTTTATTTAATTTTCTTTTAATTTTACGTATAGTTAATACTATTTTTTTTTTCTTTTCAAGTTGTAATATTTTGATAAGAAACTAAAAAGATTTCAAACTTTTACTTAAAAATATTTCCAAAATAAAGGAATTGAAGAAATAAAAGTCTTAAGTCGGTCAGACATTTTGGGCATGTGCAGTCTCATTCTTCTCGATATAGACATGGCTTTCTTGCAGAGATTTCCCCATTATTGAATATACACGAATAAATGAAGAAGTGGCTCTCAATTCCAACCCACAGAGAATCGCAGCTTGCCTAGTGGTCCGAGTATCGAGCTACAAAACAGTGGCACTAGGTTCGATACCCTCCACCGGCGATCGTTTTGCTTTCGCTTTTTGTAATTTTATTTTATTATTATTTTTTTAATTTTACGTATAGAATATAATATTTTTTTTTCTTTTTAAGTTGTAATATTTTGATAAGAGTCTACAAAGATTTCAAACTTTTACTTAAAAATATTTCCAAAATAAAGGAATTGAAGAAATAAATGTTTCAATTCAGTCGCAGATTCTGGGCATGCGCAGTCTCATTCTTCTCGATATACACATGGCGTTCTTGCAGAGATTTGCCTCATTATTGAATATACACGAATAAATAAAAATGTGGCTATTAATTTCATCCCACAACGAATCGCAGCTTGCCTAGTGGTAAAAGTATCGAGCTACTACACAGTTTCACTAGGTTCGATCCCCTGCACCGCCGTTCGTTTTGCTTTCACTTGTTGCCATTTTATTTAATTTTCTTTTAATTTTACGTATAGTTAATACTATTTTTTTTTTCTTTTCAAGTTGTAATATTTTGATAAGAAACTAAAAAGATTTCAAACTTTTACTTAAAAATATTTCCAAAATAAAGGAATTGAAGAAATAAAAGTCTTAAGTCGGTCAGACATTTTGGGCATGTGCAGTCTCATTCTTCTCGATATACACATGGCTTTCTTGCAGAGATTTGCCCAATTATTGAACATACACGAATAAATGAAGATGTGGCTTTCAATTCCATCCCCCAACGAATCGTAGCTTGATTAGTGGTCCGAGTATCGAGCTACCAAACAGTGGCACTAGGTTCGATCCCCTGCACCGACGTTTGTTTTAATTTCGCTTTTTGTCATTTTATTTAATTTTTTTTTAATTGTACGTATACTTAATGCTATTTTTTTATCTTTTCAAGTTATAATATTTTGATAAGAATCTACAAAGATTTCAAACTTTTACTTAAAAATATATCCAAAATAAAGGAATTGAAGAAATAAAAGTCTTAAGTCGGTCAGACATTCTGGGCATGTGCAGTCTCATTCTTCTCGATATACACATGGCTTTCTTGCAGAGATTTGCCCCATTATTGAATATACACGAATAAATAAAGATGTGGCTATCAATTTCATCCCCCAACGAATCGCAGCTTGCCTAGTGGTAAAAGTATCGAGCTACTACACAGTGGCACTAGGTTCGACCCCTGCACCGCCGTTCGTTTTGCTTTCTCTTGTTGCCATTTTATTTAATTTTCTTTTAATTTTACGTATAGTTAATACTATTTTTTTTCTTTTCAAGTTGTAATATTTTGATAAGAATCTACAAAGATTTCAAACTTTTTCCTAAAAATATTTCAAAAATAAAGGAATAGAAGAAATTAATGTCTAAATTCGGCCCGAGATTCTAGGCATGCGCTGTCCCATTCTTCTCGATATACACATGGCTTTCTTGCAGAGATTTGCCCCATTATTGAATATACATGAATAAATGAAAATGTGGCTTTCAATTCCATCCCCCAAATAATCGTATCTTGTCTAGTGATCCGAGTATCAAGCTACCAAACAGTGGCACTATGTTCTCACCCCTAAACCTGCGCTCGTTTTGCTTTCGCTTTTTGACATGTTATATAATTTTTTTTAATTTTACGTATAGTAAATACTATTTTTTTTCTTTTTAAGATGTTATATTTTTATAAAAATCTACAAATATTTAAAATTTTACATAAAATATTTAAAAAATAAAGGAATTGAAGAAATAAATGTCTAAATACGGTCGGAGATTCTATGCATGCGCAGTCTCATTCTTCTCGATATACACATGGCTATCTTGCAGACATTTGCCCCATTAATGAATATACACGAATAAATTAAGATGTGGCTTTCAATTCCATTCCACAGCGAATCGTTGCTTTCCTAGTGGTCCGAGTATCAAGTTGCCAAGCAGTGACAGTAGGTTCGATCCCCTACAGCGGCGATCGATTTGCTTTCGCTTTTTGTCATTTTATTTTATTATTATTTTTTTAATTTTTCATAGAATATACTAATTTTTTTTTTCTTTTCAAGTGGTAATATTTTGATAACAATCTACAAAGATTTCATACTTTTACTTAAAAATATTTCCAAAATAAAGGAATTGGAGAAATAAATGTCTAAATTCGGTCCGAGATTCTGGGCATGCGCAGTCTCATTCTTCTCGATATACACATGGCTTTCTTGCAGAGGTTTGCCCCATTATTGAATATACACGAATAAATGAATATGTGGCTTTCAATTCCATCCCGCAGAGAATCGTAGCTTGCTTATTGGTCGGAGTATCAAACAACCAAACAGTGACACTAGTTTCGATCCTCTTCACCGGCGTTCGTTTTGCTTTCGCTTTTTGTCATTTTAATTTATTATTATTTTTTTAATTTTTCATAGAATATACTAATTTTTTTTTTCTTTTCAAGTGGTAATATTTTGATAACAATCTACAAAGATTTCATACTTTTACTTAAAAATATTTCCAAAATAAAGGAATTGGAGAAATAAATGTCTAAATTCGGTCCGAGATTCTGGGCATGCGCAGTCTCATTCTTCTCGATATACACATGGCTTTCTTGCAGAGATTTTTTCCATTATTGAATGTACAAGAATAAATGAAGATGTGGCTTTCAATTAAATCCCACAGCGAATCATAGCTTGCTTAGAGTTCCGAGTATCGAGCTGCTAAAAAGTGGCACTAGGTTCGATCCCTTCCTCCGGCGTTCGTTTTGCTTTCGCTTTTTGTCATTTAATTAAATTTTTTTTTTATTTTACGTATAGTAAATACTATTTTTTTTTCTTTTCAAGATGTAATATTTTGATAAGAATCTACAAAGATTTCATACTTTTAGTTAAAAATATTTCCAAAATAAAGGAATTGAAGAAATAAATGTCTAAATTCGGTCCGGGATTCTGGACATGCGCAGTCTCATTCTTCTCGATATAGACATGGCTTTCTTGCAGAGATTTGCCCCATTATTGAATATACACGAATAAATGAAGAAGTGGCTCTCAATTCCAACCCACAGAGAATCGCAGCTTGCCTAGTGGTCCGAGTATCGAGCTACTAAACAGTGGCACTAGGTTCGATACCCTCCACCGGCGATCGTTTTGCTTTCGCTTTTTGTAATTTTATTTTATTATTATTTTTTTAATTTTACGTATAGAATATAATATTTTTTTTTCTTTTTAAGTTGTAATATTTTGATAAGAGTCTACAAAGATTTCAAACTTTTACTTAAAAATATTTCCAAAATAAAGGAATTGAAGAAATAAATGTTTCAATTCAGTCGCAGATTCTGGGCATGCGCAGTCTCATTCTTCTCGATATACACATGGCTTTCTTGCAGAGATTTGCCCCATTATTGAATATACACGAATAAATAAAGATGTGGCTATTAATTTCATCCCACAACGAATCGCAGCTTGCCTAGTGGTAAAAGTATCGAGCTACTACACAGTTTCACTAGGTTCGATCCCCTGCACCGCCGTTCGTTTTGCTTTCACTTGTTGCCATTTTATTTAATTTTCTTTTAATTTTACGTATAGTTAATACTATTTTTTTTTTCTTTTCAAGTTGTAATATTTTGATAAGAAACTAAAAAGATTTCAAACTTTTACTTAAAAATATTTCCAAAATAAAGGAATTGAAGAAATAAAAGTCTTAAGTCGGTCAGACATTTTGGGCATGTGCAGTCTCATTCTTCTCGATATAGACATGGCTTTCTTGCAGAGATTTCCCCATTATTGAATATACACGAATAAATGAAGAAGTGGCTTTCAATTCCATCCCCCAACGAATCGTAGCTTGTCTAGTGATCCGTGTATCGAGCTACCAAACAGTGGCACTAGGTTCGATCCCCTCCACCGGCGATCGTTTTGCTTTCGCTTTTTGTAATTTTATTTAATTATTATCATTTTTTTAATTTTACGTGTAGAATACACTATTTTTTTTTCTTTACAAGTGGTAATATTTTGATAAGAATCTACAAAGATTTCAAACTTTTACTTAAAATTATTTCCAAAATAAAGGAATTGAAGAAATTAATGTCTACATTCGGTACGAGATTCTAGGCATGCGCAGTCTCACTCTTGTCGATATACACATGGCTTTCTTGCAGACATTTGCCCCTTTATTGAATACACACGAATAAATTAAGATGTGGGTTTCAATTCCATTCCCCAGCGACTCGATGCTTTCCTAGTGGTCCTAGTATCAAGCTACCAAGCAGTGACAGTAGGTTCGATCCCCTCCAGCGGCGATCGTTTTGCTTTCGCTTTTTGTAATTTTATTTTATTATTATTTTTTTAATTTTTCATAGAATATACTAATTTTTTTTTCTTTTCATGCGGTAATATTTTGATAAGAATCTACAAAGATTTCATACTTTTACTTAAAAATATTTCCAAAATAAAGGAATTGAAGAAATAAATGTCTAAATTCGGTGGGAGATTCTGGGCATGCGCAGTCTCATTCTTCTCGATATACACATGGCTTTCTTGCAGAGATTTGCCCCATTATTGAATATACACGAATAAATGAAAATGTGGTTTTGAATTTCATCCCACAACGAATCGTAGCTTGTCTAGTGGTCCGAGTATCGAGCTACCAAACAGTGGCACTAGGTTCGATCCCCTCCACAGGCGATCGTTTTGCTTTCGCTTTTTGTAATTTTATTTTATTATTATTATTTTTTTAATTTTACGTATAGAATATACTATTTTTTTTCTTTTCAAGTTGTAATATTTTGATAAGAATCTACAAAGATTTCAAACTTTTACTTAAAATTATTTCCAAAATAAAGGAATTGAAGAAATTAATGTCTACATTCGGTACGAGATTCTAGGCATGCGCAGTCTCACTCTTGTCGATATACACATGGCTTTCTTGCAGACATTTGCCCCTTTATTGAATACACACGAATAAATTAAGATGTGGGTTTCAATTCCATTCCACAGCGACTCGATGCTTTCCTAGTGGTCCTAGTATCAAGCTACCAAGCAGTGACAGTAGGTTCGATCCCCTCCAGCGGCGATCGTTTTGCTTTCGCTTTTTGTAATTTTATTTTATTATTATTTTTTTAATTTTTCATAGAATATACTAATTTTTTTTTCTTTTCATGCGGTAATATTTTGATAAGAATCTACAAAGATTTCATACTTTTACTTAAAAATATTTCCAAAATAAAGGAATTGAAGAAATAAATGTCTAAATTCGGTGGGAGATTCTGGGCATGCGCAGTCTCATTCTTCTCGATATACACATGGCTTTCTTGCAGAGATTTGCCCCATTATTGAATATACACGAATAAATGAAGAAGTGGCTTTCAATTCCATCCCCCAACGAATCGTAGCTTCATTAGTGGTCCGAGTATCGAGCTACCAAACAGTGGCACTAGGTTCGATCCCCTGCACCGACGTTCGTTTTGCTTTCGCTTTTTCTCATTTTATTTAATTTTTTTTTAATTTTACGTATAGTTAATACTATTTTTTTTTCTTTTCAAGTTGTAATATTTTGATAAGAATCTACAAAGATTTGAAACTTTTACTTAAAAATATTTCACAAATAAAGGAATTGAAGAAATAAAAGTCTTAATTCGGTCAAACATTCTGGGCATGCGCAGTCTCATTCTTCTCGATATACACATCGCTTTCTTGCAGAGATTTGCCCCATTATTGAATATACACGAATAAATGAAGAAGTGGCTTTCAATTCCATCCCCCAACGAATCGTAGCTTGTCTAGTGATCCGAGTATCAAGCTACCAAACAGTGACACTATGTTCTCACCCCTAAACCGGCGCTCGTTTTGCTTTCCCTTTTTGACATTTTATTTAATTTTTTTTTAATTTTACGTATAGTAAATACTATTTTTTTTCTTTTTAAGATGTTATATTTTTATAAGAATCTACAAATATTTAAAATTTTACATAAAATATTTCCAAAATAAAGGAATTGAAGAAATAAATGTCTAAATTCGGTCCGCGATTCTGGGCATGCGCAGTCTCATTCTTCTCGATATACACATGGCTTTCTTGCAGAGATTTGCCCCATTATTGAATATACACGAATAAATGAAGAAGTGGCTTTCAATTCCATCCCCCAACGAATCGTAGCTTCATTAGTGGTCCGAGTATCGAGCTACCAAACAGTGGCACTATGTTCTCTCCCCTCCACCGACGTTCGTTTTGCTTTCGATTTTTGTCATTTTATTTAATTTTTTTTTTAATTTTACGTATAGTAAATACTATTTTTTTTCTTTTTAAGATGTTATATATTTATAAGAATCTACAAATATTTAAAATTTTACATAAAATATTTAAAAAATAAAGGAATTGAAGAAATAAATGTCTAAATTCGGTCGGAGATTCTGGGCATGCGCAGTCTCATTCTTCTCGATATACACATGGCTAACTTGCAGACATTTGCCCCATTATTGAATATACACGAATAAATTAAGATGTGGGTTTCAATTCCATTCCACAGCGAATCGTTGCTTTCCTAGTGGTCCGAGTATCAAGCTACCAACCAGTGACAGTAGGTTCGATCCCCTCCAGCGGCGATCGTTTAGATTTCGCTTTTTGTAATTTTATTTTATTATTATTTTTTTAATTTTTCATAGAACATACTAATTTTTTTTTCTTTTCAAGCGGTAATATTTTGATAAGAATCTACAAAGATTTCATACTTTTACTTAAAAATATTTCCAAAATAAAGGAATTGAAGAAATAAATGTCTAAATTCGGTCGGAGATTCTGGGCATGCGCAGTCTCACTCTTGTCGATATACACATGGCTTTCTTGCAGAGATTTGCCCCATTATTGAATATACACGAATAAATGAAGAAGTGGCTTTCAATTCCTTTCCACAACGAATCGTAGCTTGATTAGTAGTCCGAGTATCGAGATACCAAACAGTGGCACTAGGTTCGATCCCCTCCACCGGGGTGCGTTTTGCTTTCGCTTTTTGTCATTTTATTTAATTTTTTTAAAATTTTACCTATAGTAAATATTATTTTTTTTCTTTTTAAGATGTTACATTTTTATAAGAATCTACAAATATTTAAAATTTTACATAAAATATTTCAAAAATAAAGGAATTGAAGAAATAAATGTCTAAATTCGGTCGGAGATTCTGGGCATGCGCAGTCTCATTCTTCTCGATATACACATGGCTTTCTTGCAGAGATTTGCCCCATTATTGAATATACACGAATAAATGAAAATGTGGCTTTGAATTTCATACCACAACGAATCGCAGCTTGATTAGTGGTCCGAGTATCGAGCTACCAAACAGTGGCACTAGGTTCGATCCCCTCCACCGGCGATCGTTTTGCTTTCGCTTTTTGTAATTTTATTTAATTATCATCATTTTTTTAATTTTACGTGAAGAATATACTATTTTTTTTTCTTTACAAGTGGTAATATTTTGATAAGAATCTACAAAGATTTCAAACTTTTACTTAAAAATATTTCACAAATAAAGGAATTGAAGAAATAAAAGTCTTAATTCTGTCAGACATTCTGGGCATGCGCAGTCTCATTCATCTCGATATACACATGGCTTTCTTGCAGAGATTTGCCCCATTATTGAATATACACGAATAAATGAAAATGTGGCTTTGAATTTCATCCCTTAACGAATCGTAGCTTGTCTAGTGATCCGAGTATCGAGCTACCAAACAGTGGTACTAGGTTAGATCACCTGCACCGACATCCGTTTTGCTTTCTCTTTTTGTCATTTTATTTAATTTTTTTTAATTTTACGTATAGTTAATACTATTTTTTTTTCTTTTCAAGTTGTAATATTTTGATAAGAATCTACAAAGATTTCAAACCTTTACTTAAAAATATTTCACAAATAAAGGAATTGAAGAAATAAAAGTCTTAATTCGGTCAAACATTCTGGGCATGCGCAGTCTCATTCTTCTCGATATACACATGGCTTTCTTGCAGAGATTTGCCCCATTATTGAATATACACGAATAAATGAAGAAGTGGCTTTCAATTCCATTCCCCAACGAATCGTAGCTTGTCTAGTGATCTGAGTATCGAGCTACCAAACAGTGGCACTAGGTTCGATCACCTGCACCGACATCCGTTTTGCTTTCGCTTTTTGTCATTTTATTTAATTTTTTTTAATTTTACTTATAGTTAATACTATTTTTTTAACTTTTCAAGTTGTAATATTTTGATAAGAATCTACAAAGATTTCAAACTTTTACTTAAAAGTATTTCCAAAATAAAGGAATTAAAGAAATAAATGTCTAAATTCGGTCAGACATTCTGGGCATGTGCAGTCTCATTCTTCTCGATATACACATGGCTTTCTTGCAGAGATTTGCCCAATTATTGAATATACACGAATAAATGAAGATGTGGCTTTAAATTCCGTCCCCCCCCAACGAATCGTAGCTTGATTAGTGGTCCGAGTATCGAGTTAACAAACAGTGGCACTAGGTTCGATCCCCTGCAGAGACATTCGTTTTGCTTTCGCTTTTTGTCATTTTGTTTAATTTTTTTTATTAATTTTACGTATAGTTAATACAATTTTTTTATCTTTTCTAGTTGTAATATTTTGATAAGAATCTACAAAGATTTCAAACTTTTTCTTAAAAATATTTCCAAAATAAAGGAATTGAAGAAATAAATGTCTAAATTCGGTCAGACATTCTGGGCATGTGCAGTCTCATTCTTCTCGATATACACATGGCTTTCTTGCAGAGATTTGCCCCATTATTGAATATACACGAATAAATGAAGAAGTGGCTATCAATTTCATCCCACAACGAATCGTAGCTTGTCTAGTGATCCGTGTATCGAGCTACCAAACAGTGGCACTAGGTTCGATCCCCTCCACCGGCGATCGTTTTGCTTTCGCTTTTTGTAAATTTATTTTATTATTATTATTTTTTTAATTTTACGTATAGAATATACTATTATTTTTCTTTTCAAATTGTAATATTTTGATACGAATCTACAAAGATTTCAAACTTTTACTTAAAATTATTTCCAAATTAAAGGAATTGAAGAAATTAATGTCTACATTCGGTACGAGATTCTAGGCATGCGCAGTCTCACTCTTCTCGATATACACATGGCTATCTTGCAGACATTTGCCCCATTATTGAATATACACGAATAAATTAAGATGTGGCTTTCAATTCCATTCCACAAAGAATCGTTGCTTGCCTAGTGGTCCGAGTATCAAGCTACCAAGCAGTGGCAGTAGGTTCGATCCCCTCCAGCGGTGATCGTTTTGCTTTCGCTTTTTGTAATTTTATTTTATTATTATTTTTTTAATTTTTCATAGAATATACTATTTTTTTTTCTTTTCAAGTGGTAATATTTTGATAAGAATCTACAACGATTTCAAACTTTTACTTAAAAATATTTCACAAATCAAGGAATTGAAGAAATAAAAGTATTAATTCAGTCATACACTCTGGGCATGCGCAGTCTCATTCTTCTCGATATACACATCGCTTTCTTGCAGAGATTTGCCCCATTATTGAATATACACGAATAAATGAAGAAGTGGCTTTCAATTCCGTCCCCCAACGAATCGTAGCTTGTCTATTGGTATGAGTATCAAGCTACCAAACAGTGGCACTATGTTCTCACCCATAAACCGGCGCTCGTTTTGCTTTCGCTTTTTGACATTTTATTTAATTTTTTTTAAATTTTACGTATAGTAAATACTATTTTTTTTCTTTTTAAGATATTATATATTTATAAAAATCTACAAATATTTAAAATTTTACATAAAATATTTAAAAAATAAAGGAATTGAAGAAATAAATGTCTAAATTCGGTCGGAGATTCTGGGCATGCGCAGTCTCATTCTTCTCGATATACACATGGCTATCTTGCAGACATTTGCCCCATTATTGAATATACACGAATAAATTAAGATGTGGGTTTCAATTCCATGCCACAGCGAATCGTTGCGTTCCTAGTGGTCCTAGTATCAAGCTACCAAGCAGTGACAGTAGATTCGATCCCCTCCAGCGGCGATCGTTTTGCTTTCGCTTTTTGTAATTTTATTTTATTATTATTTTTTTAATTTTTCATAGAATATACTAATTTTTTTGTCTTTTCAAACGGTAATATTTTGATAAGAATCTACAAAGATTTCATACTTTTACTTAAAAATATTTCCAAAATAAAGGAATTGAAGAAATAAAAGTCTTAAGTTGGTCAGACATTCTGGACATGCGCAGTCACATTCTTCTCGATATACACATGGCTTTCTTGCAGAGATTTGCCCCATTATTGAATATACATGAATAAATGAAAATGTGGCTTTCAATTCCATCCCCCAAATAATCGTATCTTGTCTAGTGATCCGAGTATCAAGCTACCAAACAGTGGCACTATGTTCTCACCCCTAAACCTGCGCTCCTTTTGCTTTCGCTTTTTGACATGTTATTTAATTTTTTTTAATTTTACGTATAGTAAATACTATTTTTTTTCTTTTTAAGATGTTATATTTTTATAAGAATCTACAAATATTTAAAATTTTACATAAAATATTTAAAAAATAAAGGAATTGAAGAAATAAATGTCTAAATACGGTCGGAGATTCTATGCATGCGCAGTCTCATTCTTCTCGATATACACAGGGCTTTCTTGCAGAGATTTGCCCCATTCTTGAATATACTCGAATAAATTAGGATGTAGCTTTCAATTCCATTCCATTGCGAATCGTCTCTTTCCTAGTGGTCCGAGTATCAAGCTGCCAAGTAGTGACAGTAGGTTCGATCCCCTACAGCGGCGATCGATTTGCTTTCGCTTTTTGTCATTTTATTTTATTATTATTTTTTTAATTTTTCATAGAATGTACTAATTTTTTTTTCTTTTCAAGTGGTAATATTTTGATAACAATCTACAAAGATTTCATACTTTTACTTAAAAATATTTCCAAAATAAAGGAATTGGAGAAATAAATGTCTAAATTCGGTCCGAGATTCTGGGCATGCGCAGTCTCATTCTTCTCGATATACACATGGCTTTCTTGCAGAGGTTTGCCCCATTATTGAATATACACGAATAAATGAATATGTGGCTTTCAATTCCATCCCGCAGAGAATCGTAGCTTGCTTATTGGTCCGAGTATCAAACAACCAAACAGTGACACTAGTTTCGATCCTCTTCACCGGCGTTCGTTTTGCTTTCGCTTTTTGTCATTTTAATTGATTTTTTTAATTTTACGTATAGTAAATACTATTTTTTTCGTTTCAAGATGTAATATTATCATAAGAATCTACAAATATTTCAAACTTTTACCTAAAAATATTTCAAAAATAAAGGAATAGAAGAAATTAATTTCTAAATTCGGCCCGAGATTCTAGGCATGCGCTGTCCCATTCTTCTCGATATACACATGGCTTTCTTGCAGAGATTTGCCCCATTATTGAATATACATGCATAAATGAAAATGTGGCTTTCAATTCCATCCCCCAAATAATCGTATCTTGTCTAGTGATCCGAGTATCAAGCTACGAAACAGTGGCACTATGTTCTCACCCCTAAACCTGCGCTCGTTTTGCTTTCGCTTTTTGACATGTTATATAATTTTTTTTAATTTTACGTATAGTAAATACTATTTTTTTTCTTTTTAAGATGTTATATTTTAAAAAAATCTACAAATATTTAAAATTTTACATAAAATATTTAAAAAATAAAGGAATAGAAGAAATTAATGTCTAAATTCGGTCCGAGATTCTAGGCATGCGCTGTCCCATTCTTCTCGATATACACATGGCTTTCTTGCAGAGATTTGCTCCATTATTGAATGTACAAGAATAAATGAAGATGTGGCTTTCAATTAAATCCCACAGCGAATCATAGCTTGCTTAGAGTTCCGAGTATCGAGCTGCTAAAAAGTGGCACTAGGTTCGATCCCCTCCTCCGGCGTTCGTTTTGCTTTCGCTTTTTGTCATTTAATTTAATTTTTTTTTTTATTTTACGTATAGTAAATACTATTTTTTTTTTTCTTTTCAAGATGTAATATTTTGATAAGAATCTACAAAGATTTCATACTTTTAGTTAAAAATATTTCCAAAATAAAGGAATTGAAGAAATAAATGTCTAAATTCGGTCCGGGATTCTGGGCATGCGCAGTCTCATTCTTCTCGATATAGACATGGCTTTCTTGCAGAGATTTGCCCCATTATTGAATATACACGAATAAATAAAGATGTGGCTATTAATTTCATCCCACAACGAATCGCAGCTTGTCTAGTGGTAAAAGTATCGAGCTACTACACAGTGGCACTAGGTTCGATCCCCTGCACCGCCGTTCGTTTTGCTTTCGCTTGTTGCCATTTTATTTAATTTTCTTTTAATTTTACGTATAGTTAATACTATTTTTTTTCTTTTCAAGTTGTAATATATTGATAAGAATCTACAAAGATTTCAAACTTTTACTTAAAATTGTTTCCAAAATGAAGGAATTGAAGAAATAAATGTCTAAATACGGTCGGAGATTCTATGCATGCGCAGTCTCATTCTTCTCGATATATGCATGGCTTTCTTGCAGAGAATTGCCCCATTATTGAATATACACGAATAAATGAAGAAGTGGCTATCAATTTCATCCCACAACGAATCGTAGCTTGCCTAGTGGTCCCAGTATCGAGCTACCAAACAGTGGCACTGAGTTCGATACCCTCCACCGACGATCCTTTCGCTTTCGCTTTTTGTAATTTCATTTTATTATTATTTTTTTTAATTTTACGTATTGAATATATTTTTTTTTCTTTTCAAGTTGTAATATTTTGATAAGAATCTACAAAGATTTCATACTTTTACTTAAAAATATTTCCAAAATAAAGGAATTGAAGAAATAAATGTCTAAATTCGGTCCGGGATTCTGGGCATGCGCAGTCTCATTCTTCTCGATATACACATGGCTTTCTTGCAGAGATTTGCCCCATTATTGAATATACACAAATAAATGAAGAAGATGCTCTCAATTCCAACCCACAAAGAATCGCAGCTTGCCTAGTGGTCCGAGTATCGAGCTACAAAACAGTGGCACTAGGTTCGATACCCTCCACCGGCGATCGTTTTGCTTTCGCTTTTTGTAATTTTATTTTATTATTATTTTTTGTAATTTTACGTATTGAATATATTATTTTTTTTTCTTTTCAAGTTGTAATATTTTGATAAGAATCTACAAAGATTTCATACTTTTACTTAAAAATATTTCCAAAATAAAGGAATTGAAGAAATAAATGTCTAAATTCGGTCCGGGATTCTGGGCATGCGCAGTCTCATTCTTCTCGATATACACATGGCTTTCTTGCAGAGATTTGCCCCATTATTGAATATACACAAATAAATGAAGAAGATGCTCTCAATTCCAACCCACAACGAATCGCAGCTTGCCTAGTGGTCCGAGTATCGAGCTACAAAACAGTGGCACTAGGTTCGATACCCTCCACCGGCGATCGTTTTGCTTTCGCTTTTTGTAATTTCATTTTATTATTATTTTTTTTAATTTTACGTATTGAATATATTATTTTTTTTCTTTTCAAGTTGTAATATTTTGATAAGAATCTACAAAGATTTCATACTTTTACTTAAAAATATTTCCAAAATAAAGGAATTGAAGAAATAAATGTCTAAATTCGGTCCGGGATTCTGGGCATGCGCAGACTCATTCTTCTCGATATACACTTGGCTTTCTTGCAGAGATTTGCCCCATTATTGAATATACACGAATAAATGAAGAAGTGGCTATCAATTTCATCCCACAACGAATCGTAGCTTGCCTAGTGGTCCGAGTATCGAGCTACCAAACAGTGGCACTGAGTTCGATACCCTCCACCGACGATCGTTTCGCTTTCGCTTTTTGTAATTTCATTTTATTATTATTTTTTTAATTTTACGTATTGAATATATTATTTTTTTTTCTTTTCAAGTTGTAATATTTTGATAAGAATCTACAAAGATTTCATACTTTTACTTAAAAATATTTCTTAAATAAAGGAATTGAAGAAATAAATGTCTAAATTCGGTCCGGGATTCTGGGCATGCGCAGACTCATTCTTCTCGATATACACATGGCTTTCTTGCAGAGATTTGCCCCATTATTGAATATACACGAATAAATGAAGAAGTGGCTATCAATTTCATCCCACAACGAATCGTAGCTTGCCTATTGGTCCGAGTATCGAGCTACCAAACAGTGGCACTGAGTTCGATACCCTCCATCGACGATCGTTTCGCTTTCGCTTTTTGTAATTTCATTTTATTATTATTTTTTTAATTTTACGTATTGAATATATTATTTTTTTTTCTTTTCAAGTTGTAATATTTTGATAAGAATCTACAAAGATTTCATACTTTTACTTAAAAATATTTCTTAAATAAAGGAATTGAAGAAATAAATGTCTAAATTCGGTCCGGGATTCTGGGCATGCGCAGACTCATTCTTCTCGATATACACATGGCTTTCTTGCAGAGATTTGCCCCATTATTGAATATACACGAATAAATGAAGAAGTGGCTATCAATTTCATCCCACAACGAATCGTAGCTTGCCTAGTGGTCCGAGTATCGAGCTACCAAACAGTGGCACTGAGTTCGATACCCTCCACCGACGATCGTTTCGCTTTCGCTTTTTGTAATTTCATTTTATTATTATTTTTTTTAATTTTACGTTTTGAATATATTATTTTTTTTTCTTTTCAAGTTGTAATATTTTGATAAGAATCTACAAAGATTTCATACTTTTACTTAAAAATATTTCCAAAATAAAGGAATTGAAGAAATAAATGTCTAAATTCGGTCCGGGATTCTGGGCATGCGCAGTCTCATTCTTCTCGATATACACATGGCTTTCTTGCAGAGATTTGCCCCATTATTGAATATACACGAATAAATGAAGAAGTGGCTTTCAATTCCATTCCCCAACGAATCGTAGCTTGTCTAGTGATCTGAGTATCGAGCTACCAAACAGTGGCACTAGGTTCGATCACCTGCACCGACATCCGTTTTGCTTTCGCTTTTTGTCATTTTATTTAATTTTTTTTTAATTTTACTTATAGTTAATACTATTTTTTTATCTTTTCAAGTTGTAATATTTTGATAAGAATCTACAAAGATTTCAAACTTTTACTTAAAAATATTTCCAAAATAAAGGAATTAAAGAAATAAATGTCTAAATTCGGTCAGACATTCTGGGCATGTGCAGTCTCATTCTTCTCGATATACACATGGCTTTCTTGCAGAGATTTGCCCAATTATTGAATATACACGAATAAATGAAGATGTGGCTTTAAATTCCGTCCCCCCCAACGAATCGTAGCTTGATTAGTGGTCCGAGTATCGAGTTAACAAACAGTGGCACTAGGTTCGATCCCCTGCAGAGACATTCGTTTTGCTTTCGCTTTTTGTCATTTTGTTTAATTTTTTTTATTAATTTTACGTATAGTTAATACAATTTTTTTATCTTTTCTAGTTGTAATATTTTGATAAGAATCTACAAAGATTTCAAACTTTTTCTTAAAAATATTTCCAAAATAAAGGAATTGAAGAAATAAATGTCTAAATTCGGTCAGACATTCTGGGTATGCGCAGTCTCATTCTTCTCGATATACACATGGCTTTCTTGCAGAGATTTGCCCAATTATTGAATATACACGAATAAATGAAGATGTGGCTTTAAATTCCGTCCCCCCCAACGAATCGTAGCTTGATTAGTGGTCCGAGTATCGAGTTAACAAACAGTGGCACTAGGTTCGATCCCCTGCAGAGACATTCGTTTTGCTTTCGCTTTTTGTCATTTTGTTTAATTTTTTTTATTAATTTTACGTATAGTTAATACAATTTTTTTATCTTTTCTAGTTGTAATATTTTGATAAGAATCTACAAAGATTTCAAACTTTTACTTAAAAATATTTCCAAAATAAAGGAATTAAAGAAATAAATGTCTAAATTCGGTCAGACATTCTGGGCATGTGCAGTCTCATTCTTCTCGATATACACATGGCTTTCTTGCAGAGATTTGCCCAATTATTGAATATACACGAATAAATGAAGATGTGGCTTTAAATTCCGTCCCCCCCAACGAATCGTAGCTTGATTAGTGGTCCGAGTATCGAGTTAACAAACAGTGGCACTAGGTTCGATCCCCTGCAGAGACATTCGTTTTGCTTTCGCTTTTTGTTATTTTGTTTAATTTTTTTTATTAATTTTACGTATAGTTAATACAATTTTTTTATCTTTTCTAGTTGTAATATTTTGATAAGAATCTACAAAGATTTCAAACTTTTTCTTAAAAATATTTCCAAAATAAAGGAATTGAAGAAATAAATGTCTAAATTCGGTCCGGGATTCTGGGCATGCGCAGTCTCATTCTTCTCGATATACACATGGCTTTCTTGCAGAGATTTGCCCCATTATTGAATATGCACGAATAAATAAAGAAGTGGCTTTCAATTCCATTCCACAAAGAATCGTTGCTTGCCTAGTGGTCCGAGTATCAAGCTACCAAGCAGTGGCAGTAGGTTCGATCCCCTCCACCGGCGATCGTTTTGCTTTCGCTTTTTGTAAATTTATTTTATTATTATTATTTTTTTAATTTTACGTATAGAATATACTATTATTTTTCTTTTCAAATTGTAATATTTTGATACGAATCTACAAAGATTTCAAACTTTTACTTAAAATTATTTCCAAATTAAAGGAATTGAAGAAATAATGTCTACATTCGGTACGAGATTCTAGGCATGCGCAGTCTCACTCTTCTCGATATACACATGGCTATCTTGCAGACATTTGCCCCATTATTGAATATACACGAATAAATTAAGATGTGGCTTTCAATTCCATTCCACAAAGAATCGTTGCTTGCCTAGTGGTCCGAGTATCAAGCTACCAAGCAGTGGCAGTAGGTTCGATCCCCTCCAGCGGCGATCGTTTTGCTTTCGCTTTTTGTAATTTTATTTTATTATTATTTTTTTAATTTTTCATAGAATATACTATTTTTTTTTCTTTTCAAGTGGTAATATTTTGATAAGAATCTACAACGATTTCAAACGTTTACTTAAAAATATTTCACAAATCAAGGAATTGAAGAAATAAAAGTATTAATTCAGTCATACATTCTGGGCATGCGCAGTCTCATTCTTCTCGATATACACATCGCTTTCTTGCAGAGATTTGCCCCATTATTGAATATACACGAATAAATGAAGAAGTGGCTTTCAATTCCGTCCCCCAACGAATCGTAGCTTGTCTATTGGTATGAGTATCAAGCTACCAAACAGTGGCACTATGTTCTCACCCATAAACGGGCGCTCGTTTTGCTTTCGCTTTTTGACATTTTATTTAATTTTTTTTAAATTTTACGTATAGTAAATACTATTTTTTTTTCTTTTTAAGATATTATATATTTATAAAAATCTACAAATATTTAAAATTTTACATAAAATATTTAAAAAATAAAGGAATTGAAGAAATAAATGTCTAAATTCGGTCGGAGATTCTGGGCATGCGCAGTCTCATTCTTCTCGATATACACATGGCTATCTTGCAGACATTTGCCCCATTATTGAATATACACGAATAAATTAAGATGTGGGTTTCAATTCCATGCCACAGCGAATCGTTGCGTTCCTAGTGGTCCGAGTATCAAGCTACCAAGCAGTGAGAGTAGGTTCGATCCCCTCCAGCGGCGATCGTTTTGCTTTCGCTTTTTGTAATTTTATTTTATTATTATTTTTTTAATTTTTCATAGAATATACTAATTTTTTTGTCTTTTCAAACGGTAATATTTTGATAAGAATCTACAAAGATTTCATACTTTTACTTAAAAATATTTCCAAAATAAAGGAATTAAAGAAATAAATGTCTAAATTCGGTCCGAGATTCTGGGCATGCGCAGTCTCATTCTTCTCGATATACACATGGCTTTCTTGCAGAGATTTGCCCCATTATTGAATATACACGAATAAATAAAGAAGTGACTATCAATTTCATCCCACAACGAATCGCAGCTTGCCTAGTGGTAAAAGTATCGAGCTACCAAACAGTGGCACTAGGTTCGATCCCCTGCACCGAAGTTCGTTTTAATTTCGCTTTTTGTCATTTTATTTAATTTTTTTTTAATTTTACGTATAGTTAATACTATTTTTTTATCTTTTCAAGTTATAATATTTTGATAAGAATCTACAAAGATTTCAAATTTTTACTTAAAAATATTTCCAAAATAAAGGAATTGAAGAAATAAAAGTCTTAAGTTGGTCAGACATTCTGGACATGCGCAGTCACATTCTTCTCGATATACACATGGCTTTCTTGCAGAGATTTGCCCCATTATTGAATATACATGAATAAATGAAAATGTGGCTTTCAATTCCATCCCCCAAATAATCGTATCTTGTCTAGTGATCCGAGTATCAAGCTACCAAACAGTGGCACTATGTTCTCACCCCTAAACCTGCGCTCCTTTTGCTTTCGCTTTTTGACATGTTATTTAATTTTTTTTAATTTTACGTATAGTAAATACTATTTTTTTTCTTTTTAAGATGTTATATTTTTATAAGAATCTACAAATATTTAAAATTTTACATAAAATATTTAAAAAATAAAGGAATTGAAGAAATAAATGTCTAAATACGATCGGAGATTCTATGCATGCGCAGTCTCATTCTTCTCGATATACACAGGGCTTTCTTGCAGAGATTTGCCCCATTATTGAATATACACGAATAAATTAGGATGTAGCTTTCAATTCCATTCCACAGCGAATCGTTCCTTTCCTAGTGGTCCGAGTATCAAGCTGCCAAGCAGTGACAGTAGGTTCGATCCCCTACAGCGGCGATCGATTTGCTTTCGCTTTTTGTCATTTTATTTTATTATTATTTTTTTAATTTTTCATAGAATATACTAATTTTTTTTTCTTTTCAAGTGGTAATATTTTGATAACAATCTACAAAGATTTCATACTTTTACTTAAAAATATTTCCAAAATAAAGGAATTGGAGAAATAAATGTCTCAATTCGGTCCGAGATTCTGGGCATGCGCAGTCTCATTCTTCTCGATATACACATGGCTTTCTTGCAGAGGTTTGCCCCATTATTGAATATACACGAATAAATGAATATGTGGCTTTCAATTCCATCCCGCAGAGAATCGTAGCTTGCTTATTGGTCCGAGTATCAAACAACCAAACAGTGACACTAGTTTCGATCCTCTTCACCGGCGTTCGTTTTGCTTTCGCTTTTTGTCATTTTAATTGATTTTTTTAATTTTACGTATAGTAAATACTATTTTTTTCGTTTCAAGATGTAATATTATCATAAGAATCTACAAATATTTCAAACTTTTACCTAAAAATATTTCAAAAATAAAGGAATAGAAGAAATTAATGTCTAAATTCGGCCCGAGATTCTAGGCATGCGCTGTCCCATTCTTCTCGATATACACATGGCTTTCTTGCAGAGATTTGCCCCATTATTGAATATACATGAATAAATGAAAATGTGGCTTTCAATTCCATCCCCCAAATAATCGTATCTTGTCTAGTGATCCGAGTATCAAGCTACCAAACAGTGGCACTATGTTCTCACCCCTAAACCTGCGCTCGTTTTGCTTTCGCTTTTTGACATGTTATATAATTTTTTTTAATTTTACGTATAGTAAATACTATTTTTTTTCTTTTTAAGATGTTATATTTTTATAAAAATCTACAAATATTTAAAATTTTACATAAAATATTTAAAAAATAAAGGAATTGAAGAAATAAATGTCTAAATACGGTCGGAGATTCTATGCATGCGCAGTCTCATTCTTCTCGATATACACATGGCTATCTTGCAGACATTTGCCCCATTAATGAATATACACGAATAAATTAAGATGTGGCTTTCAATTCCATTCCACAGCGAATCGTTGCTTTCCTAGTGGTCCGAGTATCAATCTGCCAAGCAGTGACAGTAGGTTCGATCCCCTACAGCGGCGATCGATTTGCTTTCGCTTTTTGTCATTTTATTTTATTATTATTTTTTTAATTTTTCATAGAATATACTAATTTTTTTTTTCTTTTCAAGTCGTAATATTTTGATAACAATCTACAAAGATTTCATACTTTTACTTAAAAATATTTCCAAAATAAAGGAATTGGAGAAATAAATGTCTAAATTCGGTCCGAGATTCTGGGCATGCGCAGTCTTATTCTTCTCGATATACACATGGCTTTCTTGCAGAGGTTTGCCCCATTATTGAATATACACGAATAAATGAATATGTGGCTTTCAATTCGATCCCGCAGAGAATCGTAGCTTGCTTATTGGTCGGAGTATCAAACAACCAAACAGTGACACTAGTTTCGATCCTCTTCACCGGCGTTCGTTTTGCTTTCGCTTTTTGTCATTTTAATTGATTTTTTTAATTTTACATATAGTAAATACTATTTTTTTTTTTCTTTTCAAGATGTAATATTATCATAAGAATCTACAAATATTTCAAACTTTTACCTAAAAATATTTCAAAAATAAAGGAATAGAAGAAATTAATGTCTAAATTCGGTCCGAGATTCTAGGCATGCGCTGTCCCATTCTTCTCGATATACACATGGCTTTCTTGCAGAGATTTGCTCCATTATTGAATGTACAAGAATAAATGAAGATGTGGCTTTCAATTAAATCCCACAGCGAATCATAGCTTGCTTAGAGTTCCGAGTATCGAGCTACCAAACAGTGGCACTAGGTTCGATCCCCTCCTCCGGCGTTCGTTTTGCTTTCGCTTTTTGTCATTTAATTTAATTTTTTTTTTATTTTACGTATAGTAAATACTATTTTTTTTTTCTTTTCAAGATGTAATATTTTGATAAGAATCTACAAAGATTTCATACTTTTAGTTAAAAATATTTCCAAAATAAAGGAATTGAAGAAATAAATGTCTAAATTCGGTCCGGGATTCTGGGCATGCGCAGTCTCATTCTTCTCGATATAGACATGGCTTTCTTGCAGAGATTTGCCCCATTATTGAATATACACGAATAAATGAAGAAGTGGCTCTCAATTCCAACCCACAGAGAATCGCAGCTTGCCTAGTGGTCCTAGTATCAAGCTACCAAGCAGTGACAGTAGGTTCGATCCCCTCCAGCGGCGATCGTTTTGCTTTCGCTTTTTGTAATTTTATTTTATTATTATTTTTTTAATTTTTCATAGAATATACTAATTTTTTTTTCTTTTCATGCGGTAATATTTTGATAAGAATCTACAAAGATTTCATACTTTTACTTAAAAATATTTCCAAAATAAAGGAATTGAAGAAATAAATGTATAAATTCAGTCGCAGATTCTGGGCATGCGCAGTCTCATTCTTTTCGATATACACATGACTTTCTTGCAGAGATTTGCCCCATTATTGAATATACACGAATAAATGAAAATGTGGTTTTGAATTTCATCCCACAACGAATCGTAGCTTGTCTAGTGGTCCGAGTATCGAGCTACCAAACAGTGGCACTAGGTTCGATCCCCTCCTCCGGCGTTCGTTTTGCTTTCGCTTTTTGTCATTTAATTTAATTTTTTTTTTATTTTACGTATAGTAAATACTATTTTTTTTTTCTTTTCAAGATGTAATATTTTGATAAGAATCTACAAAGATTTCATACTTTTAGTTAAAAATATTTCCAAAATAAAGGAATTGAAGAAATAAATGTCTAAATTCGGTCCGGGATTCTGGGCATGCGCAGTCTCATTCTTCTCGATATAGACATGGCTTTCTTGCAGAGATTTGCCCCATTATTGAATATACACGAATAAATGAAGAAGTGGCTCTCAATTCCAACCCACAGAGAATCGCAGCTTGCCTAGTGGTCCGAGTATCGAGCTACAAAACAGTGGCACTAGGTTCGATACCCTCCACCGGCGATCGTTTTGCTTTCGCTTTTTGTAATTTTATTTTATTATTATTTTTTTAATTTTACGTATAGAATATAATATTTTTTTTTCTTTTTAAGTTGTAATATTTTGATAAGAGTCTACAAAGATTTCAAACTTTTACTTAAAAATATTTCCAAAATAAAGGAATTGAAGAAATAAATGTATAAATTCAGTCGCAGATTCTGGGCATGCGCAGTCTCATTCTTCTCGATATACACATGGCTTTCTTGCAGAGATTTGCCCCATTATTGAATATACACGAATAAATAAAGATGTGGCTATTAATTTCATCCCACAACGAATCGCAGCTTGCCTAGTGGTAAAAGTATCGAGTTACTACACAGTGGCACTAGGTTCGATCCCCTGCACCGCCGTTCGTTTTGCTTTCACTTGTTGCCATTTTATTTAATTTTCTTTTAATTTTACGTATAGTTAATACTATTTTTTTTTTCTTTTCAAGTTGTAATATTTTGATAAGAAACTAAAAAGATTTCAAACTTTTACTTAAAAATATTTCCAAAATAAAGGAATTGAAGAAATAAAAGTCTTAAGTCGGTCAGACATTTTGGGCATGTGCAGTCTCATTCTTCTCGATATACACATGGCTTTCTTGCAGAGATTTGCCCAATTATTGAATATACACGAATAAATGAAGATGTGGCTTTCAATTCCATCCCTCAACGAATCGTAGCTTGATTAGTGGTCCGAGTATCGAGCTACCAAACAGTGGCACTAGGTTCGATCCCCTGCACCGACGTTTGTTTTAATTTCGCTTTTTGTCATTTTATTTAATTTTTTTTTAATTTTACGTATAGTTAATGCTATTTTTTTATCTTTTCAAGTTATAATATTTTGATAAGAATCTACAAAGATTTCAAACTTTTACTTAAAAATATATCCAAAATAAAGGAATTGAAGAAATAAAAGTCTTAAGTCGGTCAGACATTCTGGGCATGTGCAGTCTCATTCTTCTCGATATACACATGGCTTTCTTGCAGAGATTTGCCCCATTATTGAATATACACGAATAAATAAAGATGTGGCTATCAATTTCATCCCCCAACGAATCGCAGCTTGCCTAGTTGTAAAAGTATCGAGCTACTACACAGTGGCACTAGGTTCGATCCCCTGCACCGCCGTTCGTTTTGCTTTCGCTTGTTGCCATTTTATTTAATTTTCTTTTAATTTTACGTATAGTTAATACTATTTTTTTTCTTTTCAAGTTGTAATATTTTGATAAGAATCTACAAAGATTTCATACTTTTACTTAAAAATATTTCCAAAAAAAAGGAATTGAAGAAATAAATGTCTAAATTCGGTCCGGGATTCTGGGCATGCGCAGTCTCATTCTTCCCGATATACACATGGCTTTCTTGCAGAGATTTGCCCCATTATTGAATATACACAAATAAATGAAAAAGATTCTCTCAATTCCAACCCACAAAGAATCGCAGCTTGCCTAGTGGTCCGAGTATCGAGCTACAAAACAGTGGCACTAGGTTCGATACCCTCCACCGGCGATCGTTTTGCTTTCGCTTTTTGTAATTTTATTTTATTATTATTTTTTGTAATTTTACGTATTGAATATATTATTTTTTTTTCTTTTCAAGTTGTAATATTTTGATAAGAATCTACAAAGATTTCATACTTTTACTTAAAAATATTTCCAAAATAAAGGAATTGAAGAAATAAATGTCTAAATTCGGTCCGGGATTCTGGGCATGCGCAGTCTCATTCTTCTCGATATACACATGGCTTTCTTGCAGAGATTTGCCCCATTATTGAATATACACAAATAAATGAAGAAGATGCTCTCAATTCCAACCCACAACGAATCGCAGCTTGCCTAGTGGTCCGAGTATCGAGCTACAAAACAGTGGCACTAGGTTCGATACCCTCCACCGGCGATCGTTTTGCTTTCGCTTTTTGTAATTTCATTTTATTATTATTTTTTTAATTTTACGTATTGAATATATTATTTTTTTTTCTTTTCAAGTTGTAATATTTTGATAAGAATCTACAAAGATTTCATACTTTTACTTAAAAATATTTCTTAAATAAAGGAATTGAAGAAATAAATGTCTAAATTCGGTCCGGGATTCTGGGCATGCGCAGACTCATTCTTCTCGATATACACATGGCTTTCTTGCAGAGATTTGCCCCATTATTGAATATACACGAATAAATGAAGAAGTGGCTATCAATTTCATCCCACAACGAATCGTAGCTTGCCTAGTGGTCCGAGTATCGAGCTACCAAACAGTGGCACTGAGTTCGATACCCTCCACCGACGATCGTTTCGCTTTCGCTTTTTGTAATTTCATTTTATTATTATTTTTTTTAATTTTACGTTTTGAATATATTATTTTTTTTTCTTTTCAAGTTGTAATATTTTGATAAGAATCTACAAAGATTTCATACTTTTACTAAAAAATATTTCCAAAATAAAGGAATTGAAGAAATAAATGTCTAAATTCGGTCCGGGATTCTGGGCATGCGCAGTCTCATTCTTCTCGATATACACATGGCTTTCTTGCAGAGATTTGCCCCATTATTGAATATACACAAATAAATGAAGAAGATGCTCTCAATTCCAACCCATAAAGAATCGCAGCTTACCTAGTGGTCCGAGTATCGAGCTACAAAAAAGTGGCACTAGGTTCGATACCCTCCACCGGCGATCGTTTTGCTTTCGCTTTTTGTAATTTCATTTTATTATTTTTTTTTTTGAATTTTACGTATTGAATATATTATTTTTTTTTCTTTTCAAGTTTTAATATTTTGATAAGAATCTACAAAGATTTCATACTTTTACTTAAAAATATTTCCAAAATAAAGGAATTGAAGAAATAAATGTTTAAATTCGGTCCGGGATTCTGGGCATGCGCAGACTCATTCTTCTCGATATACACATGGCTTTCTTGCAGAGATTTGCCCCATTATTGAATATACACGAATAAATGAAGAAGTGGCTATCAATTTCATCCCACAACGATTCGTAGCTTGCCTAGTGGTCCGAGTATCGAGCTACCAAACAGTGGCACTGAGTTCGATACCCTCCACCGACGATCGTTTCGCTTTCGCTTTTTGTAATTTCAATTTATTATTATTTTTTTAATTTTACGTATTGAATATATTATTTTTTTTTCTTTTCAAGTTGTAATATTTTGATAAGAATCTACAAAGATTTCATACTTTTACTTAAAAATATTTCCAAAATAAAGGAATTGAAGAAATAAATGTCTAAATTCGGTCCGGGATTCTGGGCATGCGCAGTCTCATTCTTCTCGATATACACATGGCTTTCTTGCAGAGATTTGCCCCATTATTGAATATACACGAATAAATGAAGAAGTGGCTATCAATTTCATCCCACAACGATTCGTAGCTTGCCTAGTGGTCCGAGTATCGAGCTACCAAACAGTGGCACTAAGTTCGATACCCTCCACCGACGATCGTTTCGCTTTCGCTTTTTGTAATTTCATTTTATTATTATTTTTTTAATTTTACGTATTGAATATATTATTTTTTTTTCTTTTCAAGTTGTAATATTTTGATAAGAATCTACAAAGATTTCATACTTTTACTTAAAAATATTTCCAAAATAAAGGAATTGAAGAAATAAATGTTTAAATTCGGTCCGGGATTCTGGGCATGCGCAGTCTCATTCTTCTCGATATACACATGGCTTTCTTGCAGAGATTTGCCCCATTATTGAATATACACAAATAAATGAAGAAGATGCTCTCAATTCCAACCCACAAAGAATCGCAGCTTGCCTAGTGGTCCGAGTATCGAGCTACAAAACAGTGGCACTAGGTTCGATACCCTCCACCGACGATCGTTTCGCTTTTTGTAATTTCATTTTATTATTATTTTTTTAATTTTACGTATTGAATATATTATTTTTTTTTCTTTTCAAGTTGTAATATTTTGATAAGAATCTACAAAGATTTCATACTTTTACTTAAAAATATTTCCAAAATAAAGGAATTGAAGAAATAAATGTCTAAATTCGGTCCGGGATTCTGGGCATGCGCAGTCTCATTCTTCTCGATATACACATGGCTTTCTTGCAGAGATTTGCCCCATTATTGAATATATACAAATAAATGAAGAAGATGCTCTCAATTCCAACCCACAAAGAATCGGAGCTTGCCTAGTGGTCCGAGTATCGAGCTACAAAACAGTGGCACTAGGTTCGATACCCTCCACCGGCGATCGTTTCGCTTTCGCTTTTTGTAATTTCATTTTATTATTATTTTTTTTAATTTTACGTTTTGAATATATTATTTTTTTTTCTTTTCAAGTTGTAATATTTTGATAAGAATCTACAAAGATTTCATACTTTTACTTAAAAATATTTCCAAAATAAAGGAATTGAAGAAATAAATGTCTAAATTCGGTCCGGGATTCTGGGCATGCGCAGTGTCATTCTTCTCGATATACACATGGCTTTCTTGCAGAGATTTGCCCCATTATTGAATATACACAAATAAATGAAGAAGATGCTCTCAATTCCAACCCACAACGAATCGCAGCTTGCCTAGTGGTCCGAGTATCGAGCTACAAAACAGTGGCACTAGGTTCGATACCCTCCACCGGCGATCGTTTCGCTTTCGCTTTTTGTAATTTCATTTTATTATTATTTTTTTTAATTTTACGTATTGAATATATTATTTTTTTTTCTTTTCAAGTTGTAATATTTTGTTAAGAATCTACAAAGATTTCATACTTTTACTTAAAAATATTTCCAAAATAAAGGAATTGAAGAAATAAATGTCTAAATTCGGTCCGGGATTCTGGGCATGCGCAGACTCATTCTTCTCGATATACACATGGCTTTCTTGCAGAGATTTGCCCCATTATTGAATATACACGAATAAATGAAGAAGTGGCTATCAATTTCATCCCACATCGATTCGTAGCTTGCCTAGTGGTCCGAGTATCGAGCTACCAAACAGTGGCACTAAGTTCGATACCCTCCACCGACGATCGTTTCGCTTTCGCTTTTTGTAATTTCATTTTATTATTATTTTTTTAATTTTACGTATTGAATATATTATTTTTTTTTTCTTTTCAAGTTGTAATATTTTGATAAGAATCTACAAAGATTTCATACTTTTACTTAAAAATATTTCCAAAATAAAGGAATTGAAAAAATAAATGTCTAAATTCGGTCCGGGATTCTGGGCATGCGCAGTCTCATTCTTCTCGATATACACATGGCTTTCTTGCAGAGATTTGCCCCATTATTGAATATACACAAATAAATGAAGAAGATGCTCTCAATTCCAACCCACAAAGAATCGCAGCTTGCCTAGTGGTCCGAGTATCGAGCTAGAAAACAGTGGCACTAGGTTCGATACCCTCCACCGACGATCGTTTCGCTTTCGCTTTTTGTAATTTCATTTTATTATTATTTTTTTAATTTTACGTATTGAATATATTATTTTTTTTTGTTTTCAAGTTGTAATATTTTGATAAGAATCTACAAAGATTTCATACTTTTACTTAAAAATATTTCCAAAATAAAGGAATTGAAGAAATAAATGTCTAAATTCGGTCCGGGATTCTGGGCATGCGCAGTCTCATTCTTCTCGATATACACATGGCTTTCTTGCAGAGATTTGCCCCATTATTGAATATACACAAATAAATGAAGAAGATGCTCTCAATTCCAACCCACAAAGAATCGCAGCTTGCCTAGTGGTCCGAGTATCGAGCTACAAAACAGTGGCACTAGGTTCGATACCCTCCACCGACGATCGTTTCGCATTTTGTAATTTCATTTTATTATTATTTTTTTAATTTTACGTATTGAATATATTATTTTTTTTTCTTTTCAAGTTGTAATATTTTGATAAGAATCTACAAAGATTTCATACTTTTACTTAAAAATATTTCCAAAATAAAGGAATTGAAGAAATAAATGTCTAAATTCGGTCCGGGATTCTGGGCATGCGCAGTCTCATTCTTCTCGATATACACATGGCTTTCTTGCAGAGATTTGCCCCATTATTGAATATATACAAATAAATGAAGAAGATGCTCTCAATTCCAACCCACAAAGAATCGGAGCTTGCCTAGTGGTCCGAGTATCGAGCTACAAAACAGTGGCACTAGGTTCGATACCCTCCACCGGCGATCGTTTCGCTTTCGCTTTTTGTAATTTCATTTTATTATTATTTTTTTTAATTTTACGTTTTGAATATATTATTTTTTTTTCTTTTCAAGTTGTAATATTTTGATAAGAATCTACAAAGATTTCATACTTTTACTTAAAAATATTTCCAAAATAAAGGAATTGAAGAAATAAATGTCTAAATTCGGTCCGGGATTCTGGGCATGCGCAGTGTCATTCTTCTCGATATACACATGGCTTTCTTGCAGAGATTTGCCCCATTATTGAATATACACGAATAAATGAAGAAGTGGCTATCAATTTCATCCCACAACGATTCGTAGCTTGCCTAGTGGTCCGAGTATCGAGCTACCAAACAGTGGCACTAAGTTCGATACCCTCCACCGACGATCGTTTCGCTTTCGCTTTTTGTAATTTCATTTTATTATTATTTTTTTAATTTTACGTATTGAATATATTATTTTTTTTTCTTTTCAAGTTGTAATATTTTGATAAGAATCTACAAAGATTTCATACTTTTACTTAAAAATATTTCCAAAATAAAGGAATTGAAGAAATAAATGTCTAAATTCGGTCCGGGATTCTGGGCATGCGCAGTCTCATTCTTCTCGATATACACATGGCTTTCTTGCAGAGATTTGCCCCATTATTGAATATACACAAATAAATGAAGAAGATGCTCTCAATTCCAACCCACAAAGAATCGCAGCTTGCCTAGTGGTCCGAGTATCGAGCTACAAAACAGTGGCACTAGGTTCGATACCCTCCACCGACGATCGTTTCGCTTTCGCTTTTTGTAATTTCATTTTATTATTATTTTTTTAATTTTACGTATTGAATATATTATTTTTTTTTGTTTTCAAGTTGTAATATTTTGATAAGAATCTACAAAGATTTCATACTTTTACTTAAAAATATTTCCAAAATAAAGGAATTGAAGAAATAAATGTATAAATTCAGTCGCAGATTCTGGGCATGTGCAGTCTCATTCTTCTCGATATACACATGGCTTTCTTGCAGAGATTTGCACCATTATTGAATATACACGAATAAATTAAGACGTGGCTTTCAATTCCATTCCACAGTGAATCGTTTCTTTCCTAGTGGTCCGAGTATCAAGCTGCCAAGCAGTGACAGTAGGTTCGATCCCCTACAGCGGCGATCGATTTGCTTTCGCTTTTTGTCATTTTATTTTATTATTATTTTTTTAATTTTTCATAGAATATACTAATTTTTTTTTCTTTTCAAGTGGTAATAATTTGATAACAATCTACAAAGATTTCATACTTTTAGTTAAAAATATTTCCAAAATAAAGGAATTGAAGAAATAAATGTCTAAATTCGGTCCGGGATTCTGGGCATGCGCAGTCTCATTCTTCTCGATATACACATGGCTTTCTTGCAGAGATTTGCCCCATTATTGAATATACACGAATAAATAAAGAAGTGGCTATCAATTTCATCCCACAACGAATCGCAGCTTGCCTAGTGGTAAAAGTATCGAGCTAGCAAACAGTGGCACTAGGTTCGATCCCCTGCACCGAAGTTCGTTTTAATTTCGCTTTTTGTCATTTTATTTAATTTTTTTTTAATTTTACGTATAGTTAATACTATTTTTTTATCTTTTCAAGTTATAATATTTTGATAAGAATCTACAAAGATTTCAAATTTTTACTTAAAAATATTTCCAAAATAAAGGAATTGAAGAAATAAAAGTCTTAAGTTGGTCAGACATTCTGGACATGCGCAGTCACATTCTTCTCGATATACACATGGCTTTCTTGCAGAGATTTGCCCCATTATTGAATATACATGAATAAATGAAAATGTGGCTTTCAATTCCATCCCCCAAATAATCGTATCTTGTCTAGTGATCCGAGTATCAAGCTACCAAACAGTGGCACTATGTTCTCACCCCTAAACCTGCGCTCGTTTTGCTTTCGCTTTTTGACATGTTATATAATTTTTTTTAATTTTACGTATAGTAAATACTATTTTTTTTCTTTTTAAGATGTTATATTTTTATAAAAATCTACAAATATTTAAAATTTTACATAAAATATTTAAAAAATAAAGGAATTGAAGAAATAAATGTCTAAATACGGTCGGAGATTCTATGCATGCGCAGTCTCATTCTTCTCGATATACACATGGCTATCTTGCAGACATTTGCCCCATTAATGAATATACACGAATAAATTAAGATGTGGCTTTCAATTCCATTCCACAGCGAATCGTTGCTTTCCTAGTGGTCCGAGTATCAAGTTGCCAAGCAGTGACAGTAGGTTCGATCCCCTACAGCGGCGATCGATTTGCTTTCGCTTTTTGTCATTTTATTTTATTATTATTTTTTTAATTTTTCATAGAATATACTAATTTTTTTTTTCTTTTCAAGTGGTAATATTTTGATAACAATCTACAAAGATTTCATACTTTTACTTAAAAATATTTCCAAAATAAAGGAATTGGAGAAATAAATGTCTAAATTCGGTCCGAGATTCTGGGCATGCGCAGTCTCATTCTTCTCGATATACACATGGCTTTCTTGCAGAGGTTTGCCCCATTATTGAATATACACGAATAAATGAATATGTGGCTTTCAATTCCATCCCGCAGAGAATCGTAGCTTGCTTATTGGTCGGAGTATCAAACAACCAAACAGTGCCACTAGTTTCGATCCTCTTCACCGGCGTTCGTTTTGCTTTCGCTTTTTGTCATTTTAATTTATTATTATTTTTTTAATTTTTCATAGAATATACTAATTTTTTTTTTCTTTTCAAGTGGTAATATTTTGATAACAATCTACAAAGATTTCATACTTTTACTTAAAAATATTTCCAAATTAAAGGAATTGGAGAAATAAATGTCTAAATTCGGTCCGAGATTCTGGGCATGCGCAGTCTCATTCTTCTCGATATACACATGGCTTTCTTGCAGAGATTTGCTCCATTATTGAATGTACAAGAATAAATGAAGATGTGGCTTTCAATTAAATCCCACAGCGAATCATAGCTTGCTTAGAGTTCCGAGTATCGAGCTGCTAAAAAGTGGCACTAGGTTCGATCCCTTCCTCCGGCGTTCGTTTTGCTTTCGCTTTTTGTCATTTAATTAAATTTTTTTTTTATTTTACGTATAGTAAATACTATTTTTTTTTCTTTTCAAGATGTAATATTTTGATAAGAATCTACAAAGATTTCATACTTTTAGTTAAAAATATTTCCAAAATAAAGGAATTGAAGAAATAAATGTCTAAATTCGGTCCGGGATTCTGGACATGCGCAGTCTCATTCTTCTCGATATAGACATGGCTTTCTTGCAGAGATTTGCCCCATTATTGAATATACACGAATAAATGAAGAAGTGGCTCTCAATTCCAACCCACAGAGAATCGCAGCTTGCCTAGTGGTCCGAGTATCGAGCTACAAAACAGTGGCACTAGGTTCGATACCCTCCACCGGCGATCGTTTTGCTTTCGCTTTTTGTAATTTTATTTTATTATTATTTTTTTAATTTTACGTATAGAATATAATATTTTTTTTTCTTTTTAAGTTGTAATATTTTGATAAGAGTCTACAAAGATTTCAAACTTTTACTTAAAAATATTTCCAAAATAAAGGAATTGAAGAAATAAATGTTTCAATTCAGTCGCAGATTCTGGGCATGCGCAGTCTCATTCTTCTCGATATACACATGGCTTTCTTGCAGAGATTTGCCCCATTATTGATTATACACGAATAAATAAAGATGTGGCTATTAATTTCATCCCACAACGAATCGCAGCTTGCCTAGTGGTAAAAGTATCGAGCTACTACACAGTTTCACTAGGTTCGATCCCCTGCACCGCCGTTCGTTTTGCTTTCACTTGTTGCCATTTTATTTAATTTTCTTTTAATTTTACGTATAGTTAATACTATTTTTTTTTTCTTTTCAAGTTGTAATATTTTGATAAGAAACTAAAAAGATTTCAAACTTTTACTTAAAAATATTTCCAAAATAAAGGAATTGAAGAAATAAAAGTCTTAAGTCGGTCAGACATTTTGGGCATGTGCAGTCTCATTCTTCTCGATATAGACATGGCTTTCTTGCAGAGATTTCCCCATTATTGAATATACACGAATAAATGAAGAAGTGGCTCTCAATTCCAACCCACAGAGAATCGCAGCTTGCCTAGTGGTCCGAGTATCGAGCTACAAAACAGTGGCACTAGGTTCGATACCCTCCACCGGCGATCGTTTTGCTTTCGCTTTTTGTAATTTTATTTTATTATTATTTTTTTAATTTTACGTATAGAATATAATATTTTTTTTTTCTTTTTAAGTTGTAATATTTTGATAAGAGTCTACAAAGATTTCAAACTTTTACTTAAAAATATTTCCATAATAAAGGAATTGAAGAAATAAATGTTTCAATTCAGTCGCAGATTCTGGGCATGCGCAGTCTCATTCTTCTCGATATACACATGGCTTTCTTGCAGAGATTTGCCTCATTATTGAATATACACGAATAAATAAAGATGTGGCTATTAATTTCATCCCACAACGAATCGCAGCTTGCCTAGTGGTAAAAGTATCGAGCTACTACACAGTTTCACTAGGTTCGATCCCCTGCACCGCCGTTCGTTTTGCTTTCACTTGTTGCCATTTTATTTAATTTTCTTTTAATTTTACGTATAGTTAATACTATTTTTTTTTTCTTTTCAAGTTGTAATATTTTGATAAGAAACTAAAAAGATTTCAAACTTTTACTTAAAAATATTTCCAAAATAAAGGAATTGAAGAAATAAAAGTCTTAAGTCGGTCAGACATTTTGGGCATGTGCAGTCTCATTCTTCTCGATATACACATGGCTTTCTTGCAGAGATTTGCCCAATTATTGAACATACACGAATAAATGAAGATGTGGCTTTCAATTCCATCCCCCAACGAATCGTAGCTTGATTAGTGGTCCGAGTATCGAGCTACCAAACAGTGGCACTAGGTTCGATCCCCTGCACCGACGTTTGTTTTAATTTCGCTTTTTGTCATTTTATTTAATTTTTTTTTAATTTTACGTATAGTTAATGCTATTTTTTTATCTTTTCAAGTTATAATATTTTGATAAGAATCTACAAAGATTTCAAATTTTTACTTAAAAATATTTCCAAAATAAAGGAATTGAAGAAATAAAAGTCTTAAGTTGGTCAGACATTCTGGACATGCGCAGTCACATTCTTCTCGATATACACATGGCTTTCTTGCAGAGATTTGCCCCATTATTGAATATACATGAATAAATGAAAATGTGGCTTTCAATTCCATCCCCCAAATAATCGTATCTTGTCTAGTGATCCGAGTATCAAGCTACCAAACAGTGGCACTATGTTCTCACCCCTAAACCTGCGCTCCTTTTGCTTTCGCTTTTTGACATGTTATTTAATTTTTTTTAATTTTACGTATAGTAAATACTATTTTTTTTCTTTTTAAGATGTTATATTTTTATAAGAAACTACAAATATTTAAAATTTTACATAAAATATTTAAAAAATAAAGGAATTGAAGAAATAAATGTCTAAATACGGTCGGAGATTCTATGCATGCGCAGTCTCATTCTTCTCGATATACACAGGGCTTTCTTGCAGAGATTTGCCCCATTATTGAATATACACGAATAAATTAAGATGTAGCTTTCAATTCCATTCCACAGCGAATCGTTGCTTTCCTAGTGGTCCGAGTATCAAGCTGCCAAGCAGTGACAGTAGGTTCGATCCCCTACAGCGGCGATCGATTTGCTTTCGCTTTTTGTCATTTTATTTTATTATTATTTTTTTAATTTTTCATAGAATATACTAATTTTTTTTTCTTTTCAAGTGGTAATATTTTGATAAGAATCTACAAAGATTTCATACTTTTACTTAAAAATATTTCCAAAATAAAGGAATTGGAGAAATAAATGTCTAAATTCGGTCCGAGATTCTGGGCATGCGCAGTCTCATTCTTCTCGATATACACATGGCTTTCTTGCAGAGGTTTGCCCCATTATTGAATATACACAAATAAATGAATATGTGGCTTTCAATTCCATCCCGCAGAGAATCGTAGCTTGCTTATTGGTCCGAGTATCAAACAACCAAACAGTGACACTAGTTTCGATCCTCTTCACCGGCGTTCGTTTTGCTTTCGCTTTTTGTCATTTTAATTGATTTTTTTAATTTTACGTATAGTAAATACTATTTTTTTCGTTTCAAGATGTAATATTATCATAAGAATCTACAAAGATTTCAAACTTTTTCCTAAAAATATTTCAAAAATAAAGGAATAGAAGAAATTAATGTCTAAATTCGGCCCGAGATTCTAGGCATGCGCTGTCCCATTCTTCTCGATATACACATGGCTTTCTTGCAGAGATTTGCCCCATTATTGAATATACATGAATAAATGAAAATGTGGCTTTCAATTCCATCCCCCAAATAATCGTATCTTGTCTAGTGATCCGAGTATCAAGCTACCAAACAGTGGCACTATGTTCTCACCCCTAAACCTGCGCTCGTTTTGCTTTCGCTTTTTGACATGTTATATAATTTTTTTTAATTTTACGTATAGTAAATACTATTTTTTTTCTTTTTAAGATGTTATATTTTTATAAAAATCTACAAATATTTAAAATTTTACATAAAATATTTAAAAAATAAAGGAATTGAAGAAATAAATGTCTAAATACGGTCGGAGATTCTATGCATGCGCAGTCTCATTCTTCTCGATATACACATGGCTATCTTGCAGACATTTGCCCCATTAATGAATATACACGAATAAATTAAGATGTGGCTTTCAATTCCATTCCACAGCGAATCGTTGCTTTCCTAGTGGTCCGAGTATCAAGTTGCCAAGCAGTGACAGTAGGTTCGATCCCCTACAGCGGCGATCGATTTGCTTTCGCTTTTTGTCATTTTATTTTATTATTATTTTTTTAATTTTTCATAGAATATACTAATTTTTTTTTTCTTTTCAAGTGGTAATATTTTGATAACAATCTACAAAGATTTCATACTTTTACTTAAAAATATTTCCAAAATAAAGGAATTGGAGAAATAAATGTCTAAATTCGGTCCGAGATTCTGGGCATGCGCAGTCTCATTCTTCTCGATATACACATGGCTTTCTTGCAGAGGTTTGCCCCATTATTGAATATACACGAATAAATGAATATGTGGCTTTCAATTCCATCCCGCAGAGAATCGTAGCTTGCTTATTGGTCGGAGTATCAAACAACCAAACAGTGACACTAGTTTCGATCCTCTTCACCGGCGTTCGTTTTGCTTTCGCTTTTTGTCATTTTAATTTATTATTATTTTTTTAATTTTTCATAGAATATACTAATTTTTTTTTCTTTTCAAGTGGTAATATTTTGATAACAATCTACAAAGATTTCATACTTTTACTTAAAAATATTTCCAAAATAAAGGAATTGGAGAAATAAATGTCTAAATTCGGTCCGAGATTCTGGGCATGCGCAGTCTCATTCTTCTCGATATACACATGGCTTTCTTGCAGAGATTTGTTCCATTATTGAATGTACAAGAATAAATGAAGATGTGGCTTTCAATTAAATCCCACAGCGAATCATAGCTTGCTTAGAGTTCCGAGTATCGAGCTGCTAAAAAGTGGCACTAGGTTCGATCCCTTCCTCCGGCGTTCGTTTTGCTTTCGCTTTTTGTCATTTAATTAAATTTTTTTTTTATTTTACGTATAGTAAATACTATTTTTTTTTCTTTTCAAGATGTAATATTTTGATAAGAATCTACAAAGATTTCATACTTTTAGTTAAAAATATTTCCAAAATAAAGGAATTGAAGAAATAAATGTCTAAATTCGGTCCGGGATTCTGGACATGCGCAGTCTCATTCTTCTCGATATAGACATGGCTTTCTTGCAGAGATTTGCCCCATTATTGAATATACACGAATAAATGAAGAAGTGGCTCTCAATTCCAACCCACAGAGAATCGCAGCTTGCCTAGTGGTCCAAGTATCGAGCTACAAAACAGTGGCACTAGGTTCGATACCCTCCACCGGCGATCGTTTTGCTTTCGCTTTTTGTAATTTTATTTTATTATTATTTTTTTAATTTTACGTATAGAATATAATATTTTTTTTTATTTTTAAGTTGTAATATTTTGATAAGAGTCTACAAAGATTTCAAACTTTTACTTAAAAATATTTCCAAAATAAAGGAATTGAAGAAATAAGTGTTTCAATTCAGTCGCAGATTCTGGGCATGCGCAGTCTCATTCTTCTCGATATACACATGGCTTTCTTGCAGAGATTTGCCCCATTATTGAATATACACGAATAAATAAAGATGTGGCTATTAATTTCATCCCACAACGAATCGCAGCTTGCCTAGTGGTAAAAGTATCGAGCTACTACACAGTTTCACTAGGTTCGATCCCCTGCACCGCCGTTCGTTTTGCTTTCACTTGTTGCCATTTTATTTAATTTTCTTTTAATTTTACGTATAGTTAATACTATTTTTTTTTTCTTTTCAAGTTGTAATATTTTGATAAGAAACTAAAAAGATTTCAAACTTTTACTTAAAAATATTTCCAAAATAAAGGAATTGAAGAAATAAAAGTCTTAAGTCGGTCAGACATTTTGGGCATGTGCAGTCTCATTCTTCTCGATATAGACATGGCTTTCTTGCAGAGATTTCCCCATTATTGAATATACACGAATAAATGAAGAAGTGGCTCTCAATTCCAACCCACAGAGAATCGCAGCTTGCCTAGTGGTCCGAGTATCGAGCTACAAAACAGTGGCACTAGGTTCGATACCCTCCACCGGCGATCGTTTTGCTTTCGCTTTTTGTAATTTTATTTTATTATTATTTTTTTAATTTTACGTATAGAATATAATATTTTTTTTTCTTTTTAAGTTGTAATATTTTGATAAGAGTCTACAAAGATTTCAAACTTTTACTTAAAAATATTTCCAAAATAAAGGAATTGAAGAAATAAATGTTTCAATTCAGTCGCAGATTCTGGGCATGCGCAGTCTCATTCTTCTCGATATACACATGGCGTTCTTGCAGAGATTTGCCTCATTATTGAATATACACGAATAAATAAAAATGTGGCTATTAATTTCATCCCACAACGAATCGCAGCTTGCCTAGTGGTAAAAGTATCGAGCTACTACACAGTTTCACTAGGTTCGATCCCCTGCACCGCCGTTCGTTTTGCTTTCACTTGTTGCCATTTTATTTAATTTTCTTTTAATTTTACGTATAGTTAATACTATTTTTTTTTTCTTTTCAAGTTGTAATATTTTGATAAGAAACTAAAAAGATTTCAAACTTTTACTTAAAAATATTTCCAAAATAAAGGAATTGAAGAAATAAAAGTCTTAAGTCGGTCAGACATTTTGGGCATGTGCAGTCTCATTCTTCTCGATATACACATGGCTTTCTTGCAGAGATTTGCCCAATTATTGAACATACACGAATAAATGAAGATGTGGCTTTCAATTCCATCCCCCAACGAATCGTAGCTTGATTAGTGGTCCGAGTATCGAGCTACCAAACAGTGGCACTAGGTTCGATCCCCTGCACCGACGTTTGTTTTAATTTCGCTTTTTGTCATTTTATTTAATTTTTTTTTAATTGTACGTATACTTAATGCTATTTTTTTATCTTTTCAAGTTATAATATTTTGATAAGAATCTACAAAGATTTCAAACTTTTACTTAAAAATATATCCAAAATAAAGGAATTGAAGAAATAAAAGTCTTAAGTCGGTCAGACATTCTGGGCATGTGCAGTCTCATTCTTCTCGATATACACATGGCTTTCTTGCAGAGATTTGCCCCATTATTGAATATACACGAATAAATAAAGATGTGGCTATCAATTTCATCCCCCAACGAATCGCAGCTTGCCTAGTGGTAAAAGTATCGAGCTACTACACAGTGGCACTAGGTTCGACCCCTGCACCGCCGTTCGTTTTGCTTTCTCTTGTTGCCATTTTATTTAATTTTCTTTTAATTTTACGTATAGTTAATACTATTTTTTTTCTTTTCAAGTTGTAATATTTTGATAAGAATCTACAAAGATTTCAAACTTTTTCCTAAAAATATTTCAAAAATAAAGGAATAGAAGAAATTAATGTCTAAATTCGGCCCGAGATTCTAGGCATGCGCTGTCCCATTCTTCTCGATATACACATGGCTTTCTTGCAGAGATTTGCCCCATTATTGAATATACATGAATAAATGAAAATGTGGCTTTCAATTCCATCCCCCAAATAATCGTATCTTGTCTAGTGATCCGAGTATCAAGCTACCAAACAGTGGCACTATGTTCTCACCCCTAAACCTGCGCTCGTTTTGCTTTCGCTTTTTGACATGTTATATAATTTTTTTTAATTTTACGTATAGTAAATACTATTTTTTTTCTTTTTAAGATGTTATATTTTTATAAAAATCTACAAATATTTAAAATTTTACATAAAATATTTAAAAAATAAAGGAATTGAAGAAATAAATGTCTAAATACGGTCGGAGATTCTATGCATGCGCAGTCTCATTCTTCTCGATATACACATGGCTATCTTGCAGACATTTGCCCCATTAATGAATATACACGAATAAATTAAGATGTGGCTTTCAATTCCATTCCACAGCGAATCGTTGCTTTCCTAGTGGTCCGAGTATCAAGTTGCCAAGCAGTGACAGTAGGTTCGATCCCCTACAGCGGCGATCGATTTGCTTTCGCTTTTTGTCATTTTATTTTATTATTATTTTTTTAATTTTTCATAGAATATACTAATTTTTTTTTTCTTTTCAAGTGGTAATATTTTGATAACAATCTACAAAGATTTCATACTTTTACTTAAAAATATTTCCAAAATAAAGGAATTGGAGAAATAAATGTCTAAATTCGGTCCGAGATTCTGGGCATGCGCAGTCTCATTCTTCTCGATATACACATGGCTTTCTTGCAGAGGTTTGCCCCATTATTGAATATACACGAATAAATGAATATGTGGCTTTCAATTCCATCCCGCAGAGAATCGTAGCTTGCTTATTGGTCGGAGTATCAAACAACCAAACAGTGACACTAGTTTCGATCCTCTTCACCGGCGTTCGTTTTGCTTTCGCTTTTTGTCATTTTAATTTATTATTATTTTTTTAATTTTTCATAGAATATACTAATTTTTTTTTTCTTTTCAAGTGGTAATATTTTGATAACAATCTACAAAGATTTCATACTTTTACTTAAAAATATTTCCAAAATAAAGGAATTGGAGAAATAAATGTCTAAATTCGGTCCGAGATTCTGGGCATGCGCAGTCTCATTCTTCTCGATATACACATGGCTTTCTTGCAGAGATTTTTTCCATTATTGAATGTACAAGAATAAATGAAGATGTGGCTTTCAATTAAATCCCACAGCGAATCATAGCTTGCTTAGAGTTCCGAGTATCGAGCTGCTAAAAAGTGGCACTAGGTTCGATCCCTTCCTCCGGCGTTCGTTTTGCTTTCGCTTTTTGTCATTTAATTAAATTTTTTTTTTATTTTACGTATAGTAAATACTATTTTTTTTTCTTTTCAAGATGTAATATTTTGATAAGAATCTACAAAGATTTCATACTTTTAGTTAAAAATATTTCCAAAATAAAGGAATTGAAGAAATAAATGTCTAAATTCGGTCCGGGATTCTGGACATGCGCAGTCTCATTCTTCTCGATATAGACATGGCTTTCTTGCAGAGATTTGCCCCATTATTGAATATACACGAATAAATGAAGAAGTGGCTCTCAATTCCAACCCACAGAGAATCGCAGCTTGCCTAGTGGTCCGAGTATCGAGCTACTAAACAGTGGCACTAGGTTCGATACCCTCCACCGGCGATCGTTTTGCTTTCGCTTTTTGTAATTTTATTTTATTATTATTTTTTTAATTTTACGTATAGAATATAATATTTTTTTTTCTTTTTAAGTTGTAATATTTTGATAAGAGTCTACAAAGATTTCAAACTTTTACTTAAAAATATTTCCAAAATAAAGGAATTGAAGAAATAAATGTTTCAATTCAGTCGCAGATTCTGGGCATGCGCAGTCTCATTCTTCTCGATATACACATGGCTTTCTTGCAGAGATTTGCCCCATTATTGAATATACACGAATAAATAAAGATGTGGCTATTAATTTCATCCCACAACGAATCGCAGCTTGCCTAGTGGTAAAAGTATCGAGCTACTACACAGTTTCACTAGGTTCGATCCCCTGCACCGCCGTTCGTTTTGCTTTCACTTGTTGCCATTTTATTTAATTTTCTTTTAATTTTACGTATAGTTAATACTATTTTTTTTTTCTTTTCAAGTTGTAATATTTTGATAAGAAACTAAAAAGATTTCAAACTTTTACTTAAAAATATTTCCAAAATAAAGGAATTGAAGAAATAAAAGTCTTAAGTCGGTCAGACATTTTGGGCATGTGCAGTCTCATTCTTCTCGATATAGACATGGCTTTCTTGCAGAGATTTCCCCATTATTGAATATACACGAATAAATGAAGAAGTGGCTCTCAATTCCAACCCACAGAGAATCGCAGCTTGCCTAGTGGTCCGAGTATCGAGCTACAAAACAGTGGCACTAGGTTCGATACCCTCCACCGGCGATCGTTTTGCTTTCGCTTTTTGTAATTTTATTTTATTATTATTTTTTTAATTTTACGTATAGAATATAATATTTTTTTTTCTTTTTAAGTTGTAATATTTTGATAAGAGTCTACAAAGATTTCAAACTTTTACTTAAAAATATTTCCAAAATAAAGGAATTGAAGAAATAAATGTTTCAATTCAGTCGCAGATTCTGGGCATGCGCAGTCTCATTCTTCTCGATATACACATGGCGTTCTTGCAGAGATTTGCCTCATTATTGAATATACACGAATAAATAAAAATGTGGCTATTAATTTCATCCCACAACGAATCGCAGCTTGCCTAGTGGTAAAAGTATCGAGCTACTACACAGTTTCACTAGGTTCGATCCCCTGCACCGCCGTTCGTTTTGCTTTCACTTGTTGCCATTTTATTTAATTTTCTTTTAATTTTACGTATAGTTAATACTATTTTTTTTTTCTTTTCAAGTTGTAATATTTTGATAAGAAACTAAAAAGATTTCAAACTTTTACTTAAAAATATTTCCAAAATAAAGGAATTGAAGAAATAAAAGTCTTAAGTCGGTCAGACATTTTGGGCATGTGCAGTCTCATTCTTCTCGATATACACATGGCTTTCTTGCAGAGATTTGCCCAATTATTGAACATACACGAATAAATGAAGATGTGGCTTTCAATTCCATCCCCCAACGAATCGTAGCTTGATTAGTGGTCCGAGTATCGAGCTACCAAACAGTGGCACTAGGTTCGATCCCCTGCACCGACGTTTGTTTTAATTTCGCTTTTTGTCATTTTATTTAATTTTTTTTTAATTTTACGTATAGTTAATGCTATTTTTTTATCTTTTCAAGTTATAATATTTTGATAAGAATCTACAAAGATTTCAAACTTTTACTTAAAAATATATCCAAAATAAAGGAATTGAAGAAATAAAAGTCTTAAGTCGGTCAGACATTCTGGGCATGTGCAGTCTCATTCTTCTCGATATACACATGGCTTTCTTGCAGAGATTTGCCCCATTATTGAATATACACGAATAAATAAAGATGTGGCTATCAATTTCATCCCCCAACGAATCGCAGCTTGCCTAGTGGTAAAAGTATCGAGCTACTACACAGTGGCACTAGGTTCGACCCCTGCACCGCCGTTCGTTTTGCTTTCGCTTGTTGCCATTTTATTTAATTTTCTTTTAATTTTACGTATAGTTAATACTATTTTTTTTCTTTTCAAGTTGTAATATTTTGATAAGAATCTACAAAGATTTCAAACTTTTTCCTAAAAATATTTCAAAAATAAAGGAATAGAAGAAATTAATGTCTAAATTCGGCCCGAGATTCTAGGCATGCGCTGTCCCATTCTTCTCGATATACACATGGCTTTCTTGCAGAGATTTGCCCCATTATTGAATATACATGAATAAATGAAAATGTGGCTTTCAATTCCATCCCCCAAATAATCGTATCTTGTCTAGTGATCCGAGTATCAAGCTACCAAACAGTGGCACTATGTTCTCACCCCTAAACCTGCGCTCGTTTTGCTTTCGCTTTTTGACATGTTATATAATTTTTTTTAATTTTACGTATAGTAAATACTATTTTTTTTCTTTTTAAGATGTTATATTTTTATAAAAATCTACAAATATTTAAAATTTTACATAAAATATTTAAAAAATAAAGGAATTGAAGAAATAAATGTCTAAATACGGTCGGAGATTCTATGCATGCGCAGTCTCATTCTTCTCGATATATACATGGCTTTCTTGCAGAGATTTGCCCCATTATTGAATATACACGAATAAATGAAGAAGTGGCTATCAATTTCATCCCACAACGAATCGTAGCTTGGCTAGTGGTCTGAGTATCGAGCAACCAAACAGTGGCACTGAGTTCGATACCCTCCACCGACGATCGTTTCGCTTTCGCTTTTTGTAATTTCATTTTTATTATTATTTTTTTTAATTTTACGTATTGAATATATTATTTTTTTTTCTTTTCAAGTTGTAATATTTTGATAAGAATCTACAAAGATTTCATACTTTTACTTAAAAATATTTCCAAAATAAAGTAATTGAAGAAATAAATGTCTAAATTCGGTCCGGGATTCTGGGCATGCGCAGTCTCATTCTTCTCGATATACACATGGCTTTCTTGCAGAGATTTGCCCCATTATTGAATATACACAAATAAATGAAGAAGATGCTCTCAATTCCAACCCACAACGAATCGCAGCTTGCCTAGTGGTCCGAGTATCGAGCTACAAAACAGTGGCACTAGGCTCGATACCCTCCAGCGGCGATCGTTTTGCTTTCGCTTTTTGTAATTTCATTTTATTATTATTTTTTTTAATTTTACGTATTGAATATATTATTTTTTTTTCCTTTCAAGTTGTAATATTTTGATAAGAATCTACAAAGATTTCATACTTTTACTTAAAAATATTTCCAAAATAAAGGAATTGAAGAAATAAAAGTCTAAATTCGGTCCGGGATTCTGGGCATGCGCAGACTCATTCTTCTCGATATACACATGGCTTTCTTGCAGAGATTTGCCCCATTATTGAATATACACGAATAAATGAAGAAGTGGCTATCAATTTCATCCCACAACGAATCGTAGCTTGCCTAGTGGTCCGAGTATCGAGCTACCAAACAGTGGCACTGAGTTCGATACCCTCCACCGACGATCGTTTCGCTTTCGCTTTTTGTAATTTCATTTTATTATTATTTTTTTAATTTTACGTATTGAATATATTATTTTTTTTTCTTTTCAAGTTGTAATATTTTGATAAGAATCTACAAAGATTTCATACTTTTACTTAAAAATATTTCTTAAATAAAGGAATTGAAGAAATAAATGTCTAAATTCGGTCCGGGATTCTGGGCATGCGCAGACTCATTCTTCTAGATATACACATGGCTTTCTTGCAGAGATTTGCCCCATTATTGAATATACACGAATAAATGAAGAAGTGGCTATCAATTTCATCCCACAACGAATCGTAGCTTGCCTAGTGGTCCGAGTATCGAGCTACCAAGCAGTGGCACTGAGTTCGATACCCTCCACCGACGATCGTTTCGCTTTCGCTTTTTGTAATTTCATTTTATTATTATTTCTTTTAATTTTACGTTTTGAATATATTATTTTTTTTTCTTTTCAAGTTGTAATATTTTGATAAGAATCTACAAAGATTTCATACTTTTACTTAAAAATATTTCCAAAATAAAGGAATTGAAGAAATAAATGTCTAAATTCGGTCCGGGATTCTGGGCATGCGCAGTCTCATTCTTCTCGATATACACATGGCTTTCTTGCAGAGATTTGCCCCATTATTGAATATACACGAATAAATGAAGAAGATGCTCTCAATTCCAACCCACAACGAATCGCAGCTTGCCTAGTGGTCCGAGTATCGAGCTACAAAACAGTGGCACTAGGTTCGATACCCTCCACCGGCGATCGTTTTGCTTTCGCTTTTTGTAATTTTATTTTATTATTATTTTTTTAATTTTACGTATAGAATATAATATTTTTTTTTCTTTTCAAGTTGTAATATTTTGATAAGAGTCTACAAAGATTTCATACTTTTACTTAAAAATATTTCCAAAATAAAGGAATTGAAGAAATAAATGTCTAAATTCGGTCCGGGATTCTGGGCATGCGCAGACTCATTCTTCTCGATATACACATGGCTTTCTTGCAGAGATTTGCCCCATTATTGAATATACACGAATAAATGAAGAAGTGGCTATCAATTTCATCCCACAACGAATCGTAGCTTGCCTAGTGGTCCGAGTATCGAGCTACCAAACAGTGGCACTGAGTTCGATACCCTCCAGCGACGATCGTTTCGCTTTCGCTTTTTGTAATTTCATTTTATTATTATTTTTTTAATTTTACGTATTGAATATATTATTTTTTTTTCTTTTCAAGTTGTAATATTTTGATAAGAATCTACAAAGATTTCATACTTTTACTTAAAAATATTTCCAAAATAAAGGAATTGAAGAAATAAATGTCTAAATTCGGTCCGGGATTCTGGGCATGCGCAGTCTCATTCTTCTCGATATACACATGGCTTTCTTGCAGAGATTTGCTCCATTATTGCATATACACGAATAAATGAAGAAGATGCTCTAAATTCCAACCCACAACGAATCGCAGCTTGCCTAGTGGTCCGAGTATCGAGCTACAAAACAGTGGCACTAGGTTCGATACCCTCCACCGGCGATCGTTTTGCTTTCGCTTTTTGTAATTTTATTTTATTATTATTTTTTTAATTTTACGTATAGAATACAATATTTTTTTTTTCTTTTCAAGTTGTAATATTTTGATAAGAGTCTACAAAGATTTCATACTTTTACTTAAAAATATTTCCAAAATAAAGGAATTGAAGAAATAAATGTATAAATTCAGTCGCAGATTCTGGGCATGCGCAGTCTCATTCTTCTCGATATACACATGGCTTTCTTGCAGAGATTTGCCCCATTATTGAATATACACGAATAAATAAAGATGTGGCTATCAATTTCATTCCACAACGAATCGCAGCTTGCCTAGTGGTAAAAGTATCGAGATACTACACAGTGGCACTAGGTTCGATCCCCTGCACCGCCGTTCGTTTTGCTTTCGCTTGTTGCCATTTTATTTAATTTTTTTTAAATTTTACGTATAGTTAATACTATTTTTTTATCTTTTCAAGTTATAATATTTTGATAAGAATCTACAAAGATTTCAAACTTTTACTTAAAAATATTTCCAAAATAAAGGAATTGAAGAAATAAAAGTCTTAAGTCGGTCAGACATACTGGGCATGTGCAGTCTCATTCTTCTCGATATACACATGGCTTTCTTGCAGAGATTTGCACCATTATTGAATATACACGAATAAATTAACACGTGGCTTTCAATTCCATTCCACAGTGAATCGTTTCTTTCCTAGTGGTCCGAGTATCAAGCTGCCAAGCAGTGACAGTAGGTTCGATCCCCTACAGCGGCGATCGATTTGCTTTCGCTTTTTGTCATTTTATTTTATTATTATTTTTTTAATTTTTCATAGAATATACTAATTTTTTTTTTCTTTTCAAGTGGTAATATTTTGATAACAATCTACAAAGATTTCATACTTTTAGTTAAAAATATTTCCAAAATAAAGGAATTGAAGAAATAAATGTCTAAATTCGGTCCGGGATTCTGGGCATGCGCAGACTCATTCTTCTCGATATACACATGGCTTTCTTGCAGAGATTTGCACCATTGTTGAATATACACGAATAAATGAAGAAGTGGCTATCAATTTCATCCCACAACGAATCGTAGCTTGCCTTGTGGTCCGAGTATCGAGCTACCAAACAGTGGCACTGAGTTCTATACCCTCCACCGACGATCGTTTCGCTTTCGCTTTTTGTAATTTCATTTTATTATTATTTTTTTAATTTTACGTATTGAATATATTATTTTTTATTCTTTTCAAGTTGTAATATTTTGATAAGAATCTACAAAGATTTCATACTTTTCCTTAAAAATATTTCCAAAATAAAGGAATTAAAGAAATAAATGTCTAAATTCGGTCAGACATTCTGGGCATGTGCAGTCTCCTTCTTCTCGATATACACATGGCTTTCTTGCAGAGATTTGCCCAATTATTGAATATACACGAATAAATGAAGATGTGGCTTTAAATTCCGTCCCCCCAACGAATCGTAGCTTGATTAGTGGTCCGAGTATCGAGTTAACAAACAGTGGCACTAGGTTCGATCCCCTGCAGAGACATTCGTTTTGCTTTCGCTTTTTGTCATTTTATTTAATTTTTTTTTTAATTTTACGTATAGTTAATACAATTTTTTTATCTTTTCTAGTTGTAATATTTTGATAAGAATCTACAAAGATTTCAAACTTTTACTTAAAAATATTTCCAAAATAAAGGAATTGAAGAAATAAATGTCTAAATTCGGTCAGACATTCTGGGCATGCGCAGTCTGATTCTTCTCGATATACACATGGCTTTCTTGCAGAGATTTGCCCCATTATTGAATATACACGAATATAACAAAGATGTGGCTATCAATTTCATCCCACAACGAATCGCAGCTTGCCTATTGGTATGAGTATCGAGCTACCAAACAGTGGCACTAGGTTCGATCCCCTGCACCGAAGTTCGTTTTAATTTCGCTTTTTGCCATTTTATTTAATTTTCTTTTATTTTTACGTATAGTTAATACTATTTTTTTCTTTCTAAGATGTTATATTTTTATAAGAATCTACAAATATTTAAAATTTTACATAAAATATTTAAAAAATAAAGGAATTGAAGAAATAAATGTATAAATTCAGTCGCAGATTCTGGGCATGCGCAGTCTCATTCTTCTCGATATACACATGGCTTTCTTGCAGAGATTTGCCCCATTATTGAATATACACGAATAAATAAAGAAGTGGCTATCAATTTCATCCCACAACGAATCGCAGCTTGCCTAGTGGTAAAAGTATCGAGCTACCAAACAGTGGCACTAGGTTCGATCCCATGCACCGAAGTTCGTTTTAATTTCGCTTTTTGTCATTTTATTTAATTTTTTTTAATTTTACGTATAGTTAATACTATTTTTTTATCTTTTCAAGTTATAATATTTTGATAAGAATCTACAAAGATTTCAAATTTTTACTTAAAAATATTTCCAAAATAAAGGAATTGAAGAAATAAAAGTCTTAAGTCGGTCAGACATTCTGGACATGCGCAGTCACATTCTTCTCGATATACACATGGATTTCTTGCAGAGATTTGCCCCATTATTGAATATACATGAATAAATGAAAATGTGGCTTTCAATTCCATCCCCCAAATAATCGTATCTTGTCTAGTGATCCGAGTATCAAGCTACCAAACAGTGGCACTATGTTCTCACCCCTAAACCTGCGCTCCTTTTGCTTTCGCTTTTTGACATGTTATTTAATTTTTTTTAATTTTACGTATAGTAAATACTATTTTTTTTCTTTTTAAGATGTTATATTTTTATAAGAATCTACAAATATTTAAAATTTTACATAAAATATTTAAAAAATAAAGGAATTGAAGAAATAAATGTCTAAATACGGTCGGAGATTCTATGCATGCGCAGTCTCATTCTTCTCGATATACACAGGGCTTTCTTGCAGAGATTTGCCCCATTATTGAATATACACGAATAAATTAAGATGTGGCTTTCAATTCCATTCCACAGCGAATCGTTGCTTTAATAGTGGTCCGAGTATCAAACAACCAAACAGTGACACTAGTTTCGATCCTCTTCACCGGCGTTCGTTTTGCTTTCGCTTTTTGTCATTTTAATTGATTTTTTTAATTTTACGTATAGTAAATACTATTTTTTTTCGTTTCAAGATGTAATATTATCATAAGAATCTACAAATATTTCAAACTTTTACCTAAAAATATTTCAAAAATAAAGGAATAGAAGAAATTAATGTCTAAATTCGGCCCGAGATTCTAGGCATGCGCTGTCCCATTCTTCTCGATATACACATGGCTTTCTTGCAGAGATTTGCCCCATTATTGAATATACATGAATAAATGAAAATGTGGCTTTCAATTCCATCCCCCAAATAATCGTATCTTGTCTAGTGATCCGAGTATCAAGCTACCAAACAGTGGCACTATGTTCTCACCCCTAAACCTGCGCTCGTTTTGCTTTCGCTTTTTGACATGTTATTTAATTTTTTTTTAATTTTACGTATAGTAAATACTATTTTTTTTCTTTTTAAGATGTTATATTTTTATAAGAATCTACAAATATTTAAAATTTTACATAAAATATTTAAAAAATAAAGGAATTGAAGGAATAAATGTCTAAATACGGTCGGAGATTCTATGCATGCGCAGTCTCATTCTTCTCGATATACACATGGCTATCTTGCAGACATTTGCCCCATTAATGAATATACAAGAATAAATTAAGATGTGGCTTTCAATTCCATTCCACAGCGAATTGTTGCTTTCCTAGTGGTCCGAGTATCAAGCTGCCAAGCAGTGACAGTAGGTTCGATCCCCTACAGCGGCGATCGATTTGCTTTCGCTTTTTGTCATTTTATTTTATTATTATTTTTTTAATTTTTCATAGAATATACTAATTTTTTTTTTCTTTTCAAGTGGTAATATTTTGATAACAATCTACAAAAAAATTTCATACTTTTACTTAAAAATATTTCCAAAATAAAGGAATTGGAGAAATAAATGTCTAAATACGGTCCGAGATTCTGGGCATGCGCAGTCTCATTCTTCTCGATATACACATGGCTTTCTTGCAGAGGTTTGCCCCATTATTGAATATACACGAATAAATGAATATGTGGCTTTCAATTCCATCCCGCAGAGAATCGTAGCTTGCTTATTGGTCGGAGTATCAAACAACCAAACAGTGACACTAATTTCGATCCTCTTCACCGGCGTTCGTTTTCTCTTTCGCTTTTTGTCATTTTAATTGATTTTTTTAATTTTACGTATAGTAAATACTATTTTTTTTTTCTTTTCAAGATGTAATATTATCATAAGAATCTACAAATATTTCAAACTTTTACCTAAAAATATTTCAAAAATAAAGGAATAGAAGAAATTAATGTCTAAATTCGGTCCGAGATTCTAGGCATGCGCTGTCCCATTCTTCTCGATATACACATGGCTTTCTTGCAGAGATTTGCTCCATTATTGAATGTACAAGAATAAATGAAGATGTGGCTTTCAATTAAATCCCACAGCGAATCATAGCTTGCTTAGAGTTCCGAGTATCGAGCTGCTAAAAAGTGGCACTAGGTTCGATCCCCTCCTCCGGCGTTCGTTTTGCTTTCGCTTTTTGTCATTTAATTTAATTTTTTTTTATTTTACGCATAGTAAATACTATTTTTTTTTCTTTTCAAGATGTAATATTTTGATAAGAGTCTACAAAGATTTCAAACTTTTACTTAAAAATATTTCCAAAATAAAGGAATTGAAGAAATAAAAGTCTTAAGTCGGTCAGACATTCTGGGCATGTGCAGTCTCATTCTTCTCGATATACGCATGGCTTTCTTGCAGAGATTTGCCCCATTATTGAATATACACGAATAAATAAAGATGTGGCTATCAATTTCATCCCCCAACGAATCGCAGCTTGCCTAGTGGTAAAAGTATCGAGCTACTACACAGTGGCACTAGGTTCGATCCCCTGCACCGCCGTTCGTTTTGCTTTCGCTTGTTGCCGTTTTATTTAATTTTCTTTTAATTTTACGTATAGTTAATACTATTTTTTTTCTTTTCAAGTTGTAATATTTTAATAAGAATCTACAAAGATTTCAAACTTTTACTTAAAATTGTTTCCAAAATGAAGGAATTGAAGAAATACATGTCTAAATACTTTCGGAGATTCTATGCATGCGCAGTCTCATTCTTCTCGATATACACATGGCTATTTTGCAGACATTTGCACCATTATTGAATATACACGAATAAATTAAGACGTGGCTTTCAATTCCATTCCACAGCGAGTCGTTGCTTTATTAGTGGTCCGAGTATCAAGCTGCCAAGCAGTGACAGTAGGTTCGATCCCCTACAGCGGCGATCGATTTGCTTTCGCTTTTTGTCATTTTATTTTATTATAATTTTTTTAATTTTTCATAGAATATACTAATTTTTTTTTTCTTTTCAAGTGGTAATATTTTGATAACAATCTACAAAGAATTCATACTTTTAGTTAAAAATATTTCCAAAATAAAGGAATTGAAGAAATAAATGTCTAAATTCGGTCCGGGATTCTGGGCATGCGCAGTCTCATTCTTCTCGATATACACATGGCTTTCTTGCAGAGATTTGACCCATTATTGAATATACACGAATAAATGAAGAAGTGGCTATCAATTTCATCCTACAACGAATCGTAGCTTGCCTAGTGGTCCGAGTATCGAGCTACCAAACAGTGGCACTGAGTTCGATACCCTCCAACGACGATCGTTTCGCTTTCGCTTTTTGTAATTTCATTTTATTATTATTTTTTTAATTTTACGTATTGAATATATTATTTTTTTTTCTTTTCAAGTTGTAATATTTTGATAAGAATCTACAAAGATTTCATACTTTTACTTAAAAATATTTCCAAAATAAAGGAATTGAAGAAATAAAAGTCTAAATTCGGTCCGGGATTCTGGGCATGCGCAGACTCATTCTTCTCGATATACACATGGCTTTCTTGCAGAGATTTGCCCCATTATTGAATATACACGAATAAATGAAGAAGTGGCTACCAATTTCATCCCAAAACGAATCGTAGCTTGCCTAGTGGTCCGAGTATCGAGCTACCAAACAGTGGCACTGAGTTCGATACCCTCCACCGACGATCGTTTCGCTTTCGCTTTTTGTAATTTCATTTTATTATTATTTTTTTAATTTTACGTATTGAATATATTATTTTTTTTTCTTTTCAAGTTGTAATATTTTGATAAGAATCTACAAAGATTTCATACTTTTACTTAAAAATATTTCCAAAATAAAGGAATTGAAGAAATAAAAGTCTAAATTCGGTCCGGGATTCTGGGCATGCGCAGACTCATTCTTCTCGATATACACATGGCTTTCTTGCAGAGATTTGCCCCATTATTGAATATACACGAATAAATGAAGAAGTGGCTATCAATTTCATCCCACAACGAATCGTAGCTTGCCTGGTGGTCCGAGTATCGAGCTACCAAACAGTGGCACTGAGTTCGATACCCTCCACCGACGATCGTTTCGCTTTAGCTTTTTGTAATTTCATTTTATTATTATTTTTTTTAATTTTACGTATAGAATATATTATTTTTTTTTCTTTTCAAGTTGTAATATTTTGATAAGATTCTACAAAGATTTCATACTTTTACTTAAAAATATTTCCAAAATAAAGGAATTGAAGAAATAAATGTCTAAATTCGGTCCGGGATTCTGGGCATGCGCAGTCTCATTCTTCTCGATATACACATGGCTTTCTTGCAGAGATTTGACCCATTATTGAATATACACGAATAAATGAAGAAGTGGCTATCAATTTCATCCCACAACGAATCGTAGCTTGCCTAGTGGTCCGAGTATCGAGCTACCAAACAGTGGCACTGAGTTCGATACCCTCCACCGACGATCGTTTCGCTTTCGCTTTTTGTAATTTCCTTTTATTATTATTTTTTTAATTTTACGTATTGAATATATTATTTTTTTTTCTTTTCAAGTTGTAATATTTTGATAAGAATCTACAAAGATTTCATACTTTTACTTAAAAATATTTCCAAAATAAAGGAATTGAAGAAATAAATGTCTAAATTCGGTCCGGGATTCTCGGCATGCGCAGTCTCATTCTTCTCGATATACAAAAGGCTTTCTTGCAGAGATTTGCCCAATTATTGAATATACACGAATAAATGAAAATGTGGCTTTGAATATCAACCCACAACGAATCGCAGCTTGCCTAGTGGTCCGAGTATCGAGCCACCAAACAGTGGCACTAGGTTCGATCCCCTCCACCAGTGATCGTTTTGCTTTCGCTTTTTGTAATTTTATTTTATTATTATTTTTTTAATTTTACGTATAGAATATACTATTTTTTCTTCTTTTCAAGTTGTAATATTTTGATAAGAATCTACAAAGATTTCATTCTTTTACTTAAAAATATTTCAATAATAAAGGAATTAAAGAAATAAATGTCTAAATTCGGTCCGGGATTCTGGGCATGCGCAGTCTCATTCTTCTCGATATACACATGGCTTTCTTGCAGAGAATTGCCCCATTATTGAATATACACGAATAAATAAAGATGTGGCTATCAATTTCATCCCACAACGAATCGCAGCTTGCCTAGTGGTAAAAGTATCGAGATACTACACAGTGGCACTAGGTTCGATCCCCTGCACCGCCGTTCGTTTTGCTTTCGCTTGTTGCCATTTTATTTAATTTTCTTTTAATTTTACGTATAGTTAATACTATTTTTTTTTTCTTTTCAATTTGTAATATTTTGATAAGAAACTAAAAAGATTTCAAACTTTTACTTAAAAATATTTCCAAAATAAAGGAATTGAAGAAATAAAAGTCTTAAGTCGGTCAGACATTCTGGGCATGTGCAGTGTCATTCTTCTCGATATACACATGGCTTTCTTGCAGAGATTTGCCCAATTATTGAATATACACGAATAAATGAAGATGTGGCTTTCAATTCCATCCCCCAACGAATCGTAGCTTGATTAGTGGTCCGAGTATCGAGCTACCAAACAGTGGCACTAGGTTCGACCCCCTGCACCGACGTTTGTTTTAATTTCGCTTTTTGTCATTTTATTTAATTTTTTTTTAATTTTACGTATAGTTAATACTATTTTTTTATCTTTTCAAGTTATAATATTTTGATAAGAATCTACAAAGATTTCAAACTTTTACTTAAAAATATTTCCAAAATAAAGGAATTGAAGAAATAAATGTCTAAATTCGGTCAGACATTCTGGGCATGCGCAGTCTGATTCTTCTCGATATACACATGGCTTTCTTGCAGAGATTTGCCCAATTATTGAATATACACGAATAAATGAAAATGTGGCTTTGAATTTCAACCCACAACGAATCGCAGCTTGCCTAGTGGTCCGAGTATCGAGCCACCAAACAGTGGCACTAGGTTCGATCCCCTCCACCGGCGATCGTTTTGCTTTCGCTTTTTGTAATTTTATTTTATTATTATTATTTTTTTAATTTTACGTATAGAATATACTATTATTTTTCTTTTCAAATTGTAATATTTTGATACGAATCTACAAAGATTTCAAACTTTTACTTAAAATTATTTCCGAATTAAAGGAATTGAAGAAATTAATGTCTACATTCGGTACGAGATTCTAGGCATGCGCAGTCTCACTCTTCTCGATATACACATGGCTATCTTGCAGACATTTGCCCCATTATTGAATATACACGAATAAATTAAGATGTGGCTTTCAATTCCATTCCACAAAGAATCGTTGCTTGCCTAGTGGTCCGAGTATCAAGCTACCAAGCAGTGGCAGTAGGTTCGATCCCCTCCAACGGCGATCGTTTTGCTTTCGCTTTTTGTAATTTTATTTTTTTATTATTTTTTTAATTTTTCATAGAATATACTATTTTTTTTTTCTTTTCAAGTGGTAATATTTTGATAAGAATCTACAAAGATTTCAAACTTTTACTTAAAAATATTTCACAAATCAAAGAATTGAAGAAATAAAAGTATTAATTCAGTCATACATTCTGGGCATGCGCAGTCTCATTCTTCTCGATATACACATGGCTTTCTTGCAGAGATTTGCCCCATTATTGAATATGCACGAATAAATAAAGAAGTGGCTATCAATTTCATCCCACAACGAATCGCAGCTTGCCTAGTGGTAAAAGTATCGAGCTACCAAACAGTGGCACTAGGTTCGATCCCCTGCACCGAATTTCGTTTTAATTTCGCTTTTTGTCATTTTATTTAATTTTTTTTTAATTTTACGTATAGTTAATATTATTTTTTTATCTTTTCAAGTTATAATATTTTGATAAGAATCTACAAAGATTTCAAATTTTTACTTAAAAATATTTCCAAAATAAAGGAATTGAAGAAATAAAAGTCTTAAGTCGGTCAGACATTCTGGACATGCGCAGTCACATTCTTCTCGATATACACATGGCTTTCTTGCAGAGATTTGCCCCATTATTGAATATACATGAATAAATGAAAATGTGGCTTTCAATTCAATCCCCCAAATAATCGTATCTTGTCTAGTGATCCGAGTATCAAGCTACCAAACAGTGGCACTATGTTCTCACCCCTAAACCTGCGCTCCTTTTGCTTTCGCTTTTTGACATGTTATTTAATTTTTTTTAATTTTACGTATAGTAAATACTATTTTTTTTCTTTTTAAGATGTTATATTTTTATAAGAATCTACAAATATTTAAAATTTTACATAAAATATTTAAAAAATAAAGGAATTGAAGAAATAAATGTCTAAATACGGTCGGAGATTCTATGCATGCGCAGTCTCATTCTTCTCGATATACACAGGGCTTTCTTGCAGAGATTTGCCCCATTATTGAATATACACGAATAAATTAAGATGTGGCTTTCAATTCCATTCCACAGCGAATCGTTGCTTTCCTAGTGGTCCGAGTATCAAGCTGCCAAGCAGTGACAGTAGGTTCGATCCCCTACAGCGGCGATCGATTTGCATTCGCTTTTTGTCATTTTATTTTATTATTATTTTTTTAATTTTTCATAGAATATACTAATTTTTTTTTTCTTTTCAAGTGGTAATATTTTGATAACAATCTACAAAGATTTCATATTTTTACTTAAAAATATTTCCAAAATAAAGGAATTGGAGAAATAAATGTCTAAATTCGGTCCGAGATTCTGGGCATGCGTAGTCTCATTCTTCTCGATATACACATGGCTTTCTTGCAGAGATTTGCTCCATTATTGAATGTACAAGAATAAATGAAGATGTGGCTTTCAATTAAATCCCACAGCGAATCGTAGCTTGATTAGTGGTCCGAGTATCGAGCTACCAAACAGTGGCACTAGGTTCGATCCCCTGCACCGACGTTTGTTTTAATTTCGCTTTTTGTCATTTTATTTAATTTTTTTTTAATTTTACGTATAGTTAATACTATTTTTTTATCTTTTCAAGTTATAATATTTTGATAAGAATCTACAAATATTTCAAACTTTTACTTAAAAATATTTCCAAAATAAAGGAATTGAAGAAATAAAAGTCTTAAGTCGGTCAGACATTCTGGGCATGTGCAGTCTCATTCTTCTCGATATACACATGGCTTTCTTGCAGAGATTTGCCCCATTATTGAATATACACGAATAAATAAAGATGTGGCTATCAATTTCATCCCCCAACGAATCGCAGCTTGCCTAGTGGTAAAAGTATCGAGCTACTACACAGTGGCACTAGGTTCGATCCCCTGCACCGCTGTTCGTTTTGCTTTCGCTTGTTGCCGTTTTATTTAATTTTCTTTTAATTTTACGTATAGTTAATACTATTTTTTTTCTTTTCAAGTTGTAATATTTTGATAAGAATCTACAAAGATTTCAAACTTTTACTTAAAATTGTTTCCAAAATGAAGGAATTGAAGAAATACATGTCTAAATACGGTCGGAGATTCTATGCATGCGCAGTCTCATTCTTCTCGATATACACATGGCTATTTTGCAGACATTTGCCCCATTATTGAATATACACGAATAAATTAAGACGTGGCTTTCAATTCCATTCCACAGCGAGTCGTTGCTTTATTAGTGGTCCGAGTATCAAGCTGCCAAGCAGTGACAGTAGGTTCGATACCCTACAGCGGCGATCGATTTGATTTCGCTTTTTGTCATTTTATTTTATTATTATTTTTTTAATTTTTCATAGAATATACTAATTTTTTTTTCTTTTCAAGTGGTAATATTTTTATAACAATCTACAAAGATTTCATACTTTTAGTTAAAAATATTTCCAAAATAAAGGAATTGAAGAAATAAATGTCTAAATTCGGTCCGGGATTCTGGGCATGCGCAGTCTCATTCTTCTCGATATATACATGGCTTTCTTGCAGAGATTTGCCCCATTATTGAATATACACGAATAAATGAAGAAGTGGCTATCAATTTCATCCCACAACGAATCGTAGCTTGCCTAGTGGTCCGAGTATCGAGCTACTAAACAGTGGCACTGAGTTCGATACCCTCCACCGACGATCGTTTCGCTTTCGCTTTTTGTAATTTCATTTTATTATTATTTTTTTAATTTTACGTATTGAATATATTATTTTTTTTTCTTTTCAAGTTGTAATATTTTGATAAGAATCTACAAAGATTTCATACTTTTACTTAAAAATATTTCCAAAATAAAGGAATTGAAGAAATAAAAGTCTTAAGTTGGTCAGACATTCTGGACATGCGCAGTCTCATTCTTCTCGATATACAAAAGGCTTTCTTGCAGAGATTTGCCCCATTATTGAATATACACGAATAAATGAAGAAGTGGCTCTCAATTCCATTCCACAAAGAATCGTTGCTTGCCTAGTGGTCCGAGTATCAAGCTACGAAGCAGTGGCAGTAGGTTCGATACCCTCCACCGGCGATCGTTTTGCTTTCGCTTTTTGTAATTTTATTTTATTATTATTTTTTTAATTTTATGTGTAGAATATAATATTTTTTTTTCTTTTCAAGTTGTAATATTTTGATAAGAATCTACAAAGATTTCATACTTTTACTTAAAAATATTTCCAAAATAAAGGAATTGAAGAAATAAATGTATAAATTCAGTCGCAGATTCTGGGCATGTGCAGTCTCATTCTTCTCGATATACACATGGCTTTCTTGCAGAGATTTGCCCAATTATTGAATATACACGAATAAATGAAGATGTGGCTTTCAATTCCATCCCCCAACGAATCGTAGCTTGATTAGTGGTCCGAGTATCGAGATTCTAAACAATGGCACTAGGTTCGATCCCCTGCACCGACGTTTGTTTTAATTTCGCTTTTTGTCATTTTATTTAATTTTTTTTTAATTTTACGTATAGTTAATACTATTTTTTTATCTTTTCAAGTTATAATAAATTGATAAGAATCTACAAAGATTTCAAACTTTTACTTAAAAATATTTCCAAAATAAAGGAATTGAAGAAATAAATGTCTAAATTCGGTCCGGGATTCTGGGCATGCGCAGTCTCATTCTTCTCGATATACACATGGCTTTCTTGCAGAGATTTGCCCCATTATTGAATATTCACGAATTAATGAAGAAGTGGCTCTCAATTCCAACCCACAACGAATCGCAGCTTGCCTAGTGGTCCGAGTATCAAGCTACGAAACAGTGGCACTAGGTTCGATCCCCTCCACCGGCGATCGTTTTGCTTTCGCTTTTTGTAACTTTATTTTATTATTATTTTTTTAATTTGACGTATAGAATATACTATTTTTTTTTTTTTCAAGTTGTAATATTTTGATAAGAATCTACAAAGATTTCATACTTTTACTTGAAAATATTTCCAAAATAAAGGAATTAAAGAAATAAATGTCTAAATTCGGTCCGGGATTCTGGGCATGCGCAGTCTCATTCTTCTCGATATACACATGGCTTTCTTGCAGAGATTTGCCCCATTATTGAATATTCACGAATTAATGAAGAAGTGGCTCTCAATTCCAACCCACAACGAATCGTAGCTTGCCTAGTGGTCCGAGTATCGAGCTACCAAACAGTGGCACTGAGTTCGATACCCTCCACCGACGATCGTTTCGATTTCACTTTCTGTAATTTCATTTTATTATTATTTTTTTAATTTTACGTATTGAATATATTATATTTTTTTCTTTTCAAGTTGTAATATTTTGATAAGAATCTACAAAGATTTCATAATTTTACTTAAAAATATTTCCAAAATAAAGGAATTAAAGAAATAAGTGTCTAAATTCGGTCCGGGATTCTGGGCATGCGCAGTCTCATTCTTCTCGATATACACATGGCTTTCTTGCAGAGATTTGCCCCATTATTGAATATTCACGAATTAATGAAGAAGTGGCTCTCAATTCCAACCCACAACGAATCGCAGCTTGCCTAGTGGTCCGAGTATCGAGCTACCAAACAGTGGCATTAGGTTCGATCCCCTCCACCAGTGATCGTTTTGCTTTCGCTTTTTGTAATTTTATTTTATTATTATTTTTTTAATTTTACGTATAGAATATTATATTTTTTTTTCTTTTCAAGTTGTAATATTTTGATAAGAATCTACAAAGATTTCATACTTTTACTTAAAAATATATCCAAAATAAAGGAATTAAAGAAAAAAATGTCTAAATTCGGTCCGGGATTCTGGGCATGCGCAGTCTCATTCTGCTCGATATACACATGGCTTTCTTGCAGAGATTTGCCCCATTATTGAATATACACGAATAAATGAAGAAGTGGCTCTCAATTCCAACCCACAACGAATCGCAGCTTGCCTAGTGGTCCGAGTATCGAGCTACCAAACAGTGGCATTAGGTTCGATCCCCTCCACCAGTGATCGTTTTGCTTTCGCTTTTTGTAATTTTATTTTATTATTATTTTTTTAATTTTACGTATAGAATATTATATTTTTTTTTCTTTTCAAGTTGTAATATTTTGATAAGAATCTACAAAGATTTCATACTTTTACTTAAAAATATATCCAAAATAAAGGAATTAAAGAAAAAAATGTCTAAATTCGGTCCGGGATTCTGGGCATGCGCAGTCTCATTCTGCTCTATATACACATGGCTTTCTTGCAGAGATTTGCCCCATTATTGAATATACACGAATAAATGAAGAAGTGGCTCTCAATTCCAACCCACTTCGAATCGCAGCTTGCCTGGTGGTCCGAGTATCGAGGTACCAAACAGTGGCATTATGTTCGATCCCCTCCACCGACGATCGTTTTTCTTTCGCTTTTTGTAATTTTATTTTATTATTATTTTTTTAATTTTACGTATAGAATATTCTATTTTTTTTTCTTTTCAACTTGTAATATTTTGATAAGAATCTACAAAGATTTCATACTTTTACTTAAAAATATTTCCAAAATAAAGGAATTAAAGAAATAAATGTCTAAATTCGGTCCGGGATTCTGGGCATGCGCAGTCTCATTCTTCTCGATATACACATGGCTTTCTTGCAGAGATTTGCCCCATTATTGAATATACACGAATAAATGAAGAAGTGACTCTCAATTCCAACCCACAACGAATCGCAGTTTGCCTAGTGGTCCGAGTATCGAGCTACCAAACAGTGGCATTAGGTTCGATCCCCTCCACCGGCGATCGTTTTGCATTCGCCTTTTGTAATTTTATTTTATTATTATTTTTTTAATTTTACGTATAGAATATATTATTTTTTTTTATTTTCAAGTTGTAATATTTTGATAAGAATCTACAAAGATTTCATACTTTTACTTAAAAATATTTCCAAAATAAAGGAATTAAAGAAATAAATGTCTAAATTCGGTCCGGGATTCTGGACATGCGCAGTCTCATTCTTCTCAATATACACATGGCTTTCTTGCAGAGATTTGCCCCATTATTGAATATACACGAATAAATGAAGAAGTGGCTCTCAATTCCAACCCACAACGAATCGCAGCTTGCCTAGTGGTCCGAGTATCGAGCTACAAAACAGTGGCATTAGGTTCGATCCTCTCCACCGGCGATCGTTTTGCTTTCGCTTTTTGTAATTTTATTTTATTATTTTTTTTTTTTAATTTTACGTATAAAATATACCATTTTTTTTTCTTTTCAAGTTGTAATATTTTGATAAGAATCTACAAAGATTTCATACTTTTACTTAAAAATATTTCCAAAATAAAGGAATTAAAGAAATAAATGTCTAAATTCGGTCCGTAATTCTGGGCATGCGCAGACTCATTCTTCTCGATATACACATGGCTTTCTTGCAGAGATTTGCCCCATTATGGAATATTCACGAATTAATGAAGAAGTGGCTCTCAATTCCAACCCACAACGAATCGCAGCTTGCCTAGTGGTCCGAGTATCGAGCTACCAAACCGTGACATTAGGTTCGATCCCCTCCACCAGTGATCGTTTGCTTTCGCTCTTTGTAATTTTATTTTATTATTATTTTTTTAATTTTACGTATAGAATATAATATTTTTTTTTCTTTTCAAGTTGTAATATTTTGATAAGAGTCTACAAAGATTTCATACTTTTACTTAAAAATATTTCCAAAATAAAGGAATTGAGGAAATAAATGTCTAAATTCGGTCCGGGATTCTGGGCATGCGCAGTGTCATTCTTCTCGATATACACATGGCGTTCTTGCAGAGATTTGCCCCATTATTGAATATTCGCGAATTAATGAAGAAGTGGCTCTCAATTCCAACCGACAACGAATCGTAGCTTGCCTAGTGGTCCGAGTATCGAGCTACCAAACAGTGGCATTATGTTTGATCCCCTCCACCGGCGATCGTTTTTCTTTCGCTTTTTGTAATTTTATTTTATTATTATTTTTTTAATTTTACGTATAGAATATACTATTTTTTTTTCTTTTCAACTTGTAATATTTTGATAAGAATCTACAAAGATTTCATACTTTTACTTAAAAATATTTCAAAAATAAAGGAATTAAAGAAATAAATGTCTAAATTCGGTCCGGGATTCTGGGCATGCGCAGTCTCATTCTTCTCGATATACACATGGCTTTCTTGCAGAGATTTGCCCCATTATTGAATATACACGAATAAATGAAGAAGTGGCTCTCAATTCCAACCCACAACGAATCGCAGCTTGCCTAGTGGTCAGAGTATCGAGCTACCAAACAGTGGCATTAGGTTCGATCCCCTCCACCGGCGATCGTTTTGCATTCGCCTTTTGTAATTTTATTTTATTATTAATTTTTTAATTTTACGTATAGAATATACTATTTTTTTTTTCTTTTCAAGTTGTAATATTTTGATAAGAATCTACAAAGATTTCATACTTTTACTTAAAAATATTTCCAAAATAAAGGAATTAAAGAAATAAATGTCTAAATTCGGTCCGGGATTCTGGACATGCGCAGTCTCATTCTTCTCGATATACACATGGCTTTCTTGCAGAGATTTGCCCCATTATTGAATATACACGAATAAATGAAGAAGTGGCTCTCAATTCCAACCCACAACGAATCTCAGCTTGCCTAGTGGTCCGAGTATCGAGCTACAAACAGTGGCATTAGGTTCGATCCCCTCCACCGGCGATCGTTTTGCTTTCGCTTTTTGTAATTTTATTTTATTATTATTTTTTTAATTTTACGTATAAAATATACTATTTTTTTTTCTTTTCAAGTTGTAATATTTTGATAAGAGTCTACAAAGTTTCATACTTTTACTTAAAAATATTTCCAAAATAAAGGAATTGAAGAAATAAATGTCTAAATTCTGTCCGGGATTCTGGGCATGCGCAGTCTCATTCTTCTCGATATACACATGGCGTTCTTGCAGAGATTTGCCCCATTATTGAATATACACGAATAAATGAAGAAGTGGCTCTCAATTCCAACCCACAACGAATCGCAGCTTGCCTAGTGGTCCGAGTATCGAGCTACCAAACAGTGGCATTAGGTTCGATCCCCTCCACCAGTGATCGTTTTGCTTTCGCTTTTTGTAATTTTATTTTATTATTATTTTTTTAATTTTACGTATAGAATATAAAATTTTTTTTTCTTTTCAAGTTGTAATATTTTGATAAGAGTCTACAAAGATTTCATACTTTTACTTAAAAATATTTCCAAAATAAAGGAATTGAAGAAATAAATGTCTAAATTCGGTCCGGGATTCTGGGCATGCGCAGTCTCATTCTTCTCGATATACACATGGCGTTCTTGCAGAGATTTGCCCCATTATTGAATATTCGCGAATTAATGAAGAAGTGGCTCTCAATTCCAACCGACAACGAATCGCAGCTTGCCTAGTGGTCCGAGTATCGAGCTACCAAACAGTGGCATTAGGTTCGATCCCCTCCACCAGTGATCGTTTTGCTTTCGCTTGTTGTAATTTTATTTTATTATTATTCTTTTAATTTTACGTATAGAATATACTATTTTTTTTTCTTTTCAAGTTGTAATATTTTGATAAGAATCTACGAAGATTTCATACTTTTACTTAAAAATATTTCCAAAATAAAGGAATTAAAGAAATAAATGTCTAAATTCGGTCCGGGATTCTGGGCATGCTCAGTCTCATTCTTCTCGATATACACATGGCTTTCTTGCAGAGATTTGACCCATTATTGAATATACACGAATAAATGAAGAAGTGGCTCTCAATTCCGACCCACAACGAATCGCAGCTTGCCTAGTGGTCCGAGTATCGAGCTACAAAACAGTGGCACTAGGTTCGATACACTCCACCGGCGATCGTTTTGCTTTCGCTTTTTGTAATTTTATTTTATTATTATTTTTTTAATTTTACGTATAGAATATAATATTTTTTTTTTCTTTTCAAGTTGTAATATTTTGATAAGAGTCTACAAAGATTTCATACTTTTACTTAAAAATATTTCCAAAATAAAGGAATTGAAGAAATAAATGTCTAAATTGGGTCCGGGATTCTGGGCATGCGCAGTCTCATTCTTCTCGATATACACATGGCTTTCTTGCAGAGATTTGCCCCATTATTGAATATACACGAATAAATGAAGAAGTGGCTCTCAATTCCATTCCACAAAGAATCGTTGCTTGCCTAGTGGTCCGAGTATCAAGCTACCAAGCAGTGGCAGTAGGTTCGATACCCTCCACCGGCGATCGTTTTGCTTTCGCTTTTTGTAATTTTATTTTATTATTATTTTTTTAATTTTACGTATAGAATATAATATTTTTTTTTCTTTTCAAGTTGTAATATTTTGATAAGAATCTACAAAGATTTTATACTTTTACTTAAAAATATTTCCAAAATAAAGGAATTGAAGAAATAAATGTCTAAATTCGGTCCGGGATTCTGGGCATGCGCAGTCTCATTCTTCTCGATATACTCATGGCTTTCTTGCAGAGATTTGCCCCATTATTGAATATTCGCGAATTAATGAAGAAGTGGCTCTCAATTCCAACCCACAACGAATCGCAGCTTGCCTAGTAGTCCGAGTATCGAGCTACCAAACAGTGACATTAGGTTCGATCCCCTCCACCAGTGATCGTTTGCTTTCGCTTTTTGTAATTTTATTTTATTATTATTTTTTTAATTTTACGTATAGAATATAATATTTTTTTTTCTTTTCAAGTTGTAATATTTTGATAAGAGTCTACAAAGATTTCATACTTTTACTTAAAAATATTTCCAAAATAAAGGAATTGAAGAAATAAATGTCTAAATTCGGTCCGGGATTCTGGGCATGCGCAGTCTCATTCTTCTCGATATACACATGGCGTTCTTGCAGAGATTTGCCCCATTATTGAATATACACGAATAAATGAAGAAGTGGCTCTCAATTCCAACCCACAACGAATCGCAGCTTGCCTAGTGGTCCGAGTATCAAACTACCAAACAGTGGCACTATTTTCGATCCCCTCCACCGGCGATCGTTTTGCTTTCGCTTTTTGTAATTTTATTTTATTATTATTTTTTTAATTTTACGTATAGAATATACTATTTTTTTTTCTTTTCAAGTTGTAATATTTTGATAAGAATCTACAAAGATTTCATTCTTTTACTTAAAAATATTTCCAAAATAAAGGAATTGAAGAAATAAATGTCTAAATTCGGTCCGGGATTCTGGGCATGCTCAGTCTCATTCTTCTCGATATACACATGGCTTTCTTGCAGAGATTTGCCCCATTATTGAATATACACGAATAAATGAAGAAGTGGCTCTCAATTCCAACCCACAACGAATCGCAGCTTGCCTAGTGGTCCGAGTGTCGAGCTACAAAACAGTGGCACTAGGTTCGATACCCTCCACCGGCGATCGTTTTGCTTTCGCTTTTTGTAATTTTATTTTATTATTATTTTTTTAATTTTACGTATAGAATATAATATTTTTTTTTCTTTTCAAGTTGTAATATTTTGATAAGAGTCAACAAAGATTTCATACTTTTACTTAAAAATATTTCCAAAATAAAGGAATTGAAGAAATAAATGTCTAAATTCGGTCCGGGATTCTGGGCATGCGCAGTCTCATTCTTCTCGATATACACATGGCTTTCTTGCAGAGATTTGCCCCATTATTGAATATACACGAATAAATGAAGAAGTGGCTCTCAATTCCATTCCACAAAGAATCGTTGCTTGCCTAGTGGTCCGAGTATCAAGCTACCAAGCAGTGGCAGTAGGTTCGATACCCTCCACCGGCGATCGTTTTGCTTTCGCTTTTTGTAATTTTATTTTATTATTATTTTTTTAATTTTACGTATAGAATATAATATTTTTTTTTTCTTTTCAAGTTGTAATATTTTGATAAGAGTCTACAAAGATTTCATACTTTTACTTAAAAATATTTCCAAAATAAAGGAATTGAAGAAATAAATGTCTAAATTCGGTCCGGGATTCTGGGCATGCGCAGTCTCATTCTTCTCGATATACACATGGCTTTCTTGCAGAGATTTGCCCCATTATTGAATATTCACGAATTAATGAAGAAGTGGCTCTCAATTCCAACCCACAACGAATCGCAGCTTGCCTAGTGGTCCGAGTATCAAGCTACCAAACAGTGGCACTAGGTTCTATCCCCTCCACCGGCGATCGTTTTGCTTTCGCTTTTTGTAATTTTATTTTATTATTATTTTTTTAATTTTACGTATAGAATATAATATTTTTTTTTCTTTTCAAGTTGTAATATTTTGATAAGAATCTACAAAGATTTCATACTTTTACTTAAAAATATTTCCAAAATAAAGGAATTGAAGAAATAAATGTCTAAATTCGGTCCGGGATTCTGGGCATGCGCAGTCTCATTCTTCTCGATATACTCATGGCTTTCTTGCAGAGATTTGCCCCATTATTGAATATTCGCGAATTAATGAAGAAGTGGCTCTCAATTCCAACCCACAACGAATCGCAGCTTGCCTAGTAGTCCGAGTATCGAGCTACCAAACAGTGACATTAGGTTCGATCCCCTCCACCAGTGATCGTTTGCTTTCGCTTTTTGTAATTTTATTTTATTTTTATTTTTTTAATTTTACGTATAGAATATAATATTTTTTTTTCTTTTCAAGTTGTAATATTTTGATAAGAGTCTACAAAGATTTCATACTTTTACTTAAAAATATTTCCAAAATAAAGGAATTGAAGAAATAAATGTCTAAATTCGGTCCGGGATTCTGGGCATGCGCAGTCTCATTCTTCTCGATATACACATGGCGTTCTTGCAGAGATTTGCCCCATTATTGAATATACACGAATAAATGAAGAAGTGGCTCTCAATTCCAACCCACAACGAATCGCAGCTTGCCTAGTGGTCCGAGTATCAAACTACCAAACAGTGGCACTATTTTCGATCCCCTCCACCGGCGATCGTTTTGCTTTCGCTTTTTGTAATTTTATTTTATTATTATTTTTTTAATTTTACGTATAGAATATACTATTTTTTTTTCTTTTCAAGTTGTAATATTTTGATAAGAATCTACAAAGATTTCATTCTTTTACTTAAAAATATTTCCAAAATAAAGGAATTGAAGAAATAAATGTCTAAATTCGGTCCGGGATTCTGGGCATGCTCAGTCTCATTCTTTTCGATATACACATGGCTTTCTTGCAGAGATTTGCCCCATTATTGAATATACACGAATAAATGAAGAAGTGGCTCTCAATTCCAACCCACAACGAATCGCAGCTTGCCTAGTGGTCCGAGTATCGAGCTACAAAACAGTGGCACTAGGTTCGATACCCTCCACCGGCGATCGTTTTGCTTTCGCTTTTTGTAATTTTATTTTATTATTATTTTTTTAATTTTACGTATAGATTATAATATTTTTTTTTTCTTTTCAAGTTGTAATATTTTGATAAGAGTCTACAAAGATTTCATACTTTTACTTAAAAATATTTCCAAAATAAAGGAATTGAAGAAATAAATGTCTAAATTCGGTCCGGGATTCTGGGCATGCGCAGTCTCATTCTTCTCGATATACACATGGCTTTCTTGCAGAGATTTGCCCCATTATTGAATATACACGAATAAATGAAGAAGTGGCTCTCAATTCCATTCCACAAAGAATCGTTGCTTGCCTAGTGGTCCGAGTATCAAGCTACCAAGCAGTGGCAGTAGGTTCGATACCCTCCACCGGCGATCGTTTTGCTTTCGCTTTTTGTAATTTTATTTTATTATTATTTTTTTAATTTTACGGATAGAATATACTATTTTTTTTTCTTTTCAAGTTGTAATATTTTGATAAGAATCTACAAAGATTTCATACTTTTACTTAAAAATATTTCCAAAATAAAGGAATTAAAGAAATAAATGTCTAAATTCGGTCCGGGATTCTGGGCATGCGCAGTCTCATTCTTCTCGATATACACATGGCTTTCTTGCAGAGATTTGCCCCATTATTGAATATTCACGAATTAATGAAGAAGTGGCTCTCAATTCCAACCCACAACGAATCGCAGCTTGCCTAGTGGTCCGAGTATCGAGCTACCAAACAGTGGCATTGGGTTCGATCCCCTCCACCGGCGATCATTTTGCTTTCGCTTTTTGTAATTTTATTTTATTATTATTTTTTTAATTTTACGTATAGAATATACTATTTTTTTTTCTTTTCAAGTTGTAATATTTTGATAAGAATCTACAAAGATTTCATACTTTTACTTAAAAATATTTCCAAAATAAAGGAATTAAAGAAATAAATGTCTAAATTCGGTCCGGGATTCTGGGCATGCGCAGTCTCATTCTTCTCGATATACACATGGCTTTCTTGCAGAGATTTGCCCCATTATTGAATATACACGAATAAATGAAGAAGTGGCTCTCAATTCCAACCCAAAACGAATCGCAGCTTGCCTAGTGGTCCGAGTATCAAGCTACCAAACAGTGGCACTAGGTTCGATCCCCTCCACCGGCGATCGTTTTGCTTTCGCTTATTGTAATTTTATTTTATTATTATTTTTTTAATTTTACGTATAGAATATACTATTTTTTTTTCTTTTCAAGTTGTAATATTTTGATAAGAATCTACAAAGATTTCATACTTTTACTTAAAAATATTTCCAAAATAAAGGAATTAAAGAAATAAATGTCTAAATTCGGTCCGGGATTCTGGGCATGCGCAGTCTCATTCTTCTCGATATACACATGGCTTTCTTGCAGAGATTTGCCCCATTATTGAATATTCACGAATTAATGAAGAAGTGGCTCTCAATTCCAACCCACAACGAATCGCAGCTTGCCTAGTGGTCCGAGTATCGAGCTACCAAACAGTGGCATTGGGTTCGATCCCCTCCACCGGCGATCATTTTGCTTTCGCTTTTTGTAATTTTATTTTATTATTATTTTTTTAATTTTACGTATAGAATATACTATTTTTTTTTTCTTTTCAAGTTGTAATATTTTGATAAGAATCTACAAAGATTTCATATTTTTACTTAAAAATATTTCCAAATTAAAGGAATTAAAGAAATAAATGTCTAAATTCGGTCCGGGATTCTGGGCATGCGCAGACTCATTCTTCTCGATATACACATGGCTTTCTTGCAGAGATTTGCCCCATTATTGAATATTCACGAATTAATGAAGAAGTGGCTCTCAATTCCAACCCACAACGAATCGCAGCTTGCCTAGTGGTCCGAGTATCGAGCTACCAAACAGTGACATTAGGTTCGATCCCCTCCACCAGTGATCGTTTGCTTTCGCTTTTTGTAATTTTATTTTATTATTATTTTTTTAATTTTACGTATAGAATATAATATTTTTTTTTCTTTTCAAGTTGTAATATTTTGATAAGAGTCTACAAAGATTTCATACTTTTACTTAAAAATATTTCCAAAATAAAGGAATTGAAGAAATAAATGTCTAAATTCGGTCCGGGATTCTGGGCATGCGCAGTCTCATTCTTCTTGATATACACATGGCGTTCTTGCAGAGATTTGCCCCATTATTGAATATACACGAATAAATGAAGAAGTGGCTCTCAATTCCAACCCACAACGAATCGCAGCTTGCCTAGTGGTCCGAGTATCAAACTACCAAACAGTGGCACTATTTTCGATCCCCTCCACCGGCGATAGTTTTGCTTTCGCTTTTTGTAATTTTATTTTATTATTATTTTTTTAATTTTACGTATAGAATATACTATTTTTTTTTCTTTTCAAGTTGTAATATTTTGATAAGAATCTACAAAGATTTCATACTTTTACTTAAAAATATTTCCAAAATAAAGGAATTAAAGAAATAAATGTCTAAATTCGGTCCGGGATTCTGGGCATGCGCAGTCTCATTCTTCTCGATATACACATGGCTTTCTTGCAGAGATTTGCCCCATTATTGAATATACACGAATAAATGAAGAAGTGGCTCTCAATTCCAACCCAAAACGAATCGCAGCTTGCCTAGTGGTCCGAGTATCAAGCTACCAAACAGTGGCACTAGGTTCGATCCCCTCCACCGGCGATCGTTTTGCTTTCGCTTTTTGTAATTTTATTTTATTATTATTTTTTTAATTTTACGTATAGAATATACTATTTTTTTTTCTTTTCAAGTTGTAATATTTTGATAAGAATCTACAAAGATTTCATACTTTTACTTAAAAATATTTCCAAAATAAAGGAATTAAAGAAATAAATGTCTAAATTCGGTCCGGGATTCTGGGCATGCGCAGTCTCATTCTTCTCGATATACACATGGCTTTCTTGCAGAGATTTGCCCCATTATTGAATATTCACGAATTAATGAAGAAGTGGCTCTCAATTCCAACCCACAACGAATCGCAGCTTGCCTAGTGGTCCGAGTATCGAGCTACCAAACAGTGACATTAGGTTCGATCCCCTCCACCAGTGATCGTTTGCTTTCGCTTTTTGTAATTTTATTTTATTATTATTTTTTTAATTTTACGTATAGAATATAATATTTTTTTTTCTTTTCAAGTTGTAATATTTTGATAAGAGTCTACAAATATTTCATACTTTTACTTAAAAATATTTCCAAAATAAAGGAATTGAAGAAATAAATGTCTAAATTCGGTCCGGGATTCTGGGCATGCGCAGTCTCATTCTTCTTGATATACACATGGCGTTCTTGCAGAGATTTGCCCCATTATTGAATATACACGAATAAATGAAGAAGTGGCTCTCAATTCCAACCCACAACGAATCGCAGCTTGCCTAGTGATCCGAGTATCAAACTACCAAACAGTGGCATTAGGTTCGATCCCCTCCACCGGCGATAGTTTTGCTTTCGCTTTTTGTAATTTTATTTTATTATTATTTTTTTAATTTTACGTATAGAATATACTATTTTTTTTTCTTTTCAAGTTGTAATATTTTGATAAGAATCTACAAAGATTTCATACTTTTACTTAAAAATATTTCCAAAATAAAGGAATTAAAGAAATAAATGTCTAAATTCGGTCCGGGATTCTGGGCATGCGCAGTCTCATTCTTCTCGATATACACATGGCTTTCTTGCAGAGATTTGCCCCATTATTGAATATACACGAATAAATGAAGAAGTGGCTCTCAATTCCAACCCAAAACGATTCGCAGCTTGCCTAGTGGTCCGAGTATCAAGCTACCAAACAGTGGCACTAGGTTCGATCCCCTCCACCGGCGATCGTTTTGCTTTCGCTTTTTGTAATTTTATTTTATTATTATTTTTTTAATTTTACGTATAGAATATACTATTTTTTTTTCTTTTCAAGTTGTAATATTTTGATAAGAATCTACAAAGATTTCATACTTTTACTTAAAAATATTTCCAAAATAAAGGAATTAAAGAAATAAATGTCTAAATTCGGTCCGGGATTCTGGGCATGCGCAGTCTCATTCTTCTCGATATACACATGGCTTTCTTGCAGAGATTTGCCCCATTATTGAATATACACGAATAAATGAAGAAGTGGCTCTCAATTCCATTCCACAAAGAATCGTTGCTTGCCTAGTGGTCCGAGTATCAAGCTACCAAGCAGTGGCAGTAGGTTCGATACCCTCCACCGGCGATCGTTTTGCTTTCGCTTTTTGTAATTTTATTTTATTATTATTTTTTTAATTTTACGTATAGAATATAATATTTTTTTTTCTTTTCAAGTTGTAATATTTTGATAAGAATCTACAAAGATTTCATACTTTTACTTAAAAATATTTCCAAAATAAAGGAATTGAAGAAATAAATGTCTAAATTCGGTCCGGGATTCTGGGCATGCGCAGTCTCATTCCTCTCGATATACTCATGGCTTTCTTGCAGAGATTTGCCCCATTATTGAATATTCGCGAATTAATGAAGAAGTGGCTCTCAATTCCAACCCACAACGAATCGCAGCTTGCCTAGTAGTCCGAGTATCGAGCTACCAAACAGTGACATTAGGTTCGATCCCCTCCACCAGTGATCGTTTGCTTTCGCTTTTTGTAATTTTATTTTATTATTATTTTTTTAATTTTACGTATAGAATATAATATTTTTTTTTCTTTTCAAGTTGTAATATTTTGATAAGAGTCTACAAAGATTTCATACTTTTACTTAAAAATATTTCCAAAATAAAGGAATTGAAGAAATAAATGTCTAAATTCGGTCCGGGATTCTGGGCATGCGCAGTCTCATTCTTCTTGATATACACATGGCGTTCTTGCAGAGATTTGCCCCATTATTGAATATACACGAATAAATGAAGAAGTGGCTCTCAATTCCAACCCACAACGAATCGCAGCTTGCCTAGTGGTCCGAGTATCAAACTACCAAACAGTGGCACTATTTTCGATCCCCTCCACCGGCGATAGTTTTGCTTTCGCTTTTTGTAATTTTATTTTATTATTATTTTTTTAATTTTACGTATAGAATATACTATTTTTTTTTCTTTTCAAGTTGTAATATTTTGATAAGAATCTACAAAGATTTCATACTTTTACTTAAAAATATTTCCAAAATAAAGGAATTAAAGAAATAAATGTCTAAATTCGGTCCGGGATTCTGGGCATGCGCAGTCTCATTCTTCTCGATATACACATGGCTTTCTTGCAGAGATTTGCCCCATTATTGAATATACACGAATAAATGAAGAAGTGGCTCTCAATTCCAACCCAAAACGAATCGCAGCTTGCCTAGTGGTCCGAGTATCAAGCTACCAAACAGTGGCACTAGGTTCGATCCCCTCCACCGGCGATCGTTTTGCTTTCGCTTTTTGTATTTTTATTTTATTATTATTTTTTTAATTTTACGTATAGAATATACTATTTTTTTTCTTTTCAAGTTGTAATATTTTGATAAGAATCTACAAAGATTTCATACTTTTACTTAAAAATATTTCCAAAATAAAGGAATTAAAGAAATAAATGTCTAAATTCGGTCCGGGATTCTGGGCATGCGCAGTCTCATTCTTCTCGATATACACATGGCTTTCTTGCAGAGATTTGCCCCATTATTGAATATACACGAATAAATGAAGAAGTGGCTCTCAATTCCATTCCACAAAGAATCGTTGCTTGCCTAGTGGTCCGAGTATCAAGCTACCAAGCAGTGGCAGTAGGTTCGATACCCTCCACCGGCGATCGTTTTGCTTTCGCTTTTTGTAATTTTATTTTATTATTATTTTTTTAATTTTACGTATAGAATATAATATTTTTTTTTCTTTTCAAGTTGTAATATTTTGATAAGAATCTACAAAGATTTCATACTTTTACTTAAAAATATTTCCAAAATAAAGGAATTGAAGAAATAAATGTCTAAATTCGGTCCGGGATTCTGGGCATGCGCAGTCTCATTCCTCTCGATATACTCATGGCTTTCTTGCAGAGATTTGCCCCATTATTGAATATTCGCGAATTAATGAAGAAGTGGCTCTCAATTCCAACCCACAACGAATCGCAGCTTGCCTAGTAGTCCGAGTATCGAGCTACCAAACAGTGACATTAGGTTCGATCCCCTCCACCAGTGATCGTTTGCTTTCGCTTTTTGTAATTTTATTTTATTATTATTTTTTTAATTTTACGTATAGAATATAATATTTTTTTTTCTTTTCAAGTTGTAATATTTTGATAAGAGTCTACAAAGATTTCATACTTTTACTTAAAAATATTTCCAAAATAAAGGAATTGAAGAAATAAATGTCTAAATTCGGTCCGGGATTCTGGGCATGCGCAGTCTCATTCTTCTTGATATACACATGGCGTTCTTGCAGAGATTTGCCCCATTATTGAATATACACGAATAAATGAAGAAGTGGCTCTCAATTCCAACCCACAACGAATCGCAGCTTGCCTAGTGGTCCGAGTATCAAACTACCAAACAGTGGCACTATTTTCGATCCCCTCCACCGGCGATAGTTTTGCTTTCGCTTTTTGTAATTTTATTTTATTATTATTTTTTTAATTTTACGTATAGAATATACTATTTTTTTTTCTTTTCAAGTTGTAATATTTTGATAAGAATCTACAAAGATTTCATACTTTTACTTAAAAATATTTCCAAAATAAAGGAATTAAAGAAATAAATGTCTAAATTCGGTCCGGGATTCTGGGCATGCGCAGTCTCATTCTTCTCGATATACACATGGCTTTCTTGCAGAGATTTGCCCCATTATTGAATATACACGAATAAATGAAGAAGTGGCTCTCAATTCCAACCCAAAACGAATCGCAGCTTGCCTAGTGGTCCGAGTATCAAGCTACCAAACAGTGGCACTAGGTTCGATCCCCTCCACCGGCGATCGTTTTGCTTTCGCTTTTTGTATTTTTATTTTATTATTATTTTTTTAATTTTACGTATAGAATATACTATTTTTTTTCTTTTCAAGTTGTAATATTTTGATAAGAATCTACAAAGATTTCATACTTTTACTTAAAAATATTTCCAAAATAAAGGAATTAAAGAAATAAATGTCTAAATTCGGTCCGGGATTCTGGGCATGCGCAGTCTCATTCTTCTCGATATACACATGGCTTTCTTGCAGAGATTTGCCCCATTATTGAATATACACGAATAAATGAAGAAGTGGCTCTCAATTCCATTCCACAAAGAATCGTTGCTTGCCTAGTGGTCCGAGTATCAAGCTACCAAGCAGTGGCAGTAGGTTCGATACCCTCCACCGGCGATCGTTTTGCTTTCGCTTTTTGTAATTTTATTTTATTATTATTTTTTTAATTTTACGTATAGAATATAATATTTTTTTTTCTTTTCAAGTTGTAATATTTTGATAAGAATCTACAAAGATTTCATACTTTTACTTAAAAATATTTCCAAAATAAAGGAATTGAAGAAATAAATGTCTAAATTCGGTCCGGGATTCTGGGCATGCGCAGTCTCATTCTTCTCGATATACTCATGGCTTTCTTGCAGAGATTTGCCCCATTATTGAATATTCGCGAATTAATGAAGAAGTGGCTCTCAATTCCAACCCACAACGAATCGCAGCTTGCCTAGTGGTCCGAGTATCGAGCTACAAAACAGTGGCACTAGGTTCGATACCCTCCACCGGCGATCGTTTTGCTTTCGATTTTGTAATTTTATTTTATTATTATTTTTTTAATTTTACGTATAGAATATAATATTTTTTTTTTCTTTTCAAGTTGTAATATTTTGATAAGAGTCTACAAAGATTTCATACTTTTACTTAAAAATATTTCCAAAATAAAGGAATTGAAGAAATAAATGTCTAAATTCGGTCCGGGATTCTGGGCATGCGCAGTCTCATTCTTCTCGATATACACATGGCTTTCTTGCAGAGATTTGCCCCATTATTGAATATACACGAATAAATGAAGAAGTGGCTCTCAATTCCATTCCACAAAGAATCGTTGCTTGCCTAGTGGTCCGAGTATCAAGCTACCAAGCAGTGGCAGTAGGTTCGATACCCTCCACCGGCGATCGTTTTGCTTTCGCTTTTTGTAATTTTATTTTATTATTATTTTTTTAATTTTACGTATAGAATATAATATTTTTTTTTTCTTTTCAAGTTGTAATATTTTGATAAGAGTCTACAAAGATTTCATACTTTTACTTAAAAATATTTCCAAAATAAAGGAATTGAAGAAATAAATGTCTAAATTCGGTCCGGGATTCTGGGCATGCGCAGTCTCATTCTTCTCGATATACACATGGCTTTCTTGCAGAGATTTGCCCCATTATTGAATATTCACGAATTAATGAAGAAGTGGCTCTCAATTCCAACCCACAACGAATCGCAGCTTGCCTAGTGGTCCGAGTATCAAGCTACCAAACAGTGGCACTAGTTTCTATCCCCTCCACCGGCGATCGTTTTGCTTTCGCTTTTTGTAATTTTATTTTATTATTATTTTTTTAATTTTACGTATAGAATATACTATTTTTTTTTCTTTTCAAGTTGTAATATTTTGATAAGAATCTACAAAGATTTCATACTTTTACTTAAAAATATTTCCAAAATAAAGGAATTAAAGAAATAAATGTCTAAATTTGGTCCGGGATTCTGGGCATGCGCAGTCTCATTCTTCTCGATATACACATGGCTTTCTTGCAGAGATTTGCCCCATTATTGAATATACACGAATAAATGAAGAAGTGGCTCTCAATTCCAACCCAAAACGAATCGCAGCTTGCCTAGTGGTCCGAGTATCAAGCTACCAAACAGTGGCACTAGGTTCGATCCCCTCCACCGGCGATCGTTTTGCTTTCGCTTTTTGTAATTTTATTTTATTATTATTTTTTTAATTTTACGTATAGAATATACTATTTTTTTTTCTTTTCAAGTTGTAATATTTTGATAAGAATCTACAAAGGTTTCATACTTTTACTTAAAAATATTTCCAAAATAAAGGAATTAAAGAAATAAATGTCTAAATTCGGTCCGGGATTCTGGGCATGCGCAGTCTCATTCTTCTCGATATACACATGGCTTTCTTGCAGAGATTTGCCCCATTATTGAATATTCACGAATTAATGAAGAAGTGGCTCTCAATTCCAACCCACAACGAATCGCAGCTTGCCTAGTGGTCCGAGTATCGAGCTACCAAACAGTGACATTAGGTTCGATCCCCTCCACCAGTGATCGTTTGCTTTCGCTTTTTGTAATTTTATTTTATTATTATTTTTTTCATTTTACGTATAGAATATAATATTTTTTTTTTCTTTTCAAGTTGTAATATTTTGATAAGAGTCTACAAAGATTTCATACTTTTACTTAAAAATATTTCCAAAATAAAGGAATTGAAGAAATAAATGTCTAAATTCGGTCCGGGATTCTGGGCATGCGCAGTCTCATTCTTCTTGATATACACATGGCGTTCTTGCAGAGATTTGCCCCATTATTGAATATACACGAATAAATGAAGAAGTGGCTCTCAATTCCAACCCACAACGAATCGCAGCTTGCCTAGTGGTCCGAGTATCAAACTACCAAACAGTGGCACTATTTTCGATCCCCTCCACCGGCGATAGTTTTGCTTTCGCTTTTTGTAATTTTATTTTATTATTATTTTTTTAATTTTACGTATAGAATATACTATTTTTTTTTCTTTTCAAGTTGTAATATTTTGATAAGAATCTACAAAGATTTCATACTTTTACTTAAAAATATTTCCAAAATAAAGGAATTGAAGAAATAAATGTCTAAATTCGGTCCGGGATTCTGGGCATGCGCAGTCTCATTCTTCTCGATATACACATGGCTTTCTTGCAGAGATTTGCCCCATTATTGAATATTCACGAATTAATGAAGAAGTGGCTCTCAATTCCAACCCACAACGAATCGCAGCTTGCCTAGTGGTCCGAGTATCGAGCTACCAAACAGTGGCATTAGGTTCGATAACCTCCACCAGTGATCGTTTTGCTTAAGCTTTTTGTAATTTTATTTTATTATTATTTTTTTTAATTTTACGTATAGAATATACTATTTTTTTTTCTTTTCAAGTAGTAATATTTTGATAGGAATCTACAAAGATTTCATACTTTTACTTAAAAATATTTCCAAAATAAAGGAATTAAAGAAATAAATGTCTAAATTCGGTCCGGGATTCTGGGCATGCGCAGTCTCATTCTTCTCGATATACACATGGCTTTCTTGCAGAGATTTGCCCCATTATTGAATATTCACGAATTAATGAAGAAGTGGCTCTCAATTCCAACCCACATCGAATCGCAGCTTGCCTAGTGGTCCGAGTATCGAGCTACCAAACAGTGGGATTAGGTTCGATCCCCTCCACCAGTGATCGTTTTGCTTTCGCTTTTTGTAATTTTATTTTATTATTATTTTTTTAATTTTACGTATAGAATATACTATTTTTTTTTTCTTTTCAAGTAGTAATATTTTGATAAGAATCTACAAAGATTTCATACTTTTACTTAAAAGTATTTCCAAAATAAAGGAATTAAAGAAATAAATGTCTAAATTCGGTCCGGGATTCTGGGCATGCGCAGTCTCATTCTTCTCGATATACACATGGCTTTCTTGCAGAGATTTGCCCCATTATTGAATATACACGAATAAATGAAGAAGTGGCTCTCAATTCCAACCCACTACCAATCGCAGCTTGCCTAGTGGTCCGAGTATCGAGCTACCAAACAGTGGCATTAGGTTCGATCCCCATCCACCGGCGATCGTTTTGCTTTCGCTTTTTGTAATTTTATTTTATTATTATTTTTTTAATTTTACGTATAAAATATACTATTTTTTTTTCTTTTCAAGTTGTAATATTTTGATAAGAATCTACAAAGATTTCATACTTTTACTTAAAAATATTTCCAAAATAAAGGAATTAAAGAAATAAATGTCTAAATTCGGTCCGGGATTCTGGGCATGCGCAGTCTCATTCTTCTCGATATACACATGGCTTTCTTGCAGAGATTTGCCCCATTATTGAATATACACGAATAAATGAAGAAGTGGCTCTCAATTCCATTCCACAAAGAATCGTTGCTTGCCTAGTGGTCCGAGTATCAAGCTACCAAGCAGTGGCAGTAGGTTCGATACCCTCCACCGGCGATCGTTTTGCTTTCGCTTTTTGTAATTTTATTTTATTATTATTTTTTTAATTTTACGTATAGAATATAATATTTTTTTTTCTTTTCAAGTTGTAATATTTTGATAAGAATCTACAAAGATTTCATACTTTTACTTAAAAATATTTCCAAAATAAAGGAATTGAAGAAATAAATGTCTAAATTCGGTCCGGGATTCTGGGCATGCGCAGTCTCATTCTTCTCGATATACTCATGGCTTTCTTGCAGAGATTTGCCCCATTATTGAATATTCGCGAATTAATGAAGAAGTGGCTCTCAATTCCAACCCACAACGAATCGCAGCTTGCCTAGTGGTCCGAGTATCGAGCTACAAAACAGTGGCACTAGGTTCGATACCCTCCACCGGCGATCGTTTTGCTTTCGATTTTGTAATTTTATTTTATTATTATTTTTTTAATTTTACGTATAGAATATAATATTTTTTTTTTCTTTTCAAGTTGTAATATTTTGATAAGAGTCTACAAAGATTTCATACTTTTACTTAAAAATATTTCCAAAATAAAGGAATTGAAGAAATAAATGTCTAAATTCGGTCCGGGATTCTGGGCATGCGCAGTCTCATTCTTCTCGATATACACATGGCTTTCTTGCAGAGATTTGCCCCATTATTGAATATACACGAATAAATGAAGAAGTGGCTCTCAATTCCATTCCACAAAGAATCGTTGCTTGCCTAGTGGTCCGAGTATCAAGCTACCAAGCAGTGGCAGTAGGTTCGATACCCTCCACCGGCGATCGTTTTGCTTTCGCTTTTTGTAATTTTATTTTATTATTATTTTTTTAATTTTACGTATAGAATATAATATTTTTTTTTTCTTTTCAAGTTGTAATATTTTGATAAGAGTCTACAAAGATTTCATACTTTTACTTAAAAATATTTCCAAAATAAAGGAATTGAAGAAATAAATGTCTAAATTCGGTCCGGGATTCTGGGCATGCGCAGTCTCATTCTTCTCGATATACACATGGCTTTCTTGCAGAGATTTGCCCCATTATTGAATATTCACGAATTAATGAAGAACTGGCTCTCAATTCCAACCCACAACGAATCGCAGCTTGCCTAGTGGTCCGAGTATCAAGCTACCAAACAGTGGCACTAGGTTCTATCCCCTCCACCGGCGATCGTTTTGCTTTCGCTTTTTGTAATTTTATTTTATTATTATTTTTTTAATTTTACGTATAGAATATACTATTTTTTTTTCTTTTCAAGTTGTAATATTTTGATAAGAATCTACAAAGATTTCATACTTTTACTTAAAAATATTTCCAAAATAAAGGAATTAAAGAAATAAATGTCTAAATTTGGTCCGGGATTCTGGGCATGCGCAGTCTCATTCTTCTCGATATACACATGGCTTTCTTGCAGAGATTTGCCCCATTATTGAATATACACGAATAAATGAAGAAGTGGCTCTCAATTCCAACCCAAAACGAATCGCAGCTTGCCTAGTGGTCCGAGTATCAAGCTACCAAACAGTGGCATTAGGTTCGATCCCCTCCACCGGCGATCGTTTTGCTTTCGCTTTTTGTAATTTTATTTTATTATTATTTTTTTAATTTTACGTATAGAATATACTATTTTTTTTTCTTTTCAAGTTGTAATATTTTGATAAGAATCTACAAAGGTTTCATACTTTTACTTAAAAATATTTCCAAAATAAAGGAATTAAAGAAATAAATGTCTAAATTCGGTCCGGGATTCTGGGCATGCGCAGTCTCATTCTTCTCGATATACACATGGCTTTCTTGCAGAGATTTGCCCCATTATTGAATATTCACGAATTAATGAAGAAGTGACTCTCAATTCCAACCCACAACGAATCGCAGCTTGCCTAGTGGTCCGAGTATCGAGCTACCAAACAGTGGCATTAGGTTCGATCCCCTCCACCAGTGATCGTTTTGCTTTCGCTTTTTGTAATTTCATTTTATTATTATTTTTTTAATTTTACGTATAGAATATACTATTTTTTTTCCTTTCAAGTTGTAATATTTTGATAAGAATCTACAAAGATTTCATACTTTTACTTAAAAATATTTCCAAAATAAAGGAATTAAAGAACTAAATGTCCAAATTCGGTCCGGGATTCTGGGCATGCGCAGTCTCATTCTTCTCGATATACACATGGCTTTCTTGCAGAGATTTGCCCCATTATTGAATATACACGAATAAATGAAGAAGTGGCTCTCAATTCCAACCCACAACGAATCGCAGCTTGCCTAGTGGTCCGAGTATCAAGCTACCAAACAGTGGCACTAGGTTCGATCCCCTCCACCGGCGATCGTTTTGCTTTCGCTTTTTGTAATTTTATTTTATTATTATTTTTTTAATTTTACGTATAGAATATACTATTTTTTTTTCTTTTCAAGTTGTAATATTTTGATAAGAATCTACAAAGATTTCATACTTTTACTTAAAAATATTTCCAAAATAAAGGAATTGAAGAAATAAATGTCTAAATTCGGTCCGGGATTCTGGGCCTGCGCAGTCTCATTCTTCTTGATATACACATGGCTTTCTTGCAGAGATTTGCCCCATTATTGAATATACACGAATAAATGAAGAAGTGGCTCTCAATTCCAACCCACTACGAATCGCAGCTTGCCTAGTGGTCCGAGTATCGAGCTACCAAACAGTGGCATTAGGTTCGATCCCCTCCACCAGTGATCGTTTTGCTTTCGCTTTTTGTAATTTTATTTTATTATTATTTTTTTAATTTTACGTATATAATATACTAGTTTTTTTTCTTTTCAAGTAGTAATATTTTGATAAGAATCTACAAAGATTTCATACTTTTACTTAAAAATATTTCCAAAATAAAGGAATTAAAGAAATAAATGTCTAAATTCGGTCCGGGATACTGGGCATGCGCAGTCTCATTCTTCTCGATATACACATGGCTTTCTTGCAGAGATTTGCCCCATTATTGAATATACACGAATAAATGAAGAAGTGGCTCTCAATTCCAACCCACAACGAATCGCAGCTTGCCTAGTGGTCCGAGTATCGAGCTACCAAGCAGTGGCATTAGGTTCGATCCCCTCCACCGGCGATCCTTTTGCATTCGCCTTTTGTAATTTTATTTTATTATTATTTTTTTAATTTTACGTATAGAATATACTATTTTTTTTTCTTTTCAAGTTGTAATATTTTGATAAGAATCTACAAAGATTTCATACTTTTACTTAAAAATATTTCCAAAATAAAGGAATTAAAGAAATAAATGACTAAATTCGGTCCGGGATTCATTACATGCGCAGTCTCATTCTTCTCGATATACACATGGCTTTCTTGCAGAGATTTGCCCCATTATTGAATATACACGAATAAATGAAGAAGTGGCTCTCAGTTCCAACCCACAACGAATCGCAGCTTGCGTAGTGGTCCGAGTGTCGAGCTACCAAGCAGTGACATTAGGTTCGATCCCCTCAACCAGTGATCGTTTGCTTTCGCTTTTTGTAATTTTATTTTATTATTATTTTTTTAATTTTACGTATATAATATACTAGTTTTTTTTCTTTTCAAGTAGTAATATTTTGATAAGAATCTACAAAGATTTCATACTTTTACTTAAAAATATTTCCAAAATAAAGGAATTAAAGAAATAAATGACTAAATTCGGTCCGGGATTCATTACATGCGCAGTCTCATTCTTCTCGATATACACATGGCTTTCTTGCAGAGATTTGCCCCATTATTGAATATACACGAATAAATGAAGAAGTGGCTCTCAATTCCAACCCACTACGAATCGCAGCTTGCCTAGTGGTCCGAGTATCGAGCTACCAAACAGTGGCTTTAGGTTCGATCCCCTCCACCAGTGATCGTTTTGCTTTCGCTTTTTGTAATTTTATTTTATTATTATTTTTTTAATTTTACGTATATAATATACTAGTTTTTTTTCTTTTCAAGTAGTAATATTTTGATAAGAATCTACAAAGAATTCATACTTTTACTTAAAAATATTTCCAAAATAAAGGAATTAAAGAAATAAATGTCTAAATTCGGTCCGGGATTCTGGGCATGCGCAGTCTCATTCTTCTCGATATACACATGGCTTTCTTGCAGAGATTTGCCCCATTATTGAATATACACGAATAAATGAAGAAGTGGCTCTCAATTCCAACCCACAACGAATCGCAGCTTGCCTAGTGGTCCGAGTACCGAGCTACCAAACAGTGGCATTAGGTACGATCCCCTCCACCAGTGATCGTTTTGCTTTCGCTTTTTGTAATTTTATTTTATTATTATTTTTTTAATTTTACGTATATAATATACTAGTTTTTTTTCTTTTCAAGTAGTAATATTTTGATAAGAATCTACAAAGAATTCATACTTTTACTTAAAAATATTTCCAAAATAAAGGAATTAAAGAAATAAATGTCTAAATTCGGTCCGGGATTCTGGGCATGCGCAGTCTCATTCTTCTCGATATACACATGGCTTTCTTGCAGAGATTTGCCCCATTATTGAATATACACGAATAAATGAAGAAGTGGCTCTCAATTCCAACCCACAACGAATCGCAGCTTGCCTAGTGGTCCGAGTACCGAGCTACCAAACAGTGGCATTAGGTTCGATCCCCTCCACCAGTGATCGTTTTGCTTTCGCTTTTTGTAATTTTATTTTATTATTATTTTTTTAATTTTACGTATATAATATACTATTTTTTTTTCTTTTCAAGTTGTAATATTTTGATAAGAATCTACAAAGATTTCATACTTTTACTTAAAAATATTTCCAAAATAAAGGAATTAAAGAAATAAATGTCTAAATTCGGTCCGGGATACTGGGCATGCGCAGTCTCATTCTTCTCGATATACACATGGCTTTCTTGCAGAGATTTGCCCCATTATTGAATATACACGAATAAATGAAGAAGTGGCTCTCAATTCCAACCCACAACGAATCGCAGCTTGCCTAGTGGTCCGAGTATCGAGCTACCAAGCAGTGGCATTAGGTTCGATCCCCTCCACCGGCGATCCTTTTGCATTCGCCTTTTGTAATTTTATTTTATTATTATTTTTTTAATTTTACGTATAGAATATACTATTTTTTTTTCTTTTCAAGTTGTAATATTTTGATAAGAATCTACAAAGATTTCATAATTTTACTTAAAAATATTTCCAAAATAAAGGAATTAAAGAAATAAATGACTAAATTCGGTCCGGGATTCATTACATGCGCAGTCTCATTCTTCTCGATATACACATGGCTTTCTTGCAGAGATTTGCCCCATTATTGAATATACACGAATAAATGAAGAAGTGGCTCTCAGTTCCAACCCACAACGAATCGCAGCTTGCGTAGTGGTCCGAGTATCGAGCTACCAAGCAGTGACATTAGGTTCGATCCCCTCAACCAGTGATCGTTTGCTTTCGCTTTTTGTAATTTTATTTTATTATTATTTTTTTAATTTTACGTATAGAATATAATATTTTTTTTTCTTTTCAAGTTGTAATATTTTGATAAGAGTCTAAAAAGATTTCATACTTTAACTTAAAAATATTTCCAAAATAAAGGAATTGAAGAAATAAATGTCTAAATTCGGTCCGGGATTCTGGGCATGCGCAGTCTCATTCTTCTCGATATACACATGGCGTTCTTGCAGAGATTTGCCCCATTATTGAATATTCACGAATTAATGAAGAAGTGGCTCTCAATTCCAACCCACAACGAATCGCAGCTTGCCTAGTGGTCCGAGTATCGAGCTACCAAACAGTGGCATTAGGTTCGATCCCCTCCACCAGTGATCGTTTTGCTTTCGCTTTTTGTAATTTTATTTTATTATTATTTTTTTAATTTTACGTATAGAATATAATATTTTTTTTTCTTTTCAAGTTGTAATATTTCGATAAGAGTCTACAAAGATTTCATACTTGTACTTAAAAATATTTCCAAAATAAAGTAATTGAAGAAATAAATGTCTAAATTCGGTCCAGGATTCTGGGCATGCGCAGTCTCATTCTTCTCGATATACACATGGCTTTCTTGCAGAGATTTGCCCCATTATTGAATATTCACGAATTAATGAAGAAGTGGCTCTCAATTCCAACCGACAGCGAATCGCAGCTTGCCTAGTGGTCCGACTATCGAGCTACCAAAAAGTGGCATTAGGTTCGATCCCTTCCACCGGCGATCATTTTGCTTTCGCTTTTTGTAATTTTATTTTATTATTATTTTTTTAATTTTACGTATAGAATATATTATTTTTTTTTCTTTTCAAGTTGTAATATTTTGATAAGAATCTACAAAGATTTCATACTTTTACTTAAAAATATTTCCAAAATAAAGGAATTAAAGAAATAAATGTCTAAATTCGGTCCGGGATTCTGGGCATGCGCAGTCTCATTCTTCTCGATATACACATGGCTTTCTTGCAGAGATTTGCCCCATTATTGAATATACACGAATAAATGAAGAAGTGGCTCTCAATTCCAACTCACAACGAATCGCAGCTTGCCTAGTGGTCCAAGTATCGAGCTACCAAACAGTGGCATTAGGATCGATCCCCTCCACCGGCGATCGTTTTGCTTTCGCTTTTTGTAATTTTATTTTATTATTATTTTTTTAATTTTACGTATAGAATATATTATTTTTTTTTCTTTTCAAGTTGTAATATTTTGATAAGAATCTACAAAGATTTCATACTTTTACTTAAAAATATTTCCCAAATAAAGGAATTAAAGAAATAAATGTCTAAATTCGGTCCGGGATTCTGGTCATGCGCAGTCTCATTCTTCTCGATATACACATGGCTTTCTTGCAGAGATTTGCCCCATTATTGAATATACACGAATAAATGAAGAAGTGGCTCTCAATTCCAACCCACAACGAATCGCAGCTTGCCTAGTGGTCCAAGTATCGAACAACCAAACAGTGGCATTAGGTTCGATCCCCTCCACCGGCGATCATTTTGCTTTCGCTTTTTGTAATTTTATTTTATTATTATTTTTTTAATTTTACGTATAGAATATATTATTTTTTTTTCTTTTCAAGTTGTAATATTTTGATAAAAATCTACAAAGATTTCATACTTTTACTTAAAAGTATTTCCAAAATAAAGGAATTAAAGAAATAAATGTCTAAATTCGGTCCGGGATTCTGGGCATGCGCAGTCTCATTCTTCTCGATATACACATGGCTTTCTTGCAGAGATTTGCCCCATTATTGAATATACACGAATAAATGAAGAAGTGGCTCTCAATTCCAACACACAACGAATCGCAGCTTGCCTAGTGGTCCGAGTATCGAGCTACCAAACAGTGGCATTAGGTTCGATCCCCTCCGCCGGCGATCGTTTTGCTTTCGCTTTTTGTAATTTTATTTTATTATTATTTTTTTAATTTTACGTATAGAATATATTATTTTTTTTTCTTTTCAAGTTGTAATATTTTGATAAGAATCTACAAAGATTTCATACTTTTACTTAAAAATATTTCCAAAATAAAGGAATTAAAGAAATAAATGTCTAAATTCGGTCCGGGATTCTGGGCATGCGCAGTCTCATTCTTCTCGATATACACATGGCTTTCTTGCAGAGATTTGCCCCATTATTGAATATACACGAATAAATGAAGAAGTGGCTCTCAATTCCAACCCACAACGAATCGCAGCTTGCCTAGTGGTCCTAGTATCGAGCTACCAAACAGTGGCATTAGGTTCGATCCCCTCCACCGGCGATCATTTTGCTTTCGCTTTTTGTAATTTTATTTTATTATTATTTTTTTAATTTTACGTATATAATATATTATTTTTTTTCTTTTCAAAATGTAATATTTTGATAAGAATCTACAAAGATTTCATACTTTTACTTAAAAATATTTCCAAAATAAAGGAATTAAAGAAATAAATGTCTAAATTCGGTGAGGGATTCTGGGCATGCGCAGTCTCATTCTTCTCGATATACACATGGCTTTCTTGCAGAGATTTGCCCCATTATTGAATATACACGAATAAATGAAGAAGTGGCTCTCAATTCCAACCCACAACGAATCGCAGCTTGCCTAGTGGTCCTAGTATCGAGCTACCAAACAGTGGCATTAGGTTCGATCCCCTCCACCGGCGATCATTTTGCTTTCGCTTTTTGTAATTTTATTTTATTATTATTTTTTTAATTTTACGTATATAATATATTATTTTTTTTCTTTTCAAAATGTAATATTTTGATAAGAATCTACAAAGATTTCATACTTTTACTTAAAAATATTTCCAAAATAAAGGAATTAAAGAAATAAATGTCTAAATTCGGTGAGGGATTCTGGGCATGCGCAGTCTCATTCTTCTCGATATACACATGGCTTTCTTGCAGAGATTTGCCCCATTATTGAATATACACGAATAAATGAAGAAGTGGCTCTCAATTCCAACCCACTACGAATCGCAGCTTGCCTAATGGTCCGAGTATCGAGCTACCAAACAGTGGCATTAGGTTCGATCCCCTCCACCGGCGAACGTTTTGCTTTCGCTTTTTGTAATTTTATTTTATTATTATTTTTTTAATTTTACGTATAGAATATATTATTTTTTTTTCTTTTTAAGTTGTAATATTTTGATAAGAATCTACAAAGATTTCATACTTTTACTTAAAAATATTTCCAAAATAAAGGAATTAAAGAAATAAATGTCTAAATTCGGTCCGGGATTCTGGGCATGCGCAGTCTCATTCTTCTCGATATACACATGGCTTTCTTGCAGAGATTTGCCCCATTATTGAATATACACGAATAAATGAAGAAGTGGCTCTCAATTCCAACCCACAACGAATCGCAGCTTGCCTAGTGGTCCGAGTATCGAGCTACCAAACAGTGGCATTAGGTTCGATCCCCTCCACCGGCGATCGTTTTGCTTTCGCTTTTTGTAATTTTATTTTATTATTATTTTTTTAATTTTACGTATAAAATATACTATTTTTTTTCTTTTCAAGTTGTAATATTTTGATAAGAATCTACAAAGATTTCATACTTTTACTTAAAAAAATTTCCAAAATAAAGGAATTAAATAAATGTCTAAATTCGGTGAGGGATTCTGGGCATGCGCAGTCTCATTCTTCTCGATATACACATGGCTTTCTTGCAGAGATTTGCCCCATTATTGAATATACACGAATAAATGAAGAAGTGGCTCTCAATTCCAACCCACAACGAATCGCAGCTTGCCTAGTGGTCCGAGTACCGAGCTACCAAACAGTGGCATTAGGTTCGATCCCCTCCACCAGTGATCGTTTTGCTTTCGCTTTTTGTAATTTTATTTTATTATTATTTTTTTAATTTTACGTATATAATATACTAGTTTTTTTTCTTTTCAAGTAGTAATATTTTGATAAGAATCTACAAAGAATTCATACTTTTACTTAAAAATATTTCCAAAATAAAGGAATTAAAGAAATAAATGTCTAAATTCGGTCCGGGATTCTGGGCATGCGCAGTCTCATTCTTCTCGATATACACATGGCTTTCTTGCAGAGATTTGCCCCATTATTGAATATACACGAATAAATGAAGAAGTGGCTCTCAATTCCAACCCACAACGAATCGCAGCTTGCCTAGTGGTCCGAGTACCGAGCTACCAAACAGTGGCATTAGGTTCGATCCCCTCCACCAGTGATCGTTTTGCTTTCGCTTTTTGTAATTTTATTTTATTATTATTTTTTTAATTTTACGTATATAATATACTATTTTTTTTTCTTTTCAAGTTGTAATATTTTGATAAGAATCTACAAAGATTTCATACTTTTACTTAAAAATATTTCCAAAATAAAGGAATTAAAGAAATAAATGTCTAAATTCGGTCCGGGATACTGGGCATGCGCAGTCTCATTCTTCTCGATATACACATGGCTTTCTTGCAGAGATTTGCCCCATTATTGAATATACACGAATAAATGAAGAAGTGGCTCTCAATTCCAACCCACAACGAATCGCAGCTTGCCTAGTGGTCCGAGTATCGAGCTATCAAGCAGTGGCATTAGGTTCGATCCCCTCCACCGGCGATCCTTTTGCATTCGCCTTTTGTAATTTTATTTTATTATTATTTTTTTAATTTTACGTATAGAATATACTATTTTTTTTTCTTTTCAAGTTGTAATATTTTGATAAGAATCTACAAAGATTTCATAATTTTACTTAAAAATATTTCCAAAATAAAGGAATTAAAGAAATAAATGACTAAATTCGGTCCGGGATTCATTACATGCGCAGTCTCATTCTTCTCGATATACACATGGCTTTCTTGCAGAGATTTGCCCCATTATTGAATATACACGAATAAATGAAGAAGTGGCTCTCAGTTCCAACCCACAACGAATCGCAGCTTGCGTAGTGGTCCGAGTATCGAGCTACCAAGCAGTGACATTAGGTTCGATCCCCTCAACCAGTGATCGTTTGCTTTCGCTTTTTGTAATTTTATTTTATTATTATTTTTTTAATTTTACGTATAGAATATAATATTTTTTTTTCTTTTCAAGTTGTAATATTTTGATAAGAGTCTAAAAAGATTTCATACTTTAACTTAAAAATATTTCCAAAATAAAGGAATTGAAGAAATAAATGTCTAAATTCGGTCCGGGATTCTGGGCATGCGCAGTCTCATTCTTCTCGATATACACATGGCGTTCTTGCAGAGATTTGCCCCATTATTGAATATTCACGAATTAATGAAGAAGTGGCTCTCAATTCCAACCCACAACGAATCGCAGCTTGCCTAGTGGTCCGAGTATCGAGCTACCAAACAGTGGCATTAGGTTCGATCCCCTCCACCAGTGATCGTTTTGCTTTCGCTTTTTGTAATTTTATTTTATTATTATTTTTTTAATTTTACGTATAGAATATAATATTTTTTTTTCTTTTCAAGTTGTAATATTTCGATAAGAGTCTACAAAGATTTCATACTTGTACTTAAAAATATTTCCAAAATAAAGTAATTGAAGAAATAAATGTCTAAATTCGGTCCAGGATTCTGGGCATGCGCAGTCTCATTCTTCTCGATATACACATGGCTTTCTTGCAGAGATTTGCCCCATTATTGAATATACACGAATAAATGAAGAAGTGGCTCTCAATTCCAACTCACAACGAATCGCAGCTTGCCTAGTGGTCCAAGTATCGAGCTACCAAACAGTGGCATTAGGATCGATCCCCTCCACCGGCGATCGTTTTGCTTTCGCTTTTTGTAATTTTATTTTATTATTATTTTTTTAATTTTACGTATAGAATATATTATTTTTTTTTCTTTTCAAGTTGTAATATTTTGATAAGAATCTACAAAGATTTCATACTTTTACTTAAAAATATTTCCCAAATAAAGGAATTAAAGAAATAAATGTCTAAATTCGGTCCGGGATTCTGGTCATGCGCAGTCTCATTCTTCTCGATATACACATGGCTTTCTTGCAGAGATTTGCCCCATTATTGAATATACACGAATAAATGAAGAAGTGGCTCTCAATTCCAACCCACAACGAATCGCAGCTTGCCTAGTGGTCCAAGTATCGAACAACCAAACAGTGGCATTAGGTTCGATCCCCTCCACCGGCGATCATTTTGCTTTCGCTTTTTGTAATTTTATTTTATTATTATTTTTTTAATTTTACGTATAGAATATATTATTTTTTTTTCTTTTCAAGTTGTAATATTTTGATAAAAATCTACAAAGATTTCATACTTTTACTTAAAAGTATTTCCAAAATAAAGGAATTAAAGAAATAAATGTCTAAATTCGGTCCGGGATTCTGGGCATGCGCAGTCTCATTCTTCTCGATATACACATGGCTTTCTTGCAGAGATTTGCCCCATTATTGAATATACACGAATAAATGAAGAAGTGGCTCTCAATTCCAACACACAACGAATCGCAGCTTGCCTAGTGGTCCGAGTATCGAGCTACCAAACAGTGGCATTAGGTTCGATCCCCTCCGCCGGCGATCGTTTTGCTTTCGCTTTTTGTAATTTTATTTTATTATTATTTTTTTAATTTTACGTATAGAATATATTATTTTTTTTTCTTTTCAAGTTGTAATATTTTGATAAGAATCTACAAAGATTTCATACTTTTACTTAAAAATATTTCCAAAATAAAGGAATTAAAGAAATAAATGTCTAAATTCGGTCCGGGATTCTGGGCATGCGCAGTCTCATTCTTCTCGATATACACATGGCTTTCTTGCAGAGATTTGCCCCATTATTGAATATACACGAATAAATGAAGAAGTGGCTCTCAATTCCAACCCACAACGAATCGCAGCTTGCCTAGTGGTCCTAGTATCGAGCTACCAAACAGTGGCATTAGGTTCGATCCCCTCCACCGGCGATCATTTTGCTTTCGCTTTTTGTAATTTTATTTTATTATTATTTTTTTAATTTTACGTATATAATATATTATTTTTTTTCTTTTCAAAATGTAATATTTTGATAAGAATCTACAAAGATTTCATACTTTTACTTAAAAATATTTCCAAAATAAAGGAATTAAAGAAATAAATGTCTAAATTCGGTGAGGGATTCTGGGCATGCGCAGTCTCATTCTTCTCGATATACACATGGCTTTCTTGCAGAGATTTGCCCCATTATTGAATATACACGAATAAATGAAGAAGTGGCTCTCAATTCCAACCCACAACGAATCGCAGCTTGCCTAGTGGTCCTAGTATCGAGCTACCAAACAGTGGCATTAGGTTCGATCCCCTCCACCGGCGATCATTTTGCTTTCGCTTTTTGTAATTTTATTTTATTATTATTTTTTTAATTTTACGTATATAATATATTATTTTTTTTCTTTTCAAAATGTAATATTTTGATAAGAATCTACAAAGATTTCATACTTTTACTTAAAAATATTTCCAAAATAAAGGAATTAAAGAAATAAATGTCTAAATTCGGTGAGGGATTCTGGGCATGCGCAGTCTCATTCTTCTCGATATACACATGGCTTTCTTGCAGAGATTTGCCCCATTATTGAATATACACGAATAAATGAAGAAGTGGCTCTCAATTCCAACCCACTACGAATCGCAGCTTGCCTAATGGTCCGAGTATCGAGCTACCAAACAGTGGCATTAGGTTCGATCCCCTCCACCGGCGAACGTTTTGCTTTCGCTTTTTGTAATTTTATTTTATTATTATTTTTTTAATTTTACGTATAGAATATATTATTTTTTTTTCTTTTTAAGTTGTAATATTTTGATAAGAATCTACAAAGATTTCATACTTTTACTTAAAAATATTTCCAAAATAAAGGAATTAAAGAAATAAATGTCTAAATTCGGTCCGGGATTCTGGGCATGCGCAGTCTCATTCTTCTCGATATACACATGGCTTTCTTGCAGAGATTTGCCCCATTATTGAATATACACGAATAAATGAAGAAGTGGCTCTCAATTCCAACCCACAACGAATCGCAGCTTGCCTAGTGGTCCGAGTATCGAGCTACCAAACAGTGGCATTAGGTTCGATCCCCTCCACCGGCGATCGTTTTGCTTTCGCTTTTTGTAATTTTATTTTATTATTATTTTTTTAATTTTACGTATAAAATATACTATTTTTTTTCTTTTCAAGTTGTAATATTTTGATAAGAATCTACAAAGATTTCATACTTTTACTTAAAAAAATTTCCAAAATAAAGGAATTAAATAAATGTCTAAATTCGGTGAGGGATTCTGGGCATGCGCAGTCTCATTCTTCTCGATATACACATGGCTTTCTTGCAGAGATTTGCCCCATTATTGAATATACACGAATAAATGAAGAAGTGGCTCTCAATTCCAACCCACAACGAATCGCAGCTTGCCTAGTGGTCCGAGTATCGAGCTACCAAACAGTGGCATTAGGTTCGATCCCCTCCACCGGCGATCGTTTTGCTTTCGCTTTTTGTAATTTTATTTTATTATTATTTTTTTAATTTTACGTATAGAATATATTATTTTTTTTCTTTTCAAGTTGTAATATTTTGATAAGAATCTACAAAGATTTCATACTTTTACTTAAAAATATTTCCAAAATAAAGGAATTAAAGAAATAAATGTCTAAATTCAGTCCGGGATTCTGGGCATGCGCAGTCTCATTCTTCTCGATATACACATGGCTTTCTTGCAGAGATTTGCCCCATTATTGAATATACACGAATAAATGAAGAAGTGGCTCTCAATTCCAACCCACTACGAATCGCAGCTTGCCTAGTGGTCCGAGTATCGAGCTACCAAACAGTGGCATTAGGTTCGATCCCCTCCACCGGCGATCGTTTTGCTTTCGCTTTTTGTAATTTTATTTTATTATTATTTTTTTAATTTTACGTATTGAATATACTATTTTTTTTTTCTTTTCAAGTTGTAATATTTTGATAAGAATCTACAAAGATTTCATACTTTTACTTAAAAATATTTCCAAAATAAAGGAATTAACGAAATAAATGTCTAAATTCGGTGAGGGATTCTGGGCATGCGCAGTCTCATTCTTCTCGATATACACATGGCTTTCTTGCAGAGATTTGCCCCATTATTGAATATACACGAATAAATGAAGAAGTGGCTCTCAATTCCAACCCACAACGAATCGCAGCTTGCCTAGTTTTCCGAGTATCGAGCTACCAAACAGTGGCATTAGGTTCGATCCCCTCCACCGGCGATCGTTTTGCATTCGCTTTTTGTAATTTTATTTTATTATTATTTTTTTAATTTTACGTATAGAATATACTATTTTTTTTTTTTCTTTTCAAGTTGTAATATTTTGATAAGAATCTACAAAGATTTCATACTTTTACTTAAAAATATTTCCAAAATAAAGGAATTAAAGAAATAAATGTCTAAATTCGGTCCGGGATTCTGGGCATGCGCAGTCTCATTCTTCTCGATATACACATGGCTTTCTTGCAGAGATTTGCCCCATTATTGAATATACACGAATAAATGAAGAAGTGGCTCTCAATTCCAACCCACAACGAATCGCAGCTTGCTTAGTGGTCCGAGTATCGAGCTACCAAACAGTGGCATTAGGTTCGATCCCCTCCACCGGCGATCGTTTTGCATTCGCTTTTTGTAATTTTATTTTATTATCATTTTTTTAATTTTACGTATAGAATATATTATTTTTTTTTCTTTTCAAGTTGTAATATTTTGATAAGAATCTACAAAGATTTCATACTTTTACTTAAAAATATTTCCAAAATAAAGGAATTAAAGAAATAAATGTCTAAATTCGGTCCGGGATTCTGGGCATGCGCAGTCTCATTCTTCTCGATATACACATGGCTTTCTTGCAGAGATTTGCACCATTATTGAATATACACGAATAAATGAAGAAGTGGCTCTCAATTCCAACCCACTACCAATCGCAGCTTGCCTAGTGGTCCGAGTATCGAGCTACCAAACAGTGGCATTAGGTTCGATCCCCATCCACCGGCGATCGTTTTGCTTTCGCTTTTTGTAATTTTATTTTATTATTATTTTTTTAATTTTACGTATAAAATATACTATTTTTTTTTCTTTTCAAGTTGTAATATTTTGATAAGAATCTACAAAGATTTCATACTTTTACTTAAAAATATTTCCAAAATAAAGGAATTAAAGAAATAAATGTCTAAATTCGGTCCGGGATTCTGGGCATGCGCAGTCTCATTCTTCTCGATATACACATGGCTTTCTTGCAGAGATTTGCCCCATTATTGAATATACACGAATAAATGAAGAAGTGGCTCTCAATTCCAGCCCACTACGAATCGCAGCTTGCCTAATGGTCCGAGTATCGAGCTACCAAACAGTGGCATTAGGTTCGATCCCCTCCACCGGCGAACGTTTTGCTTTCGCTTTTTGTAATTTTTATTTTATTATTATTTTTTTAATTTTACGTATAGAATATACTATTTTTTTTTTCTTTTCAAGTTGTAATATTTTGATAAGAATCTACAAAGATTTCATACTTTTACTTAAAAATATTTCCAAAATAAAGGAATTAAAGAAATAAATGTCTAAATTCGGTCCGGGATTCTGGGCATGCGCAGTCTCATTCTTCTCGATATACACATGGCTTTCTTGCAGAGATTTGCCCCATTATTGAATATACACGAATAAATGAAGAAGTGGCTCTCAATTCCAACCCACAACGAATCGCAGCTTGCCTAGTGGTCCAAGTATCGAGCTACCAAACAGTGGCATTAGGTTCGATCCCCTCCACCGGCGATAATTTTGCTTTCGCTTTTTGTAATTTTATTTTATTATTATTTTTTTAATTTTACGTATAGAATATATTATTTTTTTTTCTTTTTAAGTTGTAATATTTTGATAAGAATCTACAAAGATTTCATACTTTTACTTAAAAATATTTCCAAAATAAAGGAATTAAAGAAATAAATGTCTAAATTCGGTCTGGGATTCTGGGCATGCGCAGTCTCATTCTTCTCGATATACACATGGCTTTCTTGCAGAGATTTGCCCCATTATTGAATATACACGAATAAATGAAGAAGTGGCTCTCAATTCCAACCCACAACGAATCGCAGCTTGCCTAGTGGTCCGAGTATCGAGCTACCAAACAGTGGCATTAGGTTCGATCCCCTCCACCGGCGATCGTTTTGCTTTCGCTTTTTGTAATTTTATTTTATTATTATTTTTTTAATTTTACGTATAAAATATACTATTTTTTTTCTTTTCAAGTTGTAATATTTTGATAAGAATCTACAAAGATTTCATACTTTTACTTAAAAATATTTCCAAAATAAAGGAATTAAATAAATGTCTAAATTCGGTGAGGGATTCTGGGCATGCGCAGTCTCATTCTTCTCGATATACACATGGCTTTCTTGCAGAGATTTGCCCCATTATTGAATATACACGAATAAATGAAGAAGTGGCTCTCAATTCCAACCCACAACGAATCGCAGCTTGCCTAGTGGTCCGAGTATCGAGCTACCAAACAGTGGCATTAGGTTCGATCCCCTCCACCGGCGATCGTTTTGCTTTCGCTTTTTGTAATTTTATTTTATTATTATTTTTTTAATTTTACGTATAGAATATATTATTTTTTTTCTTTTCAAGTTGTAATATTTTGATAAGAATCTACAAAGATTTCATACTTTTACTTAAAAATATTTCCAAAATAAAGGAATTAAAGAAATAAATGTCTAAATTCAGTCCGGGATTCTGGGCATGCGCAGTCTCATTCTTCTCGATATACACATGGCTTTCTTGCAGAGATTTGCCCCATTATTGAATATACACGAATAAATGAAGAAGTGGCTCTCAATTCCAACCCACTACGAATCGCAGCTTGCCTAGTGGTCCGAGTATCGAGCTACCAAACAGTGGCATTAGGTTCGATCCCCTCCACCGGCGATCGTTTTGCTTTCGCTTTTTGTAGTTTTATTTTATTATTATTTTTTTAATTTTACGTATAGAATATACTATTTTTTTTTTCTTTTCAAGTTGTAATATTTTGATAAGAATCTACAAAGATTTCATATTTTTACTTAAAAATATTTCCAAAATAAAGGAATTAAAGAAATAAATGTCTAAATTCGGTCCGGGATTCTGGGCATGCGCAGACTCATTCTTCTCGATATACACATGGCTTTCTTGCAGAGATTTGCCCCATTATTGAATATACACGAATAAATGAAGAAGTGGCTCTCAATTCCAACCCACAACGAATCGCCGCTTGCCTAGTTTTCCGAGTATCGAGCTACCAAACAGTGGCATTAGGTTCGATCCCCTCCACCGGCGATCGTTTTGCATTCGCTTTTTGTAATTTTATTTTATTATTATTTTTTTAATTTTACGTATAGAATATACTATTTTTTTTTTCTTTTCAAGTTGTAATATTTTGATAAGAATCTACAAAGATTTCATACTTTTACTTAAAAATATTTCCAAAATAAAGGAATTAAAGAAATAAATGTCTAAATTCGGTCCGGGATTCTGGGCATGCGCAGTCTCATTCTTCTCGATATACACATGGCTTTCTTGCAGAGATTTGCCCCATTATTGAATATACACGAATAAATGAAGAAGTGGCTCTCAATTCCAACCCACAACGAATCGCAGCTTGCTTAGTGGTCCGAGTATCGAGCTACCAAACAGTGGCATTAGGTTCGATCCCCTCCACCGGCGATCGTTTTGCATTCGCTTTTTGTAATTTTATTTTATTATCATTTTTTTAATTTTACGTATAGAATATATTATTTTTTTTTCTTTTCAAGTTGTAATATTTTGATAAGAATCTACAAAGATTTCATACTTTTACTTAAAAATATTTCCAAAATAAAGGAATTAACGAAATAAATGTCTAAATTCGGTGAGGGATTCTGGGCATGCGCAGTCTCATTCTTCTCGATATACACATGGCTTTCTTGCAGAGATTTGCCCCATTATTGAATATACACGAATAAATGAAGAAGTGGCTCTCAATTCCAACCCACAACGAATCGCAGCTTGCCTAGTTTTCCGAGTATCGAGATACCAAACAGTGGCATTAGGTTCGATCCCCTCCACCGGCGATCGTTTTGCATTCGCTTTTTGTAATTTTTTTTATTATCATTTTTTTAATTTTACGTATAGAATATACTATTTTTTTTTTCTTTTCAAGTTGTAATATTTTGATAAGAATCTACAAAGATTTCATACTTTTACTTAAAAATATTTCCAAAATAAAGGAATTAAAGAAATAAATGTCTAAATTCGGTCCGGGATTCTGGGCATGCGCAGTCTCATTCTTCTCGATATACACATGGCTTTCTTGCAGAGATTTGCCCCATTATTGAATATACACGAATAAATGAAGAAGTGGCTCTCAATTCCAACCCACAACGAATCGCAGCTTGCCTAGTGGTCCGAGTATCGAGCTACCAAACAGTGGCATTAGGTTCGATCCCCTCCACCGGCGATCGTTTTGCATTCGCTTTTTGTAATTTTATTTTATTATCATTTTTTTAATTTTACGTATAGAATATACTATTTTTTTTTCTTTTCAAGTTGTAATATTTTGATAAGAATCTACAAAGATTTCATACTTTTACTTAAAAATATTTCCATAATAAAGGAATTAAAGAAATAAATGTCTAAATTCGGTCCGGGATTCTGGGCATGCGCAGTCTCATTCTTCTCGATATACACATGGCTTTCTTGCAGAGATTTGCCCCATTATTGAATATACACGAATAAATGAAGAAGTGGCTCTCAATTCCAACCCACTACGAATCGCAGCTTGCCTAGTGGTCCGAGTATCGAGCTACCAGACAGTGGCATTAGGTTCGATCCCCATCCACCGGCGATCGTTTTGCTTTCGATTTTTGTAATTTTATTTTATTATTATTTTTTTAATTTTACGTATAGAATATACTATTTTTTTTTTCTTTTCAAGTTGTAATATTTTGATAAGAATCTACAAAAATTTCATACTTTTACTTAAAAATATTTCCAAAATAAAGGAATTAAAGAAATAAATGTCTAAATTCGGTCCGGGATTCTGGGCATGCGCAGTCTCATTCTTCTCGATATACACATGGCTTTCTTGCAGAGATTTGCCCCATTATTGAATATACACGAATAAATGAAGAAGTGGCTCTCAATTCCAATCCACAACGAATCGCAGCTTGCCTAGTGGTCCGAGTATCGAGCTACCAAACAGTGGCATTAGGTTCGATCCCTTCCACCGTCAATCATTTTGCTGTCGCTTTTTGTAATTTTATTTTATTATTATTTTTTTAATTTTACGTATAGAATATACTATTTTTTTTTTCTTTTCAAGTTGTAATATTTTATAAGAATCTACAAAGATTTCATACTTTTACCTAAAAATATTTCCAAAATAAAGGAATTAAAGAAATAAATGTCTAAATTCGGTCCGGGATTCTGGGCATGCGCAGTCTCATTCTTCTCGATATACACATGGCTTTCTTGCAGAGATTTGCCCCATTATTGAATATACACGAATAAATGAAGAAGTGGCTCTCAATTCCATTCCACAAAGAATCGTTGCTTGCCTAGTGGTCCGAGTATCAAGCTACCAAGCAGTAGTAGTAGGTTCGATCCCCTCCACCGGCGATTGTTTTGCTTTCGCTTTTTGTAATTTTATTTTATTATTATTTTTTTAATTTTACGTATAGAATATACTATTTTTTTTTTCTTTTCAAGTTGTAATATTTTGATAAGAATCTACAAAGATTTCATACTTTTACTTAAAAATATTTCCAAAATAAAGGAATTAAAGAAATAAATGTCTAAATTCGGTCCGGGATTCTGGGCATGCGCAGTCTCATTCTTCTCGATATACACATGGCTTTCTTGCAGAGATTTGCCCCATTATTGAATATACACGAATAAATGAAGAAGTGGCTCTCAATTCCAACCCACAACGAATCGCAGCTTGCCTAGTGGTCCGAGTATCGAGCTACCAAACAGTGGCATTAGGTTCGATCCCCTCCACCGTCGATCGTTTTGCTTTCGCTTTTTGTAATTTTATTTTATTATTATTTTTTTAATTTTACGTATAGAATATACTATTTTTTTTTCCTTTTCAACTTGTAATATTTTGATAAGAATCTACAAAGATTTCATACTTTTACTTAAAAATATTTCCAAAATAAAGGAATTAAAGAAATAAATGTCTAAATTCGGTCCGGGATTCTGAGCATGCGCAGTCTCATTCTTCTCGATATACACATGGCTTTCTTGCAGAGATTTGCCCCATTATTGAATATACACGAATAAATGAAGAAGTGGCTCTCAATTCCAACCCACAACGAATCGCAGCTTGCCTAGTTTTCCGAGTATCGAGCTACCAAACAGTGGCATTAGGTTCGATCCCCTCCACCGGCGATCGTTTTGCATTCGCTTTTTGTAATTTTATTTTATTATTATTTTTTTAATTTTACGTATAGAAAATACTATTTTTTTTTTCTTTTCAAGTTGTAATATTTTGATAAGAATCTACAAAGATTTCATACTTTTACTTAAAAATATTTCCAAAATAAAGGAATTAAAGAAATAAATGTCTAAATTCGGTCCGGGATTCTGGGCATGCGCAGTCTCATTCTTCTCGATATACACATGGCTTTCTTGCAGAGATTTGCCCCATTATTGAATATACACGAATAAATGAAGAAGTGGCTCTCAATTCCAACCCACAACGAATCGCAGCTTGCCTAGTGGTCCGAGTATCGAGCTACCAAACAGTGGCATTAGGTTCGATCCCCTCCACCGGCGATCGTTTTGCATTCGCTTTTTGTAATTTTATTTTATTATCATTTTTTTAATTTTACGTATAGAATATACTATTTTTTTTTTCTTTTCAAGTTGTAATATTTTGATAAGAATCTACAAAGATTTCATACTTTTACTTAAAAATATTTCCAAAATAAAGGAATTAAAGAAATAAATGTCTAAATTCGGTCCGGGATTCTGGGCATGCGCAGTCTCATTCTTCTCGATATACACATGGCTTTCTTGCAGAGATTTGCCCCATTATTGAATATACACGAATAAATGAAGAAGTGGCTCTCAATTCCAACCCACAACGAATCGCAGCTTGCCTAGTGGTCCGAGTATCGAGCTACCAAACAGTGGCATTAGGTTCGATCCCCTCCACCGTCGATCGTTTTGCTTTCGCTTTTTGTAATTTTATTTTATTATTATTTTTTTAATTTTACGTATAGAATATACTATTTTTTTTTCCTTTTCAACTTGTAATATTTTGATAAGAATCTACAAAGATTTCATACTTTTACTTAAAAATATTTCCAAAATAAAGGAATTAAAGAAATAAATGTCTAAATTCGGTCCGGGATTCTGGGCATGCGCAGTCTCATTCTTCTCGATATACACATGGCTTTCTTGCAGAGATTTGCCCCATTATTGAATATACACGAATAAATGAAGAAGTGGCTCTCAATTCCAACCCACAACGAATCGCAGCTTGCCTAGTGGTCCGAGTATCGAGCTACCAAACACTGGCATTAGGTTCGATCCCCTCCACCGGCGATCGTTTTGCATTCGCTTTTTGTAATTTTATTTTATTATCATTTTTTTAATTTTACGTATAGAATATACTATTTTTTTTTTCTTTTCAAGTTGTAATATTTTGATAAGAATCTACAAAGATTTCATACTTTTACTTAAAAATAATTCCAAAATAAAGGAATTAAAGAAATAAATGTCTAAATTCGGTCCGGGATTCTGGGCATGCGCAGTCTCATTCTTCTCGATATACACATGGCTTTCTTGCAGAGATTTGCCCCATTATTGAATATACACGAATAAATGAAGAAGTGGCTCTCAATTCCAACCCACAACGAATCGCAGCTTGCCTAGTGGTCCGAGTATCGAGCTACCAAACAGTGGCATTAGGTTCGATCCCCTCCACCGTCGATCGTTTTGCTTTCGCTTTTTGTAATTTTATTTTATTATTATTTTTTTAATTTTACGTATAGAATATACTATTTTATTTTCCTTTTCAACTTGTAATATTTTGATAAGAATCTACAAAGATTTCATACTTTTACTTAAAAATATTTCCAAAATAAAGGAATTAAAGAAATAAATGTCTAAATTCGGTCCGGGATTCTGGGCATGCGCAGTCTCATTCTTCTCGATATATACATGGCTTTCTTGCAGAGATTTGCCCCATTATTGAATATACACGAATAAATGAAGAAGTGGCTCTCAATTCCAACCCACAACGAATCGCAGCTTGCCTAGTTTTCCGAGTATCGAGCTACCAAACAGTGGCATTAGGTTCGATCCCCTCCACCGGCGATCGTTTTGCATTCGCTTTTTGTAATTTTATTTTATTATTATTTTTTTAATTTTACGTATAGAAAATACTATTTTTTTTTTCTTTTCAAGTTGTAATATTTTGATAAGAATCTACAAAGATTTCATACTTTTACTTAAAAATATTTCCAAAATAAAGGAATTAAAGAAATAAATGTCTAAATTCGGTCCGGGATTCTGGGCATGCGCAGTCTCATTCTTCTCGATATACACATGGCTTTCTTGCAGAGATTTGCCCCATTATTGAATATACACGAATAAATGAAGAAGTGGCTCTCAATTCCAACCCACAACGAATCGCAGCTTGCCTAGTGGTCCGAGTATCGAGCTACCAAACAGTGGCATTAGGTTCGATCCCCTCCACCGGCGATCGTTTTGCATTCGCTTTTTGTAATTTTATTTTATTATCATTTTTTTAATTTTACGTATAGAATATACTATTTTTTTTTCTTTTCAAGTTGTAATATTTTGATAAGAATCTACAAAGATTTCATACTTTTACTTAAAAATATTTCCAAAATAAAGGAATTAAAGAAATAAATGTCTAAATTCGGTCCGGGATTCTCGGCATGCGCTGTCTCATTCTTCTCGATATACACATGGCTTTCTTGCAGAGATTTCCCCATTATTGAATATACACGAATAAATGAAGAAGTGGCTCTCAATTCCAACCCACTACGAATCGCAGCTTGCCTAGTGGTCCGAGTATCGAGCTACCAAGCAGTGGCATTAGGTTCGATCCCCTCCACCGGCGATCGTTTTGCATTCGCTTTTTGTAATTTTATTTTATTATTATTTTTTTAATTTTACGTATAGAATATACTATTTTTTTTTTCTTTTCAAGTTGTAATATTTTGATAAGAATCTACAAAAATTTCATACTTTTACTTAAAAATATTTCCAAAATAAAGGAATTAAAGAAATAAATGTCTAAATTCGGTTCGGGATTCTGGGCATGCGCAGTCTCATTCTTCTCGATATAACATGGCTTTCTTGCAGAGATTTGCCCCATTATTGAATATACACGAATAAATGAAGAAGTGGCTCTCAATTCCAATCCACAACGAATCGCAGCTTGCATAGTGGTCCGGGTATCGAGCTACCAAGCAGTGGCATTAGGTTCGATCCCCTCCACCAGCGATCATTTTGCTTTCGCTTTTTGTAATTTTATTTTATTATTATATTTTTAATTTTACGTATAGAATATACTATTTTTTTTTCTTTTCAAGTTGTAATATTTTGATAAGAATTTACAAAGATATCATACTTTTACTTAAAAATATTTCCAAAATAAAGGAATTAAAGAAATAAATGTCTAAATTCGTTCCGGGATTCTGGGCATGCGCAGTCTCATTCTTCTCGATATACACATGGCTTTCTTGCAGAGATTTGCCCCATTATTGAATATACACGAATAAATGAAGAAGTGGCTCTCAATTCCAACCCACAACGAATCGCAGCTTGCCTAGTGGTCCGAGTATCGAGCTACCAAACAGTGGCATTAGGTTCGATCCCTTCCACCGGCGATCATTTTGCTGTCGCTTTTTGTAATTTTATTTTATTATTATTTTTTTAATTTTACGTATAGAATATACTATTTTTTTTTCTTTTCAAGTTGTAATATTTTATAAGAATCTACAAAGATTTCATACTTTTACCTAAAAATATTTCCAAAATAAAGGAATTAAAGAAATAAATGTCTAAATTCGGTCCGGGATTCTGGGCATGCGCAGTCTCATTCTTCTCGATATACACATGGCTTTCTTGCAGAGATTTGCCCCATTATTGAATATACACGAATAAATGAAGAAATGGCTCTCAATTCCATTCCACAAAGAATCGTTGCTTGCCTAGTGGTCCGAGTATCAAGCTACCAAGCAGTGGTAGTAGGTTCGATCCCCTCCACCGGCGATTGTTTTGCTTTCGCTTTTTGTAATTTTATTTTATTATTATTTTTTTAATTTTGCGTATAGAATATACTATTTTTTTTTCTTTTCAAGTTGTAATATTTTGATAAGAATCTACAAAGATTTCATACTTTTACTTAAAAATATTTCCAAAATAAAGGAATTAAAGAAATAAATGTCTAAATTCGGTCCGGTATTCTGGGCATGCGCAGTCTCATTCTTCTCGATATACACATGGCTTTCTTGCAGAGATTTGCCCCATTATTGAATATACACGAATAAATGAAGAAGTGGCTCTCAATTCCAACCCACAACGAATCGCAGCTTGCCTAGTGGTCCGAGTATCGAGCTACCAAACATGGCATTAGGTTCGATCCCCTCCACCGGCGATCGTTTTGCATTCGCTTTTTGTAATTTTATTTTATTATTATATTTTTAATTTTACGTATAGAATATACAATTTTTTTTTCTTTTCAAGTTGTAATATTTTGATAAGAATCTACAAAGATTTCATACTTTTACTTAAAAATATTTCCAAAATAAAGGAATTAAAGAAATAAATGTCTAAATTCGGTCCGGGATTCTGGGCATGCGCAGTCTCATTCTTCTCGATATACACATGGCTTTCTTGCAGAGATTTGCCCCATTATTGAATATACACGAATAAATGAAGAAGTGGCTCTCAATTCCATTCCACAACGAATCGCAGCTTGCATAGTGGTCCGAGTATCGAGCTACCAAGCAGTGGCATTAGGTTCGATCCCCTCCACCGGCGATCATTTTGCTTTCGCTTTTTGTAATTTTATTTTATTATTATATTTTTAATTTTACGTATAGAATATATTATTTTTTTTTCTTTTCAAGTTGTAATATTTTGATAAGAATTTACAAAGATATCATACTTTTACTTAAAAATATTTACAAAATAAAGGAATTAAAGAAATAAATGTCTAAATTCGGTCCGGGATTCTGGGCATGCTCAGTCTCATTCTTCTCGATATACACATGGCTTTCTTGCAGAGATTTGCCCCATTATTGAATATACACGAATAAATGAAGAAGTGGCTCTCAATTCCAACCCACTAGGAATCGCAGCTTGCCTAGTGGTCCGAGTATCGAGCTACCAAACAGTGGCATTAGGTTCGATCCCCTCCACCGTCGATCGTTTTGCTTTCGCTTTTTGTAATTTTATTTTACAAAAAGCGCTGCATTCGCTTTTTGTAATTTTATCTTATTATTATTTTTTTAATTTTACGTATAGAATATACTATTTTTTTTTCTTTTCAAGTTGTAATATTTTGATAAGAATCTACAAAGATTTCATACTTTTACTTAAAAATATTTCCAAAATAAAGGAATTAAAGAAATAAATGTCTAAATTCGGTCCGGGATTCTGGGCATGCGCAGTCTCATTCTTCTCGATATACACATGGCTTTCTTGCAGAGATTTGCCCCATTATTGAATATACACGAATAAATGAAGAAGTGGCTCTCAATTCCAACCCACAACGAATTGCAGCTTGCCTAGTTTTCCGAGTATCGAGCTACCAAACAGTGGCATTAGGTTCAATCCCCTCCACCGGCGATCGTTTTGCATTCGCTTTTTGTAATTTTATTTTATTATTATTTTTTTAATTTTACGTATAGAATATACTATTTTTTTTTTCTTTTCAAGTTGTAATATTTTGATAAGAATCTACAAAGATTTCATACTTTTACTTAAAAATATTTCCAAAATAAAGGAATTAAAGAAATAAATGTATAAATTCGGTCCGGGATTCTGGGCATGCGCAGTCTCATTCTTCTCGATATACACATGACTTTCTTGCAGAGATTTGCCCCATTATTGAATATACACGAATAAATGAAGAAGTGGCTCTCAATTCCAACCCACAACGAATCGCAGCTTGCCTAGTGGTCCGAGTATCGAGCTACCAAACAGTGGCATTAGGTTCGATCCCCTCCACCGGCGATCGTTTTGCTGTCGCTTTTTGTAATTTTATTTTATTATTATTTTTTTAATTTTACGTATAGAATATACAATTTTTTTTTCTTTTCAAGTTGTAATATTTTGATAAGAATCTACAAAGATTTCATACTTTTACTTAAAAATAATTCCAAAATAAAGGAATTAAAGAAATAAATGTCTAAATTCGGTCCGGGATTCTGGGCATGCGCAGCCTCATTCTTCTCGATATACACATGGCTTTCTTGCAGAGATTTGCCCCATTATTGAATATACACGAATAAATGAAGAAGTGGCTCTCAATTCCAACCCACAACGAATCGCAGCTTGCCTAGTGGTCCGAGTATCGAGCTACCAAACAGTGGCATTAGGTTCGATCCCCTCCACCGTCGATCGTTTTGCTTTCGCTTTTTGTAATTTTATTTTATTATTATTTTTTTAATTTTACGTATAGAATATACTATTTTATTTTCCTTTTCAACTTGTAATATTTTGATAAGAATCTACAAAGATTTCATACTTTTACTTAAAAATATTTCCAAAATAAAGGAATTAAAGAAATAAATGTCTAAATTCGGTCCGGGATTCTGGGCATGCGCAGTCTCATTCTTCTCGATATACACATGGCTTTCTTGCAGAGATTTGCCCCATTATTGAATATACACGAATAAATGAAGAAGTGGCTCTCAATTCCAACCCACTATGAATCGCAGCTTGCCTAGTGGTCCGAGTATCGAGCTACCAAACAGTGGCATTAGGTTCGATCCCCTCCACCGTCGATCGTTTTGCTTTCGCTTTTTGTAATTTTATTTTACAAAAAGCGCTGCATTCGCTTTTTGTAATTTTATCTTATTATTATTTTTTTAATTTTACGTATAGAATATACTATTTTTTTTTCTTTTCATGTTGTAATATTTTGATAAGAATCTACAAAGATTTCATACTTTTACTTAAAAATATTTCCAAAATAAAGGAATTAAAGAAATAAATGTCTAAATTCGGTCCGGGATTCTGGGCATGCGCAGTCTCATTCTTCTCGATATACACATGGCTTTCTTGCAGAGATTTGCCCCATTATTGAATATACACGAATAAATGAAGAAGTGGCTCTCAATTCCAACCCACAACGAATCGCAGCTTGCCTAGTTTTCCGAGTATCGAGCTACCAAACAGTGGCATTAGGTTCAATCCCCTCCACCGGCGATCGTTTTGCATTCGCTTTTTGTAATTTTATTTTATTATTATTTTTTTAATTTTACGTATAGAATATACTATTTTTTTTTTCTTTTCAAGTTGTAATATTTTGATAAGAATTACAAAGATTTCATACTTTTACTTAAAAATATTTCCAAAATAAAGGAATTAAAGAAATAAATGTCTAAATTCGGTCCGGGATTCTGGGCATGCGCAGTCTCATTCTTCTCGATATACACATGACTTTCTTGCAGAGATTTGCCCCATTATTGAATATACACGAATAAATGAAGAAGTGGCTCTCAATTCCAACCCACAACGAATCGCAGCTTGCCTAGTGGTCCGAGTATCGAGCTACCAAACAGTGGCATTAGGTTCGATCCCCTCCACCGGCGATCGTTTTGCTGTCGCTTTTTGTAATTTTATTTTATTATTATTTTTTTAATTTTACGTATAGAATATACTATTTTTTTTTTCTTTTCAAGTTGTAATATTTTATAAGAATCTACAAAGATTTCATACTTTTACCTAAAAATATTTCCAAAATAAAGGAATTAAAGAAATAAATGTCTAAATTCGGTCCGGGATTCTGGGCATGCGCAGTCTCATTCTTCTCGATATACACATGGCATTCTGGCAGAGATTTGCCCCATTATTGAATATACACGAATAAATGAAGAAGTGGCTCTCAATTCCAACCCACAAAGAATCATTGCTTGCCTAGTGGTCCGAGTATCAAGCTACCAAGCTATGGTAGTAGGTTCGATCCCCTCCACCGGCGATTGTTTTGCTTTCGCGTTTTGTAATTTTATTTTATTATTATTTTTTTAATTTTACGTATAGAATATACTATTTTTTTTTCTTTTCAAGTTGTAATATTTTGATAACAATCTACAAAGATTTCATACTTTTACTTAAAAATATTTCCAAAATAAAGGAATTAAAGAAATAAATGTCTAAATTCGGTCCGGGATTCTGGGCATGCGCAGTCTCATTCTTCTCGATATACACATGGCTTTCTTGCAGACATTTGCCCCATTATTGAATATACACGAATAAATGAAGAAGTGGCTCTCAATTCCAATCCACAACGAATCGCAGCTTGCATAGTGTTCCGAGTATCGAGCTAGCAAGCAGTGGCATTAGGTTCGATCCCCTCCACCGGCAATCATTTTGCTTTCGCTTTTTGTAATTTTATTTTATTATTATATTTTTAATTTTACGTATAGAATATACTATTTTTTTTTCTTTTCAAGTTGTAATATTTTGATAAGAATTTACAAAGATATCATACTTTTACTTAAAAATATTTCCAAAATAAAGGAATTAAAGAAATAAATGTCTAAATTCGGTCCGGGATTCTGGGCATGCGCAGTCTCATTCTTCTCGATATATACATGGCTTTCTTGCAGAGATTTGCCCCATTATTGAATATACACGAATAAATGAAGAAGTGGCTCTCAATTCCATTCCACAAAGAATCGTTGCTTGCCTAGTGGTCCGAGTATCAAGCTACCAAGCAGTGGTAGTAGGTTCGATCCCCTCCACCGGCGATTGTTTTGATTTCGCTTTTTGTAATTTTATTTTATTATTATTTTTTTAATTTTACGTATAGAATATACTATTTTTTTTTCTTTTCAAGTTGTAATATTTTGATAAGAATCTACAAAGATTTCATACTTTTACTTAAAAATATTTCCAAAATAAAGGAATTAAAGAAATAAATGTCTAAATTCGGTCCGGGATTCTGGGCATGCGCAGTCTCATTCTTCTCGATATACACATGGCTTTCTTGCAGAGATTTGCCCCATTATTGAATATAAACGAATAAATGAAGAAGTGGCTCTCAATTCCAACCCACAACGAATCGCAGCTTGCCTAGTGGTCCGAGTATCGAGCTACCAAACAGTGGCATTAGGTTCGATCCCCTCCACCGGCGATCGTTTTGCTTTCGCTTTTTGTAATTTTATTTTATTATTATTTTTTTAATTTTACGTATAGAATATACTATTTTTTTTTTCTTTTCAAGTTGTAATATTTTGATAAGAATCTACAAAAATTTCATACTTTTACTTAAAAATATTTCCAAAATAAAGGAATTAAAGAAATAAATGTCTAAATTCGGTCCGGGATTCTGGGCATGCGCAGTCTCATTCTTCTCGATATACACATGGCTTTCTTGCAGAGATTTGCCCCATTATTGAATATACACGAATAAATGAAGAAGTGGCTCTCAATTCCAACCCACAACGAATCGCAGCTTGCCTAGTGGTCCGAGTATCGAGCTACCAAACAGTGGCATTAGGTTCGATCCCCTCCACCGTCGATCGTTTTGCATTCGCTTTTTGTAATTTTATTTTATTATTATTTTTTTAATTTTACGTATAGAATATACTATTTTTTTTTCTTTTCAAGGTGTAATATTTTGATTAGAATCTACAAAGATTTCATAATTTTACTTAAAAATATTTCCAAAATAAAGGAATTAAAGAAATAAATGTCTAAATTCGGTCCGGGATTCTGGGCATGCGCAGTCTCATTCTTCTCGATATACACATGGCTTTCTTGCAGAGATTTGCCCCATTATTGAATATACAAGAATAAATGAAGAAGTGGCTCTCAATTCCAACCCACAACGAATCGCAGCTTGCCTAGTGGTCCGAGTATCGAGCTACCAAACAGGGGCATTAGGTTCGATCCCCTCCACCGGCGATCGTTTTGCATTCGCTTTTTGTAATTTTATTTTATTATTATTTTTTTAATTTTACGTATAGAATATATTATTTTTTTTTCTTTTCAAGTTGTAATATTTTGATAAGAATCTACAAAGATTTCATACTTTTACTTAAAAATATTTCCAAAATAAAGGAATTAAAGAAATAAATGTCTAAATTCGGTCCGGGATTCTGGGCATGCGCAGTCTCATTCTTCTCGATATACACATGGCTTTCTTGCAGAGATTTGCCCCATTATTGAATATACACGAATAAATGAAGAAGTGGCTCTCAATTCCAATCCACAACGAATCGCAGCTTGCATAGTGTTCCGAGTATCGAGCTAGCAAGCAGTGGCATTAGGTTCGATCCCCTCCACCGGCAATCATTTTGCTTTCGCTTTTTGTAATTTTATTTTATTATTATATTTTTAATTTTACGTATAGAATATACTATTTTTTTTTCTTTTCAAGTTGTAATATTTTGATAAGAATTTACAAAGATATCATACTTTTACTTAAAAATATTTCCAAAATAAAGGAATTAAAGAAATAAATGTCTAAATTCGGTCCGGGATTCTGGGCATGCGCAGTCTCATTCTTCTCGATATATACATGGCTTTCTTGCAGAGATTTGCCCCATTATTGAATATACACGAATAAATGAAGAAGTGGCTCTCAATTCCATTCCACAAAGAATCGTTGCTTGCCTAGTGGTCCGAGTATCAAGCTACCAAGCAGTGGTAGTAGGTTCGATCCCCTCCACCGGCGATTGTTTTGATTTCGCTTTTTGTAATTTTATTTTATTATTATTTTTTTAATTTTACGTATAGAATATACTATTTTTTTTTCTTTTCAAGTTGTAATATTTTGATAAGAATCTACAAAGATTTCATACTTTTACTTAAAAATATTTCCAAAATAAAGGAATTAAAGAAATAAATGTCTAAATTCGGTCCGGGATTCTGGGCATGCGCAGTCTCATTCTTCTCGATATACACATGGCTTTCTTGCAGAGATTTGCCCCATTATTGAATATAAACGAATAAATGAAGAAGTGGCTCTCAATTCCAACCCACAACGAATCGCAGCTTGCCTAGTGGTCCGAGTATCGAGCTACCAAACAGTGGCATTAGGTTCGATCCCCTCCACCGGCGATCGTTTTGCTTTCGCTTTTTGTAATTTTATTTTATTATTATTTTTTTAATTTTACGTATAGAATATACTATTTTTTTTTTCTTTTCAAGTTGTAATATTTTGATAAGAATCTACAAAAATTTCATACTTTTACTTAAAAATATTTCCAAAATAAAGGAATTAAAGAAATAAATGTCTAAATTCGGTCCGGGATTCTGGGCATGCGCAGTCTCATTCTTCTCGATATACACATGGCTTTCTTGCAGAGATTTGCCCCATTATTGAATATACACGAATAAATGAAGAAGTGGCTCTCAATTCCAACCCACAACGAATCGCAGCTTGCCTAGTGGTCCGAGTATCGAGCTACCAAACAGTGGCATTAGGTTCGATCCCCTCCACCGTCGATCGTTTTGCATTCGCTTTTTGTAATTTTATTTTATTATTATTTTTTTAATTTTACGTATAGAATATACTATTTTTTTTTTCTTTTCAAGGTGTAATATTTTGATTAGAATCTACAAAGATTTCATAATTTTACTTAAAAATATTTCCAAAATAAAGGAATTAAAGAAATAAATGTCTAAATTCGGTCCGGGATTCTGGGCATGCGCAGTCTCATTCTTCTCGATATACACATGGCTTTCTTGCAGAGATTTGCCCCATTATTGAATATACAAGAATAAATGAAGAAGTGGCTCTCAATTCCAACCCACAACGAATCGCAGCTTGCCTAGTGGTCCGAGTATCGATCTACCAAACAGGGGCATTAGGTTCGATCCCCTCCACCGGCGATCGTTTTGCATTCGCTTTTTGTAATTTTATTTTATTATTATTTTTTTAATTTTACGTATAGAATATATTATTTTTTTTTCTTTTCAAGTTGTAATATTTTGATAAGAATCTACAAAGATTTCATACTTTTACTTAAAAATATTTCCAAAATAAAGGAATTAAAGAAATAAATGTCTAAATTCGGTCCGGGATTCTGGGCATGCGCAGTCTCATTCTTCTCGATATACACATGGCTTTCTTGCAGAGATTTGCCCCATTATTGAATATACACGAATAAATGAAGAAGTGGCTCTCAATTCCAATCCACAACGAATCGCAGCTTGCATAGTGTTCCGAGTATCGAGCTAGCAAGCAGTGGCATTAGGTTCGATCCCCTCCACCGGCAATCATTTTGCTTTCGCTTTTTGTAATTTTATTTTATTATTATATTTTTAATTTTACGTATAGAATATACTATTTTTTTTTCTTTTCAAGTTGTAATATTTTGATAAGAATTTACAAAGATATCATACTTTTACTTAAAAATATTTCCAAAATAAAGGAATTAAAGAAATAAATGTCTAAATTCGGTCCGGGATTCTGGGCATGCGCAGTCTCATTCTTCTCGATATATACATGGCTTTCTTGCAGAGATTTGCCCCATTATTGAATATACACGAATAAATGAAGAAGTGGCTCTCAATTCCATTCCACAAAGAATCGTTGCTTGCCTAGTGGTCCGAGTATCAAGCTACCAAGCAGTGGTAGTAGGTTCGATCCCCTCCACCGGCGATTGTTTTGATTTCGCTTTTTGTAATTTTATTTTATTATTATTTTTTTAATTTTACGTATAGAATATACTATTTTTTTTTCTTTTCAAGTTGTAATATTTTGATAAGAATCTACAAAGATTTCATACTTTTACTTAAAAATATTTCCAAAATAAAGGAATTAAAGAAATAAATGTCTAAATTCGGTCCGGGATTCTGGGCATGCGCAGTCTCATTCTTCTCGATATACACATGGCTTTCTTGCAGAGATTTGCCCCATTATTGAATATAAACGAATAAATGAAGAAGTGGCTCTCAATTCCAACCCACAACGAATCGCAGCTTGCCTAGTGGTCCGAGTATCGAGCTACCAAACAGTGGCATTAGGTTCGATCCCCTCCACCGGCGATCGTTTTGCTTTCGCTTTTTGTAATTTTATTTTATTATTATTTTTTTAATTTTACGTATAGAATATACTATTTTTTTTTTCTTTTCAAGTTGTAATATTTTGATAAGAATCTACAAAAATTTCATACTTTTACTTAAAAATATTTCCAAAATAAAGGAATTAAAGAAATAAATGTCTAAATTCGGTCCGGGATTCTGGGCATGCGCAGTCTCATTCTTCTCGATATACACATGGCTTTCTTGCAGAGATTTGCCCCATTATTGAATATACACGAATAAATGAAGAAGTGGCTCTCAATTCCAACCCACAACGAATCGCAGCTTGCCTAGTGGTCCGAGTATCGAGCTACCAAACAGTGGCATTAGGTTCGATCCCCTCCACCGTCGATCGTTTTGCATTCGCTTTTTGTAATTTTATTTTATTATTATTTTTTTAATTTTACGTATAGAATATACTATTTTTTTTTCTTTTCAAGGTGTAATATTTTGATTAGAATCTACAAAGATTTCATAATTTTACTTAAAAATATTTCCAAAATAAAGGAATTAAAGAAATAAATGTCTAAATTCGGTCCGGGATTCTGGGCATGCGCAGTCTCATTCTTCTCGATATACACATGGCTTTCTTGCAGAGATTTGCCCCATTATTGAATATACAAGAATAAATGAAGAAGTGGCTCTCAATTCCAACCCACAACGAATCGCAGCTTGCCTAGTGGTCCGAGTATCGAGCTACCAAAAAGGGGCATTAGGTTCGATCCCCTCCACCGGCGATCGTTTTGCATTCGCTTTTTGTAATTTTATTTTATTATTATTTTTTTAATTTTACGTATAGAATATATTATTTTTTTTTCTTTTCAAGTTGTAATATTTTGATAAGAATCTACAAAGATTTCATACTTTTACTTAAAAATATTTCCAAAATAAAGGAATTAAAGAAATAAATGTCTAAATTCGGTCCGGGATTCTGGGCATGCGCAGTCTCATTCTTCTCGATATACACATGGCTTTCTTGCAGAGATTTGCCCCATTATTGAATATACACGAATAAATGAAGAAGTGGCTCTCAATTCCAATCCACAACGAATCGCAGCTTGCATAGTGTTCCGAGTATCGAGCTAGCAAGCAGTGGCATTAGGTTCGATCCCCTCCACCGGCAATCATTTTGCTTTCGCTTTTTGTAATTTTATTTTATTATTATATTTTTAATTTTACGTATAGAATATACTATTTTTTTTTCTTTTCAAGTTGTAATATTTTGATAAGAATTTACAAAGATATCATACTTTTACTTAAAAATATTTCCAAAATAAAGGAATTAAAGAAATAAATGTCTAAATTCGGTCCGGGATTCTGGGCATGCGCAGTCTCATTCTTCTCGATATATACATGGCTTTCTTGCAGAGATTTGCCCCATTATTGAATATACACGAATAAATGAAGAAGTGGCTCTCAATTCCATTCCACAAAGAATCGTTGCTTGCCTAGTGGTCCGAGTATCAAGCTACCAAGCAGTGGTAGTAGGTTCGATCCCCTCCACCGGCGATTGTTTTGATTTCGCTTTTTGTAATTTTATTTTATTATTATTTTTTTAATTTTACGTATAGAATATACTATTTTTTTTTCTTTTCAAGTTGTAATATTTTGATAAGAATCTACAAAGATTTCATACTTTTACTTAAAAATATTTCCAAAATAAAGGAATTAAAGAAATAAATGTCTAAATTCGGTCCGGGATTCTGGGCATGCGCAGTCTCATTCTTCTCGATATACACATGGCTTTCTTGCAGAGATTTGCCCCATTATTGAATATAAACGAATAAATGAAGAAGTGGCTCTCAATTCCAACCCACAACGAATCGCAGCTTGCCTAGTGGTCCGAGTATCGAGCTACCAAACAGTGGCATTAGGTTCGATCCCCTCCACTGGCGATCGTTTTGCTTTCGCTTTTTGTAATTTTATTTTATTATTATTTTTTTAATTTTACGTATAGAATATACTATTTTTTTTTTCTTTTCAAGTTGTAATATTTTGATAAGAATCTACAAAAATTTCATACTTTTACTTAAAAATATTTCCAAAATAAAGGAATTAAAGAAATAAATGTCTAAATTCGGTCCGGGATTCTGGGCATGCGCAGTCTCATTCTTCTCGATATACACATGGCTTTCTTGCAGAGATTTGCCCCATTATTGAATATACACGGATAAATGAAGAAGTGGCTCTCAATTCCAACCCACAACGAATCGCAGCTTGCCTAGTGGTCCGAGTATCGAGCTACCAAACAGTGGCATTAGGTTCGATCCCCTCCACCGTCGATCGTTTTGCATTCGCTTTTTGTAATTTTATTTTATTATTATTTTTTTAATTTTACGTATAGAATATACTATTTTTTTTTCTTTTCAAGGTGTAATATTTTGATAAGAATCTACAAAGATTTCATACTTTTACTTAAAAATATTTCCAAAATAAAGGAATTAAAGAAATAAATGTCTAAATTCGGTCCGGGATTCTGGGCATGCGCAGTCTCATTCTTTTCGATATACACATGGCTTTCTTGCAGAGAGTTGCTCCATTATTGAATATACACGAATAAATGAAGAAGTGGCTCTCAATTCCAACCCGCAACGAATCGCAGCTTGCCTAGTGGTCCGAGTATCGAGCTACCAAACAGTGGCATTAGGTTCGATCCCCTCCACCGGCGATCGTTTTGCTTTCGCTTTTTGTAATTTTATTTTATTTTTATTTTTTTAATTTTACGTATAGAATATACTATTTTTTTTTCTTTTCAAGTTGTAATACTTTGATAAGAATCTACAAAGATTTCATACTTTTATTTAAAAATATTTCCAAAATAAAGGAATTAAAGAAATAAATGTCTAAATTCGGTCCGGGATTCTTGGCTAGCGCAGTCTCATTCTTCTCGATATACACATGGCTTTCTTGCAGAGATTTGCCCCATTATTGAATATACACGAATAAATGAAGAAGTGGCTCTCAATTCCAACCCACAACGAATCGCAGCTTGCCTAGTGGTCCGAGTATCGAGCTACCAAACAGTGGCATTAGGTTCGATCCCCTCCACCGGCGATCGTTTTGCTTTCGCTTTTTGTAATTTTATTTTATTTTTATTTTTTTAATTTTACGTATAGAATATACTATTATTTTTTCTTTTCAAGTTGTAATATTTTGATAAGAATCTACAAAGATTTCATACTTTTACTTAAAAATATTTCCAAAATAAAGGAATTAAAGAAATAAATGTCTAAATTCGGGCGGGATTCTGGGCATGCGCAGTCTCATTCTTCTCGATATACACATGGCTTTCTTGCAGAGATTTGCCCCATTATTGAATATACGCGAATAAATGAAGAAGTGGCTCTCAATTCCAACCCGCAACGAATCGCAGCTTGCCTAGTGGTCCGAGTATCGAGCTACCAAACAGTGGCATTAGGTTCGATCCCCTCCAACGGCGATCGTTTTGCTTTCGCTTTTTGTAATTTTATTTTATTATTATTTTTTTAATTTTACGTATAGAATATACTATTTTTTTTCTTTTCAAATTGTAATATTTTGATAAGAATCTACAAAGATTTCATACTTTTACTTAAAAATATTTCCAAAATAAAGGAATTAAAGAAATAAATGTCTAAATTCGGTCCGGGATTCTGGGCATGCGCAGTCTCATTCTTCTCGATATACACATGGCTTTCTTGCAGAGATTTGCCCCATTATTGAATATTCACGAATTAATGAAGAAGTGGCTCTCAATTCCAACCCACAACGAATCGCAGCTTGCCTAGTGGGCCGAGTATCGAGCTACCAAACAGTGGCATTAGGTTCGATCCCCTCCACCGGCGATCGTTTTGCTTTCGCTTTTTGTAATTTTATTTTATTTTTATTTTTTTAATTTTACGTATAGAATATACTATTTTTTTTCTTTTCAAGTTGTAATACTTTGATAAGAATCTACAAAGATTTCATACTTTTACTTAAAAATATTTCCAAAATAAAGGAATTAAAGAAATAAATGTCTAAATTCGGTGCGGGATTTTTGGCATGCGCAGTCTCATTCTTCTCGATATACACATGGCTTTCTTGCAGAGATTTGCCCCATTATTGAATATACACGAATAAATGAAGAAGTGGCTCTCAATTCCAACCCACAACGAATCGCAGCTTGCCTAGTGGTCCGAGTATCGAGGTACCAAACAGTGGCATTAGGTTCGATCCCCTCCACCGGCGATCGTTTTGCTTTCGCTTTTTGTAATTTTATTTTATTTTTATTTTTTTAATTTTACGTATAGAATATACTATTATTTTTTCTTTTCAAGTTGTAATATTTTGATAAGAATCTACAAAGATTTCATACTTTTACTTAAAAATATTTCCAAAATAAAGGAATTAAAGAAATAAATGTCTAAATTCGGGCGGGATTCTGGGCATGCGCAGTCTCATTCTTCTCGATATACACATGGCTTTCTTGCAGAGATTTGCCCCATTATTGAATATACACGAATAAATGAAGAAGTGGCTCTCAATTCCAACCCGCAACGAATTGCAGCTTGCCTAGTGGTCCGAGTATCGAGCTACCAAACAGTGGCTTTAGGTTCGATCCCCTCCAACGGCGATCGTTTTGCTTTCGCTTTTTGTAATTTTATTTTATTATTATTTTTTTAATTTTACGTATAGAATATACTATTTTTTTTCTTTTCAAATTGTAATATTTTGATAAGAATCTACAAAGATTTCATACTTTTACTTAAAATTATTTCCAAAATAAAGGAATTAAAGAAATAAATGTCTAAATTCGGTCCGGGATTCTGGGCATGCGCAGTCTCATTCTTCTCGACATACACATGGCTTTCTTGCAGAGATTTGCCCCATTATTGAATATTCACGAATTAATGAAGAAGTGGCTCTCAATTCCAACCCACAACGAATCGCAGCTTGCCTAGTGGTCCGAGTATCGAGCTACCAAACAGTGGCATTAGGTTCGATCCCCTCCACCGGCGATCGTTTTGCTTTCGCTTTTTGTAATTTTATTTTATTTTTATTTTTTTAATTTTACGTATAGAATATACTATTTTTTTTCCTTTTCAAGTTGTAATACTTTGATAAGAATCTACAAAGATTTCATACTTTTACTTAAAAATATTTCCAAAATAAAGGAATTAAAGAAATAAATGTCTAAATTCGGTGCGGGATTCTTGGCATGCGCAGTCTCATTCTTCTCGATATACACATGGCTTTCTTGCAGAGATTTGCCCCATTATTGAATATACACGAATAAATGAAGAAGTGGCTCTCAATTCCAACCCACAACGAATCGCAGCTTGCCTAGTGGTCCGAGTATCGAGCTACCAAACAGTGGCATTAGGTTCGATCCCCTCCACCGGCGATCGTTTTGCTTTCGCTTTTTGTAATTTTATTTTATTTTTATTTTTTTAATTTTACGTATAGAATATACTATTTTTTTTTCTTTTCAAGTTGTAATATTTTGATAAGAATCTACAAAGATTTCATACTTTTACTTAAAAATATTTCCAAAATAAAGGAATTAAAGAAATAAATGTCTAAATTCGGGCGGGATTCTGGGCATGCGCAGTCTCATTCTTCTCGATATACACATGGCTTTCTTGCAGAGATTTGCCCCATTATTGAATATACACGAATAAATGAAGAAGTGGCTCTCAATTCCAACCCACAACGAATCGCAGCTTGCCTAGTGGTCCGAGTATCGAGCTACCAAACAGTGGCATTAGGTTCGATCCCCTCCACCGGCGATCGTTTTGCATTCGCTTTTTGTAATTTTATTTTATTATTATTTTTTTAATTTTACGTATAGAATATACTATTTTTTTTTCTTTTCAAGGTGTAATATTTTGATAAGAATCACAAAGATTTCATACTTTTACTTAAAAATATTTCCAAAATAAAGGAATTAAAGAAATAAATGTCTAAATTCGGGCGGGATTCTGGGCATGCGCAGTCTCATTCTTCTCGATATACACATGGCTTTCTTGCAGAGATTTGCCCCATTATTGAATATACACGAATAAATGAAGAAGTGGCTCTCAATTCCAACCCACAAAGAATCGCAGCTTGCCTAGTGGTCCGAGTATCGAGCTACCAAACAGTGGCATTAGGTTCGATCCCCTCCAACGGCGATCGTTTTGCGTTCGATTTTTGTAATTTTATTTTATTTTTATTTTTTTAATTTTACGTATAGAATATACTATTTTTTTTTCTTTTCAAGTTGTAATACTTTGATAAGAATCTACAAAGATTTCATACTTTTACTTAAAAATATTTCCAAAATAAAGGAATTAAAGAAATAAATGTCTAAATTCGTTCCAGGATTCTTGGCTAGCGCAGTCTCATTCTTCTCGATATACACATGGCTTTCTTGCAGAGATTTGCCCCATTATTGAATATACACGAATAAATGAAGAAGTGGCTCTCAATTCCAACCCACAACGAATCGCAGCTTGCCTAGTGGTCCGAGTATCGAGCTACCAAACAGTGGCATTAGGTTCGATCCCCTCCACCGGCGATCGTTTTGCTTTCGCTTTTTGTAATTTTATTTTATTTTTATTTTTTAATTTTACGTATAGAATATACTATTTTTTTTTCTTTTCAAGTTGTAATATTTTGATAAGAATCTACAAAGATTTCATACTTTTACTTAAAAATATTTCCAAAATAAAGGAATTAAAGAAATAAATGTCTAAATTCGGGCGGGATTCTGGGCATGCGCAGTCTCATTCTTCTCGATATACACATGGCTTTCTTGCAGAGATTTGCCCCATTATTGAATATTCACGAATTAATGAAGAAGTGGCTCTCAATTCCAACCCACAACGAATCGCAGCTTGCCTAGTGGTCCGAGTATCGAGCTACCAAACAGTGGCATTAGGTTCGATCCCCTCCACCGGCGATCGTTTTGCTTTCGCTTTTTGTAATTTTATTTTATTTTTATTTTTTTAATTTTACGTATAGAATATACTATTTTTTTTTCTTTTCAAGTTGTAATACTTTGATAAGAATCTACAAAGATTTCATACTTTTACTTAAAAATATTTCCAAAATAAAGGAATTAAAGAAATAAATGTCTAAATTCGGTGCGGGATTCTTGGCATGCGCAGTCTCATTCTTCTCGATATACACATGGCTTTCTTGCAGAGATTTGCCCCATTATTGAATATACACGAATAAATGAAAAAGTGGCTCTCAATTCCAACCCACAACGAATCGCAGCTTGCCTAGTGGTCCGAGTATCGAGCTACCAAACAGTGGCATTAGGTTCGATCCCCTCCACCGGCGATCGTTTTGCTTTCGCTTTTTGTAATTTTATTTTATTTTTATTTTTTTAATTTTACGTATAGAATATACTATTTTTTTTTCTTTTCAAATTGTAATATTTTGATAAGAATCTACAAAGATTTCATACTTTTACTTAAAAATATTTCCAAAATAAAGGAATTAAAGAAATAAATGTCTAAATTCGGGCGGGATTCTGGGCATGCGCAGTCTCATTCTTCTCGATATACACATGGCTTTCTTGCAGAGATTTGCCCCATTATTGAATATACACGAATAAATGAAGAAGTGGCTCTCAATTCCAACCCTTAACGAATCGCAGCTTGCCTAGTGGTCCGAGTATCGAGCTACCAAACAGTGGCATTAGGTTCGATCCCCTCCACCGGCGATCGTTTTGCATTCGCTTTTTGTAATTTTATTTTATTATTATTTTTTTAATTTTACGTATAGAATATACTATTTTTTTTTTCTTTTCAAGGTGTAATATTTTGATAAGAATCTACAAAGATTTCATACTTTTACTTAAAAATATTTCCAAAATAAAGGAATTAAAGAAATAAATGTCTAAATTCGGGCGGGATTCTGGGCATGCGCAGTCTCATTCTTCTCGATATACACATGGCTTTCTTGCAGAGATCTGCCCCATTATTGAATATACACGAATAAATGAAGAAGTGGCTCTCAATTCCAACCCACAAAGAATCGCAGCTTGCCTAGTGGTCCGAGTATCGAGCTACCAAACAGTGGCATTAGGTTCGATCCCCTCCAACGGCGATCGTTTTGCTTTCGCTTTTTGTAATTTTATTTTATTATTATTTTTTTAATTTTACGTATAGAATATACTATTTTTTTTCTTTTCAAGTTGTAATATTTTGATAAGAATCTACAAAGATTTCATACTTTTACTTAAAAATATTTCCAAAATAAAGGAATTAAAGAAATAAATGTCTAAATTCGGTCCGGGATTCTGGGCATGCGCAGTCTCATTCTTCTCGATATACACATGGCTTTCTTGCAGAGATTTGCCCCATTATTGAATATTCACGAATTAATGAAGAAGTGGCTCTCAATTCCAACCCACAACGAATCGCAGCGTGCCTAGTCGTCCGAGTATCGAGCTACCAAACAGTGGCATTAGGTTCGATCCCCTCCACCGGCGATCGTTTTGCTTTCGCTTTTTGTAATTTTATTTTATTTTTATTTTTTTAATTTTACGTATAGAATATACTATTTTTTTTTTCTTTTCAAGTTGTAATACTTTGATAAGAATCTACAAAGATTTCATACTTTTACTTAAAAATATTTCCAAAATAAAGGAATTAAAGAAATAAATGTCTAAATTCGGTCCGGGATTCTTGGCATGCGCAGTCTCATTCTTCTCGATATACACATGGCTTTCTTGCAGAGATTTGCCCCATTATTGAATATACACGAATAAATGAAGAAGTGGCTCTCAATTCCAACCCACAACGAATCTTAGCTTGCATAGTGGTCCGAGTATCGAGCTAACAAACAGTGGCACTAGGTTCGATCCCATCCACCGGCGATCGTTTTGCTTTCGCTTTCTGTAATTTTATTTTATTATTATTTTTTTAATTTTAAGTATTGAATATACTATTTTTTTTCTTTTCAAGTTGTAATATTTTGATAAGAATCTACAAAGATTTCATACTTTTACTTAAAAATATTTCCAAAATAAAGGAATTAAAGAAATAAATGTCTAAATTCGGTCCGGGATTCTGGGCATGCGCAGTCTCATTCTTCTCGATATACACATGGCTTTCTTGCAGAGATTTGCCCCATTATTGAATATACACGAATAAATGAAGAAGTGGCTCTCAATTCCAACCCACTACGAATCGCAGCTTGCCTAGTGGTCCGAGTATCGAGCTACCAAACAGTGGCATTAGGTTCGATCCCCTCCACCGGCGATCGTTTTGCATTCGCTTTTTGTAATTTTATTTTATTATTATTTCTTTAATTTTACGTATAGAATATACTATTTTTTTTTCTTTTCAAGGTGTAATATTTTGATAAGAATCTACAAAAATTTCATACTTTTACTTAAAAATATTTCCAAAATAAAGGAATTAAAAAAATAAATGTCTAAATTCGGTCCGGGATTCTGGGCATGCGCAGTCTCATTCTTCTCGATATACACATGGCTTTCTTGCAGAGATTTGCCCCATTATTGAATATACACGAATAAATGAAGAAGTGGCTCTGAATTCCAACCCACAACGAATCGCAGCTTGCCTAGTGGTCCGAGTGTCGAGCTACCAAACAGTGGCATTAGGTTCGATCCCCTCCAAAGGCGATCGTTTTGCTTTCGCTTTTTGTAATTTTATTTTATTGTTATTTTTTTAATTTTACGTATAGAATATACTATTTTTTTTCTTTTCAAGTTGTAATATTTTGATAAGAATCTACAAAGATTTCATACTTTTACTTAAAAATATTTCCAAAATAAAGGAATTAAAGAAATAAATGTCTAAATTCGGTCCGGGATTCTGGGCATGCGCAGTCTCATTCTTCTCGATATACACATGGCTTTCTTGCAGAGATTTGCCCCATTATTGAATATACACGAATAAATGAAGAAGTGGCTCTCAATTCCAACCCACAACGAATCGCAGCTAGCCTAGTGGTCCGAGTATCGAGCTACCAAACAGTGGCATTAGGTTCGATCCCCTCCACAGGCGATCGTTTTGCATTCGCTTTTTGTAATTTTATTTTATTATTATTTCTTTAATTTTACGTATAGAATATACTATTTTTTTTTTCTTTTCAAGGTGTAATATTTTGATAAGAATCTACAAAAATTTCATACTTTTACTTAAAAATATTTCCAAAATAAAGGAATTAAAGAAATAAATGTCTAAATTCGGTCCGGGATTCTGGGCATGCGCAGTCTCATTCTTCTCGATATACACATGGCTTTCTTGCAGAGATTTGCCCCATTATTGAATATACACGAATAAATGAAGAAGTGGCTCTCAATTCCAACCCGCAACGAATCGCAGCTTGCCTAGTGGTCCGAGTATCGAGCTACCAACCAGTGGCATTAGGTTCGATCCCCTCCAACGGCGATCGTTTTGCTTTCGCTTTTTGTAATTTTATTTTATTATTATTTTTTTAATTTTACGTATAGAATATACTATTTTTTTTCTTTTCAAGTTGTAATATTTTGATAAGAATCTACAAAGATTTCATACTTTTACTTAAAAATATTTCCAAAATAAAGGAATTAAAGAAATAAATGTCTAAATTCGGTCCGGGATTCTGGGCATGCGCAGTCTCATTCTTCTCGATATACACATGGCTTTCTTGCAGAGATTTGCCCCATTATTGAATATTCACGAATTAATGAAGAAGTGGCTCTCAATTCCAACCCACAACGAATCGCAGCTTGCCTAGTGGTCCGAGTATCGAGCTACCAAACAGTGGCATTAGGTTCGATCCCCTCCACCGGCGATCGTTTTGCTTTCGCTTTTTGTAATTTTATTTTATTTTTATTTTTTTAATTTTACGTATAGAATATACTATTTTTTTTTCTTTTCAAGTTGTAATACTTTGATAAGAATCTACAAAGATTTCATACTTTTACTTAAAAATATTTCCAAAATAAAGGAATTAAAGAAATAAATGTCTAAATTCGGTCCGGGATTCTTGGCATGCGCAGTCTCATTCTTCTCGATATACACATGGCTTTCTAGCAGAGATTTGCCCCATTATTGAATATACACGAATAAATGAAGAAGTGGCTCTCAATTCCAACCCACAACGAATCGCAGCTTGCCTAGTGGTCCGAGTATCGAGCTACCAAACAGTGGCATTAGGTTCGATCCCCTCCACCGGCGATCGTTTTGCTTTCGCTTTTTGTAATTTTATTTTATTTTTATTTTTTTAATTTTACGTATAGAATATACTATTTTTTTTTCTTTTCAAGTTGTAATATTTTGATAAGAATCTACAAAGATTTCATACTTTTACTTAAAAATATTTCCAAAATAAAGGAATTAAAGAAATAAATGTCTAAATTCGGGCGGGATTCTGGGCATGCGCAGTCTCATTCTTCTCGATATACACATGGCTTTCTTGCAGAGATTTGCCCCATTATTGAATATACACGAATAAATGAAGAAGTGGCTCTCAATTCCAACCCACAACGAATCGCAGCTTGCCTAGTGGTCCGAGTATCGAGCTACCAAACAGTGGCATTAGGTTCGATCCCCTCCACCGGCGATCGTTTTGCATTCGCTTTTTGTAATTTTATTTTATTATTATTTTTTTAATTTTACGTATAGAATATACTATTTTTTTTTTCTTTTCAAGGTGTAATATTTTGATAAGAATCTACAAAGATTTCATACTTTTACTTAAAAATATTTCCAAAATAAAGGAATTAAAGAAATAAATGTCTAAATTCGGGCGGGATTCTGGGCATGCGCAGTCTCATTCTTCTCGATATACACATGGCTTTCTTGCAGAGATCTGCCCCATTATTGAATATACAGGAATAAATGAAGAAGTGGCTCTCAATTCCAACCCGCAAAGAATCGCAGCTTGCCTAGTGGTCCGAGTATCGAGCTACCAAACAGTGGCATTAGGTTCGATCCCCTCCAACGGCGATCGTTTTGCTTTCGCTTTTTGTAATTTTATTTTATTTTTATTTTTTTAATTTTACGTATAGAATATACTATTTTTTTTTCTTTTCAAGTTGTAATATTTTGATAAGAATCTACAAAGATTTCATACTTTTACTTAAAAATATTTCCAAAATAAAGGAATTAAAGAAATAAATGTCTAAATTCGGTCCGGGATTCTTGGCATGCGCAGTCTCATTCTTCTCGATATACACATTTCTTTCTTGCAGAGATTTGCCCCATTATTGAATATACACGAATAAATGAAGAAGTGGCTCTCAATTCCAGCCCACAACGAATCGCAGCTTGCCTAGTGGTCCGAGTGTCGAGCTACCAAACAGTGGCATTAGGTTCGATCCCCTCCAAAGGCGATCGTTTTGCTTTCGCTTTTTGTAATTTTATTTTATTGTTATTTTTTTAATTTTACGTATAGAATATACTATTTTTTTTATTTCAAGTTGTAATATTTTGATAAGAATCTACAAAGATTTCATACTTTTACTTAAAAATATTTCCAAAATAAAGGAATTAAAGAAATAAATGTCTAAATTCGGTCCGGGATTCTGGGCATGCGCAGTCTCATTCTTCTCGATATACACATGGCTTTCTTGCAGAGATTTGCCCCATTATTGAATATACACGAATAAATGAAGAAGTGGCTCTCAATTCCAACCCACAACGAATCGCAGCTTGCCTAGTGGTCCGAGTGTCGAGCTACCAAACAGTGGCATTAGGTTCGATCCCCTCCAACGGCGATCGTTTTGCTTTCGCTTTTTGTAATTTTATTTTATTTTTATTTTTTTAATTTTACGTATAGAATATACTATTTTTTTTTCTTTTCAAGTTGTAATATTTTGATAAGAATCTACAAAGATTTCATACTTTTACTTAAAAATATTTCCAAAATAAAGGAATTAAAGAAATAAATGTCTAAATTCGGTCCGGGATTCTGGGCATGCGCAGTCTCATTCTTCTCGATATACACATGGCTTTCTTGCAGAGATTTGCCCCATTATTGAATATACACGAATAAATGAAGAAGTGGCTCTCAATTCCAACCCACAACGAATCGCAGCTTGCCTAGTGGTCCGAGTATCGAGCTACCAAACAGTGGCATTAGGTTCGATCCCCTCCACCGGCGATCGTTTTGCATTCGCTTTTTGTAATTTTATTTTATTATTATTTCTTTAATTTTACGTATAGAATATACTATTTTTTTTTTCTCTTCAAGTTGTAATATTTTGATAAGATTCTACAAAAATTTCATACTTTTACTTAAAAATATTTCCAAAATAAAGGAATTAAAGAAATAAATGTCTAAATTCGGGCGGGATTCTGGGCATGCGCAGTCTCATTCTTCTCGATATACACATGGCTTTCTTGCAGAGATTTGCCCCATTATTGAATATACACGAATAAATGAAGAAGTGGCTCTCAATTCCAACCCACAACGAATCGCAGCTTGCCTAGTGGTCCGAGTATCGAGCTACCAAACAGTGGCATTAGGTTCGATCCCCTCCACCGGCGATCGTTTTGCATTCGCTTTTTGTAATTTTATTTTATTATTATTTTTTTAATTTTACGTATAGAATATACTATTTTTTTTTTCTTTTCAAGGTGTAATATTTTGATAAGAATCTACAAAGATTTCATACTTTTACTTAAAAATATTTCCAAAATAAAGGAATTAAAGAAATAAATGTCTAAATTCGGGCGGGATTCTGGGCATGCGCAGTCTCATTCTTCTCGATATACACATGGCTTTCTTGCAGAGATCTGCCCCATTATTGAATATACAGGAATAAATGAAGAAGTGGCTCTCAATTCCAACCCGCAAAGAATCGCAGCTTGCCTAGTGGTCCGAGTATCGAGCTACCAAACAGTGGCATTAGGTTCGATCCCCTCCAACGGCGATCGTTTTGCTTTCGCTTTTTGTAATTTTATTTTATTTTTATTTTTTTAATTTTACGTATAGAATATACTATTTTTTTTTCTTTTCAAGTTGTAATATTTTGATAAGAATCTACAAAGATTTCATACTTTTACTTAAAAATATTTCCAAAATAAAGGAATTAAAGAAATAAATGTCTAAATTCGGTCCGGGATTCTTGGCATGCGCAGTCTCATTCTTCTCGATATACACATTTCTTTCTTGCAGAGATTTGCCCCATTATTGAATATACACGAATAAATGAAGAAGTGGCTCTCAATTCCAGCCCACAACGAATCGCAGCTTGCCTAGTGGTCCGAGTGTCGAGCTACCAAACAGTGGCATTAGGTTCGATCCCCTCCAAAGGCGATCGTTTTGCTTTCGCTTTTTGTAATTTTATTTTATTGTTATTTTTTTAATTTTACGTATAGAATATACTATTTTTTTTCTTTTCAAGTTGTAATATTTTGATAAGAATCTACAAAGAGTTCATACTTTTACTTAAAAATATTTCCAAAATAAAGGAATTAAAGAAATAAATGTCTAAATTCGGTCCGGGATTCTGGGCATGCGCAGTCTCATTCTTCTCGATATACACATGGCTTTCTTGCAGAGATTTGCCCCATTATTGAATATACACGAATAAATGAAGAAGTGGCTCTCAATTCCAACCCACAACGAATCGCAGCTTGCCTAGTGGTCCGAGTATCGAGCTACCAAACAGTGGCATTAGGTTCGATCCCCTCCACCGGCGATCGTTTTGCATTCGCTTTTTGTAATTTTATTTTATTATTATTTCTTTAATTTTACGTATAGAATATACTATTTTTTTTTTCTCTTCAAGTTGTAATATTTTGATAAGATTCTACAAAAATTTCATACTTTTACTTAAAAATATTTCCAAAATAAAGGAATTAAAGAAATAAATGTCTAAATTCGGTCCGGGATTCTGGGCATGCGCAGTCTCATTCTTCTCGATATACACATGGCTTTCTTGCAGAGATTTGCCCCATTATTGAATATACACGAATAAATGAAGAAGTGGCTCTCAATTCCAACCCGCAACGAATCGCAGCTTGCCTAGTGGTCCGAGTATCGAGCTACCAAACAGTGGCATTAGGTTCGATCCCCTCCAACGGCGATCGTTTTGCTTTCGCTTTTTGTAATTTTATTTTATTATTATTTTTTTAATTTTACGTATAGAATATACTATTTTTTTTCTTTTCAAGTTGTAATATTTTGATAAGAATCTACAAAGATTTCATACTTTTACTTAAAAATATTTCCAAAATAAAGGAATTAAAGAAATAAATGTCTAAATTCGGTCCGGGATTCTGGGCATGCGCAGTCTCATTCTTCTCGATATACACATGGCTTTCTTGCAGAGATTTGCCCCATTATTGAATATTCACGAATTAATGAAGAAGTGGCTCTCAATTCCACCCCACAACGAATCGCAGCTTGCCTAGTCGTCCGAGTATCGAGCTATCAAACAGTGGCATTAGGTTCGATCCCCTCCACCGGCGATCGTTTTGCTTTCGCTTTTTGTAATTTTATTTTATTTTTATTTTTTTAATTTTACGTATAGAATATACTATTTTTTTTCTTTTCAAGTTGTAATACTTTGATAAGAATCTACAAAGATTTCATACTTTTACTTAAAAATATTTCCAAAATAAAGGAATTAAAGAAATAAATGTCTAAATTCGGTCCGGGATTCTTGGCATGCGCAGTCTCATTCTTCTCGATATACACATGGCTTTCTTGCAGAGATTTGCCCCATTATTGAATATACACGAATAAATGAAGAAGTGGCTCTCAATTCCAACCCACAACGAATCGCAGCTTGCCTAGTGGTCCGAGTATCGAGCTACCAAACAGTGGCATTAGGTTCGATCCCCTCCACCGGCGATCGTTTTGCTTTCGCTTTTTGTAATTTTATTTTATTTTTATTTTTTTAATTTTACGTATAGAATATACTATTTTTTTTTCTTTTCAAGTTGTAATATTTTGATAAGAATCTACAAAGATTTCATACTTTTACTTAAAAATATTTCCAAAATAAAGGAATTAAAGAAATAAATGTCTAAATTCGGGCGGGATTCTGGGCATGCGCAGTCTCATTCTTCTCGATATACACATGGCTTTCTTGCAGAGATTTGCCCCATTATTGAATATACACGAATAAATGAAGAAGTGGCTCTCAATTCCAACCCACAACGAATCGCAGCTTGCCTAGTGGTCCGAGTATCGAGCTACCAAACAGTGGCATTAGGTTCGATCCCCTCCACCGGCGATCGTTTTGCATTCGCTTTTTGTAATTTTATTTTATTATTATTTTTTTAATTTTACGTATAGAATATACTATTTTTTTTTTCTTTTCAAGGTGTAATATTTTGATAAGAATCTACAAAGATTTCATACTTTTACTTAAAAATATTTCCAAAATAAAGGAATTAAAGAAATAAATGTCTAAATTCGGGCGGGATTCTGGGCATGCGCATTCTCATTCTTCTCGATATACACATGGCTTTCTTGCAGAGATCTGCCCCATTATTGAATATACACGAATAAATGAAGAAGTGGCTCTCAATTCCAACCCACAACGAATCGCAGCTTGCCTAGTGGTCCGAGTATCGAGCTACCAAACAGTGGCATTAGGTTCGATCCCCTCCAACGGCGATCGTTTTGCTTTCGCTTTTTGTAATTTTATTTTATTATAATTTTTTTAATTTTACGTATAGAATATACTATTTTTTTTCTTTTCAAGTTGTAATATTTTGATAAGAATCTACAAAGATTTCATACTTTTACTTAAAAATATTTCCAAAATAAAGGAATTAAAGAAATAAATGTCTAAATTCGGTCCGGGATTCTGGGCATGCGCAGTCTCATTCTTCTCGATATACACATGGCTTTCTTGCAGAGATTTGCCCCATTATTGAATATTCACGAATTAATGAAGAAGTGGCTCTCAATTCCACCCCACAACGAATCGCAGCTTGCCTATTCGTCCGAGTATCGAGCTACCAAACAGTGGCATTAGGTTCGATCCCCTCCACCGGCGATCGTTTTGCTTTCGCTTTTTGTAATTTTATTTTATTATTATTTTTTTAATTTTACGTATAAAATATACTATTTTTTTTCTTTTCAAGTTGTAATACTTTGATAAGAATCTACAAAGATTTCATACTTTTATTTAAAAATATTTCCAAAATAAAGGAATTAAAGAAATAAATGTCTAAATTCGGTCCGGGATTCTTGGCATGCGCAGTCTCATTCTTCTCGATATACACATGGCTTTCTTGCAGAGATTTGCCCCATTATTGAATATACACGAATAAATGAAGAAGTGGCTCTCAATTCCAACCCACAACGAATCGCAGCTTGCCTAGTGGTCCGAGTATCGAGCTACCAAACAGTGGCATTAGGTTCGATCCCCTCCACCGGCGATCGTTTTGCTTTCGCTTTTTGTAATTTTATTTTATTTTTATTTTTTTAATTTTACGTATAGAATATACTATTTTTTTTTATTTTCAAGTTGTAATATTTTGATAAGAATCTACAAAGATTTCATACTTTTACTTAAAAATATTTCCAAAATAAAGGAATTAAAGAAATAAATGTCTAAATTCGGGCGGGATTCTGGGCATGCGCAGTCTCATTCTTCTCGATATACACATGGCTTTCTTGCAGAGATTTGCCCCATTATTGAATATACACGAATAAATGAAGAAGTGGCTCTCAATTCCAACCCACAACGAATCGCAGCTTGCCTAGTGGTCCGAGTATCGAGCTACCAAACAGTGGCATTAGGTTCGATCCCCTCCACCGGCGATCGTTTTGCATTCGCTTTTTGTAATTTTATTTTATTATTATTTTTTTAATTTTACGTATAGAATATACTATTTTTTTTCTTTTCAAGTTGTAATATTTTGATAAGAATCTACAAAGATTTCATACTTTTACTTAAAAATATTTCCAAAATAAAGGAATTAAAGAAATAAATGTCTAAATTCGGTCCGGGATTCTGGGCATGCGCAGTCTCATTCTTCTCGATATACACATGGCTTTCTTGCAGAGATTTGCTCCATTATTGAATATACACGAATAAATGAAGAAGTGGCTCTCAATTCCAGCCCACAACGAATCGCAGTTTGCCTAGTGGTCCGAGTATCGAGCTACCAAACAGTGGCATTAGGTTCGATCCCCTCCACCGGCGATAGTTTTGCATTCGCTTTTTGTAATTTTATTTTATTATTATTTTTTTAATTTTACGTATAGAATATACTATTTTTTTTTCTTTTCAAGGTGTAATATTTTGATAAGAATCTACAAAGATTTCATACTTTTACTTAAAAATATTTCCAAAATAAAGGAATTAAAGAAATAAATGTCTAAATTCGGTCAGGGATTCTGGCCATGCACAGTCTCATTCTTCTCGATATACACATGGCGTTCTTGCAGAGATTTGCTCCATTATTGAATATACACGAATAAATGAAGAAGTGGCTCACAATTCCAACCCACAACGAATCGCAGCTTGCCTAGTGGTCCGAGTATCGAGCTACCAAACAGTGGCATTAGGTTCGATCCCCTCCACCGGCGATCGTTTTGCTTTCGCTTTTTGTAATTTTATTTTATTTTAATTTTTTTAATTTTTTTATAGAATATACTATTTTTTTTTATTTTCAAGTTGTAATACTTTGATAAGAATCTACAAAGATTTCATACTTTTACTTAAAAATATTTCCAAAATAAAGGAATTAAAGAAATAAATGTCAAAATTCGGTCCGGGATTCTTGGCATGCGCAGTCTCATTCTTCTCGATATACACATTTCTTTCTTGCAGAGATTTGCCCCATTATTGAATATACACGAATAAATGAAGAAGTGGCTCTCAATTCCAACCCACAACGAATCGCAGCTTGCCTAGTGGTCCGAGTATCGAGCTACCAAACAGTGGCATTAGGTTCGATCCCCTCCACCGGCGATCGTTTTGCATTCGCTTTTTGTAATTTTATTTTATTATTATTTTTTTAATTTTACGTATAGAATATACTATTTTTTTTTTTCTTTTCAAGGTGTAATATTTTGATAAGAATCTACAAAGATTTCATACTTTTACTTAAAAATATTTCCAAAATAAAGGAATTAAAGAAATAAATGTCTAAATTCGGGCTGGATTCTGGGCATGCGCAGTCTCATTCTTCTCGATATACACATGGCTTTCTTGCAGAGATCTGCCCCATTATTGAATATACAGGAATAAATGAAGAAGTGGCTCTCAATTCCAACCCGCAAAGAATCGCAGCTTGCATAGTGGTCCGAGTATCGAGCTACCAAACAGTGGCATTAGGTTCGATCCTCTCCAACGGCGATCGTTTTGCTTTCGCTTTTTGTAATTTTATTTTATTTTTATTTTTTTAATTTTACGTATAGAATATACTATTTTTTTTTCTTTTCAAGTTGTAATATTTTGATAAGAATCTACAAAGATTTCATACTTTTACTTAAAAATATTTCCAAAATAAAGGAATTAAAGAAATAAATGTCTAAATTCGGTCCGGGATTCTTGGCATGCGCAGTCTCATTCTTCTCGATATACACATTTCTTTCTTGCAGAGATTTGCCCCATTATTGAATATACACGAATAAATGAAGAAGTGGCTCTCAATTCCAACCCACAACGAATCGCAGCTTGCCTAGTGGTCCGAGTGTCGAGCTACCAAACAGTGGCATTAGGTTCGATCCCCTCCAAAGGCGATCGTTTTGCTTTCGCTTTTTGTAATTTTATTTTATTGTTATTTTTTTAATTTTACGTATAGAATATACTATTTTTTTTTATTTCAATTTGTAATATTTTGATAAGAATCTACAAAGATTTCATACTTTTACTTAAAAATATTTCCAAAATAAAGGAATTAAAGAAATAAATGTCTAAATTCGGTCCGGGATTCTGGGCATGCGCAGTCTCATTCTTCTCGATATACACATGGCTTTCTTGCAGAGATTTGCCCCATTATTGAATATACACGAATAAATGAAGAAGTGGCTCTCAATTCCAACCCACAACGAATCGCAGCTTGCCTAGTGGTCCGAGTGTCGAGCTACCAAACAGTGGCATTAGGCTCGATCCCCTCCAAAGGCGATCGTTTTGCTTTCGCTTTTTGTAATTTTATTTTATTGTTATTTTTTTAATTTTACGTATAGAATATACTATTTTTTTTCTTTTCAAGTTGTAATATTTTGATAAGAATCTACAAAGATTTCATACTTTTACTTAAAAATATTTCCAAAATAAAGGAATTAAAGAAATAAATGTCTAAATTCGGTCCGGGATTCTGGGCATGCGCAGTCTCATTCTTCTCGATATACACATGGCTTTCTTGCAGAGATTTGCCCCATTATTGAATATACACGAATAAATGAAGAAGTGGCTCTCAATTCCAACCCACAACGAATCGCAGCTTGCCTAGTGGTCCGAGTATCGAGCTACCAAACAGTGGCATTAGGTTCGATCCCCTCCACCGGCGATCGTTTTGCATTCGCTTTTTGTAATTTTATTTTATTATTATTTCTTTAATTTTACGTATAGAATATACTATTTTTTTTTTCTTTTCAAGTTGTAATATTTTGATAAGAATCTACAAAAATTTCATACTTTTACTTAAAAATATTTCCAAAATAAAGGAATTAAAGAAATAAATGTCTAAATTCGGTCCGGGATTCTGGGCATGCGCAGTCTCATTCTTCTCGATATACACATGGCTTTCTTGCAGAGATTTGCCCCATTATTGAATATACACGAATAAATGAAGAAGTGGCTCTCAATTCCAACCCGCAACGAATCGCAGCTTGCCTAGTGGTCCGAGTATCGAGCTACCAAACAGTGGCATTAGGTTCGATCCCCTCCAACGGCGATCGTTTTGCTTTCGCTTTTTGTAATTTTATTTTATTATTATTTTTTTAATTTTACGTATAGAATATACTATTTTTTTTTTTCTTTTCAAGGTGTAATATTTTGATAAGAATCTACAAAGATTTCATACTTTTACTTAAAAATATTTCCAAAATAAAGGAATTAAAGAAATAAATGTCTAAATTCGGGCTGGATTCTGGGCATGCGCAGTCTCATTCTTCTCGATATACACATGGCTTTCTTGCAGAGATCTGCCCCATTATTGAATATACAGGAATAAATGAAGAAGTGGCTCTCAATTCCAACCCGCAAAGAATCGCAGCTTGCATAGTGGTCCGAGTATCGAGCTACCAAACAGTGGCATTAGGTTCGATCCCCTCCAACGGCGATCGTTTTGCTTTCGCTTTTTGTAATTTTATTTTATTTTTATTTTTTTAATTTTACGTATAGAATATACTATTTTTTTTTCTTTTCAAGTTGTAATATTTTGATAAGAATCTACAAAGATTTCATACTTTTACTTAAAAATATTTCCAAAATAAAGGAATTAAAGAAATAAATGTCTAAATTCGGTCCGGGATTCTTGGCATGCGCAGTCTCATTCTTCTCGATATACACATTTCTTTCTTGCAGAGATTTGCCCCATTATTGAATATACACGAATAAATGAAGAAGTGGCTCTCAATTCCAACCCACAACGAATCGCAGCTTGCCTAGTGGTCCGAGTGTCGAGCTACCAAACAGTGGCATTAGGTTCGATCCCCTCCAAAGGCGATCGTTTTGCTTTCGCTTTTTGTAATTTTATTTTATTGTTATTTTTTTAATTTTACGTATAGAATATACTATTTTTTTTTTATTTCAATTTGTAATATTTTGATAAGAATCTACAAAGATTTCATACTTTTACTTAAAAATATTTCCAAAATAAAGGAATTAAAGAAATAAATGTCTAAATTCGGTCCGGGATTCTGGGCATGCGCAGTCTCATTCTTCTCGATATACACATGGCTTTCTTGCAGAGATTTGCCCCATTATTGAATATACACGAATAAATGAAGAAGTGGCTCTCAATTCCAACCCACAACGAATCGCAGCTTGCCTAGTGGTCCGAGTGTCGAGCTACCAAACAGTGGCATTAGGCTCGATCCCCTCCAAAGGCGATCGTTTTGCTTTCGCTTTTTGTAATTTTATTTTATTGTTATTTTTTTAATTTTACGTATAGAATATACTATTTTTTTTCTTTTCAAGTTGTAATATTTTGATAAGAATCTACAAAGATTTCATACTTTTACTTAAAAATATTTCCAAAATAAAGGAATTAAAGAAATAAATGTCTAAATTCGGTCCGGGATTCTGGGCATGCGCAGTCTCATTCTTCTCGATATACACATGGCTTTCTTGCAGAGATTTGCCCCATTATTGAATATACACGAATAAATGAAGAAGTGGCTCTCAATTCCAACCCACAACGAATCGCAGCTTGCCTAGTGGTCCGAGTATCGAGCTACCAAACAGTGGCATTAGGTTCGATCCCCTCCACCGGCGATCGTTTTGCATTCGCTTTTTGTAATTTTATTTTATTATTATTTCTTTAATTTTACGTATAGAATATACTATTTTTTTTTTCTTTTCAAGTTGTAATATTTTGATAAGAATCTACAAAAATTTCATACTTTTACTTAAAAATATTTCCAAAATAAAGGAATTAAAGAAATAAATGTCTAAATTCGGTCCGGGATTCTGGGCATGCGCAGTCTCATTCTTCTCGATATACACATGGCTTTCTTGCAGAGATTTGCCCCATTATTGAATATACACGAATAAATGAAGAAGTGGCTCTCAATTCCAACCCGCAACGAATCGCAGCTTGCCTAGTGGTCCGAGTATCGAGCTACCAAACAGTGGCATTAGGTTCGATCCCCTCCAACGGCGATCGTTTTGCTTTCGCTTTTTGTAATTTTATTTTATTATTATTTTTTTAATTTTACGTATAGAATATACTATTTTTTTTCTTTTCAAGTTGTAATATTTTGATAAGAATCTACAAAGATTTCATACTTTTACTTAAAAATATTTCCAAAATAAAGGAATTAAAGAAATAAATGTCTAAATTCGGTCCGGGATTCTTGGCATGCGCAGTCTCATTCTTCTCGATATACACATGGCTTTCTTGCAGAGATTTGCCCCATTATTGAATATACACGAATAAATGAAGAAGTGGCTCTCAATTCCAACCCACAACGAATCGCAGCTTGCCTAGTGGTCCGAGTATCGAGCTACCAAACAGTGGCATTAGGTTCGATCCCCTCCACCGGCGATCGTTTTGCTTTCGCTTTTTGTAATTTTATTTTATTTTTATTTTTTTAGTTTTACGTATAGAATATACTATTTTTTTTTCTTTTCAAGTTGTAATATTTTGATAAGAATCTACAAAGATTTCATACTTTTACTTAAAAATATTTCCAAAATAAAGGAATTAAAGAAATAAATGTCTAAATTCGGGCGGGATTCTGGGCATGCGCAGTCTCATTCTTCTCGATATACACATGGCTTTCTTGCAGAGATTTGCCCCATTATTGAATATACACGAATAAATGAAGAAGTGGCTCTCAATTCCAACCCACAACGAATCGCAGCTTGCCTAGTGGTCCGAGTATCGAGCTACCAAACAGTGGCATTAGGTTCGATCCCCTCCACCGGCGATCGTTTTGCATTCGCTTTTTGTAATTTTATTTTATTATTATTTTTTTAATTTTACGTATAGAATATACTATTTTTTTTCTTTTCAAGTTGTTATATTTTGATAAGAATCTACAAAGATTTCATACTTTTACTTAAAAATATTTCCAAAATAAAGGAATTAAAGAAATAAATGTCTAAATTCGGTCCGGGATTCTGGGCATGCGCAGTCTCATTCTTCTCGATATACACATGGCTTTCTTGCAGAGATTTGCCCCATTATTGAATATACACGAATAAATGAAGAAGTGGCTCTCAATTCCAACCCACAACGAATCGCAGCTTCCCTAGTGGTCCGAGTGTCGAGCTACCAAACAGTGGCATTAGGTTCGATCCCCTCCAAAGGCGATCGTTTTGCTTTCGCTTTTTGTAATTTTATTTTATTGTTATTTTTTTAATTTTACGTATAGAATATACTATTTTTTTTCTTTTCAAGTTGTAATATTTTGATAAGAATCTACAAAGATTTCATACTTTTACTTAAAAATATTTCCAAAATAAAGGAATTAAAGAAATAAATGTCTAAATTCGGTCCGGGATTCTGGGCATGCGCAGTGTCATTCTTCTCGATATACACATGGCTTTCTTGCAGAGATTTGCCCCATTATTGAATATACACGAATAAATGAAGAAGTGGTTCTCAATTCCAACCCACAACGAATCGCAGCTTGCCTAGTGGTCCGAGTATCGAGCTACCAAACAGTGGCATTAGGTTCGATCCCCTCCACCGGCGATCGTTTTGCATTCGCTTTTTGTAATTTTATTTTATTATTATTTTTTTAATTTTACGTATAGAATATACTATTTTTTTTTCAAGGTGTAATATTTTGATAAGAATCTACAAAGATTTCATACTTTTACTTAAAAATATTTCCAAAATAAAGGAATTAAAGAAATAAATGTCTAAATTCGGTCCGGGATTCTGGGCATGCGCAGTCTCATTCTTCTCGATATACACATGGCTTTCTTGCAGAGATTTGCTCCATTATTGAATATACACGAATAAATGAAGAAGTGGCTCTCAATTCCAACCCACAACGAATCGCAGTTTGCCTAGTGGTCCGAGTATCGAGCTACCAAACAGTGGCATTAGGTTCGATCACCTCCACCGGCGATAGTTTTGCATTCGCTTTTTGTAATTTTATTTTATTATTATTTTTTTAATTTTACGTATAGAATATACTATTTTTTTTTTCTTTTCAAGGTGTAATATTTTGATAAGAATCTACAAAGATTTCATACTTTTACTTAAAAATATTTCCAAAATAAAGGAATTAAAGAAATAAATGTCTAAATTCGGTCCGGGATTCTGGCCATGCGCAGTCTCATTCTTCTCGATATACACATGGCGTTCTTGCAGAGATTTGCTCCATTATTGAATATACACGAATAAATGAAGAAGTGGCTCTCAATTCCAACCCACAACGAATCGCAGCTTGCCTAGTGGTCCGAGTATCGAGCTACCAAACAGTGGCATTAGGTTCGATCCCCTCCACCGGCGATCGTTTTGCTTTCGCTTTTTGTAATTTTATTTTATTTTAATTTTTTTAATTTTACGTATAGAATATACTATTTTTTTTTATTTTCAAGTTGTAATACTTTGATAAGAATCTACAAAGATTTCATACTTTTACTTAAAAATATTTCCAAAATAAAGGAATTAAAGAAATAAATGTCAAAATTCGGTCCGGGATTCTTGGCATGCGCAGTCTCATTCTTCTCGATATACACATTTCTTTCTTGCAGAGATTTGCCCCATTATTGAATATACACGAATAAATGAAGAAGTGGCTCTCAATTCCAACCCACAACGAATCGCAGCTTGCTTAGTGGTCCGAGTGTCGAGCTACCAAACAGTGGCATTAGGTTCGATCCCCTCCACCGGCGATCGTTTTGCTTTCGCTTTTTGTAATTTTATTTTATTTTTATTTTTTTAATTTTACGTATAGAATATACTATTTTTTTTTCTTTTCAAGTTGTAATACTTTGATAAGAATCTACAAAGATTTCATACTTTTACTTAAAAATATTTCCAAAATAAAGGAATTAAAGAAATAAATGTCAAAATTCGGTCCGGGATTCTTGGCATGCGCAGTCTCATTCTTCTCGATATACACATTTCTTTCTTGCAGAGATTTGCCCCATTATTGAATATACACGAATAAATGAAGAAGTGGCTCTCAATTCCAACCCACAACGAATCGCAGCTTGCTTAGTGGTCCGAGTGTCGAGCTACCAAACAGTGGCATTAGGTTCGATCCCCTCCACCGGCGATCGTTTTGCATTCTCTTTTTGTAATTTTATTTTATTATTATTTTTTTAATTTTACGTATAGAATATACTATTTTTTTTTTCTTTTCAAGGTGTAATATTTTGATAAGAATCTACAAAGATTTCATACTTTTACTTAAAAATATTTCCAAAATAAAGGAATTAAAGAAATAAATGTCTAAATTCGGTCCGGGATTCTGGGCATGCGCAGTCTCATTCTTCTCTATATACACATGGCTTTCTTGCAGAGATTTGCTCCATTATTGAATATACACGAATAAATGAAGAAGTGGCTCTCAATTCCAACCCACAAAGAATCGCAGCTTGCCTAGTGGTCCGAGTATCGAGCTACCAAACAGTGGCATTAGGTTCGATCCCCTCCACCGGCGATAGTTTTGCATTCGCTTTTTGTAATTTTATTTTATTATTATTTTTTTAATTTTACGTATAGAATATACTATTTTTTTTTCTTTTCAAGGTGTAATATTTTGATAAGAATCTACAAAGATTTCATACTTTTACTTAAAAATATTTCCAAAATAAAGGAATTGAAGAAATAAATGTCTAAATTCGTTCCGGGATTCTGGGCATGCGCAGTCTCATTCTTCTCTATATACACATGGCTTTCTTGCAGAGATTTGCCCCATTATTGAATATACACGAATAAATGAAGAAGTGGCTCTCAATTCCAACCCAGAACGAATCTTAGCTTGCATAGTGGTCCGAGTATCGAGCTAACAAACAGTGGCTCTAGGTTCGATCCCATCCAAAGGCGATCGTTTTGCTTTCGCTTTTTGTAATTTTATTTTATTGTTATTTTTTTAATTTTACGTATAGAATATACTATTTTTTTTCTTTTCAAGTTGTAATATTTTGATAAGAATCTACAAAGATTTCATACTTTTACTTAAAAATATTTCCAAAATAAAGGAATTAAAGAAATAAATGTCTAAATTCGGTCCGGGATTCTGGGCATGCGCAGTCTCATTCTTCTCGATATACACATGGCTTTCTTGCAGAGATTTGCCCCATTATTGAATATACACGAATAAATGAAGAAGTGGCTCTCAATTCCAACCCACAACGAATCGCAGCTTGCCTAGTGGTCCGAGTATCGAGCTACCAAACAGTGGCATTAGGTTCGATCCCCTCCACCGGCGATCGTTTTGCATTCGCTTTTTGTAATTTTATTTTATTATTATTTTTTTAATTTTACGTATAGAATATACTATTTTTTTTTCTTTTCAAGGTGTAGTATTTTGATAAGAATCTACAAAGATTTCATACTTTTACTTAAAAATATTTCCAAAATAAAGGAATTAAAGAAATAAATGTCTAAATTCGGTCCGGGATTCTGGGCATGCGCAGTCTCATTCTTCTCGATATACACATGGCTTTCTTGCAGAGATTTGCTCCATTATTGTATATACACGAATAAATGAAGAAGTGGCTCTCAATTCCAACCCACAACGAATCGCAGCTTGCCTAGTGGTCCGAGTATCGAGCTACCAAACAGAGGCATTAGGTTCGATCCCCTCCACCGGCGATAGTTTTGCATTCGCTTTTTGTAATTTTATTTTATTATTATTTTTTTAATTTTACGTATAGAATATACTATTTTTTTTTTCTTTTCAAGGTGTAATATTTTGATAAGAATCTACAAAGCTTTCATACTTTTACTTAAAAATATTTCCAAAATAAAGGAATTAAAGAAATAAATGTCTAAATTCGGTCCGGGATTCTTGGCATGCGCAGTCTCATTCTTCTCGATATACACATTTCTTTCTTGCAGAGATTTGCCCCATTATTGAATATACACGAATAAATTAAGAAGTGGCTCTCAATTCCAACCCACAACGAATCGCAGCTTGCCTAGTGGTCCGAGTGTCGAGCTACCAAACAGTGGCATTAGGTTCGATCCCCTCCAAAGGCGGTCGTTTTGCTTTCGCTTTTTGTAATTTTATTTTATTGTTATTTTTTTAATTTTACGTATAGAATATACTATTTTTTTTCTTTTCAAGTTGTAATATTTTGATAAGAATCTACAAAGATTTCATACTTTTACTTAAAAATATTTCCAAAATAAAGGAATTAAAGAAATAAATGTCTAAATTCGGTCCGGGATTCTGGGCATGCGCAGTCTCATTCTTCTCGATATACACATGGCTTTCTTGCAGAGATTTGCCCCATTATTGAATATACACGAATAAATGAAGAAGTGGCTCACAATTCCAACCCACAACGAATCGCAGCTTGCCTAGTGGTCCGAGTATCGAGCTACCAAACAGTGGCATTAGGTTCGATCCCCTCCAAAGGCGATCGTTTTGCATTCGCTTTTTGTAATTTTATTTTATTATTATTTCTTTAATTTTACGTATAGAATATACTATTTTTTTTTCTTTTCAAGGTGTAATATTTGGATAAGAATCTACAAAAATTTCATACTTTTACTTAAAAATATTTCCAAAATAAAGGAATTAAAGAAATAAATGTCTAAATTCGGTCCGGGATTCTGGGCATGCGCAGTCTCATTCTTCTCGATATACACATGGCTTTCTTGCAGAGATTTGCTCCATTATTGAATATACACGAATAAATGAAGAAGTGGGTCTCAATTCCAACCCACAACGAATCGCAGCTTGCCTAGTGGTCCGAGTATCGAGCTACCAAACAGTGGCATTAGGTTCGATCCCCTCCACCGGCGATAGTTTTGCATTCGCTTTTTGTAATTTTATTTTATTATTATTTTTTTAATTTTACGTATAGAATATACTATTTTTTTTTTCTTTTCAAGGTGTAATATTTTGATAAGAATCTACAAAGCTGTCATACTTTTACTTAAAAATATTTCCAAAATAAAGGAATTAAAGAAATAAATGTCTAAATTCGGTCCGGGATTCTGGGCATGCGCAGTCTCATTCTTCTCGATATACACATGGCTTTCTTGCAGAGATTTGCTCCATTATTGAATATACACGAATAAATGAAGAAGTGGCTCTCAATTCCAACCCACAACGAATCGCAGCTTGCCTAGTGGTCCGAGTATCGAGCTACCAAACAGTGGCATTAGGTTCGATCCCCTCCACCGGCGATAGTTTTGCATTCGCTTTTTGTAATTTTATTTTATTATTATTTTTTTAATTTTACGTATAGAATATACTATTTTTTTTTTCTTTTCAAGGTGTAATATTTTGATAAGAATCTACAAAGCTTTCATACTTTTACTTAAAAATATTTCCAAAATAAAGGAATTAAAGAAATAAATGTCTAAATTCGGTCCGGGATTCTGGGCATGCGCAGTCTCATTCTTCTCGATATACACATGGCTTTCTCGCAGAGATTTGCTCCATTATTGAATATACACGAATAAATTAAGAAGTGGCTCTCAATTCCAACCCACAACGAATCGCAGCCTGCCTAGTGGTCCGAGTATCGAGCTACCAAACAGTGGCATTAGGTTCGATCCCCTCCACCGGCGATAGTTTTGCATTCGCTTTTTGTAATTTTATTTTATTATTATTTTTTTAATTTTACGTATAGAATATACTATTTTTTTTTTCTTTTCAAGGTGTAATATTTTGATAAGAATCTACAAAGCTTTCATACTTTTACTTAAAAATATTTCCAAAATAAAGGAATTAAAGAAATAAATGTCTAAATTCGGTCCGGGATTCTGGGCATGCGCAGTCTCATTCTTCTCGATATACACATGGCTTTCTCGCAGAGATTTGCTCCATTATTGAATATACACGAATAAATTAAGAAGTGGCTCTCAATTCCAACCCACAACGAATCGCAGCCTGCCTAGTGGTCCGAGTGTCGAGCTACCAAACAGTGGCATTAGGTTCGATCCCCTCCAAAGGCGATCGTTTTGCTTTCGCTTTTTGTAATTTAATTTTATTGTTATTTTTTTAATTTTACGTATAGAATATACTATTTTTTTTCTTTTCAAGGTGTAATATTTTGATAAGAATCTACAAAGATTTCATACTTTTACTTAAAAATATTTCCAAAATAAAGGAATTAAAGAAATAAATGTCTAAATTCGGTCCGGGATTCTGGGCATGCGCAGTCTCATTCTTCTCGATATACACATGGCTTTCTTGCAGAGATTTGCCCCATTATTGAATATACACGAATAAATGAAGAAGTGGCTCTCAATTCCACCCCACAACGAATCGCAGCTTGCCTAGTGGTCCGAGTATCGAGCTACCAAACAGTGGCATTAGGTTCGATCCCCTCCAAAGGCGATAGTTTTGCATTCGCTTTTTGTAATTTTATTTTATTATTATTTTTTTAATTTTACGTATAGAATATACTATTTTATTTTCTTTTCAAGGTGTAATATTTTGATAAGAATCTACAAAGCTTTCATACTTTTACTTAAAAATATTTCCAAAATAAAGGAATTAAAGAAATAAATGTCTAAATTCGGTCCGGGATTCTTGGCATGCGCAGTCTCATTCTTCTCGATATACACATTTCTTTCTTGCAGAGATTTGCCCCATTATTGAATATACACGAATAAATTAAGAAGTGGCTCTCAATTCCAACCCACAACGAATCGCAGCTTGCCTAGTGGTCCGAGTGTCGAGCTACCAAACAGTGGCATTAGGTTCGATCCCCTCCAAAGGCGATCGTTTTGCTTTCGCTTTTTGTAATTTTATTTTATTGTTATTTTTTTAATTTTACGTATAGAATATACTATTTTTTTTCTTTTCAAGTTGTAATATTTTGATAAGAATCTACAAAGATTTCATACTTTTACTTAAAAATATTTCCAAAATAAAGGAATTAAAGAAATAAATGTCTAAATTCGGTCCGGGATTCTGGGCATGCGCAGTCTCATTCTTCTCGATATACACATGGCTTTCTTGCAGAGATTTGCCCCATTATTGAATATACACGAATAAATGAAGAAGTGGCTCACAATTCCAACCCACAACGAATCGCAGCTTGCCTAGTGGTCCGAGTATCGAGCTACCAAACAGTGGCATTAGGTTCGATCCCCTCCAAAGGCGATCGTTTTGCATTCGCTTTTTGTAATTTTATTTTATTATTATTTCTTTAATTTTACGTATAGAATATACTATTTTTTTTTCTTTTCAAGGTGTAATATTTGGATAAGAATCTACAAAAATTTCATACTTTTACTTAAAAATATTTCCAAAATAAAGGAATTAAAGAAATAAATGTCTAAATTCGGTCCGGGATTCTGGGCATGCGCAGTCTCATTCGTCTCGATATACACATGGCTTTCTTGCAGAGATTTGCCCCATTATTGAATATACACGAATAAATGAAGAAGTGGCTCAATTCCAACCCACAACGAATCGCAGCTTGCCTAGTGGTCCGAGTATCGAGCTACCAAACAGTGGCATTAGGTTCGATCCCCTCCACCGGCGATCGTTTTGCATTCGCTTTTTGTAATTTTATTTTATTATTATTATTTTAATTTTACGTATAGAATATACTATTTTTTTTTTCTTTTCAAGGTGTAATATTTTGATAAGAATCTACAAAGATTTCATACTTTTACTTAAAAATATTTCCAAAATAAAGGAATTAAAGAAATAAATGTCTAAATTCGGTCCGGGATTCTGGGCATGCGCAGTCTCATTCTTCTCGATATACACATGGCTTTCTTGCAGAGATTTGCTCCATTATTGAATATACACGAATAAATGAAGAAGTGGCTCTCAATTCCAACCCACAACGAATCGCAGCTTGCCTAGTGGTCCGAGTATCGAGCTACCAAACAGTGGCATTAGGTTCGATCCCCTCCACCGGCGATAGTTTTGCATTCGCTTTTTGTAATTTTATTTTATTATTATTTTTTTAATTTTACGTATAGAATATACTATTTTTTTTTCTTTTCAAGGTGTAATATTTTGATAAGAATCTACAAAGCTTTCATACTTTTACTTAAAAATATTTCTAAAATAAAGGAATTAAAGAAATAAATGTCTAAATTCGGTCCGGGATTCTGGGCATGCGCAGTCTCATTCTTCTCGATATACACATGGCTTTCTTGCAGAGATTTGCTCCATTATTGAATATACACGAATAAATGAAGAAGTGGCTCTCAATTCCAACCCACAACGAATCGCAGTTTGCCTAGTGGTCCGAGTATCGAGCTACCAAACAGTGGCATTAGGTTCGATCCCCTCCACCGGCGATCGTTTTGCTTTCGCTTTTTGTAATTTTATTTTATTTTTATTTTTTTAATTTTACGTATAGAATATACTATTTTTTTTTCTTTTCAAGTTGTAATACTTTGATAAGAATCTACAAAGATTTCATACTTTTACTTAAAAATATTTCCAAAATAAAGGAATTAAAGAAATAAATGTCTAAATTCGGTCCGGGATTCTTGGCATGCGCAGTCTCATTCTTCTCGATATACACATTTCTTTCTTGCAGAGATTTGCCCCATTATTGAATATACACGAATAAATTAAGAAGTGGCTCTCAATTCCAACCCACAACGAATCGCAGCCTGCCTAGTGGTCCGAGTGTCGAGCTACCAAACAGTGGCATTAGTTTCGATCCCCTCCAAAGGCGATCGTTTTGCTTTCGCTTTTTGTAATTTAATTTTATTGTTATTTTTTTAATTTTACGTATAGAATATACTATTTTTTTTCTTTTCAAGTTGTAATATTTTGATAAGAATCTACAAAGATTTCATACTTTTACTTAAAAATATTTCCAAAATAAAGGAATTAAAGAAATAAATGTCTAAATTCGGTCCGGGATTCTGGGCATGCGCAGTCTCATTCTTCTCGATATACACATGGCTTTCTTGCAGAGATTTGCCCCATTATTGAATATACACGAATAAATGAAGAAGTGGCTCTCAATTCCACCCCACAACGAATCGCAGCTTGCCTAGTGGTCCGAGTATCGAGCTACCAAACAGTGGCATTAGGTTCGATCCCCTCCAAAGGCGATCGTTTTGCATTCGCTTTTTGTAATTTTATTTTATTATTATTTTTTTAATTTTACGTATTGAATATATTATTTTTTTTCTTTTCAAGTTGTAATATTTTGAATAGAATCTACAAAGATTTCATACTTTTACTTAAAAATATTTCCAAAATAAAGGAATTAACGAAATAAATGTCTAAATTCGGTCCGGGATTCTGGGCATGCGCAGTCTCATTCTTCTCGATATACACATGGCTTTCTTGCAGAGATTTGCCCCATTATTGAATATACACGAATAAATGAAGAAGTGGCTCTCAATTCCAACCCAGAACGAATCTTAGCTTGCATAGTGGTCCGAGTATCGAGCTAACAAACAGTGGCACTAGGTTCGATCCCATCCACCGGCGATCGTTTTGCTTTCGCTTTCTGTAATTTTATTTTATTATTATTTTTTTAATTTTACGTATAGAATATACTATTTTTTTTCTTTTCAAGTTGTAATATTTTGATAAGAATCTACAAAGATTTCATACTTTTACTTAAAAATATTTCCAAAATAAAGGAATTAAAGAAATAAATGTCTAAATTCGGTCCGGGATTCTGGGCATGCGCAGTCTCATTCTTCTCGATATACACATGGCTTTCTTGCAGAGATTTGCTCCATTATTGAATATACACGAATAAATGAAGAAGTGGCTCTCAATTCCAACCCACAACGAATCGCAGCTTGCCTAGTGGTCCGAGTATCGAGCTACCAAACAGTGGCATTAGGTTCGATCCCCTCCACCGGCGATCGTTTTGCTTTCGCTTTTTGTAATTTTATTTTATTTTTATTTTTTTAATTTTACGTCAAGAATATACTATTTTTTTTTCTTTTCAAGGTGTAATACTTTGATAAGAATCTACAAAGATTTCATACTTTTACTTAAAAATATTTCCAAAATAAAGGAATTAAAGAAATAAATGTCTAAATTCGGTCCGGGATTCTTGGCATGCGCAGTCTCATTCTTCTCGATATACACATTTCTTTCTTGCAGAGATTTGCCCCATTATTGAATATACACGAATAAATGAAGAAGTGGCTCTCAATTCCACCCCACAACGAATCGCAGCTTGCCTAGTGGTCCGAGTATCGAGCTACCAAACAGTGGCATTAGGTTCGATCCCCTCCACCGGCGATCGTTTTGCTTTCGCTTTTTGTAATTTTATTTTATTTTTATTTTTTTAATTTTACGTATAGAATATATTATTTTTTTTTCTTTTCAAGTTGTAATATTTTGATAAGAATCTACAAAGATTTCATACTTTTACTTAAAAATATTTCCAAAATAAAGGAATTAAAGAAATAAATGTCTAAATTCGGGCGGGATTCTGGGCATGCGCAGTCTCATTCTTCTCGATATACACATGGATTTCTTGCAGAGATTTGCCCCATTATTGAATATACACGAATAAATGAAGAAGTGGCTCTCAATTCCAACCCACAACGAATCGCCGCTTGCCTAGTGGTCCGAGTATCGAGCTACCAAACAGTGGCATTGGGTTCGATCCCCTCCACCGGCGATAATTTTGCTTTCGCTTTTTGTAATTTTATTTTATTATTATTTTTTTAATTTTACGTATAGAATATACTATTTTTTTTTCTTTTCAAGTTGTAATATTTTGATAAGAATCTACAAAGATTTCATACTTTTACTTAAAAATATTTCCAAAATAAAGGAATTAAAGAAATAAATGTCTAAATTCGGTCCCGGATTCTGGGCATGCGCAGTCTCATTCTTCTCGATATACACATGGCTTTCTTGCAGAGATTTGCCCCATTATTGAATATACACGAATAAATGAAGAAGTGGCTCTCAATTCCAACTCACAACGAATCGCAGCTTGCCAAGTGGTCCGAGTATCGAGCTACCAAACAGTGGCATTAGGTTAGATCCCCTCCACCGGCGATCATTTTGCTTTCGCTTTTTGTAATTTTATTTTATTATTATTTTTTTAATTTTACGTATAGAATATACTATTTTTTTTTCTTCTCAAGTTGTAATATTTTGATAAGAATCTACTAAGATTTCATACTTTTACTTAAAAATATTTCCAAAATAAAGGAATTAAAGAAATAAATGTCTAAATTCGGTCCGGGATTCTGGGCATGCGCAGTCTCATTCTTCTCGATATACACATGGCTTTCTTGCAGAGATTTGCCCCATTATTGAATATACACGAATAAATGAAGAAGTGGCTCTCAATTCCAACCCACAACGAATCGCAGCTTGCCTAGTGGTCCGAGTATCGAGCTACCAAACAGTGGCATTTGGTTTCTATCCCCTCCAACGGCGATCGTTTTGCTTTCGCTTTTTGTAATTTTATTTTACTATTATTTTTTTAATTTTACGTATAGAATATACTATTTTTTTTTCTTTTCAAGTTGTAATATTTTGATAAGAATCTACAAAGATTTCATACTTTTACTTAAAAATATTTCCAAAATAAAGGAATTAAAGAAATAAATGTCTAAATTCGGTCCGGGATTCTTGGCATGCGCAGTCTCATTCTTCTCGATATACACATGGCTTTCTTGCAGAGATTTGCCCCATTATTGAATATACACGAATAAATGAAGAAGTGGCTCAATTCCAACCCACAACGAATCGCAGCTTGCCTAGTGGTCCGAGTATCGAGCTACCAAACAGTGGCATTAGGTTCGATCCCCTTCACCGGCGATCGTTTTGCTTTCGCTTTTTGTAATTTTATTTTATTATTATTTTTTTAATTTTACGTATAGAATATACTATTTTTTTTTTCTTTTCAAGGTGTAATATTTTGATAAGAATCTACAAAGATTTCATACTTTTACTTAAAAATATTTCCAAAATAAAGGAATTAAAGAAATAAATGTCTAAATTTGGTCCGGGATTCTGGGCATGCGCAGTCTCATTCTTCTCGATATACACATGGCTTTCTTGCAGAGATTTGCTCCATTATTGAATATACACGAATAAATGAAGAAGTGGCTCTCAATTCCAACCCACAACGAATCGCAGCTTGCCTAGTGGTCCGAGTATCGAGCTACCAAACAGTGGCATTAGGTTCGATTCCCTTCACCGGCGATAGTTTTGCATTCGCTTTTTGTAATTTTATTTTATTATTATTTTTTTAATTTTACGTATAGAATATACTATTTTTTTTTTCTTTTCAAGGTGTAATATTTTGATAAGAATCTACAAAGCTTTCATACTTTTACTTAAAAATATTTCCAAAATAAAGGAATTAAAGAAATAAATGTCTAAATTCGGTCCGGGATTCTGGGCATGCGCAGTCTCATTCTTCTCGATATACACATGGCTTTCTTGCAGAGATTTGCTCCATTATTGAATATACACGAATAAATGAAGAAGTGGCTCTCAATTCCAACCCACAACGAATCGCAGTTTGCCTAGTGGTCCGAGTATCGAGCTACCAAACAGTGGCATTAGGTTCGATCCCCTCCACCGTCGATCGTTTTGCTTTCGCTTTTTGTAATTTTATTTTATTTTTATTTTTTTAATTTTACGTATAGAATATACTATTTTTTTTTTCTTTTCAAGTTGTAATACTTTGATAAGAATCTACAAAGATTTCATACTTTTACTTAAAAATATTTCCAAAATAAAGGAATTAAAGAAATAAATGTCTAACTTCGGTCCGGGATTCTTGCCATGCGCAGTCTCATTCTTCTCGATATACACATTTCTTTCTTGCAGAGATTTGCCCCATTATTGAATATACACGAATAAATTAAGAAGTGGCTCTCAATTCCAACCCACAACGAATCGCAGCCTGCCTAGTGGTCCGAGTGTCGAGCTACCAAACAGTGGCATTAGGTTCGATCCCCTCCAAAGGCGATCGTTTTGCTTTCGCTTTTTGTAATTTTATTTTATTGTTATTTTTTTAATTTTACGTATAGAATATACTATTTTTTTTCTTTTCAAGTTGTAATATTTTGATAAGAATCTACAAAGATTTCATACTTTTACTTAAAAATATTTCCAAAATAAAGGAATTAAAGAAATAAATGTCTAAATTCGGTCCGGGATTCTGGGCATGCGCAGTCTCATTCTTCTCGATATACACATGGCTTTCTTGCAGAGATTTGCCCCATTATTGAATATACACGAATAAATGAAGAAGTGGCTCTCAATTCCACCCCACAACGAATCGCAGCTTGCCTAGTGGTCCGAGTATCGAGCTACCAAACAGTGGCATTAGGTTCGATCCCCTCCAAAGGCGATCGTTTTGCATTCGCTTTTTGTAATTTTATTTTATTATTATTTTTTTAATTTTACGTATTGAATATATTATTTTTTTTCTTTTCAAGTTGTAATATTTTGAATAGAATCTACAAAGATTTCATACTTTTACTTAAAAATATTTCCAAAATAAAGGAATTAACGAAATAAATGTCTAAATTCGGTCCGGGATTCTGGGCATGCGCAGTCTCATTCTTCTCGATATACACATGGCTTTCTTGCAGAGATTTGCCCCATTATTGAATATACACGAATAAATGAAGAAGTGGCTCTCAATTCCAACCCAGAACGAATCTTAGCTTGCATAGTGGTCCGAGTATCGAGCTAACAAACAGTGGCACTAGGTTCGATCCCATCCACCGGCGATCGTTTTGCTTTCGCTTTCTGTAATTTTATTTTATTATTATTTTTTTAATTTTACGTATAGAATATACTATTTTTTTTCTTTTCAAGTTGTAATATTTTGATAAGAATCTACAAAGATTTCATACTTTTACTTAAAAATATTTCCAAAATAAAGGAATTAAAGAAATAAATGTCTAAATTCGGTCCGGGATTCTGGGCATGCGCAGTCTCATTCTTCTCGATATACACATGGCTTTCTTGCAGAGATTTGCTCCATTATTGAATATACACGAATAAATGAAGAAGTGGCTCTCAATTCCAACCCACAACGAATCGCAGCTTGCCTAGTGGTCCGAGTATCGAGCTACCAAACAGTGGCATTAGGTTCGATCCCCTCCACCGGCGATCGTTTTGCTTTCGCTTTTTGTAATTTTATTTTATTTTTATTTTTTTAATTTTACGTATAGAATATACTATTTTTTTTTCTTTTCAAGTTGTAATACTTTGATAAGAATCTACAAAGATTTCATACTTTTACTTAAAAATATTTCCAAAATAAAGGAATTAAAGAAATAAATGTCTAAATTCGGTCCGGGATTCTTGGCATGCGCAGTCTCATTCTTCTCGATATACACATTTCTTTCTTGCAGAGATTTGCCCCATTATTGAATATACACGAATAAATGAAGAAGTGGCTCTCAATTCCAACCCACAACGAATCGCAGCTTGCCTAGTGGTCCGAGTATCGAGCTACCAAACAGTGGCATTAGGTTCGATCCCCTCCACCGGCGATCGTTTTGCTTTCGCTTTTTGTAATTTTATTTTATTTTTATTTTTTTAATTTTACGTATAGAATATATTATTTTTTTTTCTTTTCAAGTTGTAATATTTTGATAAGAATCTACAAAGATTTCATACTTTTACTTAAAAATATTTCCAAAATAAAGGAATTAAAGAAATAAATGTCTAAATTCGGGCGGGATTCTGGGCATGCGCAGTCTCATTCTTTTCGATATACACATGGATTTCTTGCAGAGATTTGCCCCATTATTGAATATACACGAATAAATGAAGAAGTGGCTCTCAATTCCAACCCACAACGAATCGCCGCTTGCCTAGTGGTCCGAGTATCGAGCTACCAAACAGTGGCATTGGGTTCGATCCCCTCCACCGGCGATCATTTTGCTTTCGCTTTTTGTAATTTTATTATATTATTATTTTTTTAATTTTACGTATAGAATATACTATTTTTTTTCTTTTCAAGTTGTAATATTTTGATAAGAATCTACAAAGATTTCATACTTTTACTTAAAAATATTTCCAAAATAAAGGAATTAAAGAAATAAATGTCTAAATTCGGTCCGGGATTCTGGGCATGCGCAGTCTCATTCTTCTCGATATACACATGGCTTTCTTGCAGAGATTTGCCCCATTATTGAATATACACGAATAAATGAAGAAGTGGCTCTCAATTCCAACTCACAACGAATCGCAGCTTGCCAAGTGGTCCTAGTATCGAGCTACCAAACAGTGGCATTAGGTTAGATCCCCTCCACCGGCGATCATTTTGCTTTCGCTTTTTGTAATTTTATTTTATTATTATTTTTTTAATTTTACGTATAGAATATACTATTTTTTTTTCTTCTCAAGTTTTAATATTTTGATAAGAATCTACTAAGATTTCATACTTTTACTTAAAAATATTTCCAAAATAAAGGAATTAAAGAAATAAATGTCTAAATTCGGTCCGGGATTCTGGGCATGCGCAGTCTCATTCTTCTCGATATACACATGGCTTTCTTGCAGAGATTTGCCCCATTATTGAATATACACGAATAAATGAAGAAGTGGCTCTCAATTCCACCCCACAACGAATCGCAGCTTGCCTAGTGGTCCGAGTATCGAGCTACCAAACAGTGGCATTAGGTTCGATCCCCTCCAAAGGCGATCGTTTTGCATTCGCTTTTTGTAATTTTATTTTATTATTATTTTTTTAATTTTACGTATTGAATATATTATTTTTTTTCTTTTCAAGTTGTAATATTTTGAATAGAATCTACAAAGATTTCATACTTTTACTTAAAAATATTTCCAAAATAAAGGAATTAACGAAATAAATGTCTAAATTCGGTCCGGGATTCTGGGCATGCGCAGTCTCATTCTTCTCGATATACACATGGCTTTCTTGCAGAGATTTGCCCCATTATTGAATATACACGAATAAATGAAGAAGTGGCTCTCAATTCCAACCCAGAACGAATCTTAGCTTGCATAGTGGTCCGAGTATCGAGCTAACAAACAGTGGCACTAGGTTCGATCCCATCCACCGGCGATCGTTTTGCTTTCGCTTTCTGTAATTTTATTTTATTATTATTTTTTTAATTTTACGTATAGAATATACTATTTTTTTTCTTTTCAAGTTGTAATATTTTGATAAGAATCTACAAAGATTTCATACTTTTACTTAAAAATATTTCCAAAATAAAGGAATTAAAGAAATAAATGTCTAAATTCGGTCCGGGATTCTGGGCATGCGCAGTCTCATTCTTCTCGATATACACATGGCTTTCTTGCAGAGATTTGCTCCATTATTGAATATACACGAATAAATGAAGAAGTGGCTCTCAATTCCAACCCACAACGAATCGCAGCTTGCCTAGTGGTCCGAGTATCGAGCTACCAAACAGTGGCATTAGGTTCGATCCCCTCCACCGGCGATCGTTTTGCTTTCGCTTTTTGTAATTTTATTTTATTTTTATTTTTTTAATTTTACGTATAGAATATACTATTTTTTTTTCTTTTCAAGTTGTAATACTTTGATAAGAATCTACAAAGATTTCATACTTTTACTTAAAAATATTTCCAAAATAAAGGAATTAAAGAAATAAATGTCTAAATTCGGTCCGGGATTCTTGGCATGCGCAGTCTCATTCTTCTCGATATACACATTTCTTTCTTGCAGAGATTTGCCCCATTATTGAATATACACGAATAAATGAAGAAGTGGCTCTCAATTCCAACCCACAACGAATCGCAGCTTGCCTAGTGGTCCGAGTATCGAGCTACCAAACAGTGGCATTAGGTTCGATCCCCTCCACCGGCGATCGTTTTGCTTTCGCTTTTTGTAATTTTATTTTATTTTTATTTTTTTAATTTTACGTATAGAATATATTATTTTTTTTTCTTTTCAAGTTGTAATATTTTGATAAGAATCTACAAAGATTTCATACTTTTACTTAAAAATATTTCCAAAATAAAGGAATTAAAGAAATAAATGTCTAAATTCGGGCGGGATTCTGGGCATGCGCAGTCTCATTCTTTTCGATATACACATGGATTTCTTGCAGAGATTTGCCCCATTATTGAATATACACGAATAAATGAAGAAGTGGCTCTCAATTCCAACCCACAACGAATCGCCGCTTGCCTAGTGGTCCGAGTATCGAGCTACCAAACAGTGGCATTGGGTTCGATCCCCTCCACCGGCGATCATTTTGCTTTCGCTTTTTGTAATTTTATTATATTATTATTTTTTTAATTTTACGTATAGAATATACTATTTTTTTTCTTTTCAAGTTGTAATATTTTGATAAGAATCTACAAAGATTTCATACTTTTACTTAAAAATATTTCCAAAATAAAGGAATTAAAGAAATATATGTCTAAATTCGGTCCGGGATTCTGGGCATGCGCAGTCTCATTCTTCTCGATATACACATGGCTTTCTTGCAGAGATTTGCCCCATTATTGAATATACACGAATAAATGAAGAAGTGGCTCTCAATTCCAACTCACAACGAATCGCAGCTTGCCAAGTGGTCCTAGTATCGAGCTACCAAACAGTGGCATTAGGTTAGATCCCCTCCACCGGCGATCATTTTGCTTTCGCTTTTTGTAATTTTATTTTATTATTATTTTTTTAATTTTACGTATAGAATATACTATTTTTTTTTCTTCTCAAGTTTTAATATTTTGATAAGAATCTACTAAGATTTCATACTTTTACTTAAAAATATTTCCAAAATAAAGGAATTAAAGAAATAAATGTCTAAATTCGGTCCGGGATTCTGGGCATGCGCAGTCTCATTCTTCTCGATATACACATGGCTTTCTTGCAGAGATTTGCCCCATTATTGAATATACACGAATAAATGAAGAAGTGGCTCTCAATTCCAACCCGCAACGAATCGCAGCTTGCCTAGTGGTCCGAGTATCGAGCTACCAAACAGTGGCATTAGGTTCGATCCCCTTCACCGGCGATCGTTTTGCTTTCGCTTTTTGTAATTTTATTTTATTATTATTTTTTTAATTTTACGTATAGAATATACTATTTTTTTTTCTTTTCAAGTTGTAATATTTTGATAAGAATCTACAAATATTTCATACTTTTACTTAAAAATATTTCCAAAATAAAGGAATTAAAGAAATAAATGTCTAAATTCGGTCCGGTATTCTGGGCATGCGCAGTCACATTCTTCTCGATATACACATGTCTTTCTTGCAGAGATTTGCCCCATTATTGAATATACACGAATAAATGAAGAAGTGGCTCTCAATTCCAACCCACAACGAATCGCAGCTTGCCTAGTTGTCCGAGTATCGAGCTACCAAACAGTGGCATTAAGTTCGATCCCCTCCACCGGCGATCATTTTGCTTTCGCTTTTTGTAATTTTATTTTATTATTATTTTTTTAATTTTACGTATAGAATATACTATTATTTTTTCTTTTCAAGTTGTAATATTTTGATAAGAATCTACAAAGATTTCATACTTTTACTTAAAAATATTTCCAAAATAAAGGAATTAAAGAAATAAATGTCTAAATTCGGTCCGGGATTCTGGGCATGCGCAGTCTCATTCTTCTCGATATCCACATGGCTTTCTTGCAGAGATTTGAACAATTATTGAATATACACGAATAAATGAAGAAGTGGCTCTCAATTCCAACCCACAACGAATCGCAGCTTGCCTAGTGGTCCGAGTATCGAGCTACTAAACAGTGGCGTTAGGTTCGATCCCCTCCAACGGCGATCGTTTTGCTTTCGCTTTTTGTAATTTTATTTTACTATTATTTTTTTAATTTTACGTATAGAATATACTATTTTCTTTTCTTTTCAAGTTGTAATATTTTGATAAGAATCTACAAAGATTTCATACTTTTACTTAAAAATATTTCCAAAATAAAGGAATTAAAGAAATAAATGTCTAAATTCGGTCCGGGATTCTGGGCATGCGCAGTCTCATTCTTCTCGATATACACATGGCTTTCTTGCAGAGATTTGCCCCATTATTGAATATACACGAATAAATGAAGAAGTGGCTCTCAATTCCAACCCACAACGAATCGCAGCTTGCCTAGTGGTCCGAGTATCGAGCTACCAAACAGTGGCATTAGGTTCGATCCCCTTCACCGGCGATCGTTTTGCTTTCGCTTTTTGTAATTTTATTTTATTATTATTTTTTTAATTTTACGTATAGAATATACTATTTGTTTTTCTTTTCAAGTTGTAATATTTTGATAAGAATCTACAAATATTTCATACTTTTACTTAAAAATATTTCCAAAATAAAGGAATTAAAGAAATAAATGTCTAAATTCGGTCCGGGATTCTGGGCATGCGCAGTCACATTCTTCTCGATATACACATGTCTTTCTTGCAGAGATTTGCCCCATTATTGAATATACACGAATAAATGAAGAAATGGCTCTCAATTCCAACCCACAACGAATCGCAGCTTGCCTAGTTGTCCGAGTATCGAGCTACCAAACAGTGGCATTAAGTTCGATCCCCTCCACCGGCGATCATTTTGCTTTCGCTTTTTGTAATTTTATTTTATTATTATTTTTTTAATTTTACGTATAGAATATACTATTTTTTTTTCTTTTCAAGTTGTAATATTTTGATAAGAATCTACAAAGATTTCATACTTTTACTTAAAAATATTTCCAAAATAAAGGAATTAAAGAAATAAATGTCTAAATTCGGTCCGGGATTCTGTGCATGCGCAGTCTCATTCTGTTCGATATACACATGGCTTTCTTGCAGAGATTTGCCCCATTATTGAATATACACGAATAAATGAAGAAGTGGCTCTCAATTCCAACCCACTACGAATCGCAGCTTGCCTAGTGGTCCGAGTATCGAGCTACCAAACAGTGGCATTAGGTTCGATCCCCTCCACGGGCGATCGTTTTGCTTTCGCTTTTTGTAATTTTATTTTATTATAATTTTTTTAATTTTACGTATAGAATATACTATTTTTTTTTCTTTTATGCTTGTAATATTTTGATAAGAATCTACAAAGATTTCATACTTTTACTTAAAAATATTTCCAAAATAAAGGAATTAAAGAAATAAATGTCTAAATTCGGTCCGGGATTCTGGGCATGCGCAGTCTTATTCTTCTCTATATACTAATGGCGTTCTTGCAGAGATTTGCCCCATTATTGAATATACACGAATAAATGAAGAAGTGGCTCTCAATTCCAACCCACAACGAATCGCAGCTTGCCTAGTGGTCCGAGTATCGAGCTACCAAACAGTGGCATTAGGTTCGATCTCCTCCACCGGCGATCGTTTTGCTTTCGCTTTTTGTAATTTTATTTTATTATTATTTTTTTAATTTTACGTATAGAATATACTATTTTTTTTTCTTTTCAAGTTCTAATATTTTGATAAGAATCTACAAAGATTTCATACTTTTACTGAAAAATATTTCCAAAATAAAGGAATTAAAGAAATAAATGTCTAAATTCGGTCCGGGATTCTGGGCATGCGCAGTCTCATTCTGCTCGATATACACATGGCTTTCTTGCAGAGATTTGCCCCATTATTGAATATACACGAATAAATGAAGAAGTGGCTCTCAATTCCAACCCACTACGAATCGCAGCTTGCCTAGTGGTCCGAGTATCGAGCTACCAAACAGTGGCATTAGGTTCGATCCCCTCCACGGGCGATCGTTTTGCTTTCGCTTTTTGTAATTTTATTTTATTATTATTTTTTTAATTTTACGTATAGAATATACTATTTTTTTTTCTTTTCAATTGTAATATTTTGATAAGAATCTACAAAGATTTCATACTTTTACTTAAAAATATTTCCAAAATAAAGGAATTAAAGAAATAAATGTCTAAATTCGGTCCGGGATTCTGGGCATGCGCAGTCTCATTCTTCTCGATATACACATGGCTTTCTTGCAGAGATTTGCCCCATTATTGAATATACACGAATAAATGAAGAAGTGGCTCTCAATTCCAACCCACAACGAATCGCAGCTTGCCTAGTGGTCCGAGTATCGAGCTACCAAACAGTGGCATTGGGTTCGATCCCCTCCACCGGCGATCATTTTGCTTTCGCTTTTTGTAATTTTATTTTATTATTATTTTTTTAATTTTACGTATAGAATATACTATATTTTTTTCTTTTCAAGTTGTAATATTTTGATAAGAATCTACAAAGATTTCATACTTTTACTTAAAAATATTTCCAAAATAAAGGAATTAAAGAAATAAATGTCTAAATTCGGTCCGGGATTCTGGGCATGCGCAGTCTTATTCTTCTCGATATACACATGGCTTTCTTGCAGAGATTTGCCCCATTATTGAATATACACGAATAAATGAAGAAGTGGCTCTCAATTCCAACCCACAACGAATCGCAGCTTGCCTAGTGGTCCGAGAATCGAGCTGCCAAACAGTGGAATAGGTTAGATCCCTTCCACCGGCGATCATTTTGCTTTCGCTTTTTGTAATTTTATTTTATTATTATTTTTTTAATTTTACGTATAGAATATACTATTTTTTTTTCTTTTCAAGTTGTAATATTTTGATAAGAATCAACTAAGATTTCATACTTTTACTTAAAAATATTTCCAAAATAAAGGAATTAAAGAAATAAATGTCTAAATTCGGTCCGGGATTCTGGGCATGCGCAGTCTCATTCTTCTCGATATACACATGGCTTTCTTGCAGAGATTTGCCCCATTATTGAATATACACGAATAAATGAAGAAGTGGCTCTCAATTCCAACCCACAACGAATCGCAGCTTGCCTAGTGGTCCGAGTATCGAGCTACCAAACAGTGGCATTAGGTTCGATCCCCTCCACGGGCGATCGTTTTGCTTTCGCTTTTTGTAATTTTATTTTATTATTATTTTTTTAATTTTACGTATAGAATATACTATTTTTTTTTCTTTTCAAGTTGTAATATTTTGATAAGAATCTACAAATATTTCATACTTTTACTTAAAAATATTTCCAAAATAAAGGAATTAAAGAAATAAATGTCTAAATTCGGTCCGGTATTCTGGGCATGCGCAGTCACATTCTTCTCGATATACACATGGCTTTCTTGCAGAGATTTGCCCCATTATTGAATATACACGAATAAATGAAGAAGTGGCTCTCAATTACAACCCACTACGAATCGCAGCTTGCCTAATGGTCCGAGTATCGAGGTACCAAACAGTGGCATTAGGTTCGATCCCCTCCACCGGCGATCGTTTTGCTTTCGCTATTTTTAATTTTATTTTATTATTATTTTTTTAATTTTACTTATAGAATATACTATTTTTTTTTCTTTTCAACTTGTAATATTTTGATAAGAATCTACAAAGATTTCATACTTTTACTTAAAAATATTTCCAAAATAAAGGAATTGAAGAAATAAATGTCTAAATTCGGTCCGGGATTCTGGGCATGCGCAGTCTCATTCTTCTCGATATACACATGGCTTTCTTGCAGAGATTTGCCCCATTATTGAATATACACGAATAAATGAAGAAGTGGCTCTCAATTCCAACCCACAACGAATCGCAGCTTGCCTAGTGGTCCGAGTATCGAGCTACCAAACAATGGCATTAGGTTCGATCCCCTCCACCGGCAATCGTTTTGCTTTCGCTTTTTGTAATTTTATTTTATTATTATTTTTTTAATTTTACGTATAGAATATACTATTTTTTTTTCTTTTCAATTGTAATATTTTGATAAGAATCTACAAAGATTTCATACTTTTACTTAAAAATATTTCCAAAATAAAGGAATTAAAGAAATAAATGTCTAAATTCGGTCCGGGATTCTGGGCATGCGCAGTCTCATTCTTCTCGATATACACATGGCTTTCTTGCAGAGATTTGCCCCATTATTGAATATACACGAATAAATGAAGAAGTGGCTCTCAATTCCAACCCACAACGAATCGCAGCTTGCCTAGTGGTCCGAGTGTCGAGCTACCAAACAGTGGCATTAGGTTCGATCCCCTCCAAAGGCGATCGTTTTGCTTTCGCTTTTTGTAATTTTATTTTATTATTATTTTTTTAGTTTTACGTATAGAATATACTATTTTTTTTTTCTTTTCAAGTTGTAATATTTTGATTAGAATCTACAAAGATTTCATACTTTTACTTAAAAATATTTCCAAAATAAAGGAATTAAAGAAATAAATGTCTAAATTCGGTCCGGGATACTGGGCATGCGCAGTCTCATTCTTCTCGATATACACATGGCTTTCTTGCAGAGATTTGCCCCATTATTGAATATACACGAATAAATGAAGAAGTGGCTCTCAATTCCAACCCACAACGAATCGCAGCTTGCCTAGTGGTCCGAGTATCGAGCTATCAAACAGTGGCATTAGGTTCGATCCCCTCCACCGGCGATCGTTTTGCATTCGCTTTTTGTAATTTTATTTTATTATTATTTCTTTAATTTTACGTATAGAATATACTATTTTTTTTCTTTTCAAGTTGTAATATTTTGATAAGAATTTACAAATATTTCATACGTTTACTTAAAAATATTTCCAAAATAAAGGAATTAAAGAAATAAATGTCTAAATTCGGTCCGCTATTCTGGGAATGCGCAGTCTCATTCTTCTCGATATACACATTTCTTTCTTGCAGAGATTTGCCCCATTATTGAATATACACGAATAAATGAAGAAGTGGCTCTCAATTACAACCCACTACGAATCGCAGCTTGGCTAATGGTCCGAGTATCGAGCTACCAAACAGTGGCATTAGGTTCGATCCCCTCCACCGGCGATCGTTTTACTTTCGCTTTTTGTAATTTTATTTTATTATTATTTTTTTAATTTTACGTATAAAATATACTATTTTTTTTTCTATTCAAGTTGTAATATTTTGATAAGAATCTACAAAGATTTCATACTTTTACTTAAAAATATTTCCAAAATAAAGGAATTAAAGAAATAAATGTCTAAATACGGTCCGGGATTCTGGGCATGCGCAGTCTCATTCTTCTCGATATACACATGGCTTTCTTGCAGAGATTTGCCCCATTATTGAATATACACGAATAAATGAAGAAGTGGCTCTCAATTCCAACCCACAACGAATCGCAGCTTGCCTAGTGGTCCGAGTATCGAGCTATCAAACAGTGGCATTAGGTTCGATCCCCTCCACCGGCGATCGTTTTGCATTCGCTTTTTGTAATTTTATTTTATTATTATTTCTTTAATTTTACGTATAGAATATACTATTTTTTTTTCTTTTCAAGTTGTAATATTTTGATAAGAATTTACAAATATTTCATACGTTTACTTAAAAATATTTCCAAAATAAAGGAATTAAAGAAATAAATGTCTAAATTCGGTCCGCTATTCTGGGAATGCGCAGTCTCATTCTTCTCGATATACACATTTCTTTCTTGCAGAGATTTGCCCCATTATTGAATATACACGAATAAATGAAGAAGTGGCTCTCAATTACAACCCACTACGAATCGCAGCTTGCCTAATGGTCCGAGTATCGAGCTACCAAACAGTGGCATTAGGTTCGATCCCCTCCACCGGCGATCGTTTTACTTTCGCTTTTTGTAATTTTATTTTATTATTATTTTTTTAATTTTACGTATAAAATATACTATTTTTCTTTCTTTTCAAGTTGTAATATTTTGATAATAATCTACAAAGATTTCATACTTTTACTTAAAAATATTTCCAAAATAAAGGAATTAAAGAAATAAATGTCTAAATACGGTCCGGGATTCTGGGCATGCGCAGTCTCATTCTTCTCGATATACACATGGCTTTCTTGCAGAGATTTTCCCCATTATTGAATATACACGAATAAATGAAGAAGTGGCTCTCAATTCCAACCCACAACGAATCGCAGCTTGCCTAGTGGTCCGAGTATCGAGCTACCAAACAGTGGCATTAGGTTCGATCCCCTCCACCGGCGATCGTTTTGCTTTCGCTTTTTGTAATTTTATTTTATTATTATTTTTTTAATTTTACGTATAGAATATACTATTTTTTTTTCTTTTCAAGTTGTAATATTTTGATAAGAATTTACAAATATTTCATACTTTTACTTAAAAATATTTCCAAAATAAAGGAATTAAAGAAATAAATGTCTAAATACGGTCCGGGATTCTGGGCATGCGCAGTCTCATTCTTCTCGATATACACATGGCTTTCTTGCAGAGATTTGCCCCATTATTGAATATACACGAATAAATGAAGAAGTGGCTCTCAATTCCAACCCACAACGAATCGCAGCTTGCCTAGTGGTCCGAGTATCGAGCTACCAAACAGTGGCATTAGGTTCGATCCCCTCCACCGGCGATCGTTTTGCTTTCGCTTTTTGTAATTTTATTTTATTATTATTTTTTTAATTTTACGTATAAAATATACTATTTTTTTTTGTTTTCAAGTTGTAATATTTTGATAAGAATCTACAAAGATTTCATACTTTTACTTAAAAATATTTCCAAAATAAAGGAATTAAAGAAATAAATGTCTAAATTCGGTCCGGGATTCTGGGCATGCGCAGTCTCATTCTTCTCGATATACACATGGCTTTCTCTCAGAGATTTGCCCCATTATTGAATATACACGAATAAAGGAAGAAGTGGCTCTCAATTCCAGCCCACAACGAATCGCAGCTTGCCTAGTGGTCCGAGTATCGAGCTACCAAACAGTGGCATTAGGTTCGATCCCCTCCACCGGCGGTCATTTTGCTTTCGCTTTTTGTAATTTTATTTTATTATTATTTTTTTAATTTTACGTATAGAATATACTATTTTTTTTTTCTTTTCAAGTTGTAATATTTTGATAAGAATTTACAAATATTTCATACTTTTACTTAAAAATATTTCCAAAATAAAGGAATTAAAGAAATAAATGTCTAAATACGGTCCGGGATTCTGGGCATGCGCAGTCTCATTCTTCTCGATATACACATGGCTTTCTTGCAGAGATTTGCCCCATTATTGAATATACACGAATAAATGAAGAAGTGGCTCTCAATTCCAACCCACAACGAATCGCAGCTTGCCTAGTGGTCCGAGTATCCAGCTACCAAACAGTGGCATTAGGTTCGATCCCCTCCACCGGCGATCGTTTTGCTTTCGCTTTTTGTAATTTTATTTTATTATTATTTTTTTAATTTTACGTATAAAATATACTATTTTTTTTTTCTTTTCAAGTTGTAATATTTTGATAAGAATCTACAAAGATTTCATACTTTTACTTAAAAATATTTCCAAAATAAAGGAATTAAAGAAATAAATGTCTAAATACGGTCCGGGATTCTGGGCATGCGCAGTCTCATTCTTCTCGATATACACATGGCTTTCTTGCAGAGATTTGCCCCATTATTGAATATACACGAATAAATGAAGAAGTGGCTCTCAATTCCAACCCACAACGAATCGCAGCTTGCCTAGTGGTCCGAGTATCGAGCTACCAAACAGTGGCATTAGGTTCGATCCCCTCCACCGGCGATCGTTTTGCTTTCGCTTTTTGTAATTTTATTTTATTATTATTTTTTTAATTTTACGTATAAAATATACTATTTTTTTTTCTTTTCAAGTTGTAATATTTTGATAAGAATCTACAAAGATTTCATACTTTTACTTAAAAATATTTCCAAAATAAAGGAATTAAAGAAATAAATGTCTAAATTCGGTCCGGGATTCTGGGCATGCGCAGTCTCATTCTTCTCGATATACACATGGCTTTCTTGCAGAGATTTGCCCCATTATTGAATATACACGAAAAAATGAAGAAGTGGCTCTCAATTCCAACCCACAACGAATCGCAGCTTGCCTAGTGGTCCGAGTATCGAGCTACCAAACAATGGCATTAGGTTCGATAAACTCCACCGGCGATCGTTTTATTATTTTTTTAATTTTACGTATAGAATATACTATTTTTTTTTTCTTTTCAAGTTGTAATATTTTGATAAGAATCTACAAAGATTTCATACTTTTACTTAAAAATATTTCCAAAATAAAGGAATTAAAGAAATAAATGTCTAAATTAGGTCCGGGATTCTGGGCATGCGCAGTCTCATTCTTCTCGATATACACATGGCTTTCTTACAGAGATTTGCCCCATTATTGAATATACACGAATAAATGAAGAAGTGGCTCTCAATTCCAACCCACAACGAATCGCAGCTTGCCTAGTGGTCCGAGTATCGAGCTACCAAACAGTGGCATTAGGTTCGATCCCCTCCACCGGCGATCGTTTTGCTTTCGCTTTTTGTAATTTTATTTTATTATTATTTTTTTAATTTTACGTATAAAATATACTATTTTTTTTTTCTTTTCAAGTTGTAATATTTTGATAAGAATCTACAAAGATTTCATACTTTTACTTAAAAATATTTCCAAAATAAAGGAATTAAAGAAATAAATGTCTAAATTCGGTCCGGGATTCTGGGCATGCGCAGTCTCATTCTTCTCGATATACACATGGCTTTCTTGCAGAGATTTGCCCCATTATTGAATATACACGAATAAATGAAGAAGTGGCTCTCAATTCCAACCCACAACGAATCGCAGCTTGCCTAGTGGTCCGAGTATCGAGCTACCAAACAGTGGCATTAGGTTCGATCCCCTCCACCGGCGATCGTTTTGCTTTCGCTTTTTGTAATTTTATTTTATTATTATTTTTTTAATTTTACGTATAAAATATACTATTTTTTTTTCTTTTCAAGTTGTAATATTTTGATAAGAATCTACAAAGATTTCATACTTTTACTTAAAAATATTTCCAAAATAAAGGAATTAAAGAAATAAATGTCTAAATACGGTCCGGGATTCTGGGCATGCGCAGTCTCATTCTTCTCGATATACACATGGCTTTCTTGCAGAGATTTGCCCCATTATTGAATATACACGAATAAATGAAGAAGTGGCTCTCAATTCCAACCCACAACGAATCGCAGCTTGCCTAGTAGTCCGAGTATCGAGCTACCAAACAGTGGCATTAGGTTCGATCCCCTCCACCGGCGATCGTTTTGCTTTCGCTTTTTGTAATTTTATTTTATTATTATTTTTTTAATTTTACGTATAAAATATACTATTTTTTTTTCTTTTCAAGTTGTAATATTTTGATAAGAATCTACAAAGATTTCATACTTTTACTTAAAAATATTTCCAAAATAAAGGAATTAAAGAAATAAATGTCTAAATTCGGTCCGGGATTCTGGGCATGCGCAGTCTCATTCTTCTCGATATACACATGGCTTTCTTGCAGAGATTTGCCCCATTATTGAATATACACGAATAAAGGAAGAAGTGGCTCTCAATTCCAACCCACAACGAATCGCAGCTTGCCTAGTGATCCGAGTATCGAGCTACCAAACAGTGGCATTAGGTTCGATCCCCTCCACCGGCGGTCATTTTGCTTTCGCTTTTTGTAATTTTATTTTATTATTATTTTTTTAATTTTACGTATAGAATATACTAATTTTTTTTCTTTTCAAGTTGTAATATTTTGATAAGAATCTACAAAGATTTCATACTTTTACTTAAAAATATTTCCAAAATAAAGGAATTAAAGAAATAAATGTCTAAATACGGTCCGGGATTCTGGGCATGCGCAGTCTCATTCTTCTCGATATACACATGGCTTTCTTGCAGAGATTTGCCCCATTATTGAATATACACGAATAAATGAAGAAGTGGCTCTCAATTCCAACCCACTACGAATCGCAGCTTGCCTAGTGGTCCGAGTATCGAGCTACCAAATAGTGGCATTAGGTTCGATCCCCTCCACCGGTGATCGTTTTTCTTTCGCTTTTTGTAATTTTATTTTATTATTATTTTTTTATTTTTACGCATAGAATATACTATTTTTTTTTTCTTTTCAACTTGTAATATTTTGATAAGAATCTACAAATATTTCATACGTTTACTTAAAAATATTTCCAAAATAAAGGAATTAAAGAAATAAATGTCTAAATTCGGTCCGGTATTCTGGGCATGCGCAGTCTCATTCTTCTCGATATACACATGGCTTTCTTGCAGAGATTTGCCCCATTATTGAATATACACGAATAAATGAAGAAGTGGCTCTCAATTCCAGCCCAGAACGAGTCTTAGCTTGCCTAGTGGTCCGAGTAAAGAGCTACCAAACAGTGGCACTAGGTTCAATCCCATCCACCGACGATCGTTTTGCTTTCGCTTTTTGTAATTTTATTTTATTATTATTTTTTTAATTTTACGTATAAAATATACTATTTTTTTTCTTTTCAAGTTGTAATATTTTGATAAGAATCTACAAAGATTTCATACTTTTACTTAAAAATATTTCCAAAATAAAGGAATTGAAGAAATAAATGTCTAAATTCGGTCCGGGATTCTGGGCATGCGCAGTCTCATTCTTCTCGATATACACATGGCTTTCTTGCAGAGATTTGCCCCATTATTGAATATACACGAATAAATGAAGAAGTGGCTCTCAATTCCAACCCACAACGAATCGCAGCTTGCCTAGTAGTCCGAGTATCGAGCTACCAAACAGTGGCATTAGGTTCGATCCCCTCCACCGGCGATCGTTTTGCTTTCGCTTTTTGTAATTTTATTTTATTATTATTTTTTTAATTTTACGTATAAAATATACTATTTTTTTTTCTTTTCAAGTTGTAATATTTTGATAAGAATCTACAAAGATTTCATACTTTTACTTAAAAATATTTCCAAAATAAAGGAATTAAAGAAATAAATGTCTAAATTCGGTCCGGGATTCTGGGCATGCGCAGTCTCATTCTTCTCGATATACACATGGCTTTCTTGCAGAGATTTGCCCCATTATTGAATATACACGAATAAAGGAAGAAGTGGCTCTCAATTCCAACCCACAACGAATCGCAGCTTGCCTAGTGATCCGAGTATCGAGCTACCAAACAGTGGCATTAGGTTCGATCCCCTCCACCGGCGGTCATTTTGCTTTCGCTTTTTGTAATTTTATTTTATTATTATTTTTTTAATTTTACGTATAGAATATACTAATTTTTTTTCTTTTCAAGTTGTAATATTTTGATAAGAATCTACAAAGATTTCATACTTTTACTTAAAAATATTTCCAAAATAAAGGAATTAAAGAAATAAATGTCTAAATACGGTCCGGGATTCTGGGCATGCGCAGTCTCATTCTTCTCGATATACACATGGCTTTCTTGCAGAGATTTGCCCCATTATTGAATATACACGAATAAATGAAGAAGTGGCTCTCAATTCCAACCCACTACGAATCGCAGCTTGCCTAGTGGTCCGAGTATCGAGCTACCAAATAGTGGCATTAGGTTCGATCCCCTCCACCGGTGATCGTTTTTCTTTCGCTTTTTGTAATTTTATTTTATTATTATTTTTTTATTTTTACGCATAGAATATACTATTTTTTTTTTCTTTTCAACTTGTAATATTTTGATAAGAATCTACAAATATTTCATACGTTTACTTAAAAATATTTCCAAAATAAAGGAATTAAAGAAATAAATGTCTAAATTCGGTCCGGTATTCTGGGCATGCGCAGTCTCATTCTTCTCGATATACACATGGCTTTCTTGCAGAGATTTGCCCCATTATTGAATATACACGAATAAATGAAGAAGTGGCTCTCAATTCCAGCCCAGAACGAGTCTTAGCTTGCCTAGTGGTCCGAGTAAAGAGCTACCAAACAGTGGCACTAGGTTCGATCCCATCCACCGACGATCGTTTTGCTTTCGCTTTTTGTAATTTTATTTTATTATTATTTTTTTAATTTTACGTATTGAATATATTATTTTTTTTCTTTTCAAGTTGTAATATTTTGATTAGAATCTACAAAGATTTCATACTTTTACTTAAAAATATTTCCAAAATAAAGGAATTGAAGAAATAAATGTCTAAATTCGGTCCGGGATTCTGGGCATGCGCAGTCTCATTCTTCTCGATATACACATGGCTTTCTTGCAGAGATTTGCCCCATTATTTAATATACACGAAAAAATGAAGAAGTGGCTCTCAATTCCAACCCACAACGAATCGCAGCTTGCCTAGTGGTCCGAGTATCGAGCTACCAAACAATGGCATTAGGTTCGATCCACTCCACCGGCGATCGTTTTATTATTTTTTTAATTTTACGTATAGAATATACTATTTTTTTTTCTTTTCAAGTTGTAATATTTTGATAAGAATCTACAAAGATTTCATACTTTTACTTAAAAATATTTCCAAAATAAAGGAATTAAAGAAATAAATGTCTAAATTAGGTCCGGGATTCTGGGCATGCGCAGTCTCATTCTTCTCGATATACACATGGCTTTCTTACAGAGATTTGCCCCATTATTGAATATACACGAATAAATGAAGAAGTGGCTCTCAATTCCAACCCACAACGAATCGCAGCTTGCCTAGTGGTCCGAGTATCGAGCTACCAAACAGTGGCATTAGGTTCGATCCCCTCCACCGGCGATCGTTTTGCATTCGCTTTTTGTAATTTTATTTAATTATTATTTTTTTAATTTTACGTATAGAATATACTATTTTTTTTTCTTTTCAAGTTGTAATATTTTGATAAGAATCTACAAAGATTTCATACTTTTACTTAAAAATATTTCCAAAATAAAGGAATTAAAGAAATAAATGTCTAAATTCGGTCCGGGATTCTGGGCATGCGCAGTCTCATTCTTCTCCATATACACATGGCTTTCTTGCAGAGATTTGCACCATTATTGAATATACACGAATAAATGAAGAAGTGGCTCTCAATTCCAACCCACAACGAATCGTAGCTTGCCTAGTGGTCCGAGTATCGAGCTACCAAACAGTGGCATTAGGTTCGATCCCCTCCACCGGCGATCGTTTTGCTTTCGCTTTTTGTAATTTTATTTTATTATTATTTTTTTAATTTTACGTATAGAATATACTATTTTTTTTTCTTTTCAAGTTGTAATATTTTGATAAGAGTCTACAAAGATTTCATACTTTTACTTAAAAATATTTCCAAAATAAAGGAATTAAAGAAATAAATGTCTAAATTCGGTCCGGGATTCTGGACATGCGCAGTCTCATTCTTCTCGATATACACATGGCTTTCTTGCAGAGATTTGCCCCATTATTGAATATACACGAATAAATGAAGAAGTGGCTCTCAATTCCATCCCACAACGAATCGCAGCTTGCCTAGTGGTCCGAGTATCGAGCTACCAAATAGTGGCATTAGGTTCGATTCTCCTCACAGGCGATCGTTTTGCATTCGCTTTTTGTAATTTTATTTTATTATTATTTTTTTAAATTTACGTATAGAATATACTATTTTTTTTTCTTTTCAAGTTGTAATATTTTGATAAGAATCTACAAAGATTTCATACTTTTACTTAAAAATATTTCCAAAATAAAGGAATTAAAGAAATAAATGTCTAAATTTGGTCCAGGATTCTGGGCATGAGCAGTCTCATTCTTCTCGATATACACATGGCTTTCTTGCAGAGAATTGCCCCATTATTGAATATACACGAATAAATGAAGAAGTGGCTCTCAATTCCAACCCACAACGAATCGCAGCTTGCCTAGTAGTCCGAGTATCGAGCTACCAAACAGTGGCATTAGGTTCGATCCCCTCCACCGGCGATCGTTTTGCATTCGCTTTTTGTAATTTTATTTTATTATTATTTTTTTAATTTTACGTATAGAATATACTATTTTTTTTTTCTTTTCAAGTTGTAATATTTTGATTAGAATCTACAAAGATTTCATACTTATACTGAAAAATATTTCCAAAATAAAGGAATTAAAGAAATAAATGTCTAAATTCGGTCCGGGATTCTGGGCATGCGCAGTCTCATTCTTCTCGATATACACATGGCTTTCTTGCAGAGATTTGCCCCATTATTGAATATACACGAATAAATGAAGAAGTGGCTCTCAATTCCAACCCACAACGAATCGCAGATTGCCTAGTGGTCCGAGTATCGAGCTACCAAACAGTGGCATTAGGTTCGATCCCCTCCACCGGCAATCGTTTTGCTACGCTTTTTGTAATTTTATTTTATTATTATTTTTTTAATTTTACGTATACAATATACTATTTTTTTTTCTTTTCAAGTTGTAATATTTTGATAAGAATCTACAAAGATTTCATACTTTTACTTAAAAATATTTCCAAAATAAAGGAATTAAAGAAATAAATGTCTGAATTCGGTCCGGGATTCTGGGCATGCGCAGTCTCATTCTTCTCGATATACACATGGCTTTCTTGCAGAGATTTGCCCATTATTGAATATACACGAATAAATGAAGAAGAGGCTCACAATTCCAACCCACAACGAATCGCAGATTGCCTAGTGGTCCGAGTATCGAGCTGCCAAGCAGTGGCATTAGGTTCGATCCCCTCCACCGGCGATCATTTTGCTTTCGCTTTTTGTAATTTTATTTTATTATTATTTTTTCAATTTTACGTATAGAATATACTATTTTTTTTTCTTTTCAAGTTGTAATATTTTGATAAGAATCTACAAAGATTTCATACTTTTACTTAAAAATATTTCCAAAATAAAGGAATTAAAGAAATAAATGTCTAAATTCGGTCCGGGATTCTGGGCATGCGCAATCTCATTCTTCTCGATATACACATGGCTTTCTTGGAGATATTTGCCCCATTATTGAATATACACGAATAAATGAAGAAGTGGCTCTCAATTCCATCCCACAACGAATCGCAGCTTGCCTAGTGGTCCGAGTATCGAGCTACCAAATAGTGGCATTAGGTTCGATCCCCCTCACTGGCGATCGTTTTGCATTCGCTTTTTGTAATTTTATTTTATTATTATTTTTTTAAATTTACGTATAGAATATACTATTTTTTTTTCTTTTCAAGTTGTAATATTTTGATAAGAATCTACAAAGATTTCATACTTTTACTTAAAAATATTTCCAAAATAAAGGAATTAAAGAAATAAATGTCTAAATTTGGTCCAGGATTCTGGGCATGAGCAGTCTCATTCTTCTCGATATACACATGGCTTTCTTGCAGAGATTTGCCCCATTATTGAATATACACGAATAAATGAAGAAGTGGCTCTCAATTCCAACCCACAACGAATTGCAGCTTGCCTAGTAGTCCGAGTATCGAGCTACCAAACAGTGGCATTAGGTTCGATCCCCTCCACCGGCGATCGTTTTGCATTCGCTTTTTGTAATTTTATTTTATTATTATTTTTTTAATTTTAAGTATAGAATATACTATTTTTTTTTTCTTTTCAAGTTGTAATATTTTGATAAGAATCTACAAAGATTTCATACTTTTACTTAAAAATATTTCCAAAATAAAGGAATTAAAGAAATAAATGTCTAAATTCGGTCCGGGATTCTGGGCATGCGCAGTCTTATTCTTCTCGATATACACATGGCTTTCTTGCAGAGATTTGCCCCATTATTGAATATACACGAATAAATGAAGAAGTGGCTCTCAATTCCAACCCACAACGAATCGCAGCTTGCCTAGTGGTCCGAGTATCGAGCTACCAAGCAATGGCATTAGGTTCGATCCCCTCCACCGGCGATCGTTTTGCATTCGCTTTTTGTAATTTTATTTTATTATTATTTTTTTAATTTTACGTATAGAATATACTATTTTTTTTCTTTTCAAGTTGTAATATTTTGATAAGAATCTACAAAGATTTCATACTTTTACTGAAAAATATTTCCAAAATAAAGGAATTAAAGAAATAAATGTCTAAATTCGGTCCGGGATTCTGGGCATGCTCAGTCTCATTCTTCTCGATATACACTTGGCTTTCTTGCAGAGATTTGTCCCATTATTGAATATACACGAATAAATGAAGAAGTGGCTCTCAATTACAACCCACTACGAATCGCAGCTTGCCTAATGGTCCGAGTATCGAGGTACTAAACAGTGGCATTAGGTTCGATCCCCTCCACCGGCGATCGTTTTGCTTTCGCTTTTTGTAATTTTATTTTATTATTATTTTTTTAATTTTACGTATAGAATATACTATTTTTTTTTCTTTTCAAGTTGTAATATTTTATAAGAATCTACAAAGATTTCATACTTTTACTTAAAAATATTTCCAAAATAAAGGAATAAAAGAAATAAATGTCTAAATTCGGTCCGGGATTCTGGGCATGCGCAGTCTCATTCTTCTCGATATACACATGGCTTTCTTGCAGAGATTTGCCCCATTATTGAATATACACGAATAAATGAAGAAGTGGCTCTCAATTCCAACCCACAACGAATCGCAGCTTGCCTAGTGGTCCGAGTATCGAGCTACCAAACAGTGGCATTAGGTTCGATCCCCTCCACCGGCGATCGTTTTGCATTCGCTTTTTGTAATTTTATTTCATTATTATTTTTTTAATTTTACGTATAGAATATACTATTTTTTTTCTTTTCAAGTTGTAATATTTTGATAAGAATCTACAAAGATTTCATACTTTTACTGAAAAATATTTCCAAAATAAAGGAATTAAAGAAATAAATGTCTAAATTCGGTCCGGGATTCTGGGCATGCTCAGTCTCATTCTTCTCGATATACACATGGCTTTCTTGCAGAGATTTGTCCCATTATTGAATATACACGAATAAATGAAGAAGTGGCTCTCAATTACAACCCACTACGAATCGCAGCTTGCCTAATGGTCCGAGTATCGAGGTACCAAACAGTGGCATTAGGTTCGATCCCCTCCACCGGCGATCGTTTTGCTTTCGCTTTTTGTAATTTTATTTTATTATTATTTTTTTAATTTTACGTATAGAATATACTATTTTTTTTTCTTTTCAAGTTGTAATATTTTATAAGAATCTACAAAGATTTCATACTTTTACTTAAAAATATTTCCAAAATAAAGGAATAAAAGAAATAAATGTCTAAATTCGGTCCGGGATTCTGGGCATGCGCAGTCTCATTCTTCTCGATATACACATGGCTTTCTTGCAGAGATTTGCCCCATTATTGAATATACACGAATAAATGAAGAAGTGGCTCTCAATTCCAACCCACAACGAATCGCAGCTTGCCTAGTGGTCCGAGTATCGAGCTACCAAACAGTGGCATTAGGTTCGTTCCCCCTCACAGGCGATCGTTTTGCATTCGCTTTTTGTAATTTTATTTTATTATTATTTTTTTAATTTTACGTATAGAATATACTATTTTTTTTTTCTTTTCAAGTTGTAATATTTTGATAAGAATCTACAAAGATTTCATACTTTTACCTAAAAATATTTCCAAAATAAAGGAATTAAAGAAATAAATGTCTAAATTCGGTCCGGGATTCTGGGCATGCGCAGTCTCATTCTTCTCGATATACACATGGCTTTCTTGCAGAGACTTGCCCCATTATTGAATATACACGAATAAATGAAGAAGTGGCTCTCAATTCCAACCCACAACGAATCGCAGCTTGCCTCGTGGTCCGATTATCGAGCTACCAAACAGTGGCATTAGGTTCGATCCCCTCCACCGGCGATCGTTTTGCATTCGCTTTTTTTAATTTTATTTTATTATTATTTTTTTAATTTTACGTATAGAATATACTATTTTTTTTTTCTTTTCAAGTTGTAATATTTTGATAAGAATCTACAAAGATATCATACTTTTACTTAAAAATATTTCCAAAATAAAGGAATTAAAGAAATAAATGTCTAAATTCGGTCCGGGATTCTGGGCATGCGCAGTCTCATTCTTCTCGATATACACATGGCTTTCTTGCAGAGATTTGCCCCATTATTGAATATACACGAATAAATGAAGAAGTGGCTCTCAATTCACACCCACAACGAATCGCAGCTTGCCTAGTGGTCCGAGTATCGAGCTGCCAAACCGTGGCATTAGGTTCGATCCCCTCCACCGGCGATCATTTTGCTTTCGCTTTTTGTAATTTTATTTTATTATTATTTTTTTAATTTTACGAATAGAATATACTATTTTTTTTTTCTTTTCAAGTTGTAATATTTTATAAGAATCTACAAAGATTTCATACTTTTACTGAAAAATATTTCCAAAACAAAGGAATTAAAGAAATAAATGTCTAAATTCGGTCCGGGATTCTGGGCATGCGCAGTCTCATTCTTCTCGATATACACATGGTTTTCTTGCAGAGATTTGTCCCATTATTGAATATACACGAATAAATGAAGAAGTGGCTTTCAATTCCAATCCACAACGAATCGCAGCTTGCCTAGTGGTCCGAATATCGAGCTACCAAACAGTGGCATTAGGTTCGATCCCCTCCACCGGCGATTGTTTTGCTTTCGCTTTTTGTAATTTTATTTTATTATTATTTTTTTAATTTTACGTATAGAATATACTATTTTTTTTTTCTTTTCAAGTTGTAATATTTTGATAAGAATCTACAAAGATTTCATACTTTTACTTAAAAATATTTCCAAAATAAAGGAATTAAAGAAATAAATGTCTAAATTCGGTCCGGGATTCTGGGCATGCGCAGTCTCATTCTTCTCGATATACACATGGCTTTCTTGCAGAGATTTGTCCCATTATTGAATATACACGAATAAATGAAGAAGTGGCTCTCAATTCCAATCCACAACGAATCGCAGCTTGCCTAGTGGTCCGAGTATCCAGCTACCAAACAGTGGCATTAGGTTCGATCCCCTCCACCGGCGACTGTTTTGCTTTCGCTTTTTGTAATTTTCTTTTATTATTATTTTTTTTAATTTTACGTATAGAATATACTATTTTTTTTTCTTTTCAAGTTGTAATATTTTGATAAGAATCTACAAAGATTTCATACTTTTACTTAAAAATATTTCCAAAATAAAGGAATTAAAGAAATAAATGTCTAAATTCGGTCCGGGATTCTGGGCATGCGCAGTCTCATTCTTCTCGATATACACATAGCTTTCTTGCAGAGATTTGCCCCATTATTGAATATACACGAATAAATGAAGAAGTGGCTCTCAATTCCAACCCACAACGAATCGCAGCTTGCCTAGTGGTCCGAGTATCGAGCTACCAAACAGTGGCATTAGGTTCGATCCCCTCCACCGGCGATCGTTTTGCATTCGCTTTTTGTAATTTTATTTTATTATTATTTTTTTAATTTTACGAATAGAATATACTATTTTTTTTTCTTTTCAAGTTGTAATATTTTGATAAGAATCTACAAAGATTTCATACTTTTACTTAAAAATATTTCCAAAATAAAGGAATTAAAGAAATAAATGTCTAAATTCGGTCCGGGATTCTGGGCATACGCAGTCTCATTCTTCTCGATATACACATGGCTTTCTTGCAGAGATTTGCCCCATTATTGAATATACACGAATAAATGAAGAAGTGGCTCTCAATTCCAACCCACAACGAATCGCAGCTTGCCTAGTGGTCCGAGTATCGAGCTACCAAACAGTGGCATTAGGTTCGATCCCCTCCACCGGCGATCGTTTTGCATTCGCTTTTTGTAAAATTATTTTATTATTATTTTTTTAATTTTACGTATAGAATATACTATTTTTTTTTCTTTTCAAGTTGTAATATTTTGATAAGAATCTACAAAGATTTCATACTTTTACTGAAAAATATTTCCAAAATAAAGGAATTAAAGAAATAAATGTCTAAATTCGGTCCGGGATTCTGGGCATGCGCAGTCTCATTCTTCTCGATATACACATGGATTTCTTGCAGAGATTTGCCCCATTATTGAATATACACGAATAAATGAAGAAGTGGCTCTCAATTCCAACCCACAACGAATCGCAGCTTGCCTAGTGGTCCGAGTATCGAGCTACCAAACAGTGGCATTAGGTTCGATCCCCCTCACAGGCGATCGTTTTGCATTCGATTTTTGTAATTTTATTTTATTATTATTTTTTTAATTTTACGTATAGAATATACTATTTTTTTTTCTTTTGAAGTTGTAATATTTTGATAAGAATCTACAAAGATTTCATACTTTTACTTAAAAATATTTCCAAAATAAAGGAATTAAAGAAATAAATGTCTAAATTCGGTCCGGGATTCTGGGCATGCGCAGTCTCATACTTCTCGATATACACATGGCTTTCTTGCAGAGACTTGCCCCATTATTGAATATACACGAATAAATGAAGAAGTGGCTCTCAATTCCAACCCACAACGAATCGCAGCTTGCCTAGTGGTCCGAGTATCGAGCTACCAAACAGTGGCATTAGGTTCGATCCCCTCCACCGGCGATCATTTTTCTTTCGCTTTTTGTAATTTTATTTTATTATTATTTTTTTAATTTTACGGATAGAATATACTATTTTTTTTTTCTTTTCAAGTTGTAATATTTTATAAGAATCTACAAAGATTTCATACTTTTACTTAAAAATATTTCCAAAATAAAGGAATTAAAGAAATAAATGTCTAAATTCGGTCCGGGATTCTGGGCATGCGCAGTCTCATTCTTCTCGATATACACATGGCTTTCTTGCAGAGATTTGTCCCATTATTGAATATACACGAAAAAATGAAGAAGTGGCTCTCAATTCCAATCCACAACGAATCGCAGCTTGCCTAGTGGTCCGAGTATCGAGCTACCAAACAGTGGCATTAGGTTCGATCCCCTCCACCGGCGATCGTTTTGTATTCGCTTTTTGTAATTTTATTTTATTATTATTTTTTTAATTTTACGTATAGAATATACTATTTTTTTTTCTTTTCAAGTTGTAATATTTTGATAAGAATCTACAAAGATTTCATACTTTTACTTAAAAATATTTCCAAAATAAAGGAATTAAAGAAATAAATGTCTAAATTCGGTCCGGGATTCTGGGCATACGCAGTCTCATTCTTCTCGATATACACATGGCTTTCTTGCAGAGATTTGCCCCATTATTGAATATACACGAATAAATGAAGAAGTGGCTCTCAATTCCAACCCACAACGAATCGCAGCTTGCCTAGTGGTCCGAGTATCGAGCTACCAAACAGTGGCATTAGGTTCGATCCCCTCCACCGGCGATCGTTTTGCATTCGCTTTTTGTAATATTATTTTATTATTATTTTTTTAATTTTACGTATAGAATATACTATTTTTTTTCTTTTCAAGTTGTAATATTTTGATAAGAATCTACAAAGATTTCATACTTTTACTGAAAAATATTTCCAAAATAAAGGAAATAAAGAAATAAATGTCTAAATTCGGTCCGGGATTCTGGGCATGCGCAGTCTCATTCTTCTCGATATACACATGGATTTCTTGCAGAGATTTACCCCATTATTGAATATACACGAATAAATGAAGAAGTGGCTCTCAATTCCAACCCACAACGAATCGCAGCTTGCCTAGTGGTCCGAGTATCGAGCTACCAAACAGTGGCATTAGGTTCGATCCCCCTCACAGGCGATCGTTTTGCATTCGCTTTTTGTAATTTTATTTTATTATTATTTTTTTAATTTTACGTATAGAATATACTATTTTTTTTTCTTTTCAAGTTGTAATATTTTGATAAGAATCTACAAAGATTTCATACTTTTACTTAAAAATATTTCCAAAATAAAGGAATTAAAGAAATAAATGTCTAAATTCGGTCCGGGATTCTGGGCATGCGCAGTCTCATACTTTTCGATATACACATGGCTTTCTTGCAGAGACTTGCCCCATTATTGAATATACACGAATAAATGAAGAAGTGGCTCTCAATTCCAACCCACAACGAATCGCAGCTTGCCTAGTGGTCCGATTGTCGAGCTACCAAACAGTGGCATTAGGTTCGATCCCCTCCACCGGCGATCGTTTTGCATTCGCTTTTTTTAATTTTATTTTCTTATAATTTTTTTAATTTTACGTATAGAATATACTATTTTTTTTTCTTTTCAAGTTGTAATATTTTGATAAGAATATACAAAGATTTCATACTTTTACTTAAAAATATTTCCAAAATAAAGGAATTAAAGAAATAAATGTCTAAATTCGGTCCGGGATTCTGGGCATGCGCAGTCTCATTCTTTTCGATATACACATGGCTTTCTTGCAGAGATTTGCCCCATTATTGAATATACACGAATAAATGAAGATGTGGCTCTCAATTCCAACCCACAACGAATCGCAGCTTGCCTATTGGTCCGAGTATCGAGCTACCAAACAGTGGCATTAGGTTCGATCAACTCCACCGGCGATCGTTTTGCATTCGCTTTTTGTAATTTTATTTTATTATTATTTTTTTAATTTTACGTATAGAATATACTATTTTTTTTTCTTTTCGAGTTGTAATATTTTGATAAGAATCTACAAAGATTTCATACTTTTACTGAAAAATATTTCCAAAATAAAGGAATTAAAGATATAAATGTCTAAATTCGGTCCGGGATTCTGGGCATGCGCAGTCTCATTCTTCTCGATATACACATGGCTTTCTTGCAGAGATTTGCCCCATTATTAAATATACACGAATAAATGAAGAAGTGGCTCTCAATTCCAACCCACAACGAATCGCAGCTTGCCTAGTGGTCCGAGTATCGAGCTACCAAGCAGTGGCATTAGGTTCGATCCCCCTCGCAGGCGATCGTTTTGCATTCGCTTTTTGTAATTTTATTTTATTATTATTTTTTTAATTTTACGTATAGAATATACTATTTTTTTTTCTTTTCAAGTTGTAATATTTTGATAAGAATCTTCAAAGATTTCATACTTTTACTTAAAAATATTTCCAAAATAAAGGAATTAAAGAAATAAATGTCTAAATTCGGTCCGGGATTCTGGGCATACGCAGTCTCATTCTTCTCGATATACACATGGCTTTCTTGCAGAGATTTGCCCCATTATTGAATATACACGAATAAATGAAGAAGTGGCTCTCAATTCCAACCCACAACGAATCGCAGCTTGCCTAGTGGTCCGAGTATCGAGCTACCAAACAGTGGCATTAGGTTCGATCCCCTCCACCGGCGATCGTTTTGCATTCGCTTTTTGTAATTTTATTTTTTTATTATTTTTTTAATTTTACGTATAGAATATACTATTTTTTTTTCTTTTCAAGTTGTAATATTTTGATAAGAATCTACAAAGATTTCATACTTTTACTAAAAAATATTTCCAAAATAAAGGAATTAAAGAAATAAATGTCTAAATTCGGTCCGGGAATCTGGGCATGCGCAGTCTCATTCTTCTCGATATACACATGGCTTTCTTGCAGAGACTTGCCCCATTATTGAATATACACGAATAAATGAAGAAGTGGCTCTCAATTCCAACCCACAACGAATCGCAGCTTGCCTAGTGGTCCGATTATCGAGCTACCAAACAGTGGCATTAGGTTCGATCCCCTCCACCGGCGTTCATTTTGTAATCGCTTTTTGTAATTTTATTTTATTATTATTTTTTTAATTTTACGTATAGAATATACTATTTTTTTTTCTTTTCAAGTTGTAATATTTTGATAAGAATCTACAAAGATTTCATACTTTTACTTAAAAATATTTCCAAAATAAAGGAATTAAAGAAATAAATGTCTAAATTCGGTCCGGGATTCTGGGCATGCGCTGTCTCATTCTTCTCGATATACACATGGCTTTCTTGCAGAGACTTGCCCCATTATTGAATATACACGAATAAATGAAGAAGTAGCTCTCAATTTCAACCCACAACGAATCGCAGCTTGCCTAGTGGTCCGATTATCGAGCTACCAAACAGTGGCATTAGGTTCGATCCCCTCCACCGGCGATCGTTTTGCATTCGCTTTTTTTAATTTTATTTTCTTATAATTTTTTTAATTTTACGTATAGAATATACTATTTTTTTTTTCTTTTCAAGTTGTAATATTTTGATAAGAATCTACAAAGATTTCATACTTTTACTTAAAAATATTTCCAAAATAAAGGAATTAAAGAAATAAATGTCTAAATTCGGTCCGGGATTCTGGGCATGCGCAGTCTCATTCTTCTCGATATACACATGGATTTCTTGCAGAGATTTACCCCATTATTGAATATACACGAATAAATGAAGAAGTGGCTCTCAATTCCAACCCACAACGAATCGCAGCTTGCCTAGTGGTCCGAGTATCGAGCTACCAAACAGTGGCATTAGGTTCGATCCCCCTCACAGGCGATCGTTTTGCATTCGCTTTTTGTAATTTTATTTTATTATTATTTTTTTAATTTTACGTATAGAATATACTATTTTTTTTTCTTTTCAAGTTGTAATATTTTGATAAGAATCTACAAAGATTTCATACTTTTACTGAAAAATATTTCCAAAATAAAGGAATTAAAGAAATAAATGTCTAAATTCGGTCCGGGATTCTGGGCATGCGCAGTCTCATTCTTCTCGATATACACATGGCTTTTTTGCAGAGACTTGCCCCATTATTGAATATACACGAATAAATGAAGAAGTGGCTCTCAATTCCAACCCACAACGAATCGCAGCTTGCCTAGTGGTCCGATTATCGAGCTACCAAACAGTGGCATTAGGTTCGATCCCCTCCACCGGCGTTCATTTTGTAATCGCTTTTTGTAATTTTATTTTATTATTATTTTTTTAATTTTACGTATAGAATATACTATTTTTTTTTCTTTTCAAGTTGTAATATTTTGATAAGAATCTACAAAGATTTCATACTTTTACTTAAAAATATTTCCAAAATAAAGGAATTAAAGAAATAAATGTCTAAATTCGGTCCGGGATTCTGGGCATGCGCCGTCTCATTCTTCTCGATATACACATGGCTTTCTTGCAGAGACTTGCCCCATTATTGAATATACACGAATAAATGAAGAAGTGGCTCTCAATTCCAACCCACAACGAATCGCAGCTTGCCTAGTGGTCCGATTATCGAGCTACCAAAAAGTGGCATTAGGTTCGATCCCCTCCACCGGCGATCGTTTTGCATTCGCTTTTTTTAATTTTATTTTCTTATAATTTTTTTAATTTTACGTATAGAATATACTATTTTTTTTTCTTTTCAAGTTGTAATATTTTGATAAGAATCTACAAAGATTTCATACTTTTACTTAAAAATATTTCCAAAATAAAGGAATTAAAGAAATAAATGTCTAAATTCGGTCCGGGATTCTGGGCATGCGCAGTCTCATTCTTCTCGATATACACATGGCTTTCTTGCAGAGATTTGCCCCATTATTGAATATACACGAATAAATGAAGAAGTGGCTCTCAATTCCAACCCACAACGAATCGCAGCTTGCCTAGTGGTCCGAGTGTCGAGCTACCAAACAGTGGCATTAGGTTCGATCCCATCCACCGGCGATCGTTTTGCATTCGCTTTTTGTAATTTTATTTTATTATTATTTTTTTAATTTTACGTATAGAATATACTATTTTTTTTTCTTTTCAAGTTGTAATATTTTGATAAGAATCTACAAAGATTTCATACTTTTACTGAAAAATATTTCCAAAATAAAGGAATTAAAGAAATAAATGTCTAAATTCGGTCCGGGATTCTGGGCATGCGCAGTCTCATTCTTCTCGATATACACATGGCTTTCTTGCAGAGATTTGCCCCATTATTGAATATACACGAATAAATGAAGATGTGGCTCTCAATTCCAACCCACAACGAATCGCAGCTTGCCTAGTGGTCCGAGTATCGAGCTACCAAACAGTGGCATTAGGTTCGATCCCCTCCACCGGCGATCGTTTTGCATTCGCTTTTTGTAATTTTATTTTATTATTATTTTTTTAATTTTACGTACAGAATATACTATTTTTTTTTCTTTTCAAGTTGTAATATTTTGATAAGAATCTACAAAGATTTCATACTTTTACTGAAAAATATTTCCAAAATAAAGGAATTAAAGAAATAAATGTCTAAATTCGGTCCGGGATTCTGGGCATGCGCAGTCTCATTCTTCTCGATATACACATGGCTTTCTTGCAGAGATTTGTCCCATTATTGAATATACACGAATAAATGAAGAAGTGGCTCTCAATTCCAACCCACAACGAATCGAAGCTTGCCTATTGGTCCGAGTATCGAGCTACCAAACAGTGGCATTAGGTTCGATCAACTCCACCGGCGATCGTTTTGCATTCGCTTTTTGTAATTTTATTTTATTATTATTTTTTTAATTTTACGTATAGAATATACTATTTTTTTTTCTTTTCGAGTTGTAATATTTTGATAAGAATCTACAAAGATTTCATACTTTTACTGAAAAATATTTCCAAAATAAAGGAATTAAAGAAATAAATGTCTAAATTCGGTCCGGGATTCTGGGCATGCGCAGTCTCATTCTTCTCGATATACACATGGCTTTCTTGCAGAGATTTGCCCCATTATTAAATATACACGAATAAATGAAGAAGTGGCTCTCAATTCCAACCCACAACGAATCGCAGCTTGCCTAGTGGTCCGAGTATCGAGCTACTAAACAGTGGCATTAGGTTCGATCCCCTCCACCGGCGATCGTTTTGCATTCGCTTTTTGTAATTTTATTTTATTATTATTTTTTTAATTTTACGTATAGAATATACTATTTTTTTTTCTTTTCAAGTTGTAATATTTTGATAAGAATCTACAAAGATTTCATACTTTTACTGAAAAATATTTCCAAAATAAAGGAATTAAAGAAATAAATGTCTAAATTCGGTCCGGGATTCTGGGCATGCGCAGTCTCATTCTTCTCGATATACACATGGCTTTCTTGCAGAGATTTGTCCCATTATTGAATATACACGAATAAATGAAGAAGTGGCTCTCAATTCCAACCCACAACGAATCGAAGCTTGCCTATTGGTCCGAGTATCGAGCTACCAAACAGTGGCATTAGGTTCGATCAACTCCACCGGCGATCGTTTTGCATTCGCTTTTTGTAATTTTATTTTATTATTATTTTTTTAATTTTACGTATAGAATATACTATTTTTTTTTCTTTTCGAGTTGTAATATTTTGATAAGAATCTACAAAGATTTCCTACTTTTACTGAAAAATATTTCCAAAATAAAGGAATTAAAGAAATAAATGTCTAAATTCGGTCCGGGATTCTGGGCATGCGCAGTCTCATTCTTCTCGATATACACATGGCTTTCTTGCAGAGATTTGCCCCATTATTAAATATACACGAATAAATGAAGAAGTGGCTCTCAATTCCAACCCACAACGAATCGCAGCTTGCCTAGTGGTCCGAGTATCGAGCTACCAAGCAGTGGCATTAGGTTCGATCCCCCTCGCAGGCGATCGTTTTGCATTCGCTTTTTGTAATTTTATTTTATTATTATTTTTTTAATTTTACGTATAGAATATACTATTTTTTTTTCTTTTCAAGTTGTAATATTTTGATAAGAATCTACAAAGATTTCATACTTTTACTTAAAAATATTTCCAAAATAAAGGAATTAAAGAAATAAATGTCTAAATTCGGTCCGGGATTCTGGGCACGCGCAGTCTCATTCTTCTCGATATACACATGGCTTTCTTGCAGAGATTTGCCCCATTATTGAATATACACGAATAAATGAAGAAGTGGCTCTCAATTCCAACCCACAACGAATCGCAGCTTGCCTAGTGGTCCGAGTATCGAGCTACCAAACAGTGGCATTAGGTTCGATCCCCTCCACCGGCGATCGTTTTGCATTCGCTTTTTGTAATTTTATTTTATTATTATTTTTTTAATTTTACGTATAGAATATACTATTTTTTTTTCTTTTCAAGTTGTAATATTTTGATAAGAATCTACAAAGATTTCATACTTTTACTGAAAAATATTTCCAAAATAAAGGAATTAAAGAAATAAATGTCTAAATTCGGTCCGGGATTCTGGGCATGCGCAGTCTCATTCTTCTCGATATACACATGGCTTTCTTGCAGAGACTTGCCCCATTATTGAATATACACGAATAAATGAAGAAGTGGCTCTCAATTCCAACCCACAACGAATCGCAGCTTGCCTAGTGGTCCGATTATCGAGCTACCAAACAGTGGCATTAGGTTCGATCCCCTCCACCGGCGTTCATTTTGTAATCGCTTTTTGTAATTTTATTTTATTATTATTTTTTTAATTTTACGTATAGAATATACTATTTTTTTTTCTTTTCAAGTTGTAATATTTTGATAAGAATCTACAAAGATTTCATACTTTTACTTAAAAATATTTCCAAAATAAATTAATTAAAGAAATAAATGTCTAAATTCGGTCCGGGATTCTGGGCATGCGCCGTCTCATTCTTCTCGATATACACATGGCTTTCTTGCAGAGACTTGCCCCATTATTGAATATACACGAATAAATGAAGAAGTAGCTCTCAATTCCAACCCACAACGAATCGCAGCTTGCCTAGTGGTCCGATTATCGAGCTACCAAACAGTGGCATTAGGTTCGATCCCCTCCACCGGCGATCGTTTTGCATTCGCTTTTTTTAATTTTATTTTCTTATAATTTTTTTAATTTTACGTATAGAATATACTATTTTTTTTTCTTTTCAAGTTGTAATATTTTGATAAGAATCTACAAAGATTTCATACTTTTACTTAAAAATATTTCCAAAATAAAGGAATTAAAGAAATAAATGTCTAAATTCGGTCCGGGATTCTGGGCATGCGCAGTCTCATTCTTCTCGATATACACATGGATTTCTTGCAGAGATTTACCCCATTATTGAATATACACGAATAAATGAAGAAGTGGCTCTCAATTCCAACCCACAACGAATCGCAGCTTGCCTAGTGGTCCGAGTATCGAGCTACCAAACAGTGGCATTAGGTTCGATCCCCCTCACAGGCGATCGTTTTGCATTCGCTTTTTGTAATTTTATTTTATTATTATTTTTTTAATTTTACGTATAGAATATACTATTTTTTTTTCTTTTCAAGTTGTAATATTTTGATAAGAATCTACAAAGATTTCATACTTTTACTTAAAAATATTTCCAAAATAAAGGAATTAAAGAAATAAATGTCTAAATTCGGTCCGGGATTCTGGGCATACGCAGTCTCATTCTTCTCGATATACACATGGCTTTCTTGCAGAGATTTGCCCCATTATTGAATATACACGAATAAATGAAGAAGTGGCTCTCAATTCCAACCCACAACGAATCGCAGCTTGCCTAGTGGTACGAGTGTCGAGCTACCAATCAGTGGCATTAGGTTCGATCCCCTCCACCGGCGATCGTTTTGCATTCGCTTTTTGTAATTTTATTTTATTATTATTTTTTTAATTTTACGTATAGAATATACTATTTTTTTTTCTTTTCAAGTTGTAATATTTTGATAAGAATCTACAAAGATTTCATACTTTTACTGAAAAATATTTCCAAAATAAAGGAATTAAAGAAATAAATGTCTAAATTCGGTCCGGGATTCTGGGCATGCGCAGTCTCATTCTTCTCGATATACACATGGCTTTCTTGCAGAGACTTGCCCCATTATTGAATATACACGAATAAATGAAGAAGTGGCTCTCAATTCCAACCCACAACGAATCGCAGCTTGCCTAGTGGTCCGATTATCGAGCTACCAAACAGTGGCATTAGGTTCGATCCCCTCCACCGGCGTTCATTTTGTAATCGCTTTTTGTAATTTTATTTTATTATTATTTTTTTAATTTTACGTATAGAATATACTATTTTTTTTTCTTTTCAAGTTGTAATATTTTGATAAGAATCTACAAAGATATCATACTTTTACTTAAAAATATTTCCAAAATAAAGGAATTAAAGAAATAAATGCCTAAATTCGGTCCGGGATTCTGGGCATGCGAAGTTTTATTTTTCTCGATATACACATGGCTTTCTTGCAGAGATTTGCCCCATTATTGAATATACACGAATAAATGAAGATGTGGCTCTCAATTCCAACCCACAACGAATCGCAGCTTTCCTAGTGGTACGAGTGTCGAGCTACCAATCAGTGGCATTAGGTTCGATCCCCTCCACCGGCGATCGTTTTGCTTTCGCTTTTTTTAATTTTATTTTCTTATAATTTTTTTAATTTTATGTATAGAATATACTATTTTTTTTTTTTTTCAAGTTGTAATATTTTGATAAGAATCTACAAAGATTTCATACTTTTACTTAAAAATATTTCCAAAATAAAGGAATTAAAGAAATAAATGTCTAAATTCGGTCCGGGATTCTGGGCATGCGCAGTCTCATTCTTCTCGATATACACATGGCTTTCTTGCAGATATTTGCCCAATTATTGAATATACACGAATAAATGAAGATGTGGCTCTCAATTCCAACCCACAACGAATCGTAGCTTGCCTAGTGGTCCGAGTATCGAGCTACCAAACAGTGGCATTAGGTTCGATCCCCTCCACCGGCGATCGTTTTGCATTCGCTTTTTTTAATTTTATTTTATTATTATTTTTTTAATTTTACGTATAGAATATACTATTTTTTTTCTTTTCAAGTTGTAATATTTTGATAAGAATCTACAAAGATTTCATACTTTTACTTAAAAATATTTCCAAAATAAAGGAATTAAAGAAATAAATGTCTAAATTCGGTCCGGGATTCTGGGCATGCGCAGTCTCATTCTTCTCGATATACACATGGCTTTCTTGCAGAGATTTGTCCCATTATTGAATATACACGAATAAATGAAGAAGTGGCTCTCAATTCCAAACCACAACGAATCGCAGCTTGCCTAGTGGTCCGAGTATCGAGCTACCAAACAGTGGCATTAGGTTCGATCCCCTCCACCGGCGATCGTTTTGCATTCGCCTTTTGTAATTTTATTTTATTATTATTTTTTTAATTTTACGTATAGAATATACTATTTTTTTTTCTTTTCAAGTTGTAATATTTTGATAAGAATCTACAAAGATATCATACTTTTACTTAAAAATATTTCCAAAATAAAGGAATTAAAGAAATAAATGTCTAAATTCGGTCCGGGATTCTGGGCATGCGAAGTCTTATTCTTCTCGATATACACATGGCTTTCTTGCAGAGATTTGCCCCATTATTGAATATACACGAATAAATGAAGATGTGGCTCTCAATTCCAACCCACAACGAATCGCAGCTTGCCTAGTGGTACGAGTATCGAGCTACCAATCAGTGGCATTAGGTTCGATCCCCTCCACCGGCGATCGTTTTGCTTTCGCTTTTTTTAATTTTATTTTCTTATAATTTTTTTAATTTTACGTATAGAATATACTATTTTTTTTTCTTTTCAAGTTGTAATATTTTGATAAGAATCTACAAAGATTTCATACTTTTACTTAAAAATATTTCCAAAATAAAGGAATTAAAGAAATAAATGTCTAAATTCGGTCCGGGATTCTGGGCATGCGCAGTCTCATTCTTCTCGATATACACATGGCTTTCTTGCAGAGATTTGCCCCATTATTGAATATACACGAATAAATGAAGATGTGGCTCTCAATTCCAACCCACAACGAATCGTAGCTTGCCTAGTGGTCCGAGTATCGAGCTACCAAACAGTGGCATTAGGTTCGATCCCCTCCACCGGCGATTGTTTTGCTTTCGCTTTTTGTAATTTTATTTTATTATTATTTTTTTAATTTTACGTATAGAATATACTATTTTTTTTTCTTTTCAAGTTGTAATATTTTGATAAGAATCTACAAAGATTTCATACTTTTACTTAAAAATATTTCCAAAATAAAGGAATTAAAGAAATAAATGTCTAAATTCGGTCCGGGATTCTGGGCATGCGCAGTCTCATTCTTCTCGATATACACATGGCTTTCTTGCAGAGATTTGCCCCATTATTGAATATACACGAATAAATGAAGAAGTGGCTCTCAATTCCAAGCCACAACGAATCGCAGCTTGCCTAGTGGTCCGAGTATCGAGCTACCAAACAGTGGCATTAGGTTCGATCCCCTCCACCGGCGATCGTTTTGCATTCGCTTTTTGTAATTTTATTTTATTATTATTTTTTTAATTTTACGTATAGAATATACTATTTTTTTTTCTTTTCAAGTTGTAATATTTTGATAAGAATCTACAAAGATTTCATACTTTTACTGAAAAATATTTCCAAAATAAAGGAATTAAAGAAATAAATGTCTAAATTCGGTCCGGGATTCTGGGCATGCGCAGTCTCATTCTTCTCGATATACACATGGCTTTCTTGCAGAGATTTGTCCCATTATTGAATATACACGAATAAATGAAGAAGTGGCTCTCAATTCCAACCCACAACGAATCGCAGCTTGCCTAGTGGTCCGAGTATCGAGCTACCAAACAGTGGCATTAGGTTCGATCCCCTCCACCGGCGATCGTTTTGCATTAGCCTTTTGTAATTTTATTTTATTATTATTTTTTTAATTTTACGTATAGAATATACTATTTTTTTTTCTTTTCAAGTTGTAATATTTTGATAAAAATATACACAGATTTCATACTTTTACTTAAAAATATTTCCAATATAAAGGAATTAAAGAAATAAATGTCTAAATTCGGTCCGGGATTCTGGGCATGCGCAGTCTCATTCTTCTCGATATACACATGGCTTTCTTGCAGAGATTTGCCCCATTATTGAATATACACGAATAAATGAAGAAGTGGCTCTCAATTCCAACCCAGAACGAATCTTAGCTTGCCTAGTGGTCCGAGTATCGAGCCAACAAACAGTGGCACTAGGTTCGATCCCATCCACCGGCGATCGTTTTGCTTTCGCTTTTTGTAATTTTATTTTATTATTATTTTTTTAATTTTACGTATAGAATATACTATTTTTTTTTCTTTTCAAGTTGTAATATTTTGATAAGAATCTACAAAGATTTCATACTTTTACTTAAAAATATTTCCAAAATAAAGGAATTAAAGAAATAAATGTCTAAATTCGGTCCGGGATTCTGGGCATGCGCAGTCTCATTCTTCTCGATATACACATGGCTTTCTTGCAGAGATTTGCCCCATTATTGAATATACACGAATAAATGAAGAAGTGGCTCTCAATTCCAACCCACAACGAATCGCAGCTTGCCTAGTGGTCCGAGTATCGAGCTACCGAACAGCGGCATTAGGTTCGGTCCCCTCCACCGGCGATCATTTTGCTTTCGCTTTTTGTAATTTTATTTTATTATTATTTTTTTAATTTTACGTACAGAATATACTATTTTTTTTTTCTTTTCAAGTTGTAATATTTTGATAAGAATCTACAAAGATTTCATACTTTTACTTAAAAATATTTCCAAAATAAAGGAATTAAAGAAATAAATGTCTAAATTCGGTCCGGGATTCTGGGCATGCGCAGTCTCATTCTTCTCGATATACACATGGCTTTCTTGCAGAGATTTGCCCCATTATTGAATATACACGAATAAATGAAGAAGTGGCTCTCAATTCCAACCCACAACGAATCGCAGCTTGCCTAGTGGTCCGAGTATCGAGCTACCAAACAGTGGCATTAGATTCGATCCCCTCCACCGGCAATCGTTTTGCTACGCTTTTTGTAATTTTATTTTATTATTATTTTTTTAATTTTACGTATACAATATACTATTTTTTTTTTCTTTTCAAGTTGTAATATTTTGATAAGAATCTACAAAGATTTCATACTTTTACTTAAAAATATTTCCAAAATAAAGGAATTAAAGAAATAAATGTCTAAATTCGGTCCGGGATTCTGGGCATGCGCAGTCTCATTCTTCTCGATATACACATGGCTTTCTTGCAGAGATTTGCCCCATTATTGAATATACACGAATAAATGAAGAAGTGGCTCTCAATTCCAACCCACAACGAATCGCAGCTTGCCTAGTGGTCCGAGTATCGAGCTACCAAGCAGCGGCATTAGGTTCGATCCACTCCACCGGCGATCGTTTTGCATTCGCTTTTTGTAATTTTATTTTATTATTATTATTTTAATTTTACGTATAGAATATACTATTTTTTTTTCTTTTCAAGTTGTAATATTTTGATAAAAATCTACACAGATTTCATACTTTTACTTAAAAATATTTCCAATATAAAGGAATTAAAGAAATAAATGTCTAAATTCGGTCCGGGATTCTGGGCATGCGCAGTCTCATTCTTCTCGATATACACATGGCTTTCTTGCAGAGATTTGCCCCATTATTGAATATACAAGAATAAATGAAGAAGTGGCTCTCAATTCCAACCCAGAACGAATCTTAGCTTGCCTAGTGGTCCGAGTATCGAGCCAACAAACGGTGGCACTAGGTTCGATCCCATCCACCGGCGATCGTTTTGCTTTCGCTTTTTGTAATTTTATTTTATTATTATTTTTTTAATTTTACGTATAGAATATACTATTTTTTTTTCTTTTCAAGTTGTAATATTTTGATAAAAATATACACAGATTTCATACTTTTACTTAAAAATATTTCCAATATAAAGGAATTAAAGAAATAAATGTCTAAATTCGGTCCGGGATTCTGGGCATGCGCAGTCTCATTCTTCTCGATATACACATGGCTTTCTTGCAGAGATTTGCCCCATTATTGAATATACACGAATAAATGAAGAAGTGGCTCTCAATTCCAACCCAGAACGAATCTTAGCTTGCCTAGTGGTCCGAGTATCGAGCCAACAAACAGTGGCACTAGGTTCGATCCCATCCACCGGCGATCGTTTTGCTTTCGCTTTTTGTAATTTTATTTTATTATTATTTTTTTAATTTTACGTATAGAATATACTATTTTTTTTTCTTTTCAAGTTGTAATATTTTGATAAGAATCTACAAAGATTTCATACTTTTACTTAAAAATATTTCCAAAATAAAGGAATTAAAGAAATAAATGTCTAAATTCGGTCCGGGATTCTGGGCATGCGCAGTCTCATTCTTCTCGATATACACATGGCTTTCTTGCAGAGATTTGCCCCATTATTGAATATACACGAATAAATGAAGAAGTGGCTCTCAATTCCAACCCACAACGAATCGCAGCTTGCCTAGTGGTCCGAGTATCGAGCTACCGAACAGCGGCATTAGGTTCGATCCCCTCCACTGGCGATCGTTTTGCATTCGCTTTTTGTAATTTCATTTTATTATTATTTTTTTAATTTTACGTATAGAATATACTATTTTTTTTTCTTTTCAAGTTGTAATATTTTGATAAAAATCTACAAAGATTTCATACTTTTACTTAAAAATATTTCCAATATAAAGGAATTAAAGAAATAAATGTCTAAATTCGGTCCGGGATTCTGGGCATGCGCAGTCTCATTCTTCTCGATATACACATGGCTTTCTTGCAGAGATTTGCCCCATTATTGAATATACACGAATAAATGAAGAAGTGGCTCTCAATTCCAACCCAGAACGAATCTTAGCTTGCCTAGTGGTCCGAGTATCGAGCCAACAAACAGTGGCACTAGGTTCGATCCCATCCACCGGCGATCGTTTTGCTTTCGCTTTTTGTAATTTTATTTTATTATTATTTTTTTAATTTTACGTATAGAATATACTATTTTTTTTTCTTTTCAAGTTGTAATATTTTGATAAGAATCTACAAAGATTTCATACTTTTAATTAAAAATATTTCCAAAATAAAGGAATTAAAGAAATAAATGTCTAAATTCGGTCCGGGATTCTGGGCATGCGCAGTCTCATTCTTCTCGATATACACATGGCTTTCTTGCAGAGATTTGCCCCATTATTGAATATACACGAATAAATAAAGAACTGGCTCTCAATTCCAACCCACAACGAATCGCACCTTGCCTAGTGGTCCGAGTATCGAGCTACCAAACAGTGGCATTAGGTTCGATCCCCTCCACCGGCGATCATTTTGCTTTCGCTTTTTGTAATTTTATTTTATTATTATTTTTTTAATATTACGTATAGAATATACTATTTTTTTTTCTTTTCAAGTTGTAATATTTTGATAAGAATCTACAAAGATTTCATACTTTTACTTAAAAATATTTCCAAAATAAAGGAATTAAAGAAATAAATGTCTAAATTCGGTCCGGGATTCTGGGCATGCGCAGTCTCATTCTTCTCGATATACACATGGCTTTCTTGCAGAGATTTGCCCCATTATTGAATATACACGAATAAATGAAGAAGTGGCTCTCAATTGCAACCTATAACGAATCGCTGCTTGCCTAGTGGTCCGAGTATCGAGCTACCAAGCAGTGGCATTAGGTTCGATCCCTTCCACCGGCAATCATTTTGCTTTCGCTTTTTGTAATTTTATTTTATTATTATTTTTTTAATTTTACGTATAGAATATATTATTTTTTTTTTCTTTTCAAGTTGTAATATTTTGATAAGAATCTACAAAGGTTTCATACTTTTACTTAAAAATATTTCCAAAATAAAGGAATTAAAGAAATAAATGTCTAAATTCGGTCCGGGATTCTGGGCATGCGCAGTCTCATTCTTCTCCATATACACATGGCTTTCTTGCAGAGATTTGCCCCATTATTGAATATACACGAATAAATGAAGAAGTGGCTCTCAATTCCAACCCACAACGAATCGCAGCTTGCCTAGTGGTCCGAGCATCGAGCTACCAAACAGTGGCATTAGGTTCGATTCCCTCCACCGGCGATCATTTTGCTTTCGCTTTTTGTAATTTTATTTTATTATTATTTTTTTAATTTTACGTATAGAATATACTATTTTTTATTTCTATGCAAGTTGTAATATTTTGATTAGAATCTACAAAGATTTCATACTTTTACTTAAAAATATTTCCAAAATAAAGGAATTAAAGAAATAAATGTCTAAATTCGGTCCGGGATTCTGGGCATGCGCAGTCTCATTCTTCTCGATATACACATGGCTTTCTTGCAGAGATTTGCCCCATTATTGAATATACACGAATAAATGAAGAAGTGGCTCTCAATTCCAACCCACAACGAATCGCAGCTTGCCTAGTGGTCCGAGTATCGAGCTACCAAACAGTGGCATTAGGTTCGATCCCCTCCACCGGCGATCGTTTTGCTTTCGCTTTTTGTAATTTTGTTTTATTATTATTTTTTTAATTTTAGGTATAGAATATACTATTTTTTTTTCTTTTCAAGTTGTAATATTTTGATAAGAATCTACAAAGATTTCATACTTTTACTTAAAAATATTTCCAAAATAAAGGAATTAAAGAAATAAATGTCTAAATTCGGTCCGGTATTCTGGGCATGCGCAGTCTCATTCTTCTCGATATACACATGGCTTTCTTGCAGAGATTTGCCCCATTATTGAATATACACGAATAAATGAAGAAGTGGCTCTCAATTCCAACCCACAACGAATCGCAGCTTGCCTAGTGGTCCGAGTATCGAGCTACCAAACAGTGGCATTAGGTTCGATCCCCTCCACCGGCGATCGTTTTGCTTTCGCTTTTTGTAATTTCATTTTATTATTATTTTTTTAATTTTACGTATAGAATATACAATTTTTTTTTCTTTTCAAGTTGTAATATTTTGATAAGAATCTACAAAGATTTCATACTTTTACTTAAAAATATTTCCAAAATAAAGGAATTAAAGAAATAAATGTCTAAATTCGGTCCGGGATTCCGGGCATGCGCAGTCTCATTCTTCTCGATATACACATGGCTTTCTTGCAGAGATTTGCCCCATTATTGAATATAAACGAATAAATGAAGAAGTGGCTCTAAATTCCAACCCACAACGAACCGCAGCTTGCCTAGTGGTCCGAGTATCGAGCTACCAAACAGTGGCATTAGGTTCGATCCCCTCCAACGGCGATCGTTTTGCTTTCGCTTTTTGTAATTTTATTTTATTATTATTTTTTTAATTTTACGTATAGAATATACTATTTTTTTTTCTTTTCAAGTTGTAATATTTTGATAAGAATCTACAAAGATTTCATACTTTTACTTAAAAATATTTCCAAAATAAAGGAATTAAAGAAATAAATGTCTAAATTCGGTCCGGGATTCTGGGCATGCGCAGTCTCATTCTTCTCGATATACACATGGCTTTCTTGCAGAGATTTGCCCCATTATTGAATATACACGAATAAATGAAGAAGTGGCTCTCAATTCGAAGCCACAACGAATCGCAGCTTGCCTAGTGGTCCGAGTATCGAGCTACCAAGCAGTGGCATTAGGTTCGATCCCCTCCACCGGCGATCATTTTGCTTTCGCTTTTTGTAATTTTATTTTATTATTATTTTTTTAATTTTACGTATAGAATATACTATTTTTTTTTCTTTTCAAGTTGTAATATTTTGATAAGAATCTACAAAGATTTCATACTTTTACTTGAAAATATTTCCAAAATAAAGGAATTAAAGAAATAAATGTCTAAATTCGGTCCGGGATTCTGGGCATGCGCAGTCTCATTCTTCTCGATATACACATGGCTTTCTTGCAGAGATTTGCCCCATTATTGAATATACACGAATAAATGAAGAAGTGGCTCTCAATTCCAACCCACAACGAATCGCAGCTTGCCTAGTGGTCCGAGTATCGAGCAACCAAACAGTGGCATTAGGTTCGATCCCCTCCACCGGCGATCGTTTGGCTTTCGCTTTTTGTAATTTTATTTTATTATTATTTTTTTAATTTTAGGTATAGAATATACTATTTTTTTTTCTTTTCAAGTTGTAATATTTTGATAAGAATCTACAAAGATTTCATACTTTTACTTAAAAATATTTCCAAAATAAAGGAATTAAAGAAATAAATGTCTAAATTCGGTCCGGTATTCTGGGCATGCGCAGTCTCATTCTTCTCGATATACACATGGCTTTCTTGCAGAGATTTGCCCCATTATTGAATATACACGAATAAATGAAGAAGTGGCTCTCAATTCCAACCCACAACGAATCGCAGCTTGCCTAGTGGTCCGAGCATCGAGCTACCAAACAGTGGCATTAGGTTCGATTCCCTCCACCGGCGATCATTTTGCTTTCGCTTTTTGTAATTTTATTTTATTATTATTTTTTTAATTTTACGTATAGAATATACTATTTTTTATTTCTATGCAAGTTGTAATATTTTGATTAGAATCTACAAAGATTTCATACTTTTACTTAAAAATATTTCCAAAATAAAGGAATTAAAGAAATAAATGTCTAAATTCGGTCCGGGATTCTGGGCATGCGCAGTCTCATTCTTCTCGATATACACATGGCTTTCTTGCAGAGATTTGCCCCATTATTGAATATACACGAATAAATGAAGAAGTGGCTCTCAATTCCAACCCACAACGAATCGCAGCTTGCCTAGTGGTCCGAGTATCGAGCTACCAAACAGTGGCATTAGGTTCGATCCCCTCCACCGGCGATCGTTTTGCTTTCGCTTTTTGTAATTTTGTTTTATTATTATTTTTTTAATTTTAGGTATAGAATATACTATTTTTTTTTCTTTTCAAGTTGTAATATTTTGATAAGAATCTACAAAGATTTCATACTTTTACTTAAAAATATTTCCAAAATAAAGGAATTAAAGAAATAAATGTCTAAATTCGGTCCGGGATTCTGGGCATGCGCAGTCTCATTCTTCTCGATATACACATGGCTTTCTTGCAGAGATTTGCCCCATTATTGAATATACACGAATAAATGAAGAAGTGGCTCTCAATTCGAAGCCACAACGAATTGCAGCTTAACTAGTGGTCCGAGTATCGAGCTACCCAACAGTGGCATTAGGTTCGATCCCCTCCACCGGCGATCATTTTGCTTTCGCTTTTTGTAATTTTATTTTATTAATATTTTTTTAATTTTACGTATAGAATATACTATTTTTTTTTTCTTTTCAAGTTGTAATATTTTGATAAGAATCTACAAAGATTTCATACTTTTACTCAAAAATATTTCCAAAATAAAGGAATTAAAGAAATAAATGTCTAAATTCGGTCCGGGATTCTGGGCATGCGCAGTCTCATTCTTCTCGATATACACATGGCTTTCTTGCAGAGATTTGCCCCATTATTGAATATACACGAATAAATGAAGAAGTGGCTCTCAATTCCAACCCACAACGAATCGCAGCTTGCCTAGTGGTCCGAGTATCGAGCTACCAAACAGTGGCATTAGGTTCGATCCCCTCCAACGGCGATCGTTTTGCTTTCGCTTTTTGTTATTTTATTTTATTATTATTTTTTTAATTTTACGTACAGAATATACTATTTTTTTTTTCTTTTCAAGTTGTAATATTTTGATAAGAATCTACAAAGATTTCATACTTTTACTTAAAAATATTTCCAAAATAAAGGAATTAAAGAAATAAATGTCTAAATTCGGTCCGGGATTCTGGGCATACGCAGTCTCATTCTTCTCGATATACACATGGCTTTCTTGCAGAGATTTGCCCCATTATTGAATATACACGAATAAATGAAGAAGTGGCTCTCAATTCGAACCCACAACGAATCGCAGCTTGCCTAGTGGTCCGAGTATCGAGCTACCAAACAGTGGCATTAGGTTCGATCCCCTCCACCGGCGATCATTTTGCTTTCGCTTTTTGTAATTTTATTTTATTATTATTTTTTTAATTTTACGTATAGAATATACTATTTTTTTTTTCTTTTCAAATTGTAATATTTTGATAAGAATCTACAAAGATTTCATAATTTTACTTAAAAATATTTCCAAAATAAAGGAATTAAAGTAATACATGTCTAAATTCGGTCCGGGATTCTGGGCATGCGTAGTCTCATTCTTCTCGATATACACATGGCTTTCTTGCAGAGATTTGCCCCATTATTGAATATACACGAATAAATGAAGAAGTGGCTCTCAATTCCAACCCACAACGAATCGTAGCTTGCCTAGTGGTCCGAGTATCGAGCTACCAAACAGTGGCATTAGGTTCGATCCCCTCCACTGGCGATCATTTTTCTTTCGCTTTTTGTAATTTTATTTTATTATTATTTTTTTTAATTTTACGTATAGAATATACTATTTTTTTTTCTTTTCAAATTGTAATATTTTGATAAGAATCTACAAAGATTTCATAATTTTACTTAAAAATATTTCCAAAATAAAGGAATTAAAGAAATACATGTCTAAATTCGGTCCGGGATTCTGGGCATGCGTAGTCTCATTCTTCTCGATATACACATGGCTTTCTTGCAGAGATTTGCCCCATTATTGAATATACACGAATAAATGAAGAAGTGGCTCTCAATTCCAACCCACAACGAATCGCAGCTTGCCTAGTGGTCCGAGTATCGAGCTACCAAGCAGTGGCATTAGGTTTGATCCTTTCCACCGGCGATCATTTTGCTTTCGCTTTTTGTAATTTTATTTTATTATTATTTTTTTAATTTTACGTATAGAATATACTATTTTTTTTTTCAAATTGTAATATTTTGATAAGAATCTACAAAGATTTCATAATTTTACTTAAAAATATTTCCAAAATAAAGGAATTAAAGTAATACATGTCTAAATTCGGTCCGGGATTCTGGGCATGCGTTGTCTCATTCTTCTCGATATACACATGGCTTTCTTGCAGATATTTGCCCCATTATTGAATATACACGAATAAATGAAGAAGTGGCTCTCAATTCGAACCCACAACGAATCGCAGCTTGCCTAGTGGTCCGAGTATCGAGCTACCAAACAGTGGCATTAGGTTCGATCCCCTCCACCGGCGATCATTTTGCTTTCGCTTTTTGTAATTTTATTTTATTATTATTTTTTTAATTTTACGTATAGAATATACTATTTTTTTTTTCTTTTCAAATTGTAATATTTTGATAAGAATCTACAAAGATTTCATAATTTTACTTAAAAATATTTCCAAAATAAAGGAATTAAAGTAATACATGTCTAAATTCGGTCCGGGATTCTGGGCATGCGTAGTCTCATTCTTCTCGATATACACATGGCTTTCTTGCAGAGATTTGCCCCATTATTGAATATACACGAATAAATGAAGAAGTGGCTCTCAATTCCAACCCACAACGAATCGTAGCTTGCCTAGTGGTCCGAGTATCGAGCTACCAAACAGTGGCATTAGGTTCGATCCCCTCCACTGGCGATCATTTTTCTTTCGCTTTTTGTAATTTTATTTTATTATTATTTTTTTTAATTTTACGTATAGAATATACTATTTTTTTTTCTTTTCAAATTGTAATATTTTGATAAGAATCTACAAAGATTTCATAATTTTACTTAAAAATATTTCCAAAATAAAGGAATTAAAGAAATACATGTCTAAATTCGGTCCGGGATTCTGGGCATGCGTAGTCTCATTCTTCTCGATATACACATGGCTTTCTTGCAGAGATTTGCCCCATTATTGAATTAACACGAATAAATGAAGAAGTGGCTCTCAATTCCAACCCACAACGAATCGCAGCTTGCCTAGTGGTCCGAGTATCGAGCTACCAAGCAGTGGCATTAGGTTTGATCCTTTCCACCGGCGATCATTTTGCTTTCGCTTTTTGTAATTTTATTTTATTATTATTTTTTTAATTTTACGTATAGAATATACTATTTTTTTTTTCAAATTGTAATATTTTGATAAGAATCTACAAAGATTTCATAATTTTACTTAAAAATATTTCCAAAATAAAGGAATTAAAGTAATACATGTCTAAATTCGGTCCGGGATTCTGGGCATGCGTTGTCTCATTCTTCTCGATATACACATGGCTTTCTTGCAGATATTTGCCCCATTATTGAATATACACGAATAAATGAAGAAGTGGCTCTCAATTCCAACCCACAACGAATCGCAGCTTGCATAGTGGTCAGAGTATCGAGCTACCAAACAGCGGCATTAGGTTCGATCCCCTCCACCGGCGATCGTTTTGCATTCGCTTTTTGTAATTTTATTTTATTATTATTTTTTTAATTTTGCGTATAGAATATACTATTTTTTTTTTCTTTTCAAGTTGTAATATTTTGATAAGAATCTACAAAGATTTCATACTTTTACTCAAAAATATTTCCAAAATAAAGGAATTAAAGAAATAAATGTCTAAATTCGGTCCGGGATTCTGGGCATGCGCAGTCTCATTCTTCTCGATATACACATGGCTTTCTTGCAGAGATTTGCCCCATTATTGAATATACACGAATAAATGAAGAAGTGGCTCTCAATTCCAACCCACAACGAATCGCAGCTTGCCTAGTGGTCCGAGTATCGAGCTACCAAACAGTGGCATTAGGTTCGATCCCCTCCAACGGCGATCGTTTTGCTTTCGCTTTTTGTTATTTTATTTTATTATTATTTTTTTAATTTTACGTACAGAATATACTATTTTTTTTTTCTTTTCAAGTTGTAATATTTTGATAAGAATCTACAAAGATTTCATACTTTTACTTAAAAATATTTCCAAAATAAAGGAATTAAAGAAATAAATGTCTAAATTCGGTCCGGGATTCTGGGCATGCGCAGTCTCATTCTTCTCGATATACACATGGTTTTCTTGCAGAGATTTGCCCCATTATTGAATATACACGAATAAATGAAGAAGTGGCTCTCAATTCGAAGCCACAACGAATCGCAGCTTGCCTATTGGTCCGAGTATCGAGCTACCAAGCAGTGGCATTAGGTTCGATCCCCTCCACCGGCGATCATTTTGCTTTCGCTTTTTGTAATTTTATTTTATTATTATTTTTTTAATTTTACGTAAAGAATATACTATTTTTTTTTTCTTTTCAAGTTGTAATATTTTGATAAGAATCTACAAAGATTTCATACTTTTACTTAAAAATATTTCCAAAATAAAGGAATTAAAGAAATAAATGTCTAAATTCGGTCTGGGATTCTGGGCATGCGAAGTCTCATTCTTCTCGATATACACATGGCTTTCTTGCAGAGATTTACCCCATTATTGAATATACACGAATGAATGAAGAAGTGGCTCTCAATTCAAACCCACAACGAATCGCAGCTTGCATAGTGGTCAGAGTATCGAGCTACCAAACAGTGGCATTAGGTTCGATCCCCTCCACCGGCGATCGTTTTGCATTCGCTTTTTGTAATTTTATTTTATTATTATTTTTTTAATTTTACGTATAGAATATACTATTTTTTTTTCTTTTCAAGTTGTAATTTTTTGATAAGAATCTACAAAGATTTCATACTTTTACTTAAAAATATTTCCAAAATAAAGGAATTAAAGAAATAAATGTCTAAATTCGGTCCGGGATTCTGGGCATGCGCAGTCTCATTCTTCTCGATATACACATGGCTTTCTTGCAGAGATTTGCCCCATTATTGAATATACACGAATAAATGAAGAAGTGGCTCTCAATTCGAACCCACAACGAATCGCAGCTTGCCTAGTGGTCCGAGTATCGAGCTACCAAACAGTGGCATTAGGTTCGATCCCCTCCACCGGCGATCATTTTGCTTTCGCTTTTTGTAATTTTATTTTATTATTATTTTTTTAATTTTACGTATAGAATATACTATTTTTTTTTTCTTTTCAAATTGTAATATTTTGATAAGAATCTACAAAGATTTCATAATTTTACTTAAAAATATTTCCAAAATAAAGGAATTAAAGTAATACATGTCTAAATTCGGTCCGGGATTCTGGGCATGCGTAGTCTCATTCTTCTCGATATACACATGGCTTTCTTGCAGAGATTTGCCCCATTATTGAATATACACGAATAAATGAAGAAGTGGCTCTCAATTCCAACCCACAACGAATCGTAGCTTGCCTAGTGGTCCGAGTATCGAGCTACCAAACAGTGGCATTAGGTTCGATCCCCTCCACTGGCGATCATTTTTCTTTCGCTTTTTGTAATTTTATTTTATTATTATTTTTTTTAATTTTACGTATAGAATATACTATTTTTTTTTCTTTTCAAATTGTAATATTTTGATAAGAATCTACAAAGATTTCATAATTTTACTTAAAAATATTTCCAAAATAAAGGAATTAAAGAAATACATGTCTAAATTCGGTCCGGGATTCTGGGCATGCGTAGTCTCATTCTTCTCGATATACACATGGCTTTCTTGCAGAGATTTGCCCCATTATTGAATATACACGAATAAATGAAGAAGTGGCTCTCAATTCCAACCCACAACGAATCGCAGCTTGCCTAGTGGTCCGAGTATCGAGCTACCAAACAGTGGCATTAGGTTCGATCCCCTCCACTGGCGATCATTTTTCTTTCGCTTTTTGTAATTTTATTTTATTATTATTTTTTTTAATTTTACGTATAGAATATACTATTTTTTTTTCTTTTCAAATTGTAATATTTTGATAAGAATCTACAAAGATTTCATAATTTTACTTAAAAATATTTCCAAAATAAAGGAATTAAAGAAATACATGTCTAAATTCGGTCCGGGATTCTGGGCATGCGTAGTCTCATTCTTCTCGATATACACATGGCTTTCTTGCAGAGATTTGCCCCATTATTGAATATACACGAATAAATGAAGAAGTGGCTCTCAATTCCAACCCACAACGAATCGCAGCTTGCCTAGTGGTCCGAGTATCGAGCTACCAAGCAGTGGCATTAGGTTTGATCCTTTCCACCGGCGATCATTTTGCTTTCGCTTTTTGTAATTTTATTTTATTATTATTTTTTTAATTTTACGTATAGAATATACTATTTTTTTTTTCAAATTGTAATATTTTGATAAGAATCTACAAAGATTTCATAATTTTACTTAAAAATATTTCCAAAATAAAGGAATTAAAGTAATACATGTCTAAATTCGGTCCGGGATTCTGGGCATGCGTTGTCTCATTCTTCTCGATATACACATGGCTTTCTTGCAGATATTTGCCCCATTATTGAATATACACGAATAAATGAAGAAGTGGCTCTCAATTCCAACCCACAACGAATCGCAGCTTGCATAGTGGTCAGAGTATCGAGCTACCAAACAGCGGCATTAGGTTCGATCCCCTCCACCGGCGATCGTTTTGCATTCGCTTTTTGTAATTTTATTTTATTATTATTTTTTTAATTTTGCGTATAGAATATACTATTTTTTTTTTCTTTTCAAGTTGTAATATTTTGATAAGAATCTACAAAGATTTCATACTTTTACTTAAAAATATTTCCAAAATAAAGGAATTAAAGAAATAAATGTCTAAATTCGGTCCGGGATTCTGGGCATGCGCAGTCTCATTCTTCTCGATATACACATGGCTTTCTTGCAGAGATTTGCCCCATTATTGAATATACACGAATAAATGAAGAAGTGACTCTCAATTCCAACCCGCAACGAATCGCAGCTTGCCTAGTGGTCCGAGTATCGAGCTACCAAACAGTGGCATTAGGTTCGATCCCCTCCACCGGCGATCATTTTGTTTTCGCTTTTTGTAATTTTATTTTATTATTATTTTTTTTATTTTACGTATAGAATATACTATTTTTTTTTCTTTTCAAGTTGTAATATTTTGATAAGAATCTGCAAAGATTTCATACTTTTACTGAAAAATATTTCCAAAATAAAGGAATTAAAGAAATAAATGTCTAAATTCGGTCCGGGATTCTGGGCATGCGCAGTCTCATTCTTCTCGATATACACATGGCTTTCTTGCAGAGATTTGCCCCATTATTGAATATACACGAATAAATGAAGAAGTGGCTCTCAATTCGAACCCACAACGAATCGCAGCTTGCCTAGTGGTCCGAGTATCGAGCTACCAAACAGTGGCATTAGGTTCGATCCCCTCCACCGGCGATCATTTTGCTTTCGCTTTTTGTAATTTTATTTTATTATTATTTTTTTAATTTTACGTATAGAATATACAATTTTTTTTTCTTTTCAAGTTGTAATATTTTGATAAGAATCTACAAAGATTTCATACTGTTACTTAAAAATATTTCCAAAATAACGGAATTAAAGAAATAAATGACTAAATTCGGTCCGGGATTCTGGGCATTCGCAGTCTCATTCTTCTCGATATACACATGGCTTTCTTGCAGAGATTTGCCCCATTATTGAATATACACGAATAAATGAAGAAGTGGCTCTCAATTCCAACCCACAACGAATCGCAGCTTGCCTAGTGGTCCGAGTATCGAGCTACCAAGCAGTGGCGTTCGGTTCGATCCCCTCCACCGGCGATCATTTTGCTTTCGCTTTTTGTAATTTTATTTTATTATTATTTTTTTAATTTTACGTATAGAATATACTATTTTTTTTTTTCTTTTCAAATTGTAATATTTTGATAAGAATCTACAAAGATTTCATAATTTTACTTAAAAATATTTCCAAAATAAAGGAATTAAAGAAATTAATGTCTAAATTCGGTCCGGGATTCTGGGCATGCGCAGTCTCATTCTTCTCGATATACACATGGCTTTCTTGCAGAGATTTGCCCCATTATTGAATATACACGAATAAATGAAGAAGTGGCTCTCAATTCCAACCCACAACGAATCGCAGCTTGCCTAGTGGTCCGAGTATCGAGCTACCAAGCAGTGGCGTTCGGTTCGATCCCCTCCACCGGCGATCATTTTGCTTTCGCTTTTTGTAATTTTATTTTATTATTATTTTTTTAATTTTACGTATAGAATATACTATTTTTTTTTCTTTTCAAATTGTAATATTTTGATAAGAATCTACAAAGATTTCATAATTTTACTTAAAAATATTTCCAAAATAAAGGAATTAAAGAAATAAATGTCTAAATTCGGTCCGGGATTCTGGGCATGCGCAGTCTCATTCTTCTCGATATACACATGGCTTTCTTGCAGAGATTTGCCCCATTATTGAATATACACGAATAAATGAAGAAGTGGCTCTCAATTCCAACCCGCAACGAATCGCAGCTTGCCTAGTGGTCCGAGTATCGAGCTACCAAACAGTGGCGTTAGGTTCGATCCCCTCCACCGGCGATCATTTTGCTTTCGCTTTTTGTAATTTTATTTTATTATTATTTTTTTAATTTTACGTATAGAATATACTATTTTTTTTTCTTTTCAAGTTGTAATATTTTGATAAGAATCTACAAAGATTTCATACTTTTACTTAAAAATATTTCCAAAATAAAGGAATTAAAGAAATAAATGTCTAAATTCGGTCCGGGATTCTGGGCATGCGCAGTCTCATTCTTCTCGATATACACATGGCTTTCTTGCAGAGATTTGCCCCATTATTGAATATACACGAATAAATGAAGAAGTGGCTCTCAATTCCAACCCACAACGAATCGCAGCTTGCCTAGTGGTCCGAGTATCGAGCTACCAAACAGTGGCATTAGGTTCGATCCCCTCCACAGGCGATCATTTTGCTTTCGCTTTTTGTAATTTTATTTTATTATTTTTTTTTTAATTTTACGTATAGAATATACTATTTTTTTTTTCTTTTCAAATTGTAATATTTTGATAAGAATCTACAAAGATTTCATAATTTTACTTAAAAATATTTCCAAAATAAAGGAATTAAAGAAATACATCTCTAAATTTGGTCCGGGATTCTGGGCATGCGTAGTCTCATTCTTCTCGATATACACATGGCTTTCTTGCAGAGATTAGCCCCATTATTGAATATACACGAATAAATGAAGAAGTGGCTCTCAATTCCAACCCACAACGAATCGCAGCTTGCCTAGTGGTCCGAGTATCGAGCTACCAAGCAGTGGCATTAGGTTCGATCCCCTCCACCGGCGATCATTTTGCTTTCGCTTTTTGTAATTTTATTTTATTATTATTTTTTTAATTTTACGTATTGAATATATTATTTTTTTTTTCTTTTCAAGTTGTAATATTTTGATTAGAATCTACAAAGATTTCATACTTTTACTTAAAAATATTTCCAAAATAAAGGAATTAAAGAAATAAATGTCGAAATTCGATCCATGATTCTGGGCATGCGTAGTCTCATTCTTCTCGATATACACATGGCTTTCTTGCAGATATTTGCCCCATTATTGAATATACACGAATAAATGAAGAAGTGGCTCTCAATTCCAACCCACAACGAATCGCAGCTTGCCTAGTGGTCCGAGTATCGAGCTACCAAGCAGTGGCGTTCGGTTCGATCCCCTCCACCGGCGATCATTTTGCTTTGGCTTTTTGTAATTTTATTTTATTATTATTTTTTTAATTTTACGTATAGAATATACTATTTTTTTTTCTTTTCAAATTGTAATATTTTGATAAGAATCTACAAAGATTTCATAATTTTACTTAAAAATATTTCCAAAATAAAGGAATTAAAGAAATTAATGTCTAAATTCGGTCCGGGATTCTGGGCATGCGCAGTCTCATTCTTCTCGATATACACATGGCTTTCTTGCAGAGATTTGCCCCATTATTGAATATACACGAATAAATGAAGAAGTGGCTCTCAATTCCAACCCACAACGAATCGCAGCTTGCCTAGTGGTCCGAGTATCGAGCTACCAAGCAGTGGCGTTCGGTTCGATCCCCTCCACCGGCGATCATTTTGCTTTCGCTTTTTGTAATTTTATTTTATTATTATTTTTTTAATTTTACGTATAGAATATACTATTTTTTTTTCTTTTCAAATTGTAATATTTTGATAAGAATCTACAAAGATTTCATACTTTTACTTAAAAATATTTCCAAAATAAAGGAATTAAAGAAATAAATGTCTAAATTCGGTCCGGGATTCTGGGCATGCGTAGTCTCATTCTTCTCGATATACACATGGCTTTCTTGCAGAGATTTGCCCCATTATTGAATATACACGAATAAATGAAGAAGTGGCTCTCAATTCCAACCCACAACGAATCGCAGCTTGCCTAGTGGTCCGAGTATCGAGCTACCAAACAGTGGCATTAGGTTCGATCCCCTCCACAGGCGATCATTTTGCTTTCGCTTTTTGTAATTTTATTTTATTATTATTTTTTTAATTTTACGTATAGAATATACTATTTTTTTTTTTTCTTTTCAAATTGTAATATTTTGATAAGAATCTACAAAGATTTCATAATTTTACTTAAAAATATTTCCAAAATAAAGGAATTAAAGAAATACATGTCTAAATTTGGTCCGGGATTCTGGGCATGCGTAGTCTCATTCTTCTCGATATACACATGGCTTTCTTGCAGAGATTAGCCCCATTATTGAATATACACGAATAAATGAAGAAGTGGCTCTCAATTCCAACCCACAACGAATCGCAGCTTGCCTAGTGGTCCGAGTATCGAGCTACCAAGCAGTGGCATTAGGTTCGATCCCCTCCAACGGCGATCATTTTGCTTTCGCTTTTTGTAATTTTATTTTATTATTATTTTTTTAATTTTACGTATTGAATATATTATTTTTTTTTTCTTTTCAAGTTGTAATATTTTGATTAGAATCTACAAAGATTTCATACTTTTACTTAAAAATATTTCCAAAATAAAGGAATTAAAGAAATAAATGTCGAAATTCGGTCCATGATTCTGGGCATGCGTAGTCTCATTCTTCTCGATATACACATGGCTTTCTTGCAGATATTTGCCCCATTATTGAATATACACGAATAAATGAAGAAGTGGCTCTCAATTCCAACCCACAACGAATCGCAGCTTGCCTAGTGGTCCGAGTATCGAGCTACCAAGCAGTGGCATTAGGTTCGATCCCCTCCACCGGCGATCATTTTGCTTTCGCTTTTTGTAATTTTATTTTATTATTATTTTTTTAATTTTACGTATTGAATATATTATTTTTTTTTTCTTTTCAAGTTGTAATATTTTGATTAGAATCTACAAAGATTTCATACTTTTACTTAAAAATATTTCCAAAATAAAGGAATTAAAGAAATAAATGTCGAAATTCGGTCCGTGATTCTGGGCATGCGTAGTCTCATTCTTCTCGATATACACATGGCTTTCTTGCAGATATTTGCCCCATTATTGAATATACACGAATAAATGAAGAAGTGGCTCTCAATTCCAACCCACAACGAATCGCAGCTTGCCTAGTGGTCCGAGTATCGAGCTACCAAGCAGTGGCGTTCGGTTCGATCCCCTCCACCGGCGATCATTTTGCTTTCGCTTTTTGTAATTTTATTTTATTATTATTTTTTTAATTTTACGTATAGAATATACTATTTTTTTTCTTTTCAAATTGTAATATTTTGATAAGAATCTACAAAGATTTCATAATTTTACTTAAAAATATTTCCAAAATAAAGGAATTAAAGAAATAAATGTCTAAATTCGGTCCGGGATTCTGGGCATGCGCAGTCTCATTCTTCTCGATATACACATGGCTTTCTTGCAGAGATTTGCCCCATTATTGAATATACACGAATAAATGAAGAAGTGGCTCTCAATTCCAACCCGCAACGAATCGCAGCTTGCCTAGTGGTCCGAGTATCGAGCTACCAAACAGTGGCGTTAGGTTCGATCCCCTCCACCGGCGATCATTTTGCTTTCGCTTTTTGTAATTTTATTTTATTATTATTTTTTTAATTTTACGTATAGAATATACTATTTTTTTTTCTTTTCAAGTTGTAATATTTTGATAAGAATCTACAAAGATTTCATACTTTTACTTAAAAATATTTCCAAAATAAAGGAATTAAAGAAATAAATGTCGAAATTCGGTCCGGGATTCTGGGCATGCGTAGTCTCATTCTTCTCGATATACACATGGCTTTCTTGCAGAGATTTGCCCCATTATTGAATATACACGAATAAATGAAGAAGTGGCTCTCAATTCCAACCCACAACGAATCGCAGCTTGCCTAGTGGTCCGAGTATCGAGCTACCAAGCAGTGGCATTAGGTTCGATCCCCTCCACCGGCGATCACTTTGCTTTCGCTTTTTGTAATTTTATTTTATTATTATTTTTTTAATTTTACGTATTGAATATATTATTTTTTTTTTCTTTTCAAGTTGTAATATTTTGATTAGAATCTACAAAGATTTCATACTTTTACTTAAAAATATTTCCAAAATAAAGGAATTAAAGAAATAAATGTCGAAATTCGGTCCGTGATTCTGGGCATGCGTAGTCTCATTCTTCTCGATATACACATGGCTTTCTTGCAGATATTTGCCCCATTATTGAATATACACGAATAAATGAAGAAGTGGCTCTCAATTCCAACCCACAACGAATCGCAGCTTGCCTAGTGGTCCGAGTATCGAGCTACCAAGCAGTGGCATTAGGTTCGATCCCCTCCACCGGCTATCATTTTGCTTTCGCTTTTTGTAATTTTATTTTATTATTATTTTTTTAATTTTACGTATTGAATATATTATTTTTTTTTCTTTTCAAGTTGTAATATTTTGATTAGAATCTACAAAGATTTCATACTTTTACTTAAAAATATTTCCAAAATAAAGGAATTAAAGAAATAAATGTCGAAATTCGGTCCGTGATTCTGGGCATGCGTAGTCTCATTCTTCTCGATATACACATGGCTTTCTTGCAGATATTTGCCCCATTATTGAATATACACGAATAAATGAAGAAGTGGCTCTCAATTCCAACCCACAACGAATCGCAGCTTGCCTAGTGGTCCGAGTATCGAGCTACCAAACAGTGGCCTTAGGTTCGATCCCCTCCACCAGCGATCATTTTGCTTTCGCTTTTTGTAATTTTATTTTATTATTATTTTTTTAATTTTACGTATAGAATATACTATTTTTTTTTTCTTTTCAAATTGTAATATTTTGATAAGAATCTACAAAGATTTCATAATTTTACTTAAAAATATTTCCAAAATAAAGGAATTAAAGAAATACATGTCTAAATTTGGTCCGGGATTCTGGGCATGCGTAGTCTCATTCTTCTCGATATACACATGGCTTTCTTGCAGAGATTTGCCCCATTATTGAATATACACGAATAAATGAAGAAGTGGCTCTCAATTCCAACCCACAACGAATCGCAGCTTGCCTAGTGGTCCGAGTATCGAGCTACCAAGCAGTGGCATTAGGTTCGATCCCCTCCACAGGCGATCGTTTCGCATTCGCTTTTTGTAATTTTATTTTATTATTATTTTTTTAATTTTACGTATACAATATACTATTTTTTTTTCTTTTCAAGTTGTAATATTTTGATAAGAATCTACAAAGATTTCATAATTTTACTTAAAAATATTTCCAAAATAAAGGAATTAAAGAAATAAATGTCTAAATTCGGTCCGGGATTCTGGGCATGCGCAGTCTCATTCTTCTCGATATACACATGGCTTTCTTGCAGAGATTTGCCCCATTATTGAATATACAAGAATAAATGAAGAAGTGGCTCTCAATTCCAACCCACAACGAATCGCAGCTTGCCTAGTGGTCCGAGTATCGAGCTACCAAACAGGAGCATTAGGTTCGATCCCCTCCACAGGCGATCGTTTTGCATTCGCTTTTTGTAATTTTATTTTATTATTATTTTTTTAATTTTACGTATAGAATATACTATTTTTTTTTTCTTTTCAAGTTGTAATATTTTGATAAGAATCTACAAAGATTTCATACTTTTACTTAAAAATATTTCCAAAATAAAGGAATTAAAGAAATAAATGTCGAAATTCGGTCCGTGATTCTGGGCATGCGTAGTCTCATTCTTCTCGATATACACATGGCTTTCTTGCAGATATTTGCCCCATTATTGAATATACACGAATAAATGAAGAAGTGGCTCTCAATTCCAACCCACAACGAATCGCAGCTTGCCTAGTGGTCCGAGTATCGAGCTACCAAGCAGTGGCATTAGGTTCGATCCCCTCCACCGGCTATCATTTTGCTTTCGCTTTTTGTAATTTTATTTTATTATTATTTTTTTAATTTTACGTATTGAATATATTATTTTTTTTTCTTTTCAAGTTGTAATATTTTGATTAGAATCTACAAAGATTTCATACTTTTACTTAAAAATATTTCCAAAATAAAGGAATTAAAGAAATAAATGTCGAAATTCGGTCCGTGATTCTGGGCATGCGTAGTCTCATTCTTCTCGATATACACATGGCTTTCTTGCAGATATTTGCCCCATTATTGAATATACACGAATAAATGAAGAAGTGGCTCTCAATTCCAACCCACAACGAATCGCAGCTTGCCTAGTGGTCCGAGTATCGAGCTACCAAACAGTGGCCTTAGGTTCGATCCCCTCCACCAGCGATCATTTTGCTTTCGCTTTTTGTAATTTTATTTTATTATTATTTTTTTAATTTTACGTATAGAATATACTATTTTTTTTTTCTTTTCAAATTGTAATATTTTGATAAGAATCTACAAAGATTTCATAATTTTACTTAAAAATATTTCCAAAATAAAGGAATTAAAGAAATACATGTCTAAATTTGGTCCGGGATTCTGGGCATGCGTAGTCTCATTCTTCTCGATATACACATGGCTTTCTTGCAGAGATTTGCCCCATTATTGAATATACACGAATAAATGAAGAAGTGGCTCTCAATTCCAACCCACAACGAATCGCAGCTTGCCTAGTGGTCCGAGTATCGAGCTACCAAGCAGTGGCATTAGGTTCGATCCCCTCCACAGGCGATCGTTTCGCATTCGCTTTTTGTAATTTTATTTTATTATTATTTTTTTAATTTTACGTATACAATATACTATTTTTTTTTCTTTTCAAGTTGTAATATTTTGATAAGAATCTACAAAGATTTCATAATTTTACTTAAAAATATTTCCAAAATAAAGGAATTAAAGAAATAAATGTCTAAATTCGGTCCGGGATTCTGGGCATGCGCAGTCTCATTCTTCTCGATATACACATGGCTTTCTTGCAGAGATTTGCCCCATTATTGAATATACAAGAATAAATGAAGAAGTGGCTCTCAATTCCAACCCACAACGAATCGCAGCTTGCCTAGTGGTCCGAGTATCGAGCTACCAAACAGGAGCATTAGGTTCGATCCCCTCCACAGGCGATCGTTTTGCATTCGCTTTTTGTAATTTTATTTTATTATTATTTTTTTAATTTTACGTATAGAATATACTATTTTTTTTTTCTTTTCAAGTTGTAATATTTTGATAAGAATCTACAAAGATTTCATGCTTTTACTTAAAAATATTTCCAAAATAAAGGAATTAAAGAAATAAATGTCTAAATTCGGTCCGGGATTCTGGGCATGCGCAGTCTCATTCTTCTCGATATACACATGGCTTTCTTGCAGAGATTTGCCCCATTATTGAATATACACGAATAAATGAAGAAGTGGCTCTCAATTCCAACCCGCAACGAATCGCAGCTTGCCTAGTGGTCCGAGTATCGAGCTACCAAACAGTGGCATTAGGTTCGATCCCCTCCACCGGCGATCATCTTGCTTTCGCTTTTTGTAATTTTATTTTATTATTATTTTTTTAATTTTACGTATAGAATATACTATTTATTTTTCTTTTCAAGTTGTAATATTTTGATAAGAATCTACAAAGATTTCATACTTTTACTTAAAAATATTTCCAAAATAAAGGAATTAAAGAAATAAATGTCTAAATTCGGTCCGGGATTCTGGGCATGCGCAGTCTCATTCTTCTCGCTATACACATGGCTTTCTTGCAGAGATTTGCCCCATTATTGAATATACACGAATAAATGAAGAAGTGGCTCTCAATTCGAACCCACAACGAATCGCAGCTTGCCTAGTGGTCCGAGTATCGAGCTACCAAACAGTGGCATTAGGTTCGATCCCCTCCACCGGCGATTATTTTGCTTTCGCTTTTTGTAATTTTATTTTATTATTATTTTTTTAATTTTACGTATAGAATATACTATTTTTTTTTTCTTTTCAAGTTGTAATATTTTGATAAGAATCTACAAAGATTTCATACTTTTACTTAAAAATATTTCCAAAATAAAGGAATTAAAGAAATAAATGACTAAATTCGGTCCGGGATTCTGGGCATGCGCAGTCTCATTCTTCTCGATATACACATGGCTTTCTTGCAGAGATTTGCCCCATTAATGAATATACACGAATAAATGAAGAATTGGCTCTCAATTCCAACCCACAACGAATCGCAGCTTGCCTAGTGGTCCGAGTATCGAGCTACCAAGCAGTGGCGTTCGGTTCGATCCCCTCCACCGGCGATCATTTTGCTTTCGCTTTTTGTAATTTTATTTTATTATTATTTTTTTAATTTTACGTATAGAATATACTATTTTTTTTTTTCTTTTCAAATTGTAATATTTTGATAAGAATCTACAAAGATTTCATAATTTTACTTAAAAATATTTCCAAAATAAAGGAATTAAAGAAATACATGTCTAAATTTGGTCCGGGATTCTGGGCATGCGTAGTCTCATTCTTCTCGATATACACATGGCTTTCTTGCAGAGATTAGCCCCATTATTGAATATACACGAATAAATGAAGAAGTGGCTCTCAATTCCAACCCACAACGAATCGCAGCTTGCCTAGTGGTCCGAGTATCGAGCTACCAAGCAGTGGCATTAGGTTCGATCCCCTCCACCGGCGATCATTTTGCTTTCGCTTTTTGTAATTTTATTTTATTATTATTTTTTTAATTTTACGTATTGAATATATTATTTTTTTTTTCTTTTCAAGTTGTAATATTTTGATTAGAATCTACAAAGATTTCATACTTTTACTTAAAAATATTTCCAAAATAAAGGAATTAAAGAAATAAATGTCGAAATTCGGTCCGTGATTCTGGGCATGCGTAGTCTCATTCTTCTCGATATACACATGGCTTTCTTGCAGATATTTGCCCCATTATTGAATATACACGAATAAATGAAGAAGTGGCTCTCAATTCCAACGCACAACGAATCGCAGCTTGCCTAGTGGTCCGAGTATCGAGCTACCAAACAGTGGCATTAGATTCGATCCCCTCCACAGGCGATCGTTTCGCAATCGCTTTTTGTAATTTTATTTTATTATTATTTTTTTAATTTTACGTATACAATATACTATTTTTTTTTCTTTTCAAGTTGTAATATTTTGATAAGAATCTACAAAGATTTCATAATTTTACTTAAAAATATTTCCAAAATAAAGGAATTAAAGAAATAAATGTCTAAATTCGGTCCGGGATTCTGGGCATGCGCAGTATCATTCTTCTCGATATACACATGGCTTTCTTGCAGAGATTTGCCCCATTATTGAATATACAAGAATAAATGAAGAAGTGGCTCTCAATTCCAACCCACAACGAATCGCAGCTTGCCTAGTGGTCCGAGTATCGAGCTACCAAACAGGGGCATTAGGTTCGATCCCCTCCACCGGCGATCGTTTTGCATTCGCTTTTTGTAATTTTATTTTATTATTATTTTTTTAATTTTACGTATACAATATACTATTTTTTTTTCTTTTCAAGTTGTAATATTTTGATAAGAATCTACAAAGATTGCATAATTTTACTTAAAAATATTTCCAAAATAAAGGAATTAAAGAAATAAATGTCTAAATTCGGTCCGGGATTCTGGGCATGCGCAGTCTCATTCTTCTCGATATACACATGGCTTTCTTGCAGAAATTTTCCCCATTATCGAATATACACGAATAAATGAAGAAGTGGCTCTCAATTCCAACCCACAACGAATCGCAGCTTGCCTAGTGGTCCGAGTATGGAGCTACCAAACAGTGGCATTAGGTTCGATCCCCTCCACAGGCGATCGTTTTGCATTCGCTTTTTGTAATTTTATTTTATTATTATTTTTTTTAATTTTACGTATAGAATATACTATTTTTTTTTCTTTTCAAGTTGTAATATTTTGATAAGAATCTACAAAGATTTCATGCTTTTACTTAAAAATATTTCCAAAATAAAGGAATTAAAGAAATAAATGTCTAAATTCGGTCCGGGATTCTGGGCATGCGCAGTCTCATTCTTCTCGATATACACATGGCGTTCTTGCAGAGATTTGCCCCATTATTGAATATACACGAATAAATGAAGAAGTGGCTCTCAATTCCAACCCACAACGAATCGCAGCTTGCCTAGTGGTCCGAGTATCGAGCTACCAAGCAGTGGCGTTCGGTTCGATCCCCTCCACCGGCGATCATTTTGCTTTCGCTTTTTGTAATTTTATTTTATTATTATTTTTTTAATTTTACGTATAGAATATACTATTTTTTTTTCTTTTCAAATTGTAATATTTTGATAAGAATCTACAAAGATTTCATAATTTTACTTAAAAATATTTCCAAAATAAAGGAATTAAAGAAATAAATGTCTAAATTCGGTCCGGGATTCTGGGCATGCGCAGTCTCATTCTTCTCGATATACACATGGCTTTCTTGCAGAGATTTGCCCCATTATTGAATATACACGAATAAATGAAGAAGTGGCTCTCAATTCCAACCCACAACGAATCGCAGCTTGCCTAGTGGTCCGAGTATCGAGCTACCAAGCAGTGGCGTTCGGTTCGATCCCCTCCACCGGCGATCATTTTGCTTTCGCTTTTTGTAATTTTATTTTATTATTATTTTTTTAATTTTACGTATAGAATATACTATTTTTTTTTTCTTTTCAAATTGTAATATTTTGATAAGAATCTACAAAGATTTCATAATTTTACTTAAAAATATTTCCAAAATAAAGGAATTAAAGAAATAAATGTCTAAATTCGGTCCGGGATTCTGGGCATGCGCAGTCTCATTCTTCTCGATATACACATGGCTTTCTTGCAGAGATTTGCCCCATTATTGAATATACACGAATAAATGAAGAAGTGGCTCTCAATTCCAACCCGCAACGAATCGCAGCTTGCCTAGTGGTCCGAGTATCGAGCTACCAAACAGTGGCATTAGGTTCGATCCCCTCCACCGGCGATCATCTTGCTTTCGCTTTTTGTAATTTTATTTTATTATTTTTTTTTTAATTTTACGTATAGAATATACTATTTTTTTTTTCTTTTCAAATTGTAATATTTTGATAAGAATCTACAAAGATTTCATAAATTTACTTAAAAATATTTCCAAAATAAAGGAATTAAAGAAATAAATGTCTAAATTCGGTCCGGGATTCTGGACATGCGCAGTCTCATTCTTCTCGATATACACATGGCTTTCTTGCAGAGATTTGCCCCATTATTGAATATACACGAATAAATGAAGAAGTGGCTCTCAATTCCAACCCACAACGAATCGCAGCTTGCCTAGTGGTCCGAGTATCGAGCTACCAAACAGTGGCATTAGGTTCGATCCCCTCCACCGGCGATCATTTTGCTTTCGCTTTTTGTAATTTTATTTTATTATTATTTTTTTAATTTTACGTATAGAATATACTATTTTTTTTTTCTTTTCAAATTGTAATATTTTGATAAGAATCTACAAAGATTTCATAATTTTACTTAAAAATATTTCCAAAATAAAGGAATTAAAGAAATACATGTCTAAATTTGGTCCGGGATTCTGGGCATGTGTAGTCTCATTCTTCTCGATATACACATGGCTTTCTTGCAGAGATTAGCCCCATTATTGAATATACACGAATAAATGAAGAAGTGGCTCTCAATTCCAACCCACAACGAATCGCAGCTTGCCTAGTGGTCCGAGTATCGAGCTACCAAGCAGTGGCATTAGGTTCGATCCCCTCCACCGGCGATCATTTTGATTTCGCTTTTTGTAATTTTATTTTATTATTATTTTTTTAATTTTACGTATTGAATATATTATTTTTTTTTCTTTTCAAGTTGTAATATTTTGATTAGAATCTACAAAGATTTCATACTTTTACTTAAAAATATTTCCAAAATAAAGGAATTAAAGAAATAAATGTCGAAATTCGGTCCGTGATTCTGGGCATGCGCAGTCTCATTCTTCTCGATATACACATGGCGTTCTTGCAGAGATTTGCCCCATTATTGAATATACACGAATAAATGAAGAAGTGGCTCTCAATTCCAACCCACAACGAATCGCAGCTTGCCTAGTGGTCCGAGTATCGAGCTACCAAGCAGTGGCGTTCGGTTCGATCCCCTCCACCGGCGATCATTTTGCTTTCGCTTTTTGTAATTTGATTTTATTATTATTTTTTTAATTTTACGTATAGAATATACTATTTTTTTTTCTTTTCAAATTGTAATATTTTGATAAGAATCTACAAAGATTTCATAATTTTACTTAAAAATATTTCCAAAATAAAGGAATTAAAGAAATAAATGTCTAAATTCGGTCCGGGATTCTGGGCATGCGCAGTCTCATTCTTCTCGATATACACATGGCTTTCTTGCAGAGATTTGCCCCATTATTGAATATACACGAATAAATGAAGAAGTGGCTCTCAATTCGAACCCACAACGAATCGCAGCTTGCCTAGTGGTCCGAGTATCGAGCTACCAAACAGTGGCATTAGGTTCGATCCCCTCCACCGGCGATCATTTTGCTTTCGCTTTTTGTAATTTTATTTTATTATTATTTTTTTAATTTTACGTATAGAATATACTATTTTTTTTTTCTTTTCAAGTTGTAATATTTTGATAAGAATCTACAAAGATTTCATACTTTTACTTAAAAATATTTCCAAAATAAAGGAATTAAAGAAATAAATGACTAAATTTGGTCCGGGATTCTGGGCATGCGTAGTCTCATTCTTCTCGATATACACATGGCTTTCTTGCAGAGATTAGCCCCATTATTGAATATACACGAATAAATGAAGAAGTGGCTCTCAATTCCAACCCACAACGAATCGCAGCTTGCCTAGTGGTCCGAGTATCGAGCTACCAAGCAGTGGCATTAGGTTCGATCCCCTCCACCGGCGATCATTTTGCTTTCGCTTTTTGTAATTTTACTTTATTATTATTTTTTTTAATTTTACGTATTGAATATATTATTTTTTTTTCTTTTCAAGTTGTAATATTTTGATTAGAATCTACAAAGATTTCATACTTTTACTTAAAAATATTTCCAAAATAAAGGAATTAAAGAAATAAATGTCAAAATTCGGTCCGGGATTCTGGGCATGCGTAGTCTCATTCTTCTCGATATACACATGGCTTTCTTGCAGATATTTGCCCCATTATTGAATATACACGAATAAATGAAGAAGTGGCTCTCAATTCGAACCCACAACGAATCGCAGCTTGCCTAGTGGTCCGAGTATCGAGCTACCAAACAGTGGCATTAGGTTCGATCCCCTCCACAGGCGATCGTTTCGCATTCGCTTTTTGTAATTTTATTTTATTATTATATTTTAATTTTACGTATAGAATATACTATTTTTTTTTCTTTTCAAATTGTAATATTTTGATAAGAATCTACAAAGATTTCATAATTTTACTTAAAAATATTTCCAAAATAAAGGAATTAAAGAAATAAATGTCTAAATTCGGTCCGGGATTCTGGGCATGCGCAGTCTCATTCTTCTCGATATACACATGGCTTTCTTGCAGAGATTTGCCCCATTATTGAATATACACGAATAAATGAAGAAGTGGCTCTCAATTCGAACCCACAACGAATCGCAGCTTGCCTAGTGGTCCGAGTATCGAGCTACCAAACAGTGGCATTAGGTTCGATCCCCTCCACCGGCGATCATTTTGCTTTCGCTTTTTGTAATTTTATTTTATTATTATTTTTTTAATTTTACGTATAGAATATACTATTTTTTTTTTCTTTTCAAGTTGTAATATTTTGATAAGAATCTACAAAGATTTCATACTTTTACTTAAAAATATTTCCAAAATAAAGGAATTAAAGAAATAAATGACTAAATTCGGTCCGGGATTCTGGGCATGCGCAGTCTCATTCTTCTCGATATACACATGGCGTTCTTGCAGAGATTTGCCCCATTATTGAATATACACGAATAAATGAAGAAGTGGCTCTCAATTCCAACCCACAACGAATCGCAGCTTGCCTAGTGGTCCGAGTATCGAGCTACCAAGCAGTGGCGTTCGGTTCGATCCCCTCCACCGGCGATCATTTTGCTTTCGCTTTTTGTAATTTTATTTTATTATTATTTTTTTAATTTTACGTATAGAATATACTATTTTTTTTTTCTTTTCAAATTGTAATATTTTGATAAGAATCTACAAAGATTTCATAATTTTACTTAAAAATATTTCCAAAATAAAGGAATTAAAGAAATACATGTCTAAATTTGGTCCGGGATTCTGGGCATGCGTAGTCTCATTCTTCTCGATATACACATGGCTTTCTTGCAGAGATTAGCCCCATTATTGAATATACACGAATAAATGAAGAAGTGGCTCTCAATTCCAACCCACAACGAATCGCAGCTTGCCTAGTGGTCCGAGTATCGAGCTACCAAGCAGTGGCATTAGGTTCGATCCCCTCCACCGGCGATCATTTTGCTTTCGCTTTTTGTAATTTTATTTTATTATTATTTTTTTAATTTTACGTATTGAATATATTATTTTTTTTTCTTTTCAAGTTGTAATATTTTGATTAGAATCTACAAAGATTTCATACTTTTACTTAAAAGTATTTCCAAAATAAAGGAATTAAAGAAATAAATGTCGAAATTCGGTCCGGGATTCTGGGCATGCGTAGTCTCATTCTTCTCGATATACACATGGCTTTCTTGCAGATATTTGCCCTATTATTGAATATACACGAATAAATGAAGAAGTGGCTCTCAATTCCAACCCACAACGAATCGCAGCTTGCCTAGTGGTCCGAGTATCGAGCTACCAAACAGTGGCATTAGGTTCGATCCCCTCCACAGGCGATCGTTTCGCATTCGCTTTTTGTAATTTTATTTTATTATTATTTTTTTAATTTTACGTATACAATATACTATTTTTTTTTCTTTTCAAGTTGTAATATTTTGATAAGAATCTACAAAGATTTCATAATTTTACTTAAAAATATTTCCAAAATAAAGGAATTAAAGAAATAAATGTCTAAATTCGGTCCGGGATTCTGGGCATGCGCAGTATCATTCTTCTCGATATACACATGGCTTTCTTGCAGAGATTTGCCCCATTATTGAATATACAAGAATAAATGAAGAAGTGGCTCTCAATTCCAACCCACAACGAATCGCAGCTTGCCTAGTGGTCCGAGTATCGAGCTACCAAACAGGGGCATTAGGTTCGATCCCCTCCACCGGCGATCGTTTTGCATTCGCTTTTTGTAATTTTATTTTATTATTATTTTTTTAATTTTACGTATAGAATATACTATTTTTTTTCTTTTCAAGTTGTAATATTTTGATAACAATCTACAAAGATTTCATACTTTTACTTAAAAATATTTCCAAAATAAAGGAATTAAAGAAATAAATGTCTAAATTCGGTCCGGGATTCTGGGCATGCGCAGTCTCATTCTTCTCGATATACACATGGCTTTCTTGCAGAGATTTGCCCCATTATTGAATATACACGAATAAATGAAGAAGTGGCTCTCAATTCCAACCCGCAACGAATCGCAGCTTGCCTAAAGGTCGGAATATCGAGCTACCAAACAGTGGCATTAGGTTCGATCCCCTCCACCGGCGATCATCTTGCTTTCGCTTTTTGTAATTTTATTTTATTATTATTTTTTTAATTTTACGTATTGAATATATTATTTTTTTTTTCTTTTCAAGTTGTAATATTTTGATTAGAATCTACAAAGATTTCATACTTTTACTTAAAAATATTTCCAAAATAAAGGAATTAAAGAAATAAATGTCGAAATTCGGTCCGTGATTCTGGGCATGCGTAGTCTCATTCTTCTCGATATACACATGGCTTTCTTGCAGATATTTGCCCCATTATTGAATATACACGAATAAATGAAGAAGTGGCTCTCAATTCCAACCCACAACGAATCGCAGCTTGCCTAGTGGTCCGAGTATCGAGCTACCAAACAGTGGCATTAGGTTCGATCCCCTCCACAGGCGATCATTTTGCTTTCGCTTTTTGTAATTTTATTTTATTATTATTTTTTTAATTTTACGTATAGAATATACTATTTTTTTTTCTTTTCAAGTTGTAATATTTTGATAAGAATCTACAAAGATTTCATACTTTTACTTAAAAATATTTCCAAAATAAAGGAATTAAAGAAATAAATGTCTAAATTCGGTCCGGGATTCTGGGCATGCGCAGTCTCATTCTTCTCGATATACACATGGCTTTCTTGCAGAGATTTGCCCCATTATTGAATATACACGAATAAATGAAGAAGTGGCTCACAATTCCAACCCACAACGAATCGCAGCTTGCCTAGTGGTCCGAGTATCGAGCTACCAAGCAGTGGCGTTCGGTTCGATCCCCTCCACCGGCGATCATTTTGCTTTCGCTTTTTGTAATTTTATTTTATTATTATTTTTTTAATTTTACGTATAGAATATACTATTTTTTTTTCTTTTCAAATTGTAATATTTTGATAAGAATCTACAAAGATTTCATAATTTTACTTAAAAATATTTCCAAAATAAAGGAATTAAAGAAATACATGTCTAAATTTGGTCCGGGATTCTGGGCATGCGTAGTCTCATTCTTCTCGATATACACATGGCTTTCTTGCAGAGATTAGCCCCATTATTGAATATACACGAATAAATGAAGAAGTGGCTCTCAATTCCAACCCACAACGAATCGCAGCTTGCCTAGTGGTCCGAGTATCGAGCTACCAAGCAGTGGCATTAGGTTCGATCCCCTCCACCGGCGATCATTTTGCTTTCGCTTTTTGTAATTTTATTTTATTATTATTTTTTTAATTTTACGTATTGAATATATTATTTTTTTTTTCTTTTCAAGTTGTAATATTTTGATTAGAATCTACAAAGATTTCATACTTTTACTTAAAAATATTTCCAAAATAAAGGAATTAAAGAAATAAATGTCGAAATTCGGTCCGTGATTCTGGGCATGCGTAGTCTCATTCTTCTCGATATACACATGGCTTTTTTGCAGATATTTGCCCCATTATTGAATATACACGAATAAATGAAGAAGTGGCTCTCAATTCCAACGCACAACGAATCGCAGCTTGCCTAGTGGTCCGAGTATCGAGCTACCAAACAGTGGCATTAGATTCGATAACCTCCACAGGCGATCGTTTCGCATTCGCTTTTTGTAATTTTATTTTATTATTATTTTTTTAATTTTACGTATACAATATACTATTTTTTTTTCTTTTCAAGTTGTAATATTTTGATAAGAATCTACAAAGATTTCATAATTTTACTTAAAAATATTTCCAAAATAAAGGAATTAAAGAAATAAATGTCTAAATTCGGTCCGGGATTCTGGGCATGCGCAGTATCATTCTTCTCGATATACACATGGCTTTCTTGCAGAGATTTGCCCCATTATTGAATATACAAGAATAAATGAAGAAGTGGCTCTCAATTCCAACCCACAACGAATCGCAGCTTGCCTAGTGGTCCGAGTATCGAGCTACCAAACAGGGGCATTAGGTTCGATCCCCTCCACCGGCGATCGTTTTGCATTCGCTTTTTGTAATTTTATTTTATTATTATTTTTTTAATTTTACGTATACAATATACTATTTTTTTTTCTTTTCAAGTTGTAATATTTTGATAAGAATCTACAAAGATTTCATAATTTTACTTAAAAATATTTCCAAAATAAAGGAATTAAAGAAATAAATGTCTAAATTCGGTCCGGGATTCTGGGCATGCGCAGTCTCATTCTTCTCGATATACACATGGCTTTCTTGCAGAAATTTGCCCCATTATCGAATATACACGAATAAATGAAGAAGTGGCTCTCAATTCCAACCCACAACGAATCGCAGCTTGCCTAGTGGTCCGAGTATCGAGCTACCAAACAGTGGCATTAGGTTCGATCCCCTCCACAGGCGATCGTTTTGCATTCGCTTTTTGTAATTTTATTTTATTATTATTTTTTTTAATTTTACGTATAGAATATACTATTTTTTTTTCTTTTCAAGTTGTAATATTTTGATAAGAATCTACAAAGATTTCATGCTTTTACTTAAAAATATTTCCAAAATAAAGGAATTAAAGAAATAAATGTCTAAATTCGGTCCGGGATTCTGGGCATGCGCAGTCTCATTCTTCTCGATATACACATGGCTTTCTTGCAGAGATTTGCCCCATTATTGAATATACACGAATAAATGAAGAAGTGGCTCTCAATTCCAACCCGCAACGAATCGCAGCTTGCCTAGTGGTCCGAGTATCGAGCTACCAAACAGTGGCATTAGGTTCGATCCCCTCCACCGGCGATCATCTTGCTTTCGCTTTTTGTAATTTTATTTTATTATTATTTTTTTAATTTTACGTATAGAATATACTATTTTTTTTTCTTTTCAAATTGTAATATTTTGATAAGAATCTACAAAGATTTCATAATTTTACTTAAAAATATTTCCAAAATAAAGGAATTAAAGAAATAAATGTCTAAATTCGGTCCGGGATTCTGGGCATGCGCAGTCTCATTCTTCTCGATATACACATGGCTTTCTTGCAGAGATTTGCCCCATTATTGAATATACACGAATAAATGAAGAAGTGGCTCTCAATTCCAACCCACAACGAATCGCAGCTTGCCTAGTGGTCCGAGTATCGAGCTACCAAACAGTGGCATTAGGTTCGATCCCCTCCACCGGCGATCATTTTGCTTTCGCTTTTTGTAATTTTATTTTATTATTATTTTTTTAATTTTACGTATAGAATATACTATTTTTTTTTTCTTTTCAAATTGTAATATTTTGATAAGAATCTACAAAGATTTCATAATTTTACTTAAAAATATTTGCAAAATAAAGGAATTAAAGAAATACATGTCTAAATTTGGTCCGGGATTCTGGGCATGTGTAGTCTCATTCTTCTCAATATACACATGGCTTTCTTGCAGAGATTAGCCCCATTATTGAATATACACGAATAAATGAAGAAGTGGCTCTCAATTCCAACCCACAACGAATCGCAGCTTGCCTAGTGGTCCGAGTATCGAGCTACCAAGCAGTGGCATTAGGTTCGATCCCCTCCACCGGCGATCATTTTGCTTTCGCTTTTTGTAATTTTATTTTATTATTATTTTTTTAATTTTACGTATTGAATATATTATTTTTTTTTTCTTTTCAAGTTGTAATATTTTGATTAGAATCTACAAAGATTTCATACTTTTACTTAAAAATATTTCCAAAATAAAGGAATTAAAGAAATAAATGTCGAAATTCGGTCCGTGATTCTGGGCATGCGCAGTCTCATTCTTCTCGATATACACATGGCGTTCTTGCAGAGATTTGCCCCATTATTGAATATACACGAATAAATGAAGAAGTGGCTCTCAATTCCAACCCACAACGAATCGCAGCTTGCCTAGTGGTCCGAGTATCGAGCTACCAAGCAGTGGCGTTCGGTTCGATCCCCTCCACCGGCGATCATTTTGCTTTCGCTTTTTGTAATTTTATTTTATTATTATTTTTTTAATTTTACGTATAGAATATACTATTTTTTTTTTCTTTTCAAATTGTAATATTTTGATAAGAATCTACAAAGATTTCATAATTTTACTTAAAAATATTTCCAAAATAAAGGAATTAAAGAAATAAATGTCTAAATTCGGTCCGGGATTCTGGGCATGCGCAGTCTCATTCTTCTCGATATACACATGGCTTTCTTGCAGAGATTTGCCCCATTATTGAATATACACGAATAAATGAAGAAGTGGCTCTCAATTCCAACCCACAACGAAACGCAGCTTGCCTAGTGGTCCGAGTATCGAGCTACCAAGCAGTGGCATTAGGTTCGATCCCCTCCACCGGCGATCATTTTGCTTTCGCTTTTTGTAATTTTATTTTATTATTATTTTTTTAATTTTACGTATAGAATATACTATTTTTTTTTTCTTTTCAAGTTGTAATATTTTGATAAGAATCTACAAAGATTTCATACTTTTACTTAAAAATATTTCCAAAATAAAGGAATTAAAGAAATAAATGACTAAACTCGGTCCGGGATTCTGGGCATGCGCAGTCTCATTCTTCTCGATATACACATGGCTTTCTTGCAGAAATTTGCCCCATTATCGAATATACACGAATAAATGAAGAAGTGGCTCTCAATTCCAACCCACAACGAATCGCAGCTTGCCTAGTGGTCCGAGTATCGAGCTACCAAACAGTGGCATTAGGTTCGATCCCCTCCACAGGCGATCGTTTTGCATTCGCTTTTTGTAATTTTATTTTATTATTATTTTTTTAATTTTACGTATAGAATATACTATTTTTTTTTCTTTTCAAGTTGTAATATTTTGATAAGAATCTACAAAGATTTCATACTTTTACTTAAAAATATTTCCAAAATAAATGAATTAAAGAAATAAATGACTAAATTCGGTCCGGGATTCTGGGCATGCGCAGTCTCATTCTTCTCGATATACACATGGCTTTCTTGCAGAGATTTGCCCCATTTTTGAATATACACGAATAAATGAAGAAGTGGCTCTCAATTCCAACCCACAACGAATCGCAGCTTGCCTAGTGGTCCGAGTATCGAGCTACCAAGCAGTGGCCTTCGGTTCGATCCCCTCCACCGGCGATCATTTTGCTTTCGCTTTTTGTAATTTTATTTTATTATTATTTTTTTAATTTTACGTATAGAATATACTATTTTTTTTTTCTTTTCAAATTGTAATATTTTGATAAGAATCTACAAAGATTTCATAATTTTACTTAAAAATATTTCCAAAATAAAGGAATTAAAGAAATAAATGTCTAAATTCGGTCCGGGATTCTGGGCATGCGCAGTCTCATTCTTCTCGATATACACATGGCTTTCTTGCAGAGATTTGCCCCATTATTGAATATACACGAATAAATGAAGAAGTGGCTCTCAATTCCAACCCACAACGAATCGCAGCTTGCCTAGTGGTCCGAGTATCGAGCTACCAAGCAGTGGCGTTCGGTTCGATCCCCTCCACCGGCGATCATTTTGCTTTCGCTTTTTGTAATTTTATTTTATTATTATTTTTTTAATTTTACGTATAGAATATACTATTTTTTTTTTCTTTTCAAATTGTAATATTTTGATAAGAATCTACAAAGATTTCATAATTTTACTTAAAAATATTTCCAAAATAAAGGAATTAAAGAAATAAATGTCTAAATTCGGTCCGGGATTCTGGGCATGCGCAGTCTCATTCTTCTCGATATACACATGGCTTTCTTGCAGATATTTGCCCCATTATTGAATATACACGAATAAATGAAGAAGTGGCTCTCAATTCCAACCCACAACGAATCGCAGCTTGCCTAGTGGTCCGAGTATCGAGCTACCAAACAGTGGCATTAGATTCGATCCCCTCCACAGGCGATCGTTTCGCATTCGCTTTTTGTAATTTTATTTTATTATTATTTTTTTAATTTTACGTATACAATATACTATTTTTTTTTCTTTTCAAGTTGTAATATTTTGATAAGAATCTACAAAGATTTCATAATTTTACTTAAAAATATTTCCAAAATAAAGGAATTAAAGAAATAAATGTCTAAATTCGGTCCGGGATTCTGGGCATGCGCAGTCTCATTCTTCTCGATATACACATGGCTTTCTTGCAGAGATTTGCCCCATTATTGAATATACAAGAATAAATGAAGAAGTGGCTCTCAATTCCAACCCACAACGAATCGCAGCTTGCCTAGTGGTCCGAGTATCGAGCTACCAAACAGTGGCATTAGGTTCGATCCCCTCCACCGGCGATCATTTTGCTTTCGCTTTTTGTAATTTTATTTTATTATTATTTTTTTAATTTTACGTATAGAATATACTATTTTTTTTTTCTTTTCAAGTTGTAATATTTTGATAAGAATCTACAAAGATTTCATACTTTTACTTAAAAATATTTCCAAAATAAAGGAATTAAAGAAATAAATGACTAAATTCGGTCCGGGATTCTGGGCATGCGCAGTCTCATTCTTCTCGATATACACATGGCTTTCTTGCAGAGATTTGCCCCATTTTTGAATATACACGAATAAATGAAGAAGTGGCTCTCAATTCCAACCCACAACGAATCGCAGCTTGCCTAGTGGTCCGAGTATCGAGCTACCAAGCAGTGGCCTTCGGTTCGATCCCCTCCACCGGCGATCATTTTGCTTTCGCTTTTTGTAATTTTATTTTATTATTATTTTTTTAATTTTACGTATAGAATATACTATTTTTTTTTTCTTTTCAAATTGTAATATTTTGATAAGAATCTACAAAGATTTCATAATTTTACTTAAAAATATTTCCAAAATAAAGGAATTAAAGAAATAAATGTCTAAATTCGGTCCGGGATTCTGGGCATGCGCAGTCTCATTCTTCTCGATATACACATGGCTTTCTTGCAGAGATTTGCCCCATTATTGAATATACACGAATAAATGAAGAAGTGGCTCTCAATTCCAACCCACAACGAATCGCAGCTTGCCTAGTGGTCCGAGTATCGAGCTACCAAGCAGTGGCATTAGGTTCGATCCCCTCCACCGGCGATCGTTTTGCATTCGCTTTTTGTAATTTTATTTTATTATTATTTTTTTAATTTTACGTATACAATATACTATTTTTTTTTTTCTTTTCAAGTTGTAATATTTTGATAAGAATCTACAAAGATTTCATAATTTTACTTAAAAATATTTCCAAAATAAAGGAATTAAAGAAATAAATGTCTAAATTCGGTCCGGGATTCTGGGCATGCGCAGTCTCATTCTTCTCGATATACACATGGCTTTCTTGCAGAGATTTGCCCCATTATTGAATATACACGAATAAATGAGGAAGTGGCTCTCAATTCCAACCCACAACGAATCGCAGCTTGCCTAGTGGTCCGAGTATCGAGCTACCAAGCAGTGGCGTTCGGTTCGATCCCCTCCACCGGCGATCATTTTGCTTTCGCTTTTTGTAATTTTATTTTATTATTATTTTTTTAATTTTACGTATAGAATATACTATTTTTTTTTCTTTTCAAATTGTAATATTTTGATAAGAATCTACAAAGATTTCATAATTTTACTTAAAAATATTTCCAAAATAAAGGAATTAAAGAAATAAATGTCTAAATTCGGTCCGGGATTCTGGGCATGCGCAGTATCATTCTTCTCGATATACACATGGCTTTCTTGCAGAGATTTGCCCCATTATTGAATATACACGAATAAATGAAGAAGTGGCTCTCAATTCCAACCCACAACGAATCGCAGCTTGCCTAGTGGTCCGAGTATCGAGCTACCAAACAGGGGCATTAGGTTCGATCCCCTCCACCGGCGATCGTTTTGCATTCGCTTTTTGTAATTTTATTTTATTATTATTTTTTTAATTTTACGTATACAATATACTATTTTTTTTTCTTTTCAAGTTGTAATATTTTGATAAGAATCTACAAAGATTTCATAATTTTACTTAAAAATATTTCCAAAATAAAGGAATTAAAGAAATAAATGTCTAAATTCGGTCCGGGATTCTGGGCATGCGCAGTCTCATTCTTCTCGATATACACATGGCTTTCTTGCAGAGATTTGCCCCATTATTGAATATACACGAATAAATGAAGAAGTGGCTCTCAATTCCAACCCACAACGAATCGCAGCTTGCCTAGTGGTCCGAGTATCGAGCTACCAAGCAGTGGCGTTCGGTTCGATCCCCTCCACCGGCGATCATTTTGCTTTCGCTTTTTGTAATTTTATTTTATTATTATTTTTTTAATTTTACGTATAGAATATACTATTTTTTTTTTCTTTTCAAATTGTAATATTTTGATAAGAATCTACAAAGATTTCATAATTTTACTTAAAAATATTTCCAAAATAAAGGAATTAAAGAAATAAATGTCTAAATTCGGTCCGGGATTCTGGGCATGCGCAGTCTCATTCTTCTCGATATACACATGGCTTTCTTGCAGAGATTTGCCCCATTATTGAATATACACGAATAAATGAAGAAGTGGCTCTCAATTCCAACCCGCAACGAATCGCAGCTTGCCTAGTGGTCCGAGTATCGAGCTACCAAACAGTGGCATTAGGTTCGATCCCCTCCACCGGCGATCATCTTGCTTTCGCTTTTTGTAATTTTATTTTATTATTATTTTTTTAATTTTACGTATAAATTTTACTATTTTTTTTTCTTTTCAAGTTGTAATATTTTGATAAGAATCTACAAAGATTTCATACTTTTACTTAAAAATATTTCCAAAATAAAGGAATTAAAGAAATAAATGTCTAAATTCGGTCCGGGATTCCGGGCATGCGCAGTCTCATTCTTCTCGATATACACATGGCTTTCTTGCAGAGATTTGCCCCATTATTGAATATACACGAATAAATGAAGAAGTGGCTCTCAATTCGAACCCACAACGAATCGCAGCTTGCCTAGTGGTCCGAGTATCGAGCTACCAAACAGTGGCATTAGGTTCGATCCCCTCCACCGGCGATCATTTTGCTTTCGCTTTTTGTAATTTTATTTTATTATTATTTTTTTAATTTTACGTATAGAATATACTATTTTTTTTTTCTTTTCAAGTTGTAATATTTTGATAAGAATCTACAAAGATTTCATACTTTTACTTAAAAATATTTCCAAAATAAAGGAATTAAAGAAATAAATGACTAAATTCGGTCCGGGATTCTGGGCATGCGCAGTATCATTCTTCTCGATATACACATGGCTTTCTTGCAGAGATTTGCCCCATTATTGAATATACACGAATAAATGAAGAAGTGGCTCTCAATTCCAACCCACAACGAATCGCAGCTTGCCTAGTGGTCCGAGTATCGAGCTACCAAGCAGTGGCGTTCGGTTCGATCCCCTCCACCGGCGATCATTTTGCTTTCGCTTTTTGTAATTTTATTTTATTATTATTTTTTTAATTTTACGTATAGAATATACTATTTTTTTTTTCTTTTCAAATTTTAATATTTTGATAAGAATCTACAAAGATTTCATAATTTTACTTAAAAATATTTCCAAAATAAAGGAATTAAAGAAATAAATGTCTAAATTCGGTCCGGGATTCTGGGCATGCGCAGTATCATTCTTCTCGATATACACATGGCTTTCTTGCAGAGATTTGCCCCATTATTGAATATACACGAATAAATGAAGAAGTGGCTCTCAATTCCAACCCACAACGAATCGCAGCTTGCCTAGTGGTCCGAGTATCGAGCTACCAAACAGGGGCATTAGGTTCGATCCCCTCCACCGGCGATCGTTTTGCATTCGCTTTTTGTAATTTTATTTTATTATTATTTTTTTAATTTTACGTATACAATATACTATTTTTTTTTCTTTTCAAGTTGTAATATTTTGATAAGAATCTACAAAGATTTCATAATTTTACTTAAAAATATTTCCAAAATAAAGGAATTAAAGAAATAAATGTCTAAATTCGGTCCGGGATTCTGGGCATGCGCAGTCTCATTCTTCTCGATATACACATGGCTTTCTTGCAGAGATTTGCCCCATTATTGAATATACACGAATAAATGAAGAAGTGGCTCTCAATTCCAACCCACAACGAATCGCAGCTTGCCTAGTGGTCCGAGTATCGAGCTACCAAGCAGTGGCGTTCGGTTCGATCCCCTCCACCGGCGATCATTTTGCTTTCGCTATTTATAATTTTATTTTATTATTATTTTTTTAATTTTACGTATAGAATATACTATTTTTTTTTCTTTTCAAATTGTAATATTTTGATAAGAATCTACAAAGATTTCATAATTTTACTTAAAAATATTTCCAAAATAAAGGAATTAAAGAAATAAATGTCTAAATTCGGTCCGGGATTCTGGGCATGCGCAGTCTCATTCTTCTCGATATACACATGGCTTTCTTGCAGAGATTTGCCCCATTATTGAATATACACGAATAAATGAAGAAGTGGCTCTCAATTCCAACCCGCAACGAATCGCAGCTTGCCTAGTGGTCCGAGTATCGAGCTACCAAACAGTGGCATTAGGTTCGATCCCCTCCACCGGCGATCATCTTGCTTTCGCTTTTTGTAATTTTATTTTATTATTATTTTTTTAATTTTACGTATAAATTTTACTATTTTTTTTTCTTTTCAAGTTGTAATATTTTGATAAGAATCTACAAAGATTTCATACTTTTACTTAAAAATATTTCCAAAATAAAGGAATTAAAGAAATAAATGTCTAAATTCGGTCCGGGATTCTGGGCATGCGCAGTCTCATTCTTCTCGATATACACATGGCTTTCTTGCAGAGATTTGCCCCATTATTGAATATACACGAATAAATGAAGAAGTGGCTCTCAATTCGAACCCACAACGAATCGCAGCTTGCCTAGTGGTCCGAGTATCGAGCTACCAAACAGTGGCATTAGGTTCGATCCCCTCCACCGGCGATCATTTTGCTTTCGCTTTTTGTAATTTTATTTTATTATTATTTTTTTAATTTTACGTATAGAATATACTATTTTTTTTTTCTTTTCAAGTTGTAATATTTTGATAAGAATCTACAAAGATTTCATACTTTTACTTAAAAATATTTCCAAAATAAAGGAATTAAAGAAATAAATGACTAAATTCGGTCCGGGATTCTGAGCATGCGCAGTCTCATTCTTCTCGATATACACATGGCGTTCTTGCAGAGATTTGCCCCATTATTGAATATACACGAATAAATGAAGAAGTGGCTCTCAATTCCAACCCACAACGAATCGCAGCTTGCCTAGTGGTCCGAGTATCGAGCTACCAAGCAGTGGCGTTCGGTTCGATCCCCTCCACCGGCGATCATTTTGCTTTCGCTTTTTGTAATTTTATTTTATTATTATTTTTTTAATTTTACGTATAGAATATACTATTTTTTTTTTTCTTTTCAAATTGTAATATTTTGATAAGAATCTACAAAGATTTCATAATTTTACTTAAAAATATTTCCAAAATAAAGGAATTAAAGAAATAAATGTCTAAATTCGGTCCGGGATTCTGGGCATGCGCAGTCTCATTCTTCTCGATATACACATGGCTTTCTTGCAGAGATTTGCCCCATTATTGAATATACACGAATAAATGAAGAAGTGGCTCTCAATTCCAACCCACAACGAATCGCAGCTTGCCTAGTGGTCCGAGTATCGAGCTACCAAGCAGTGGCGTTCGGTTCGATCCCCTCCACCGGCGATCATTTTGCTTTCGCTTTTTGTAATTTTATTTTATTATTATTTTTTTAATTTTACGTATAGAATATACTATTTTTTTTTTCTTTTCAAATTGTAATATTTTGATAAGAATCTACAAAGATTGCATAATTTTACTTAAAAATATTTCCAAAATAAAGGAATTAAAGAAATAAATGTCTAAATTCGGTCCGGGATTCTGGGCATGCGCAGTCTCATTCTTCTCGATATACACATGGCTTTCTTGCAGAGATTTGCCCCATTATTGAATATACACGAATAAATGAAGAAGTGGCTCTCAATTCGAACCCACAACGAATCGCAGCTTGCCTAGTGGTCCGAGTATCGAGCTACCAAACAGTGGCATTAGGTTCGATCCCCTCCACCGGCGATCATTTTGCTTTCGCTTTTTGTAATTTTATTTTATTATTATTTTTTTAATTTTACGTATAGAATATACTATTTTTTTTTTCTTTTCAAGTTGTAATATTTTGATAAGAATCTACAAAGATTTCATACTTTTACTTAAAAATATTTCCAAAATAAAGGAATTAAAGAAATAAATGACTAAATTCGGTCCGGGATTCTGGGCATGCGCAGTCTCATTCTTCTCGATATACACATGGCTTTCTTGCAGAGATTTGCCCCATTTTTGAATATACACGAATAAATGAAGAAGTGGCTCTCAATTCCAACCCACAACGAATCGCAGCTTGCCTAGTGGTCCGAGTATCGAGCTACCAAGCAGTGGCCTTCGGTTCGATCCCCTCCACCGGCGATCATTTTGCTTTCGCTTTTTGTATTTTTATTTTATTATTATTTTTTTAATTTTACGTATAGAATATACTATTTTTTTTTTCTTTTCAAATTGTAATATTTTGATAAGAATCTACAAAGATTTCATAATTTTACTTAAAAATATTTCCAAAATAAAGGAATTAAAGAAATAAATGTCTAAATTCGGTCCGGGATTCTGGGCATGCGCAGTCTCATTCTTCTCGATATACACATGGCTTTCTTGCAGAGATTTGCCCCATTATTGAATATACACGAATAAATGAAGAAGTGGCTCTCAATTCCAACCCACAACGAATCGCAGCTTGCCTAGTGGTCCGAGTATCGAGCTACCAAGCAGTGGCCTTCGGTTCGATCCCCTCCACCGGCGATCATTTTGCTTTCGCTTTTTGTAATTTTATTTTATTATTATTTTTTTAATTTTACGTATAGAATATACTATTTTTTTTTCTTTTCAAGTTGTAATATTTTGATAAGAATCTACAAAGATTTCATACTTTTACTTAAAAATATTTCCAAAATAAAGGAATTAAAGAAATAAATGACTAAATTCGGTCCGGGATTCTGGGCATGCGCAGTCTCATTCTTCTCGATATACACATGGCTTTCTTGCAGAGATTTGCCCCATTATTGAATATACACGAATAAATGAAGAAGTGGCTCTCAATTCCAACCCACAACGAATCGCAGTTTGCCTAGTGGTCCGAGTATCGAGCTACCAAGCAGTGGCGTTCGGTTCGATCCACTCCACCGGCGATCATTTTGCTTTCGCTTTTTGTAATTTTATTTTATTATTATTTTTTTAATTTTACGTATAGAATATACTATTTTTTTTTCTTTTCAAATTGTAATATTTTGATAAGAATCTACAAAGATTTCATAATTTTACTTAAAAATATTTCCAAAATAAAGGAATTAAAGAAATAAATGTCTAAATTCGGTCCGGGATTCTGGGCATGCGCAGTCTCATTCTTTTCGATATACACATGGCTTTCTTGCAGAGATTTGCCCCATTATTGAATATACACGAATAAATGAAGAAGTAGCTCTCAATTCCAACCCACAACGAATCGCAGCTTGCCTAGTGGTCCGAGTATCGAGCTACCAAGCAGTGGCGTTCGGTTCGATCCCCTCCACCGGCGATCATTTTGCTTTCGCTTTTTGTAATTTTATTTTATTATTATTTTTTTAATTTTACGTATAGAATATACTATTTTTTTTTTCTTTTCAAATTGTAATATTTTGATAAGAATCTACAAAGATTTCATAATTTTACTTAAAAATATTTCCAAAATAAAGGAATTAAAGAAATAAATGTCTAAATTCGGTCCGGGATTCTGGGCATGCGCAGTCTCATTCTTCTCGATATACACATGGCTTTCTTGCAGAGATTTGCCCCATTATTGAATATACACGAATAAATGAAGAAGTGGCTCTCAATTCCAACCCGCAACGAATCGCAGCTTGCCTAGTGGTCCGAGTATCGAGCTACCAAACAGTGGCATTAGGTTCGATCCCCTCCACCGGCGATCATTTTGCGTTCGCTTTTTGTAATTTTATTTTATTATTATTTTTTTAATTTTACGTATAGAATATACTATTTTTTTTTTCTTTTCAAATTGTAATATTTTGATAAGAATCTACAAAGATTTCATAATTTTACTTAAAAATATTTCCAAAATAAAGGAATTAAAGAAATAAATGTCTAAATTCGGTCCGGGATTCTGGGCATGCGCAGTCTCATTCTTCTCGATATACACATGGCTTTCTTGCAGAGATTTGCCCCATTATTGAATATACACGAATAAATGAAGAAGTGGCTCTCAATTCCAACCCACAACGAATCGCAGCTTGCCTAGTGGTCCGAGTATCGAGCTACCAAGCAGTGGCGTTCGATTCGATCCCCTCCACCGGCGATCATTTTGCTTTCGCTTTTTGTAATTTTATTTTATTATTATTTTTTTAATTTTACGTATAGAATATACTATTTTTTTTTTTTCAAATTGTAATATTTTGATAAGAATCTACAAAGATTTCATAATTTTACTTAAAAATATTTCCAAAATAAAGGAATTAAAGAAATACATGTTTAAATTTGGTCCGGGATTCTGGGCATGCGTAGTCTCATTCTTCTCGATATACACATGGCTTTCTTGCAGAGATTAGCCCCATTATTGAATATACACGAATAAATGAAGAAGTGGCTCTCAATTCCAACCCACAACGAATCGCAGCTTGCCTAGTGGTCCGAGTATCGAGCTACCAAGCAGTGGCATTAGGTTCGATCCCCTCCACCGGCGATCATTTTGCTTTCGCTTTTTGTAATTTTATTTTATTATTATTTTTTTAATTTTACGTATTGAATATAATATTTTTTTTTCTTTTCAAGTTGTAATATTTTGATTAGAATCTACAAAGATTTCATAATTTTACTTAAAAATATTTCCAAAATAAAGGAATTAAAGAAATAAATGTCTAAATTCGGTCCGGGATTCTGGGCATGCGCAGTCTCATTCTTCTCGATATACACATGGCTTTCTTGCAGAGATTTGCCCCATTATTGAATATACAAGAATAAATGAAGAAGTGGCTCTCAATTCCAACCCACAACGAATCGCAGCTTGCCTAGTGGTCCGAGTATCGAGCTACCAAACAGGGGCGTTAGGTTCGATCCCCTCCACCGGCGATCATTTTGCTTTCGCTTTTTGTAATTTTATTTTATTATTATTTTTTTAATTTTACGTATAGAATATACTATTTTTTTTTCTTTTCAAGTTGTAATATTTTGATAAGAATCTACTAAGATTTCATACTTTTACTTAAAAATATTTCCAAAATAAAGGAATTAAAGAAATAAATGACTAAATTCGGTCCGGGATTCTGGGCATGCGCAGTCTCATTCTTCTCGATATACACATGGCTTTCTTGCAGAGATTTGCCCCATTATTGAATATACACGAATAAATGAAGAAGTGGCTCTCAATTCCAACCCACAACGAATCGCAGTTTGCCTAGTGGTCCGAGTATCGAGCTACCAAGCAGTGGCGTTCGGTTCGATCCACTCCACCGGCGATCATTTTGCTTTCGCTTTTTGTAATTTTATTTTATTATTATTTTTTTTAATTTTACGTATAGAATATACTATTTTTTTTTCTTTTCAAATTGTAATATTTTGATAAGAATCTACAAAGATTTCATAATTTTACTTAAAAATATTTCCAAAATAAAGGAATTAAAGAAATAAATGTCTAAATTCGGTCCGGGATTCTGGGCATGCGCAGTCTCATTCTTTTCGATATACAAATGGCTTTCTTGCAGAGATTTGCCCCATTATTGAATATACACGAATAAATGAAGAAGTAGCTCTCAATTCCAACCCACAACGAATCGCAGCTTGCCTAGTGGTCCGAGTATCGAGCTACCAAGCAGTGGCGTTCGGTTCGATCCCCTCCACCGGCGATCATTTTGCTTTCGCTTTTTGTAATTTTATTTTATTATTATTTTTTTAATTTTACGTATAGAATATACTATTTTTTTTTTCTTTTCAAATTGTAATATTTTGATAAGAATCTACAAAGATTTCATAATTTTACTTAAAAATATTTCCAAAATAAAGGAATTAAAGAAATAAATGTCTAAATTCGGTCCGGGATTCTGGGCATGCGCAGTCTCATTCTTCTCGATATACACATGGCTTTCTTGCAGAGATTTGCCCCATTATTGAATATACACGAATAAATGAAGAAGTGGCTCTCAATTCCAACCCGCAACGAATCGCAGCTTGCCTAGTGGTCCGAGTATCGAGCTACCAAACAGTGGCATTAGGTTCGATCCCCTCCACCGGCGATCATTTTGCGTTCGCTTTTTGTAATTTTATTTTATTATTATTTTTTTAATTTTACGTATAGAATATACTATTTTTTTTTTCTTTTCAAATTGTAATATTTTGATAAGAATCTACAAAGATTTCATAATTTTACTTAAAAATATTTCCAAAATAAAGGAATTAAAGAAATAAATGTCTAAATTCGGTCCGGGATTCTGGGCATGCGCAGTCTCATTCTTCTCGATATACACATGGCTTTCTTGCAGAGATTTGCCCCATTATTGAATATACACGAATAAATGAAGAAGTGGCTCTCAATTCCAACCCACAACGAATCGCAGCTTGCCTAGTGGTCCGAGTATCGAGCTACCAAGCAGTGGCGTTCGATTCGATCCCCTCCACCGGCGATCATTTTGCTTTCGCTTTTTGTAATTTTATTTTATTATTATTTTTTTAATTTTACGTATAGAATATACTATTTTTTTTTCTTTTCAAATTGTAATATTTTGATAAGAATCTACAAAGATTTCATAATTTTACTTAAAAATATTTCCAAAATAAAGGAATTAAAGAAATACATGTTTAAATTTGGTCCGGGATTCTGGGCATGCGTAGTCTCATTCTTCTCGATATACACATGGCTTTCTTGCAGAGATTAGCCCCATTATTGAATATACACGAATAAATGAAGAAGTGGCTCTCAATTCCAACCCACAACGAATCGCAGCTTGCCTAGTGGTCCGAGTATCGAGCTACCAAGCAGTGGCATTAGGTTCGATCCCCTCCACCGGCGATCATTTTGCTTTCGCTTTTTGTAATTTTATTTTATTATTATTTTTTTAATTTTACGTATAGAATATACTATTTTTTTTTCTTTTCAAGTTGTAATATTTTGATAAGAATCTACAAAGATTTCATACTTTTACTTAAAAATATTTCCAAAATAAAGGAATTAAAGAAATAAATGTCTAAATTCGGTCCGGGATTCTGGGCATGCGCAGTCTCATTCTTCTCGATATACACATGGCTTTCTTGCAGAGATTTGCCCCATTATTGAATATACACGAATAAATGAAGAAGTGGCTCTCAATTCCAACCCACAACGAATCGCAGCTTGCCTAGTGGTCCGAGTATCGAGCTACCAAACAGTGGCATTAGGTTCGATCCCCTCCACAGGCGATCGTTTTGCATTCGCTTTTTGTAATTTTATTTTATTATTATTTTTTTAATTTTACGTATACAATATACTATTTTTTTTTCTTTTCAAGTTGTAATATTTTGATAAGAATCTACAAAGATTTCATAATTTTACTTAAAAATATTTCCAAAATAAAGGAATTAAAGAAATAAATGTCTAAATTCGGTCCAGGATTCTGGGCATGCGCAGTCTCATTCTTCTCGATATACACATGGCTTTCTTGCAGAAATTTGCCCCATTATCGAATATACACGAATAAATGAAGAAGTGGCTCTCAATTCCAACCCACAACGAATCGCAGCTTGCCTAGTGGTCCGAGTATCGAGCTACCAAACAGTGGCATTAGGTTCGATCCCCTCCACAGGCGATCGTTTTGCATTCGCTTTTTGTAATTTTATTTTATTATTATTTTTTTAATTTTACGTATACAATATACCATTTTTTTTTCTTTTCAAGTTGTAATATTTTGATAAGAATCTACAAAGATTTCATACTTTTTCTGAAAAATATTTCGAAAATAAAGGAATTAAAGAAATAAATGTCTAAATTCGGTCCGGGATTCTGGGCATGCGCAGTCTCATTCTTCTCGATATACACATGGCTTTCTTGCAGAAATTTGCCCCATTATCGAATATACACGAATAAAGGAAGAAGTGGCTCTCAATTCCAACCCACAACGAATCGCAGCTTGCCTAGTGGTCCGAGTATCGAGCTACCAAACAGTGGCATTAGGTTCGATCCCCTCCACCGGCGATCGTTTTGCATTCGCTTTTTGTAATTTTATTTTATTATTATTTTTTTAATTTTACGTATAGAATATACTATTTTTTTTTTCTTTTCAAGTTGTAATATTTTGATAAGAATCTACAAAGATTTCATAATTTTACTTAAAAATATTTCCAAAATAAAGGAATTAAAGAAATAAATGTCTAAATTCGGTCCGGGATTCTGGGCATGCGCAGTCTCATTCTTCTCGATATACACATGGCTTTCTTGCAGAGATTTGCCCCATTATTGAATATACACGAATAAATGAAGAAGTGGCTCTCAATTCCAACCCACAACGAATCGCAGCTTGCCTAGTGGTCCGAGTATCGAGCTACCAAACAGTGGCATTAGGTTCGATCCCCTCCACCGGCGATCGTTTTGCTTTCGCTTTTTGTAATTTTATTTTATTATTATTTTTTTAATTTTACGTATAGAATATACTATTTTTTTTTCTTTTCAAGTTGTAATATTTTGATAAGAATCTACAAAGATTTCATACTTTTACTGAAAAATATTACGAAAATAAAGGAATTAAAGAAATAAATGTCTAAATTCGGTCCGGGATTCTGGGCATCGCAGTCTCATTCTTCTCGATATACACATGGCTTTCTTGCAGAGATTTGCCCCATTATTGAATATACACGAATAAATGAAGAAGTGGCTCTCAATTCCAACCCACAACGAATCGAAGCTTGCCTAGTGGTCCGAGTATCGAGCTACCAAACAGTGGCATTAGGTTCGATCCCCTCCACCGGCGATCGTTTTGCTTTCGCTTTTTGTAATTTTATTTTATTATTATTTTTTTAATTTTACGTATAGAATATACTATTTTTTTTTCTTTTCAAGTTGTAATATTTTGATAAGAATCTACAAAGATTTCATACTTTTACTTAAAAATATTTCCAAAATAAAGGAATTAAAGAAATAAATGTCTAAATTCGGTCCGGGATTCTGGGCATGCGCAGTCTCATTCTTCTCGATATACACATGGCTTTCTTGCAGAGATTTGCCCCATTATTGAATATACACGAATAAATGAAGAAGTGGCTCTCAATTCCAACGCACAACGAATCGCAGCTTACCTAGTGGTCCGAGTATCGAGCTACGAAACAGTGGCATTAGGTTCGATCCCCTCCACCGGCGATCGTTTTGCTTTCGCTTTTTGTAATTTTATTTTATTATTATTTTTTTAATTTTACGTATAGAATATACTATTTTTTTTTCTTTTCAAGTTGTAATATTTTGATAAGAATCTACAAAGATTTCATACTTTTACTTAAAAATATTTTGAAAATAAAGGAATTAAAGAAATAAATGTCTAAATTCGGTCCGGGATTCTGGGCATGCGCAGTCTCATTCTTCTCGATATACACATGGCTTTCTTGCAGAGATTTGCCCCATTATTGAATATACACGAATAAATGAAGAAGTGGCTCTCAATTCCAACCCACAACGAATCGCAGCTTTCCTAGTGGTCCGAGTATCGAGCTACCAAACAGTGGCATTAGGTTCGATCTCCTCCACCGGCGATCGTTTTGCTTTCGCTTTTTGTAATTTTATTTTATTATTATTTTTTTAATTTTACGTATACAATATACTATTTTTTTTTTCTTTTCAAGTTGTAATATTTTGATAAGAATCTACAAAGATTTCATAATTTTACTTAAAAATATTTCCAAAATAAAGGAAATAAAGAAATAAATGTCTAAATTCGGTCCGGGATTCTTTGCATGCGCAGTCTCATTCTTCTCGATATACACATGGCTTTCTTGCAGAAATTTGCCTCATTATCGAATATACACGAATAAATGAAGAAGTGGCTCTCAATTCCAACCCACAACGAATCGCCGCTTGCCTAGTGGTCCGAGTATCGAGCTACCAAACAGTGGCATTAGGTTCGATCCCCTCCACAGGCGATCGTTTTGCATTCGCTTTTTGTAATTTTATTTTATTATTATTTTTTTAATTTTACGTATAGAATATACTATTTTTTTTTTCTTTTCAAGTTGTAATATTTTGATAAGAATCTACAAAGATTTCATACTTTTACTGAAAAATATTACGAAAATAAAGGAATTAAAGAAATAAATGTCTAAATTCGGTCCGGGATTCTGGGCATCGCAGTCTCATTCTTCTCGATATACACATGGCTTTCTTGCAGAGATTTGCCCCATTATTGAATATACACGAATAAATGAAGAAGTGGCTCTCAATTCCAACGCACAACGAATCGCAGCTTGCCTAGTGGTCCGAGTATCGAGCTACCAAACAGTGGCATTAGGTTCGATCCCCTCCACCTTCGATCGTTTTGCTTTCGCTTTTTATAATTTTATTTTATTATTATTTTTTTAATTTTACGTATAGAATATACTATTTTTTTTTCTTTTCAAGTTGTAATATTTTGATAAGAATCTACAAAGATTTCATACTTTTACTTAAAAATATTTCGAAAATAAAGGAATTAAAGAAATAAATGTCTAAATTCGGTCCGGGATTCTGGGCATGCGCAGTCTCATTCTTCTCGATATACACATGGCTTTCTTGCAGAGATTTGCCCCATTATTGAATATACACGAATAAATGAAGAAGTGGCTCTCAATTCCAACCCACAACGAATCGCAGCTTGCCTAGTGGTCCGAGTATCGAGCTACCAAACAGTGGCATTAGGTTCGATCCCCTCCACCGGCGATCGTTTTGCTTTCGCTTTTTGTAATTTTATTTTATTATTATTTTTTTAATTTTACGTATAGAATATACTATTTTTTTTTCTTTTCAAGTTTTAATATTTTGATAAGAATGTACAAAGATTTCATACTTTTACTTAAAAATATTTCCAAAATAAAGGAATTAAAGAAATAAATGTCTAAATTCGGTCCGGGATTCTGGGCATGCGCAGTCTCATTCTTCTCGATATACACATGGCTTTCTTGCAGAGATTTGCCCCATTATTGAATATACACGAATAAATGAAGAAGTGGCTCTCAATTCCATCCCACAACGAATCGCAGATTGCTTAGTGGTCCGAGTATCGAGCTATCAAACTGTGGCATTAGGTTCGATCCTCTCCACCGGCGATCGTTTTGCATTCGCTTTTTGTAATTTTATTTTATTATTATTTTTTTAATTTTACGTATACAATATACTATTTTTTTTTTCTTTTCAAGTTGTAATATTTTGATAAGAATCTACAAAGATTTCATACTTTTACTGAAAAATATTTCGAAAATAAAGGAATTAAAGAAATAAATGTCTAAATTCGGTCCGGGATTCTGGGCATCGCAGTCTCATTCTTCTCGATATACACATGGCTTTCTTGCAGAGATTTGCCCCATTATTGAATATACACGAATAAATGAAGAAGTGGCTCTCAATTCCAACCCACAACGAATCGCAGCTTGCCTAGTGGTCCGAGTATCGAGCTACCAAACAGTGGCATTAGATTCGATCCCCTCCACCGGCGATCGTTTTGCTTTCGCTTTTTGTAATTTTATTTTTTTATTATTTTTTTAATTTTACGTATAGTATATACTATTTTTTTTTCTTTTCAAGTTGTAATATTTTGATAAGAATATACAAAGATTTCATACATTTACTTAAAAATATTTCCAAAATAAAGGAATTAAAGAAATAAATGTCTAAATTCGGTCCGGGATACTGGGCATGCGCAGTCTCATTTTTCTCGATATACACATGGCTTTCTTGCAGAGATTTGCCCCATTATTGAATATTCACGAATTAATGAAGAAGTGGCTCTCAATTCCAACCCACATCGAATCGCAGCTTGCCTAGTGGTCCGAGTATCGAGCTACCAAACAGTGGGATTAGGTTCGATCCCCTCCACCAGTGATCGTTTTGCTTTCGCTTTTTGTAATTTTATTTTATTATTATTTTTTTAATTTTACGTATAGAATATACTATTTTTTTTTCTTCTCAAGTTGTAATATTTTGATAAGAATCTACAAAGATTTCATACTTCTACTTAAAAATATTTCCAAAATAAAGGAATTAAAGAAATAAATGTCTAAATTCGGTCCGGGATTCTGGGCATGCGCAGTCTCATTCTTCTTGATATACACATGGCTTTCTTGCAGAGATTTGACCCATTATTGAATATTCACGATTTAATGAAGAAGTGACTCTCAATTCCAACCCACAACGAATCGCAGCTTGCCTAGTGGTCCGAGTATCGAGCTACCAAACAGTGGCATTAGGTTTGATCCCCTCCACCAGTGATCGATTTGCTTAAGCTTTTTGTAATTTTATTTTATTATTATTTTTTTAATTTTACGTATAGAATATACTATTTTTTTTTCTTTTCAAGTAGTAATATTTTGATAACAATCTACAAAGATTTCATACTTTTACTTAAAAATATTTCCAAAATAAAGGAATTAAAGAAATAAATGTCTAAATTCGGTCCGGGATTCTGGACATGCGCAGTCTCATTCTTCTCGATATACACATGGCTTTCTTGCAGAGATTTGCCCCATTATTGAATATACACGAAGAAATGAAGAAGTGGCTCTCAATTCCAACCCACAACGAATCGCAGCTTGCCTAGTGGTCCGAGTATCAAACTAACAAACAGTGGCAGTATTTTCGATCCCCTCCAGCGGCGATCGTTTTGCTTTCGCTTTTTGTAATTTTATTTTATTATTATTTTTTTAATTTTACGTATAGAATATACTATTTTTTTTTCTTTTCAAGTTGTAATATTTTGATAAGAATCTACAAAGATTTCATACTTTTACTTAAAAATATTTCCAAAATAAAGGAATTAAAGAAATAATTGTCTAAATTCGGTCCGGGATTCTGGGCATGCGCAGTCACATTCTTCTCGATATACACATGGCTTTCTTGCAGAGATTTGCCCCATTATTGAATATACACGAATAAATGAAGAAGTGGCTCTCAATTCCAACCCACAACGAATCGCAGCTTGCCTAGTGGTCCGAGTATCGAGCTACCAAACAGTGGCATTAGGTTCGATCCCCTCCACCGGCGATCCTTTTGCATTCGCCTTTTGTAATTTTATTTTATTATTATTTTTTTAACTTTACGTATAGAATATACTATTTTTTTTTCTTTTCAAGTTGTAATATTTTGATAAGAATCTACAAAGATTTCATACTTTTACTTAAAAATATTTCCAAAATAAAGGAATTAAAGAAATAAATGTCTAAATTCGGTCCGGGATTCTGGACATGCGCAGTCTCATTCTTCTCGATATACACGTGGCTTTCTTGCAGAGATTTGCCCCATTATTGAATATACACGAATAAATGAAGAAGTGGCTCTCAATTCCAACCCACAACGAATCGCAGCTTGCCTAGTGGTCCGAGTATCGAGCTTCAAAACAGTGGCATTAGGTTCGATCCTCTCCACCGGCGATCGTTTTGCTTTCGCTTTTTGTAATTTTATTTTATTATTATTTTTTTAATTTTACGTGTAAAATATACTATTTTTTTTTCTTTTCAAGTTGTAATATTTTGATAAGAATCTACAAAGATTTCATACTTTTACTTAAAAATATTTCCAAAATAAAGGAATTAAAGAAATAAATGTCTAAATTCGGTCCGGGATTCTGGGCATGCGCAGACTCATTCTTCTCGATATACACATGGCTTTCTTGCAGAGATTTGCCCCATTATTGAATATTCACGAATTAATGAAGAAGTGGCTCTAAATTCCAACCCACAACGAATCGCAGCTTGCCTAGTGGTCCGAGTATCGAGCTACCAAGCAGTGACATTAGGTTCGATCCCCTCAACCAGTGATCGTTTGCTTTCGCTTTTTGTAATTTTATTTTATTATTATTTTTTTAATTTTACGTATAGAATATAATATTTTTTTTTCTTTTCAAATTGTAATATTTTGATAAGAGTCTACAAAGATTTCATACTTTTACTTAAAAATATTTCCAAAATAAAGGAATTGAAGAAATAAATGTCTAAATTCGGTCCGGGATTCTGGGCATGCGCAGTCTCATTCTTCTCGATATACACATGGCGTTCTTGCAGAGATTTGCCCCATTATTGAATATACACGAAGAAATGAAGAAGTGGCTCTCAATTCCAACCCACAACGAATCGCAGCTTGCCTAGTGGTCCGAGTATCAAACTAACAAACAGTGGCAGTATTTTCGATCCCCTCCAGCGGCGATCGTTTTGCTTTCGCTTTTTGTAATTTTATTTTATTATTATTTTTTTAATTTTACGTATAGAATATACTATTTTTTTTTCTTTTCAAGTTGTAATATTTTGATAAGAATCTACAAAGATTTCATACTTTAACTTAAAAATATTTCCAAAATAAAGGAATTGAAGAAATAAATGTCTAAATTCGGTCCGGGATTCTGGGCATGCGCAGTCTCATTCTTCTCGATATACACATGGCTTTCTTGCAGAGATTTGCCCCATTATTGAATATTCACGAATTAATGAAGAAGTGGCTCTCAATTCCAACCCACAACGAATCGCAGCTTGCCTAGTGGTCCGAGTATCGAGCTACCAAACAGTGGCATTAGGTTCGATCCCCTCCACCAGTGATCGTTTTGCTTTCGCTTTTTGTAATTTTATTTTATTATTATTTTTTTAATTTTACGTATAGAAAATAATATTTTTTTTTCTTTTCAAGTTGTAATATTTCGATAAGAGTCTACAAAGATTTCATACTTTTACTTAAAAATATTTCCAAAATAAAGTAATTGAAGAAATAAATGTCTAAATTCGGTCCGGGATTCTGGGCATGCGCAGTCTCATTCTTCTCGATATACACATGGCTTTCTTGCAGAGATTTGCCCCATTATTGAATATTCGCGAATTAATGAAGAAGTGGCTCTCAATTCCAACCGGCAGCGAATCGCAGCTTGCCTAGTGGTCCGAGTATCGAGCTACGAAACAGTGGCATTAGGTTCGATCCTCTCCACCAGTGATCGTTTTGCTTTCGCTTTTTGTAATTTTATTTTATTATTATTTTTTTAATTTTACGTATAGAATATACTATTTTTTTTTCTTTTCAAGTTGTAATATTTTGATAAGAATCTACGAAGATTTCATACTTTTACTTAAAAATATTTCCAAAATAAAGGAATTGAAGAAATAAATTTCTAAATTCGGTCCGGGATTCTGGGCATGCGCAGTCTCATTCATCTCGATATACACATGGCTTTCTTGCAGAGATTTGACCCATTATTGAATATACACGAATAAATGAAGAAGTGGCTCTCAATTCCAACCCACAACGAATCGCAGCTTGCCTAGTGGTCCGAGTATCGAGCTACCAAATAGTGGCATTAGGTTCGATCCCCTCCACCGGCGATCGTTTTGCTTTCGCTTTTTGTAATTTTATTTTATTATTATTTTTTTAATTTTACGTATAGAATATACTATTTTTTTTTCTTTTCAAGTTGTAATAATTTGATAAGAATCTACAAAGATTTCATATTTTTACTTAAAAATATTTCCAAAATAAAGGAATTGAAGAAATAAATGTCTAAATTCGGTCCGGGATTCTGGGCATGCGCAGTCTCATTCTTCTCGATATACACATGGCTTTCTTGCAGAGATTTGCCCCATTATTGAATATTCACGAATTAATGAAGAAGTGGCTCTCAATTCCAACCCACAACGAATCGCTGCTTGTCTAATGGTCCGAGTATCAAGCTACCAAACAGTGGCACTAGGTTCGATCCCCTCCACCGGCGATCATTTTGCTTTCGCTTTTTGTAATTTTATTTTATTATTATTTTTTTAATTTTACGTATAAAATATACTATTTTTTTTTTCTTTTCAAGTTGTAATATTTTGATAAGAATCTACAAAGATTTCATACTTTTACTTAAAAATATTTCCAAAATAAAGGAATTAAAGAAATAAATGTCTAAATTCGGTCCGGGATTCTGGGCATGCGCAGTCTCATTCTTCTCGATATACACATGGCTTTCTTGCAGAGATTTGCCCCATTATTGAATATACACGAATAAATGAAGAAGTGGCTCTCAATTCCAACCCACAACGAATCGCAGCTTGCCTAGTGGTCCAAGTATCGAGCTACCAAACAGTGGCATTAGGTTCGATCCTCTCCACCAGTGATCGTTTTAATTTCGCTTTTTGTAATTTTATTTTATTATAATTTTTTTAATTTTAAGTATAGAATATACTATTTTTTTTTCTTTTCAAGTTGTAATATTTTGATAAGAATCTACGAAGATTTCATACTTTTACTTAAAAATATTTCCAAAATAAAGGAATTAAAGAAATAAATGTCTAAATTCGGTCCGGGATTCTGGGCATGCGCAGTCTCATTCTTCTCGATATACACATGGCTTTCTTGCAGAGATTTGACCCATTATTGAATATACACGAATTAATGAAGAAGTGGCTCTCAATTCCAACCCACAACGAATCGCAGCTTGTCTAATGGTCCGATTATCAAGCTACCAAACAGTGGCACTAGGTTCGATCCCCTCCACCGGCGATCGTTTTGCTTTCGCTTTTTGTAATTTTATTTTATTATTATTTTTTTAATTTTACGTATAGAATATACTATTTTTTTTTAAAGTTGTAATATTTTGATAAGAATCTACAAAGATTTCATACTTTTACTTAAAAATATTTCCAAAATAAAGGAATTGAAGAAATAAATGTCTAAATTCGGTCCGGGATTCTGGGCATGCGCAGTCTCATTCTTCTCGATATACACATGGCTTTGTTGCAGAGATTTGACCCATTATTGAATATACACGAATAAATGAAGAAGTGGCTCTCAATTCCAACCCACAACGAATCTCAGCTTGCCTAGTGGTCCGAGTATCGAGCTACCAAACAGTGGCATTAGGTTCGATCCCCTCCACCGGCGATCGTTTTGCTTTCGCTTTTTGTAATTTTATTTTATTATTATTTTTTTAATTTTACGTATAGAATATACTATTTTTTTTTCTTTTCAAGTTGTAATATTTTGATAAGAATCTACAAAGATTTCATACTTTTACTTAAAAGTATTTCCAAAATAAAGGAATTACAGAAATAAATGTCTAAATTCGGTCCGGGATTCTGGGCATGCGCAGTCTCATTCTTCTCGATATACACATGGCTTTCTTGCAGAGATTTGCCCCATTATTGAATATACACGAATAAATGAAGAAGGTGCTCTCAATTCCAACCCATAACGAATCGCAGCTTGCCTAGTGGTCCGAGTATCAAGCTACAAAACAGTGGCACTAGGTTCGATCCCCTCCACCGGCGATCGTTTTGCTTTCGCTTTTTGTAATTTTATTTTATTATTATTTTTTTAATTTTACGTATAGAATATACTATTTTTTTTTCTTTTCAAGTTGTAATATTTTGATAAGAATCTACAAAGATTTCATACTTTTACTTAAAAATATTTCCAAAATAAAGGAATTGAAGAAATAAATGTCTAAATTCGGTCCGGGATTCTGGGCATGCGCAGTCTCATTCTTCTCGATATACACATGGCTTTCTTGCAGAGATTTGCCCCATTATTGAATATTTACGAATTAATGAAGAAGTGGCTCTCAATTCCAACCCACATCGAATCGCAGCTTGCCTAGTGGTCCGAGTATCGAGCTACCAAACAGTGGCATTAGGTTCGATCCCCTCCACCAGTGATCGTTTTGCTTTCGCTTTCTGTAATTTTATTTTATTATTATTTTTTTAATTTTACGTATAGAATATACTATTTTTTTTTCTTTTCAAGTTGTAATATTTTGATAAGAATCTACAAAGATTTCATACTTTTACTTAAAAATATTTCCAAAATAAAGGAATTAAAGAAATAAATGTCTAAATTCGGTCCGGGATTCTGGGCATGCGCAGTCTCATTCTTCTCGATATACACATGGCTTTCTTGCAGAGATTTGCCCCATTATTGAATATACACGAATAAATGAAGAAGTGGCTCTCAATTCCAACCCACAACGAATCGCAGCTTGCCTAGTTGTCCAAGTATCGAGCTACCAAACAGGGGCATTAGGCTCGATCCTCTCCACCGGCGATCATTTTGCTTTCGCTTTTTGTAATTTTATTTTATTATTATTTTTTTAATTTTACGTATAGAATATATTATTTTTTTTCTTTTCAAGTTGTAATATTTTGATAAGAATCTACAAAGATTTCATACTTTTACTTAAAAATATTTCCAAAATAAAGGAATTAAAGAAATAAATGTCTAAATTCGGTCCGGGATTCTGGGCATGCGCAGTCTCATTCTTTTCGATATACACATGGCTTTCTTGCAGAGATTTGCCCCATTATGGAATATACACGAATAAATGAAGAAGCGGCTCTCAATTCCAACCCACAACGAATCGCAGCTTGCCTAGTGGTCCGAGTATCGAGCTACCAAACAGTGGCATTAGGTTCGATCCCCTCCACCGGCGATCATCTTGCTTTCGCTTTTTGTAATTTTATTTTATTATTATTTTTTTAATTTTACGTATAGAATATACTATTTTTTTTTTCTTTTCAAATTGTAATATTTTGATAAGAATCTACAAAGATTTCATAATTTTACTTAAAAATATTTCCAAAATAAAGGAATTAAAGAAATAAATGTCTAAATTCGGTCCGGGATTCTGGGCATGCGCAGTCTCATTCTTCTCGATATACACATGGCTTTCTTGCAGAGATTTGCCCCATTATTGAATATACACGAATAAATGAAGAAGTGGCTCTCAATTCCAACTCACAACGAATCGCAGCTTGCCTAGTGGTCCGAGTATCGAGCTACCAAACAGTGGCATTAGGTTCGATCCCCTCCACCGGCGATTATTTTGCTTTCGCTTTTTGTAATTTTATTTTATTATTATTTTTTTAATTTTACGTATAGAATATACTATTTTTTTTTTCTTTTCAAATTGTAATATTTTGATAAGAATCTACAAAGATTTCATACTTTTACTTAAAAATATTTCCAAAATAAAGGAATTAAAGAAATAAATGTCTAAATTCGGTCCGGGATTCTGGGCATGCGCAGTCTCATTCTTCTCGATATACACATGGCTTTCTTGCAGAGATTTGCCCCATTATTGAATATACACGAATAAATGAAGAAGTGGCTCTCAATTCCAACCCGCAACGAATCGCAGCTTGCCTAGTGGTCCGAGTATCGAGCTACCAAACAATGGCATTAGGTTCGATCCCCTCCACCGGCGAGCGTTTTGCTTTCGCTTTTTGTAATTTTATTTTATTATTATTTTTTTAATTTTACGTATAAAATATACTATTTTTTTTTCTTTTCAAGTTGTAATATTTTGATAAGAATCTACAAAGATTTCATACTTTTACTTAAAAATATTTCCAAAATAAAGGAATTAAAGAAATAAATGTCTAAATTCGGTCCGGGTTTCTGGGCATGCGCAGTCTCATTCTTCTCGATATACACATGGCTTTCTTGCAGAGATTTGCCCCATTATTGAATATACACGAATAAATGAAGAAGTGGCTCTCAATTCCAACCCACAACGAATCGCAGCTTGCCTATTGGTCCAAGTATCGAGCTACCAAACAGTGGCATTAGGTTCGATCCCCTCCACCGGCGATCATTTTGCTTTCGCTTTTTGTAATTTTATTTTATTATTATTTTTTTAATTTTACGTATAGAATATATTATTTTTTTTTTCTTTTCAAGTTGTAATATTTTGATAAGAATCTACAAAGATTTTATACTTTTACTTAAAAAGATTTCCAAAATAAAGGAATTAAAGAAATAAATGTCTAAATTCGGTCCGGGATTCTGGGCATGCGCAGCCTTATTCTTCTCGATATACACATGGCTTTCTTGCAGAGATTTGCCCCATTATTGAATATACACGAATAAATGAAGAAGTGGCTCTCAATTCCAACCCACAACGAATCGCAGCTTGCCTAGTGGTCCGAGTATCGAGCTACCAAACAATGGCATTAGGTTCGATCCCCTCCACCGGCGATCGTTTTGCTTTCACTTTTTGTAATTTTATTTTATTATTATTTTTTTAATTTTACGTATAAAATATACTATTTTTTTTTCTTTTCAAGTTGTAATATTTTGATAAGAATCTACAAAGATTTCATACTTTTACTTAAAAATATTTCCAAAATAAAGGAATTAAAGAAATAAATGTCTAAATTCGGTCCGGGATTCTGGGCATGCGCAGTCTCATTCTTCTCGATATACACATGGCTTTCTTGCAGAGATTTGCCCCATTATTGAATATACACGAATAAATGAAGAAGTGGCTCTCAATTCCAACCCACAACGAATCGCAGCTTGCCTAGTGGTCCGAGTATCGAGCTACCAAACAGTGGCATTAGGTTCGATCCCCTCCACCGGCGATCGTTTTGCATTCGCTTTTTGTAATTTTATTTTATTATTATTTTTTTAATTTTACGTATAGAATATACTATTTTTTTTTCTTTTCAAGTTGAAATATTTTGATAAGAATCTACAAAGATTTCATACTTTTACTTAAAAATATTTCCAAAATAAAGGAATTAAAGAAATAAATGTCTAAATTCGGTCCGGGATTCTGGGCATGCGCAGTCTCATTCTTCTCGATATACACATGGCTTTCTTGCAGAGATTTGCCCCATTATTGAATATACACGAATAAATGAAGAAGTGGCTCTCAATTCCAACCCACAACGAATCGCAGCTTGCCTAGTGGTCCGGGTATCGAGCTACCAAACAGTGGCATTAGGTTCGATCCCCTCCACCGGCGATCGTTTTGCTTTCGCTTTTTGTAATTTTATTTTATTATTATTTTTTTAATTTTACGTATAAAATATACTATTTTTTTTTCTTTTCAAGTTGTAATATTTTGATAAGAATCTACAAAGATTTCATACTTTTACTTAAAAATATTTCCAAAATAAAGGAATTAAAGAAATAAATGTCTAAATTCGGTCCGGGATTCTGGGCATGCGCAGTCTCATTCTTCTCGATATACACATGGCTTTCTTGCAGAGATTTGCCCCATTATTGAATATACACGAATAAATGAAGAAGTGGCTCTCAATTCCAACCCACAACGAATCGCAGCTTGCCTAGTGGTCCGAGTATCGAGCTACCAAACAGTGGCATTAGGTTCGATCCCCTCCACCGGCGATCGTTTTGCATTCGCTTTTTGTAATTTTATTTTATTATTATTTTTTTAATTTTACGTATAAAATATACTATTTTTTTTTCTTTTCAAGTTGTAATATTTTGATAAGAATCTACAAAGATTTCATACTTTTATTTAAAAATATTTCCAAAATAAAGGAATTGAAGAAATAAATGTCTAAATTCGGTCCGGGATTCTGGGCATGCGCAGTCTCATTCTTCTCGATATACACATGGCTTTCTTGCAGAGATTTGCCCCATTATTGAATATTCACGAATTAATGAAGAAGTGGCTCTCAATTCCAACCCACATCGAATCGCAGCTTGCCTAGTGGTCCGAGTATCGAGCTACCAAACAGTGGCATTAGGTTCGATCCCCTCCACCAGTGATCGTTTTGCTTTCGCTTTTTGTAATTTTATTTTATTATTATTTTTTTAATTTTACGTATAGAATATACTATTTTTTTTTCTTTTCAAGTTGTAATATTTTGATAAGAATCTACAAAGATTTCATACTTTTACTTAAAAATATTTCCAAAATAAAGGAATTACAGATGTAAATGTCTAAATTCGGTCCGGGATTCTGGGCATGCGCAGTCTCATTCTTCTCGATATACACATCGCTTTCTTGCAGAGATTTGCCCCATTATTGAATATACACGAATAAATGAAGAAGTGGCTCTCAATTCCAACCCACAACGAATCGCAGGTTGCCTAATGGTCCAAGTATCGAGCTACCAAACAGTGGCATTAGGTTCGATCCCCTCCACCGGCGATCATTTTGCTTTCGCTTTTTGTAATTTTATTTTATTATTATTTTTTTAATTTTACGTATAGAATATATTATTTTTTTTTTCTTTTCAAGTTGTAATATTTTGATAAGAATCTACAAAGATTTTATACTTTTACTTAAAAATATTTCCAAAATAAAGGAATTAAAGAAATAAATGTCTAAATTCGGTCCGGGATTCTGGGCATGCGCAGCCTTATTCTTCTCGATATACACATGGCTTTCTTGCAGAGATTTGCCCCATTATTGAATATACACGAATAAATGAAGAAGTGGCTCTCAATTCCAACCCACAACGAATCGCAGCTTGCCTAGTGGTCCGAGTATCGAGCTACCAAACAATGGCATTAGGTTCGATCCCCTCCACCGGCGATCGTTTTGCTTTCACTTTTTGTAATTTTATTTTATTATTATTTTTTTAATTTTACGTATAAAATATACTATTTTTTTTTCTTTTCAAGTTGTAATATTTTGATAAGAATCTACAAAGATTTCATACTTTTACTTAAAAATATTTCCAAAATAAAGGAATTAAAGAAATAAATGTCTAAATTCGGTCCGGGATTCTGGGCATGCGCAGTCTCATTCTTCTCGATATACACATGGCTTTCTTGCAGAGATTTGCCCCATTATTGAATATACACGAATAAATGAAGAAGTGGCTCTCAATTCCAACCCACAACGAATCGCAGCTTGCCTAGTGGTCCGAGTATCGAGCTACCAAACAGTGGCATTAGGTTCGATCCCCTCCACCGGCGATCGTTTTGCATTCGCTTTTTGTAATTTTATTTTATTATTATTTTTTTAATTTTACGTATAGAATATACTATTTTTTTTTCTTTTCAAGTTGAAATATTTTGATAAGAATCTACAAAGATTTCATACTTTTACTTAAAAATATTTCCAAAATAAAGGAATTAAAGAAATAAATGTCTAAATTCGGTCCGGGATTCTGGGCATGCGCAGTCTCATTCTTCTCGATATACACATGGCTTTCTTGCAGAGATTTGCCCCATTATTGAATATACACGAATAAATGAAGAAGTGGCTCTCAATTCCAACCCACAACGAATCGCAGCTTGCCTAGTGGTCCGGGTATCGAGCTACCAAACAGTGGCATTAGGTTCGATCCCCTCCACCGGCGATCGTTTTGCTTTCGCTTTTTGTAATTTTATTTTATTATTATTTTTTTAATTTTACGTATAAAATATACTATTTTTTTTTCTTTTCAAGTTGTAATATTTTGATAAGAATCTACAAAGATTTCATACTTTTACTTAAAAATATTTCCAAAATAAAGGAATTAAAGAAATAAATGTCTAAATTCGGTCCGGGATTCTGGGCATGCGCAGTCTCATTCTTCTCGATATACACATGGCTTTCTTGCAGAGATTTGCCCCATTATTGAATATACACGAATAAATGAAGAAGTGGCTCTCAATTCCAACCCACAACGAATCGCAGCTTGCCTAGTGGTCCGAGTATCGAGCTACCAAACAGTGGCATTAGGTTCGATCCCCTCCACCGGCGATCGTTTTGCATTCGCTTTTTGTAATTTTATTTTATTATTATTTTTTTAATTTTACGTATAAAATATACTATTTTTTTTTCTTTTCAAGTTGTAATATTTTGATAAGAATCTACAAAGATTTCATACTTTTATTTAAAAATATTTCCAAAATAAAGGAATTGAAGAAATAAATGTCTAAATTCGGTCCGGGATTCTGGGCATGCGCAGTCTCATTCTTCTCGATACACACATGGCTTTCTTGCAGAGATTTGCCCCATTATTGAATATTCACGAATTAATGAAGAAGTGGCTCTCAATTCCAACCCACATCGAATCGCAGCTTGCCTAGTGGTCCGAGTATCGAGCTACCAAACAGTGGCATTATGTTCGATCCCCTCCACCAGTGATCGTTTTGCTTTCGCTTTTTGTAATTTTATTTTATTATTATTTTTTTAATTTTACGTATAGAATATACTATTTTTTTTTCTTTTCAAGTTGTAATATTTTGATAAGAATCTACAAAGATTTCATACTTTTACTTAAAAATATTTCCAAAATAAAGGAATTAAAGAAATAAATGTCTAAATTCGGTCCGGGATTCTGGGCATGCGCAGTCTCATTCTTCTCGATATACACATCGCTTTCTTGCAGAGATTTGCCCCATTATTGAATATACACGAATAAATGAAGAAGTGGCTGTCAATTCCAACCCACAACGAATCGCAGCTTGCCTAATGGTCCAAGTATCGAGCTACCAAACAGTGGCATTAGGTTCGATCCCCTCCACCGGCGATCATTTTGCTTTCGCTTTTTGTAATTTTATTTTATTATTATTTTTTTAATTTTACGTATAGAATATATTATTTTTTTTTCTTTTCAAGTTGTAATATTTTGATAAGAATCTACAAAGATTTTATACTTTTACTTAAAAATATTTCCAAAATAAAGGAATTAAGGAAATAAATGTCTAAATTCGGTCCGGGATTCTGGGCATGCGCAGCCTTATTCTTCTCGATATACACATGGCTTTCTTGCAGAGATTTGCCCCATTATTTAATATACACGAATAAATGAAGAAGTGGCTCTCAATTCCAACCCACAACGAATCGCAGCTTGCCTAGTGGTCCGAGTATCGAGCTACCAAACAATGGCATTAGGTTCGATCCCCTCCACCGGCGATCGTTTTGCTTTCACTTTTTGTAATTTTATTTTATTATTATTTTTTTAATTTTACGTATAAAATATACTATTTTTTTTTTTTTCTTTTCAAGTTGTAATATTTTGATAAGAATCTACAAAGATTTCATACTTTTACTTAAAAATATTTCCAAAATAAAGGAATTAAAGAAATAAATGTCTAAATTCGGTCCGGGATTCTGGGCATGCGCAGTCTCATTCTTCTCGATATACACATGGCTTTCTTGCAGAGATTTGCCCCATTATTGAATATACACGAATAAATGAAGAAGTGGCTCTCAATTCCAACCCACAACGAATCGCAGCTTGCCTAGTGGTCCAAGTATCGAGCTACCAAACAGTGGCATTAGGTTCGATCCCCTCCACCGGCGATCATTTTGCTTTCGCTTTTTGTAATTTTATTTTATTATTATTTTTTTAATTTTACGTATAGAATATATTATTTTTTTTTCTTTTCAAGTTGTAATATTTTGATAAGAATCTACAAAGATTTCATACTTTTACTTAAAAATATTTCCAAAATAAAGGAATTAAAGAAATAAATGTCTAAATTCGGTCCGGGATTCTGGGCATGCGCAGTCTCATTCTTCTCGATATACACATGGCTTTCTTGCAGAGATTTGCCCCATTATTGAATATACACGAATAAATGAAGAAGTGGCTCTCAATTCCAACCCACAACGAATCGCAGCTTGCCTAGTGGTCCGAGTATCGAGCTACCAAACAGTGGCATTAGGTTCGATCCACTCCACCGGCGATCGTTTTGCTTTCGCCTTTTGTAATTTTATTTTATTATTATTTTTTTAATTTTACGTATAGAATATATTATTTTTTTTTCTTTTCAAGTTGTAATATTTTGATAAGAATCTACAAAGATTTCATACTTTTACTTAAAAATATTTCCAAAATAAAGGAATTAAAGAAATAAATGTCTAAATTCGGTCCGGGATTCTGGGCATGCGCAGTCTCATTCTTCTCGATATACACATGGCTTTCTTGCAGAGATTTGTCCCATTATTGAATATACACGAATAAATGAAGAAGTGGCTCTCAATACCAACCCACAACGAATCGCAGCTTGCCTAGTGGTCCAAGTATCGAGCTACCAAACAGTGGCGTTAGGTTCGATCCCCTCCACCGGCGATCATTTTGCTTTCGCTTTTTGTAATTTTATTTTATTATTATTTTTTTAATTTTACGTATAGAATATATTATTTTTTTTTCTTTTCAAGTTGTAATATTTTGATAAGAATCTACAAAGATTTCATACTTTTACTTAAAAATATTTCCAAAATAAAGGAATTAAAGAAATAAATGTCTAAATTCGGTCCGGGATTCTGGGCATGCGCAGTCTCATTCTTCTCGATATACACATGGCTTTCTTGCAGAGATTTGCCCAATTATTGAATATACACGAATAAATGAAGAAGTGGCTCTCAATTCCAACCCACTACGAATCGCAGCTTGCCTAGTGGTCCGAGTATCGAGCTACCAAACAGTGGCATTAGGTTCGATCCCCTCCACCGGCGATCGTTTTGCTTTCGCTTTTTGTAATTTTATTTTATTATTATTTTTTTAATTTTACGTATAAAATATACTATTTTTTTTCTTTTCAAGTTGTAATATTTTGATAAGAATCTACAAAGATTTCATACTTTTACTTAAAAATATTTCCAAAATAAAGGAATTAAAGAAATAAATGTCTAAATTCGGTCCGGGATTCTGGGCATGCGCAGTCTCATTCTTCTCGATATACACATGGCTTTCTTGCAGAGATTTGTCCCATTATTGAATATACACGAATAAATGAAGAAGTGGCTCTCAATTCCAACCCACAACGAATCGCAGCTTGCCTAGTGGTCCAAGTATCGAGCTACCAAACAGTGGCGTTAGGTTCGATCCCCTCCACCGGCGATCATTTTGCTTTCGCTTTTTGTAATTTTATTTTATTATTATTTTTTTAATTTTACGTATAGAATATATTATTTTTTTTTCTTTTCAAGTTGTAATATTTTGATAAGAATCTACAAAGATTTCATACTTTTACTTAAAAATATTTCCAAAATAAAGGAATTAAAGAAATAAAGGTCTAAATTCGGTCCGGGATTCTGGGCATGCGCAGTCTCATTCTTCTCGATATACACATGGCTTTCTTGCAGAGATTTGCCCAATTATTGAATATACACGAATAAATGAAGAAGTGGCTCTCAATTCCAACCCACTACGAATCGCAGCTTGCCTAGTGGTCCGAGTATCGAGCTACCAAACAGTGGCATTAGGTTCGATCCCCTCCACCGGCGATCGTTTTGCTTTCGCTTTTTGTAATTTTATTTTATTATTATTTTTTTAATTTTACGTATAAAATATACTATTTTTTTTCTTTTCAAGTTGTAATATTTTGATAAGAATCTACAAAGATTTCATACTTTTACTTAAAAATATTTCCAAAATAAAGGAATTAAAGAAATAAATGTCTAAATTCGGTGAGGGATTCTGGGCATGCGCAGTCTCATTCTTCTCGATATACACATGGCTTTCTTGCAGAGATTTGCCCCATTATTGAATATACACGAATAAATGAAGAAGTGGCTCTCAATTCCAACCCACAACGAATCGCAGCTTGCCTAGTGGTCCGAGTATCGAGCTACCAAACAGTGGCATTAGGTTCGATCCCCTCCACCGGCGGTCGTTTTGCTTTCGCTTTTTGTAATTTTATTTTATTATTATTTTTTTAATTTTACGTATAGAATATATTATTTTTTTTTTCTTTTCAAGTTGTAATATTTTGATAAGAATCTACAAAGATTTCATACTTTTACTTAAAAATATTTCCAAAATAAAGGAATTAAAGAAATAAATGTCTAAATTCGGTCCGGGATTCTGGGCATGCGCAGTCTCATTCTTCTCGATATACACATGGCTTTCTTGCAGAGATTTGTCCCATTATTGAATATACACGAATAAATGAAGAAGTGGCTCTCAATTCCAACCCACAACGAATCGCAGCTTGCCTAGTGGTCCAAGTATCGAGCTACCAAACAGTGGCGTTAGGTTCGATCCCCTCCAACGGCGATCATTTTGCTTTCGCTTTTTGTAATTTTATTTTATTATTATTTTTTTAATTTTACGTATAGAATATATTATTTTTTATCTTTTCAAGTTGTAATATTTTGATAAGAATCTACAAAGATTTCATACTTTTACTTAAAAATATTTCCAAAATAAAGGAATTAAAGAAATAAATGTCTAAATTCGGTCCTGGATTCTGGGCATGCGCAGTCTCATTCTTCTCGATATACACATGGCTTTCTTGCAGAGATTTGCCCAATTATTGAATATACACGAATAAATAAAGAAGTGGCTCTCAATTCCAACCCACAACGAATCGCAGCTTGCCTAGTGGTCCGAGTATCGAGCTACCAAACAGTGGCATTAGGTTCGATCCCCTCCACCGACGATCGTTTTGCTTTCGCTTTTTGTAATTTTATTTTATTATTATTTTTTAATTTTACGTATAAAATATACTATTTTTTTTCTTTTCAAGTTGTAATATTTTGATAAGAATTTACAAAGATTTCATACTTTTACTTAAAAATATTTCCAAAATAAAGGAATTAAAGAAATAAATGTCTAAATTCGGTGAGGGATTCTGGGCATGCGCAGCCTCATTCTTCTCGATATACACATGGCTTTCTTGCAGAGATTTGCCCCATTATTGAATATACACGAATAAATGAAGAAGTGGCTCTCAATTCCAACCCACTACGAATCGCAGCTTGCCTAATGGTCCGAGTATCGAGCTACCAAACAGTGGCATTAGGTTCGATCCCCTCCACCGGCGATCGTTTTGCTTTCGCTTTTTGTAATTTTATTTTATTATTTTTTTTTTAATTTTACGTATAGAATATACTATTTTTTTTTCTTTTCAAGTTGTAATATTTTGATAAGAATCTACAAAGATTTCATACTTTTACTTAAAAATATTTCCAAAATAAAGGAATTAAAGAAATAAATGTCTAAATTCGGTCCGGGATTCTGGGCATGCGCAGTCTCATTCTTCTCGATATACACATGGCTTTCTTGCAGAGATTTGCCCCATTATTGAATATACACGAATAAATGAAGAAGTGGCTCTCAATTCCAACCCACAACGAATCGCAGCTTGCCTAGTGGTCCGAGTATCGAGCTACCAAACAGTGGCATTAGGTTCGATCCCCTCCACCGGCGATCGTTTTGCTTTCGCTTTTTGTAATTTTATTTTATTATTATTTTTTAATTTTACGTATAAAATATACTATTTTTTTTCTTTTCAAGTTGTAATATTTTGATAAGAATCTACAAAGATTTCATACTTTTACTTAAAAATATTTCCAAAATAAAGGAATTAAAGAAATAAATGTCTAAATTCGGTGAGGGATTCTGGGCATGCGCAGTCTCATTCTTCTCGATATACACATGGCTTTCTTGCAGAGATTTGCCCCATTATTGAGTATACACGAATAAATGAAGAAGTGGCTCTCAATTCCAACCCACTACGAATCGCAGCTTGCCTAGTGGTCCAAGTATCGAGCTACCAAACAGTGGCATTAGGTTCGATCCCCTCCACCGGCGATCATTTTGCTTTCGCTTTTTGTAATTTTATTTTATTATTTTTTTTTTAATTTTACGTATAGAATATATTATTTTTTTTTCTTTTCAAGTTGTAATATTTTGATAAGAATCTACAAAGATTTCATACTTTTACTTAAAAATATTTCCAAAATAAAGGAATTAAAGAAATAAATGTCTAAATTCGGTCCGGGATTCTGGGCATGCGCAGTCTCATTCTTCTCGATATACACATGGCTTTCTTGCAGAGATTTGCCCAATTATTGAATATACACGAATAAATGAAGAAGTGGCTCTCAATTCCAACCCACTACGAATCGCAGCTTGCCTAGTGGTCCGAGTATCGAGCTACCAAACAGTGGCATTAGGTTCGATCCCCTCCACCGGCGATCGTTTTGCTTTCGCTTTTTGTAATTTTATTTTATTATTATTTTTTTAATTTTACGTATAAAATATACTATTTTTTTTCTTTTCAAGTTGTAATATTTTGATAAGAATCTACAAAGATTTCATACTTTTACTTAAAAATATTTCCAAAATAAAGGAATTAAAGAAATAAATGTCTAAATTCGGTGAGGGATTCTGGGCATGCGCAGTCTCATTCTTCTCGATATACACATGGCTTTCTTGCAGAGATTTGCCCCATTATTGAATATACACGAATAAATGAAGAAGTGGCTCTCAATTCCAACCCACAACGAATCGCAGCTTGCCTAGTGGTCCGAGTATCGAGCTACCAAACAGTGGCATTAGGTTCGATCCCCTCCACCGGCGGTCGTTTTGCTTTCGCTTTTTGTAATTTTATTTTATTATTATTTTTTTAATTTTACGTATAGAATATATTATTTTTTTTTTCTTTTCAAGTTGTAATATTTTGATAAGAATCTACAAAGATTTCATACTTTTACTTAAAAATATTTCCAAAATAAAGGAATTAAAGAAATAAATGTCTAAATTCGGTCCGGGATTCTGGGCATGCGCAGTCTCATTCTTCTCGATATACACATGGCTTTCTTGCAGAGATTTGTCCCATTATTGAATATACACGAATAAATGAAGAAGTGGCTCTCAATTCCAACCCACAACGAATCGCAGCTTGCCTAGTGGTCCAAGTATCGAGCTACCAAACAGTGGCGTTAGGTTCGATCCCCTCCAACGGCGATCATTTTGCTTTCGCTTTTTGTAATTTTATTTTATTATTATTTTTTTAATTTTACGTATAGAATATATTATTTTTTATCTTTTCAAGTTGTAATATTTTGATAAGAATCTACAAAGATTTCATACTTTTACTTAAAAATATTTCCAAAATAAAGGAATTAAAGAAATAAATGTCTAAATTCGGTCCTGGATTCTGGGCATGCGCAGTCTCATTCTTCTCGATATACACATGGCTTTCTTGCAGAGATTTGCCCAATTATTGAATATACACGAATAAATAAAGAAGTGGCTCTCAATTCCAACCCACAACGAATCGCAGCTTGCCTAGTGGTCCGAGTATCGAGCTACCAAACAGTGGCATTAGGTTCGATCCCCTCCACCGACGATCGTTTTGCTTTCGCTTTTTGTAATTTTATTTTATTATTATTTTTTAATTTTACGTATAAAATATACTATTTTTTTTCTTTTCAAGTTGTAATATTTTGATAAGAATTTACAAAGATTTCATACTTTTACTTAAAAATATTTCCAAAATAAAGGAATTAAAGAAATAAATGTCTAAATTCGGTGAGGGATTCTGGGCATGCGCAGCCTCATTCTTCTCGATATACACATGGCTTTCTTGCAGAGATTTGCCCCATTATTGAATATACACGAATAAATGAAGAAGTGGCTCTCAATTCCAACCCACTACGAATCGCAGCTTGCCTAATGGTCCGAGTATCGAGCTACCAAACAGTGGCATTAGGTTCGATCCCCTCCACCGGCGATCGTTTTGCTTTCGCTTTTTGTAATTTTATTTTATTATTATTTTTTTAATTTTACGTATAGAATATACTATTTTTTTTTCTTTTCAAGTTGTAATATTTTGATAAGAATCTACAAAGATTTCATACTTTTACTTAAAAATATTTCCAAAATAAAGGAATTAAAGAAATAAATGTCTAAATTCGGTCCGGGATTCTGGGCATGCGCAGTCTCATTCTTCTCGATATACACATGGCTTTCTTGCAGAGATTTGCCCCATTATTGAATATACACGAATAAATGAAGAAGTGGCTCTCAATTCCAACCCACAACGAATCGCAGCTTGCCTAGTGGTCCGAGTATCGAGCTACCAAACAGTGGCATTAGGTTCGATCCCCTCCACCGGCGATCGTTTTGCTTTCGCTTTTTGTAATTTTATTTTATTATTATTTTTTAATTTTACGTATAAAATATACTATTTTTTTTCTTTTCAAGTTGTAATATTTTGATAAGAATCTACAAAGATTTCATACTTTTACTTAAAAATATTTCCAAAATAAAGGAATTAAAGAAATAAATGTCTAAATTCGGTCCGGGATTCTGGGCATGCGCAGTCTCATTCTTCTCGATATACACATGGCTTTCTTGCAGAGATTTGCCCCATTATTGAATATACACGAATAAATGAAGAAGTGGCTCTCAATTCCAACCCACAACGAATCGCAGCTTGCCTAGTGGTCCGAGTATCGAGCTACCAAACAGTGGCATTAGGTTCGATCCCCTCCACCGGCGATCGTTTTGCTTTCGCTTTTTGTAATTTTATTTTATTATTATTTTTTAATTTTACGTATAAAATATACTATTTTTTTTCTTTTCAAGTTGTAATATTTTGATAAGAATCTACAAAGATTTCATACTTTTACTTAAAAATATTTCCAAAATAAAGGAATTAAAGAAATAAATGTCTAAATTCGGTGAGGGATTCTGGGCATGCGCAGTCTCATTCTTCTCGATATACACATGGCTTTCTTGCAGAGATTTGCCCCATTATTGAGTATACACGAATAAATGAAGAAGTGGCTCTCAATTCCAACCCACTACGAATCGCAGCTTGCCTAGTGGTCCAAGTATCGAGCTACCAAACAGTGGCATTAGGTTCGATCCCCTCCACCGGCGATCATTTTGCTTTCGCTTTTTGTAATTTTATTTTATTATTTTTTTTTTAATTTTACGTATAGAATATATTATTTTTTTTTCTTTTCAAGTCGTAATATTTTGATAAGAATCTACAAAGATTTCATACTTTTACTTAAAAATATTTCCAAAATAAAGGAATTAAAGAAATAAATGTCTAAATTCGGTCCGGGATTCTGGGCATGCGCAGTCTCATTCTTCTCGATATACACATGGCTTTCTTGCAGAGATTTGCCCCATTATTGAATATACACGAATAAATGAAGAAGTGGCTCTCAATTCCAACCCTCAACGAATCGCAGCTTGCCTAGTGGTCCGAGTATCGAGCTACCAAACAGTGGCATTAGGTTCGATCCCCTCCACCGGCGATCGTTTTGCTTTCGCTTTTTGTAATTTTATTTTATTATTATTTTTTTAATTTTACGTATAAAATATACTATTTTTTTTCTTTTCAAGTTGTAATATTTTGATAAGAATCTACAAAGATTTCATACTTTTACTTAAAAATATTTCCAAAATAAAGGAATTAAAGAAATAAATGTCTAAATTCGGTCCGGGATTCTGGGCATGCGCAGTCTCATTCTTCTCGATATACACATGGCTTTCTTGCAGAGATTTGCCCCATTATTGAATATACACGAATAAATGAAGAAGTGGCTCTCAATTCCAACCCACAACGAATCGCAGCTTGCCTAGTGGTCCGAGTATCGAGCTACCAAACAGTGGCATTAGGTTCGATCCCCTCCACCGGCGATCGTTTTGCTTTCGCTTTTTGTAATTTTATTTTATTATTATTTTTTTAATTTTACGTATAAAATATACTATTTTTTTTCTTTTCAAGTTGTAATATTTTGATAAGAATCTACAAAGATTTCATACTTTTACTTAAAAATATTTCCAAAATAAAGGAATTAAAGAAATAAATGTCTAAATTCGGTGAGGGATTCTGGGCATGCGCAGTCTCATTCTTCTCGATATACACATGGCTTTCTTGCAGAGATTTGCCCCATTATTGAATATACACGAATAAATGAAGAAGTGGCTCTCAATTCCAACCCACAACGAATCGCAGCTTGCCTAGTGGTCCGAGTATCGAGCTAATAAACAGTGGCATTAGATTCGATCCCCTCCACCGGCGATCGTTTTGCTTTCGCTTTTTGTAATTTTATTTTATTATTATTTTTTTAATTTTACGTATAGAATATTTTTTTTTCTTTTCAAGTTGTAATATTTTGATAAGAATCTACAAAGATTTCATACTTTTACTTAAAAATATTTCCAAAATAAAGGAATTAAAGAAATAAATGTCTAAATTCGGTCCGGGATTCTGGGCATGCGCAGTCTCATTCTTCTCGATATACACATGGCTTTCTTGCAGAGATTTGCCCCATTATTGAATATACACGAATAAATGAAGAAGTGGCTCTCAATTCCAACCCACTACGAATCGCAGCTTGCCTAATGGTCCGAGTATCGAGCTACCAAACAGTGGCATTAGGTTCGATCCCCTCCACCGGCGATCGTTTTGCTTTCCCTTTTTGTAATTTTATTTTATTATTATTTTTTTAATTTTACGTATAGAATATACTATTTTTTTTTCTTTTCAAGTTGTAATATTTTGATAAGAATCTACAAAGATTTCATACTTTTACTTAAAAATATTTCCAAAATAAAGGAATTAAAGAAATAAATGTCTAAATTCGGTCCGGTATTCTGGGCATGCGCAGTCTCATTCTTCTCGATATACACATGGCTTTCTTGCAGAGATTTGCCCCATTATTGAGTATACACGAATAAATGAAGAAGTGGCTCTCAATTCCAACCCACAACGAATCGCAGCTTGCCTAGTGGTCCAAGTATCGAGCTACCAAACAGTGGCATTAGGTTCGATCCCCTCCACCGGCGATCATTTTGCTTTGGCTTTTTGTAATTTTATTTTATTATTATTTTTTTAATTTTACGTATAAAATATACTATTTTTTTTCTTTTCAAGTTGTAATATTTTGATAAGAATCTACAAAGATTTCATACTTTTACTTAAAAATATTTCCAAAATAAAGGAATTAAAGAAATAAATGTCTAAATTCGGTCCGGGATTCTGGGCATGCGCAGTCTCATTCTTCTCGATATACACATGGCTTTCTTGCAGAGATTTTCCCCATTATTGAATATACACGAATAAATGAAGAAGTGGCTCTCAATTCCAACCCACAACGAATCGCAGCTTGCCTAGTGGTCCGAGTATCGAGCTACCAAACAGTGGCATTAGGTTCGATCCCCTCCACCGGCGATCGTTTTGCTTTCGCTTTTTGTAATTTTATTTTATTATTATTTTTTTAATTTTACGTATAAAATATACTATTTTTTTTCTTTTCAAGTTGTAATATTTTGATAAGAATCTACAAAGATTTCATACTTTTACTTAAAAATATTTCCAAAATAAAGGAATTAAAGAAATAAATGTCTAAATTCGGTGAGGGATTCTGG